>NC_138894.1:18267679-19467679 GCF_965194825.1 Balaenoptera physalus
TGCTGATAGTCCTGAACTCTACATATAGTATTTTTCCTATACATATATATTTATTATAAAGTTTAATCTACTCTTAGGTACAGTAAGAGGTTAACAACAATAACTAATAATAAAATAGAACAATTATAACAATGTACCATAATAAAAGTTATGTGAATGTGGTTTCTTTCTCTCTCTCAAAATATTGCACAAATTTCATGCCTTTCTCATCTTAACTAGGCAATTACCAAGCCTAGTTTGAAGTCGACAGCAAGACTAGCATGGATTTCTTTTCCTTCTTCACAACTTCACAGTCAGAAGATTTGTTCTTACCGTAGATCTTGGCAAGCTCAGTATATGATTTTTTCTTTCCTTATTAAGTTGAGAACTTACACTTTTTCACTTAAAGGCAGCACTTTATGGATTCTCTTTGGCATATGGATTCTCTTTACCAGCATGACTACACGTAAACTTTAGGGCCATTATTCAGTAAAATAAGGGTTACTTGGAAACAAGCACTGTGGTACACGGACAGTCGATCTGATGACTGAGATATCTATGAAGTGACTAACAGGAGTGATGTGCTGGACAGAGCGTTGATTTATGTCCCGAGCAGGACAGAGTGGGAAGGCTCAAGATTTCATCATGCTACTCAGAATGATGAGTTTAAAACTACGAATTGTTTCATTTCTGGAAGCGAAACCATCGATCAGGGTACACTGTTGTACTACCAATTTCATACTCCAGGGGGCACCATTTGCATTGTACTCTATGTATCACCCAGATGTGGTGGTCATTAAAAAAATGCAAGGCAAAGGGTATCTCTGGAATTGGGCAGCACAGTGGCCCTAGATAATATCTAATATGTACCAGATGCATGTTCTACTTTGATCAGACCAAATAAGATCTGTATGAAAATCACCAACTTGAGTTTTGAGTGTATTTATTTTGCTTCTATGTATTTTCCTATTGACTTTATATATTAAACCATTTACCATGCAAGGTACAGTCTGTGTTTGCAGAGAAAATGCTGTAACTTTTATTTAATTGAACAAGATGGTGAAGGTTTATGATTGTCAGTGGGGCTGTGGTTTGTTCAAGGTAAAGTTGAATAACTTTTTTAACTATGTTCTGTGTATCAACATCTTGTTATTATACTAGGTTGTGAGCTGATGATTCATGATTCCTGAGCAACAAGTGAATATATGAATAGAGTTTACTGTTGTGATAAAATAAAACTTACAACACAGTTTATCTGACATTTTATGGAACACATAATCCTTATTGTGTTGCCCAGTAAACAGGCATAAATTGTAAACTGTTCACTTTAAGGCTTGTGATTAACTTACTTTTACAAAGACAATATTTTGTATTGTCTTATTTTATTTAATTTTTTTTTGTATCTTGAATCAACATCAATGGAGTTTGGCAATCAGGGAATGGATTCAGAATGTGGTAGCTATCACTACTTAATAGCAATATGTATGATTCTCTAATTTCATTATATCCTTAGCTAGAGAAAGAAATGTTGGGCTATTCACATTCCAGAAGAAGGAGCAAGTTGTCCAGAATTTTATTTAATAGGGAATTCATAGAGGAGTGAATCTGAAGATTGAATTTGTCTACTAGAACATGAAATGAGAAAGATAAAATTGTAATAATTGCATTTTTTATGTACTTATTAAATGTCTAAGCCAGAATGATCTGATAAATTAATCTGCTACCTGTTTATAAGATCTGAACTAGACTGGCAAGGAAAAACCCAGTGTAGTGGATGGACATTATTATGTTAAAAATGTTTGCTGCTCCCATCCTGTGAAAGGAGTATACTTCCCTCTTCCACTGACATGGGATTTAGCAATTGGCTTACTTAGTCCAAAGAAGTGTGAGGGAAGAGTTGTCTGCCACATCAGGGCATAAGCTTTAAGAGCACCATAAAATTTCATCATGTTCTCTTTTCTTTTTTATCTGAAGACTGGCATCTTCCATATGTGCTTCTTAGCCTCAGTCCCAGAATGAAGATAACATGGAATAAGTCATAGACAACCTGCACCGGACAGGAAGTGCAGGTAACATGAGCAAGAAATAAGCCTTAGTCATGTAAGCCACTGACCTTTTGTGTGTCAAAACTCAGAGTCACACCAGCCAATATGAGAAAATAAATGTCTTCTTTGTTCCATATTGATAGGGGTCAACAAATGTAGAGGCGATTAAACTGTTAAATGAGGAGGATTTATGATGCAAAATATTAAAGCTAAAAGTGCAAGATCAAGCACTGTAAATACAAGTGGGTAAACAGAGAAAAATATCACAACCTAAGTAGCAGTACTAAAATGCCAGGGAAATTGTAAAACAACATAATTAAAATGTAAAGTGTGATTGACTTTTACAGAGGCACTCTTTCATTTAATGAACATTTAGGGGCAACTTCTTCAATTGTGACACTATCACAATTGAACAATGTTAAATCTTTGGACAATCTTATCTCAGCTGTACTCAGAGAAATTGATCCCTAGGAATAAATACTCCTTGGAGGTGAGAGGAGGGAGCAGAATCTGTGGTTCTAAAGGTTTAGGAAAAGCTGTAAATTGTATCCTTCTCCTGGGAATTCATAAGACATATTAAGAAAGTAAAACTTTGAGAAGTTCTACAAAGGACACCTGTTTTACTTTGTTCATTCTAATAAATCTGAACCTTATTTGGAAACAGTGTGGGGAACATGGTCTTGAAATTTTCAAAGATTAACAAGATATAGTCTATTTCAATTCCCTCTCCCAATCCCACCACATCTAGTGGGGGATAGAAAAAAATGTACGCAAATTCCACAGGGGAATACATGAGTAGGGGTAGGAGAAAATGAGGAGGGGGAGCTGAATGTGCAAATAGCCAGTCCCCCAATTCCAATTTAGAGCATTAGTGCTATGTGGGAAGGAGCAGACCCTTTTAAATCCTCACCCAGTAGCAAAGGGATTCTTTAACACATCATACCTGAGTTACAACTGTCTCCTAACTATGCATTTTGTCCCTAACCTATTCCCATATCGTGCTGCCCTGCACACCTCCACTATTCAATCTTTCAAAAGCCATCATTTAATTTCCTTCTCAAAATTTTCTGTGGTTTTGCATTCTCTTCAGGATGATATCCATGTAATTGACTGATTTGGAAGAAGTTTGTATTATTATAATACATATCTCTACTTGAGTGACTTTTATGACATTGTCATTGAATTCTTTTAACTATTCATTTGTCTAACAAATGTCCTCTCTGTATCTAGTATGATGCCAAGGAGTGGGTTTTGTAGAGGAAAAGAGTTGGAGCTTGATGCCAGGACCCTTGCAATCAAATTCAGTCTTCTACTCTCTAGTGATTTAGATGTCAGTGACCAAATCTGAAAAGTAAATATAATAATACATGTTATCGCAGTGTCTTACATATTGATCAATAAATGAGAAAAAAAATTCACTGATGCTTAGATCAGAGCAGACACTAAAACAATGTTAATTGTTTAAATCCAAATCTAAGTAATATATACAAAGTAGTATATTCAGTTCTTGAAATTTAAGGAATTTAAAGTCAAGTTAAGAAGGAATATATAAATATATATAAATATTTAAATGCAACACAAACAAGGAAAACAAACAAAAACAGAGAAGAATTCAGATTGCATTTAAAATGTGGATGTGCCAGGAGGGATGGATTGGGAGTTTGGGATTAGCAGATGCAAACTATTATACATAGAATGGCTAAACAATAAGGTCCTACTGTATAGCACAGAGAACTGTATTCAATATCCTGTGATAAACCATAATGGAAAAGAATATGAAAAAGAATGTTTGTATATGTATAACTGAATCACTTTGCTGTACACAAGAAATTAACACAACATTGGAAATCAATTATACTTCAATAAAATAAATTTTAAAAAGTATGGACGTGACTGTTTGCATGTTCTAGTTTGTCATAGGAGTGACAGAGTTTGACTTTTGTAATCAGACATCATGGATTCAAATCCTGGCTTCATTTCTCACTAACCCTATAACTTTAGTAAAATTTCATAAACTCCTTCAGTCTCCTTCTTTTGTAAAGTAATTCAGATAAAGCCTCATAGAATTGATATAAAGATTAATCTGAATGTCCTCATGGAAGAAATAAATCTTTGATGTGAGTCTTTTAAAAAGTGTAGATATGAGATATTGGAGAAGAGCAGGCAGCATCCCCAGTGGATGAAAGTATGGGAAGGAGAGAGAAGTGTCTGAGTGACTGTAGGGGGAATGCACTCAGAGCAGGATACCTGGCACTCTGTTGGGAAGTGGTGTGAGCTGGGGCTCCAAGCCTAATACAGGAGAGCATGGTCAATGAGGGGAAAGGGCAAGAATCCCATACTGAAGAGTTTAGACTCACCATATTAAGCCAGGATCGAGAAAGTCAAATGACTACGGGCTACTTGGGTATTATAAATGAGAGAAGTATCTTAGGACAGGCAAGCAAAGTGGCTAGTGTGGGCCTTTCCAACAAACCAAAGACTCTGCTTTTTGTCCAGGTACAGTCACTACTCAGCTCCATATTTACATCCTGCTTCAGTGTATCCAAATCTAATTTTTTTAAGCAGCCAGCAATGTGGACTTTTATGTGGACTTCTAGAACTGTGTATGCTTTTATACCTTCATACCTTTAGGCGTGTCTGCTACAACAACCTGACACTTCTTTCTCCTTGGCTAAGTTCAATATAACCCCCAAGACTCCTCTCAAATGTTTTCTTCTTTGTGGAACCACTTCCACATCTTGCCGGCGTGGGGGGTGGGGGCGGTTATTCCAGGACTTACCACACTGGATTACAATCTTGAGGCTAGGAGCTGTCTTATCTTTATTACAATGCTCACCACAGCATTTGACACAAAAAGTAGTCAATAAGCATGTGCTGATGTCTGTACTGGCTTAGATTCCTGAGCAGTGGAGGATAATTAGTTCACTGTTCATCTCAGCAGTAGAGAGAAGACTGAGAGGATCAAGTTTCTTTTCAGATTAAAAAAAAATTGAGCTCAGTTTAGCATAAAAATCACATTTTGAAAACATTCTAGAAAATCATTTTTAAAAATTCCCAATTCTCTAGAATCAGATATGCCTATACTTTGTTCCCTCTAAGTAAATGCTACCAATAATGTTTTGAAAATACAGAACAAATCTCACACACATACACAAACAGATGGAGATGTGTAGTCTCCTCATGTGTTAGGCAGCCGTGTCCATTAGCTGGAGGCATATTAAGACCTTATTCTAGTAGAAGTAAATCTGGAAAAAAAAAGAGAAAGGAGCACAGAGCTGGGACATGGTGGTGGAGAGGCACATTTTCCATGCTAAGAAAGAAGGTTTTAAATGGTGAGGGATGTCAGAAGAGGATTATCTTGTGAAGGGATGGGAATGGCATCCAGAAATTGCTCTGAATTGATGGAGAACCTGGAGACACCAGCACATGAAGCTTCAGTTCCAGTAACACCACCTACTTGCAGTAGAGTTCTTCAATCTCTGTGTCATTTCTTCCTCCTCATGTTTCCTTCCTCATGTCTCCTTCTTTCTTTCCTCCCTCCCTTCCCTGCTGCTTCCCTTCCTCCCCTCCTTTCCATTATTTCTTCTCCTCCTGCTACTCTTTCCCTTTTTCTTTTACTTCTCCTCTTTCTCTTCTTCCTCCTCATTTCTTTATTTCTCTTTCTTATCCTCCTCTTCTTCCTTCTTCTTTGTCTTATCCTTTTTCTCTTTCTTTTCATCTTTTTTTTTTCCTTCTCCTTTTTCTTCTCCTAAAAGAACATAGCTCTGATTTTGGAAGGAAGTGGGGCAGTAGAATGCATTTGAGAATCAATTTTGATGCGCTGCATCTATTCTAGAATAAGAGGGCTTATGATATTTGAAAATACTATACAATAAACTTTGGTAGATTAATCACATTTTAATTAATCACAGTCACTTTTGTGGTGATAACAGAGTTTCTGTAAGTCCGGTGTCACATTCTTTTAGGCATCTCACATGGTTCAGAATAAATGAGTTGACTTTTTAATTAACTTTGGGTAACCAATGAGACAAAATTGCTGTTGTCCTCTCATCTGCCTTATTTTGTTATTTGAAATAGATTTGAATGCCAGAAAATCTATCGTGTTTGGTTTAATCTTATTAATTAATTTTAATTTTTAGAAGGTTTCCTTGTTCCATGTATCTGGGACATGGTTTAAAATATTTTCTAATTTCAGTGATTAATACAACCCTTTCCCTGAAATTCAATTATTTCCTGATTAAATCAATTCTCTCTAATCTTAGAATACTAGCATTTCTCTCATACTACATACTCTGTAGCTGTCATTTCATAACAAATCTGATTAAAATCCATGTGGGTTGTTAAAGCTGCATGTCATACTTAAAACTTGACAGTATACATTTTTATAAAGTGAAGTGGGTTGAAAGATATATAAATGACTAGTTACCATTTCACCTATGTTAAAGTGTTTATCAGTTGTTCATATTGTAATTGTAAAACTACTACTTTTAAAAAGAGTAGTTAATACCAAACGTAAAATAGATAGCTAGTGGGAAGCAGCCGCATAGCACAGGGAGATCAGCTCGGTGGTTTGTGACCACCTAGAGGGGTGGGATAGGGAGAGTGGGAGGGAGGGAGACACAAGAGGGAAGAGATATGGGAACATATGTATATGTATAACTGATTCACTTTGTTATAAAGCAGAAACTAACACACCATTGTAAAGCAATTATACTCCAATAAAGATGTTAGTGAGGGAATGAAAAAAGATATTTCATAAAAAATAGAGTAGTTAATAATAAAGCAAAATTGCCATATATGCATGAAGATTTCAGGTTATTAAAATTGCTTTATTCTTTTGCACTTAAGGTGAAGCTATTATTTTGAGACTCTGGATGCTGTAGGTATATCTAGGTATCTATTGTCTATTTGTTTCCCAACTATATAATTTATGTATTATTTTAATGAATATAAAGTGACTTATACATATACATAGTGTTTTAAAAATAAATAGTACTTGTGTTATTACTCCTACCTTGATGAATTGTAAGACATCTCTTGTGTTCCTTCTCCCATTCTTTCTTGTTTATTGCTTGTAATTCCTAACACTAGATGAAACTTAAACTTGCTTCTCTACCAGTAAATGGGACTCATACTCACCCAGGGTCTTTTATGCTCCATTTGTCTTGATTCACCCCCACGTCACATCAATCACAAGATCAAATATTTTGATATCTCCACCCCAGTTCCAGCCACCATCATGCCTTGTCCTGAGTGAATGTCCTTACTTCTGTTCCCCATTTCATCCAACCTACCAAAGAGCTGACTTTGTTAAAAGGCAGGTCAACTTCCCACCTTCCTTCTAACTTGGCAGTGGCTTCTTACTGACCTTGGTATGAAGGTCATCTGGTTTCTCACAAGGTGAGGCCTTATCTGTGATATCTGTGATTTTGCTTAGTTCTCCAGTTCCCTCTCTCAACTCCACCTCCCCAGAAACTCAATCCTCTCACCTGCTGGACTCCTTTAGATTTTCCAACAAGTCAAGCTCACCTTTAACCTCCAGTCTTGGCACATTCTATTTCATCTGTCTTAAATGCTTCCACCTCTAGTCTCACATGTTATAAATAAATATACTCCAAGTTTATGAAAGTAATGTCTCTACCTAAAGTGTATATTTAAAATGAAAATGCAACCCATTAAAATTGATATTTCCTTTCAATGCACTCATTTGGAATAAGAAGGTAGTATCTACCCGAGGTGACTGAATCATATTTACCTACTCTGACAATTTCTTTTAATTGGTGCACTTGGATCATCCATATTTAAAACGATTACTGAGGGGACTTCCCTGGTGGTGCAGTTGTTAAGAATCTGCCTATGCAGGGGACATGGGTTTCATCCCTGTTCTGGGAAGATGCCACATGTCACAGAGCAACTAAGCCCTTGCACCACAACGACTGAGCCTGCACTCTGGAGCTCACAAGCCACAACTACTGAGCCCGTGCACCATAGAGCCCATGCCACAACTACTGAAGCCCACGTGCCTAAAACCCATGTTCCACAAGAAGAGAAGCCAATGAGAAGCCTCCGCACTGCAATGAAGAGTAACCCTCACTCTCCGCAACTAGAGAAAGCCTGAGCACAGCAACGAAGACCCAGTTCAACCAAAAAATAAAAATGAAATTAAAAAAATAAATAAATAAAATAAAATGATTATTGATGTGGTTGCATTGACAGTTAGCATGCTTGTGACTGTTTCTTAAATGCTGCATTTGCTCTTTGTTTCTCCCCTATGCTTTTTTTGTCTTTTCTAGTTTTAGTTGAGAATCTTATGATTCTATTTTATCTCCTCTCTTCACATGTCAATTATAGTTCTTTCAAAAAACTATTTTAGTGGTTGCCCTGGAATTTGAAATATACATTTACAACTAATCTAAATCCACTTTCATTCCGCTATTTCACAAGTAGTGCAGGTGTCTGCAGGGGATTCTCAATTCCTCCCTCCAGTTCCTTAGTACATAGTTGTCACTCATTTCACATATCCATATGCTAAATCACCCAGTACATTGTTACTATTATTACTTTAAACAGTTATCTTTTAGATCACTTAAGAATAAGAAAATTTTAAAAAATTACTTTATCCTCATTTATTCCTTTTCTGACCTTCTTTGTATAGATCTATGTTCCAACCTATATAATTTTCCTTCTCCATGAAGAACTTATTTTTACACAACTTGCAGGGCCCATTTGTTGGTGGTGAATTCCTTCAGTTTTTGTTTGTTTGAGAAATTATTTATCCATTATTTATCCTTCATTTTTGAAGGATAATTTCACTTAATATAAAATTCTAGAATGGTGATTTTATTCTTTCAGCACTTTAAATATTTTATTCCACTCTCTTGTTACTTGCATGATATGTCCACTGAAATTCTGGTCCTCTTTCCTCTGTTGTGGTGTTTCCCCCATCTCTGGCTCTTTTCAAGATATTTTTTCTTTGTCTTTGATTTTTTTTTTCAATTTGAATATGATATACTTAGGTGTAGATTTTTTGGTACTTATTCTGTATGATGTTCTCAGACCCTTCTGGACATGTGGTTTGGTGTCTGTCATTAATTTTGGAACATCCTTGGTGCTTATTAATTCAAATATTTCTTTTCTTTTCTATTTTTCACCATGTGGTATTTCCTTCTGATATTTTAAAGTGTTTCATTTCTGGTATTTCAAAGTTTTAAATTGTCCCACAGTTCTTTAAAAAAGTTCTCTCATTCATTGTTCTTTTTGTATTTCAGTTTAGGAAGTTTCCACTAACCTATATTAAGTTCACTGATTCTTTTCTTGGTCATATCCAGTCTATTGAGGGCCCATGAAAGGCATCCTTCATTTCTGTTACAGTGTTTTTTATTTCTATCATTTTCTTTTGATTCTTTCTTAGAGCCTCTATCTCTGTGTTTACATTACCCACCAATTCTGTCATGTTGTCTACTTTTTCCATTAGAACGCTTATTTTAATAATTATAGTTAATTAAAATTTTCTATCTCATGATTTCAAAATCTGTGTCATCTTTGTCTGTTATTTATCCTTGCTTTGTTTCTTCAGGTTGTAATATTTATTGTCTTTTAGTATGCCTTGTAATTTTTTGTTGAAAGCCAGACATATTTTATTGAGCAATAGGAAGTGAGGTAAACAGACCTTTCATGTGAGGTCTTGTTAATCTGTCTAAAATTTGGGCTATGTTTAATGTTTGGTGCAGCTGTAGGTGCCAGAGGTTTCAAATTCCTCTAGTGTTTTTGTCTTTTGTCTGTCCTCTTAACTTTTGGCTTCCCATAGAGCTCCTCCTCAGGTAGAGTTTGCATCTTGCACCTTTTTTTGGCTGTAATTCACTGTTATGATATTAGAGCCATTTGTGTGGTGCTAAGACGTGGGAGAGGAGAAGTATTCTATAATCTTATGATTAAATATCAATGTTTTAGTGAGTCTGTATCCCTGAGTTGTGACCTTCACAAGTGTTTCTTAGCTCCCCTTCCCCACTTAGGTGAGACAGGAAGGCTAGAGGGGATTGGTCATGAGTAAATGCCCTTCCCCCTAGTGGGATAAGGTTCTGGTAAAGTCTTTTTCCCTGGAGAGTAGACCTTTGTTATGAAGATTCTCTGCATGTAGTATTTCTTAATGCTTATGTTTTCCTTCTCCCTGCCAGAGCCTTTTGGGGATATTTCTTGGGTCTTAACAATGACAACCTGGTGGGTTTCTTGGTGGTAAAACCTATGAAAATATGGGGCTCCACTAAAATTGTGGTCTCCAGAAGTTTCTCCTTTTCAAGTTAGTTCATACTTAGACTAGAGCAAGTCATTAAAATGACCATTAGAGTATTCCTATCAGTTTATGGTTCCAGGGACTTCTGCTCCAGGTATCGATTTCCTCTGTGATTCTCTGTGATGTTTGCCTGCCTCCAGATTCAGGGATGGAGACTTGCCTTTTGACTTCAGTTCTCTAATGGTTCCAAGGAAATTCATAAAACTTTCAGTTTGTTCAACTTTTCCTTGTTGTAAGGAGGCGAATGATAAATTTCAAGCTCTTTTCATATTGTAGCTGAGACTGGATAATTTCTGACCAAATAATTTTTGAAGGAATAATAGACCATTTACTAATCTTTATCTCCTTCTCTAATTTGAAAATAATAATATTTACTTTGTGAGGATTATAGATAAAGTCTTACAATTTTTAATAAGGTGCCTACTCATAGTAGGTGCTCAAAAATGATAGCCACTTTTCATCTTATTACTATTAATTAAACTTCTCTTTGAATGGTGAGTTTATTTCTATTATTTTGGTTACTGGTGTGATTCAATCAATTATCAACTGGTAAAAAGCCAATTAAATAGAAGCTCTGTTAGAAATTTCTTTTAAGAAGAAAAGACTCCTTTATTTTTGGAAACCCTTTATTCCTTGAATAAGTTTTACTTGTTATTATCTTGCCTGTTGAGAATAAAACAATAAAAGGAAGGAATAAGAATGGGGTTTATTTTTATTCTGTGCTTACTATGAACCAATCATTTTATATAGGGTAAATTTTATTTTCCACAGAAATCCTTTGAAGCAGGTATTATTATTATCATTCATGTTTTATTGATGAGGAAACTGTGACTCAGAGAATTCAACTAAGATCATTGAGCCAGTAAATGGTAGAGCTAAGGTTTGAACCCATGTCTCCACAACAAAACTTTGGTCTCCTGTACAGCTCAAGCATGTCTCAAACTTTAGTAATGTGTGAACCCCTATTAAAGGAAAAACATCTGCTAGATTCTTTCATTCAGATTTATACTATTTTCTTATAATTTTCTTTAAGCATATATTCATAAGGAACCAGGTATAAATTCCTTTTCCAATATCTCTTAACTTACTACAGAATGAAATGAGAACACAATTTAAATGTAAACAGAATTACAAAGTCAATCAAATTTAACTAATAATTTTGACTACAGAAGTGAGAGAAAGATACTATTAGGCAAAAGAGTGGTGAGAAAAAGATTTAGGCACTTTTGGTAGTACATTTTATTTTTAAGATACTGGTAGGCATGTCATGTGATAGGCATGGTAGACATGTTCCTACAACAACATTGCTATCTGTAAAGCACACCATCTCATCTAGGAAATTGCATTTGTTTAGTCAGTGGATGACTGGAAATAAAGAAGCTCACCTTAGTGGAACTCTGTGGGAATGAAGAAAAGTCCAGAAATAGAATGTGGGCTGAGTAGTGTCTTCTGAAATGTTGATCCTGTTGTCCCAGTGCCAGTGATGTTGATCATTTCTTTGATCTAGTTCATTTACAATTAGCCAGAACCATCTTTCAGATCCTTGACAAGGTATCCTCCACCATTTGGAGCTGAATTTTTAATCTCAAAACTCACAATGCTATTTCAACAAGAATCTCTGAATAGATTTTCTTGAAATATCATTTTGAGACTATTTTATTTTGAGTCTGTTTATCAAAACATAGGTAAAAATCATTGTAATATACTTACATTTAAGTCCAGCTTTTTCTGCTAAGTGAGACAAGTGAAGTAAGAAAATATTTTTTTCTCATTTGGTTACCCGCCAATACTATATTACTTGTATGTGTTCATCTTTTATATAAAGAGACTAGTAATCCAGGGATCCTTGACCTTCCAAGACACCACTTTTTCTAGCAATCTCAGCTCCAGTTCCTAATCTAATTCTGGTTAGAGAAGGCAATGCATTTGGTGTTTCCAACCTCTGTATATAGATCAAGTATAAAATTAATCCTGCTGTTAAAGGTTAGAGACCTATTATAGTATGCTCTTACAGAAAACTTCAGACAGCCATAGGTTACAAAATTCACCTTTTTTGGCCAAATCAAAATTATTTTTCATCTGTCTCAATTTTCTGGGATTTAGAGAAGCAGAAAGAAAACAAAAATGCATTGTTGAGCACTTATAATTATCCAGACACTTTACTAAGGGATTTTCATACAGGGATTGATTTACTACTCAAATAATCCTCTGAAGTATTATAATCTATTAAAATTTCCATTTTATATATAAGCAAACTGAAGTTCACAGAGGGGAGAAAATGGATCAGATATCCCAGGTCAAGTTTGACTCTAATAGAAAGATCTTGCCAAACCCCTAAAATATCCTACCATGAACACTTGTAATTCCCATCGCTTAGATATGTGGGCTGGACAATGTCTACTGGTTGGAGACCAGCTGCAAAGTAAATGAATCTACCAGATTCACAATGTGTTTTTTCACTGGAACTTGACCACAACCAACGAACACATGAATGCTCATATACAAACACACAATTCCTCTCCATTAGACATGAATGCTTCCCCCAGTCAGGACTGGGTTTGCCAGATTCCTATATTAAGTTTATTAAATTAACAATTAACCCATCAAAGACCATTTGTTGATTGTGTTTTTGTTCATAAGCTTCAGACATACAGAGACTTGGTTTCCTGTCTTCTCCCAATAGTCAAATCTGATTAACAAAGGACCTGGTATGCTTCCTGGTAAAGCCCGGAATGCCTCCCACATTTTCTATCACTTCATAGAGTAGGCATTGGCTTTCCTTTACTCTGTGTAATTAGAGATATTTCATAAATCTTAAATTCCCCAATTAACATTTCCTGATTGATGCCAAAGTGTTTGTTTTCAATGATCTTAATCACCTTATTAGTCACCTTAGTCATGCTTATTCAGATTGCTCACAGATTCATGTATTTCTCCGTTGGCCAGCCTGCACAGCTCTTTTTATTTTTCATCTCCCAGCTTTTAAAGTAAAAAATTGGTGAGCCCCAGGAATGAGTGACAGAGGTATTCATGCTTTCATTATTAAGTTGATGAAAACTGCCATTTTATATGTTGGGAACTCTAATATTATACCAGGATAAAAGGGAGGGATTCTTGAGACTTTCCTGGTGGGTAAGGAGCTCAAAAGAGAGTGATTTTACTTATTTAGTTTGTATATACACCTAGCTTGAGGGTGGTGTGAAAATTTTAATTGCATAGAAGATACAATGCAATGATGACCTCTTTGGAGGGAAATGACAGCAGTGTTAGTACTTTTCAATACTGAATTACTTCAGATGAAACACTTATTTGTGCTTTTGGGCTATATTTACTCTGCCAGAAGCTGTGGTAAAGATTTTCACAGTATAGCTCTGTCATTCTTTTTAAAGACCTTCCTGGAGGTTGGACTTTTAAAATGCTTTAGGAACAAGAGCAGAAAAGCACCCAACATATATAAGAAAATATAAATGATTGTTACTGTAAAGAACAAACATCTTTGTGAATATAAATCTTCTCTCTTCATTCATTTGCTTATAATGATTTCCTTGATTGAAGTGACTTCTCTACCTTGGTAGACTCTTTATTATCCTTCAAGACCCTGCTTAGATATAATTCTTTCCTGAAGGCTTCTTCAATTTCTTCTTACCCCAAATTGCTGTAAATTCATTCACTCACATATTTAATCATTCATTCAATAAAAGTTTCTAATTATCTACCAGGAATTGGGGGTTATAAATACCAGTAAACTTAATCTCTATATGCTAGAAGTTTATAATCTATTTGGAGGAGATATATATGTTGAGAAAAATAAGTGCAATATCTACCAAAGCTTCTATTAAAGAAGTCTTTATGAAGCATAAGTAGTTCACTAAGGCAAGGACTGTTAATCACTCTTGGGAACTAAGCAACGATGTCTTAGAGAAAGTGGCATTTTTGATTATCTCAAGGAATGTGGCCAATATAGCTGAAGCTGCTGATAGCCTGACTACATAAATATTTTTGTCTTTACAACATCAGTGCCTACTGGCTCAAATGGCATTAGAGCTGGCCCTTTGGCCATACTCATGGCAGGTGGGACATGCTGGCAGTTAACCACTCCCTCGTGCTTGTCCTCAATCATAGACAAGGGTCTGGGATGACGTGTCAAGTACAGGAGTTGGTGGATAAATACCACAGCTCCAATACCCATGAGTGAGATCATTCTGAGGAAATTGTACCACCTTGATTGGGGGTTCCCCAGGCAGAGTAAAGGCCTTACCCACAACAGTGACTGGATTTATAATGTACATTTATTAGCTGACTTTCTTTCCTGTCACTTCCCTATTTCCCTGCTTTCCAAATAAACGACTTGCACGCTGTTGTGGGATAATTTTATTTTTAAGTAAAACCAAGACTCATGCAACTGTAAAGTGAAAACATAACAAAGATTCTATTTAATTTATAAATTAATGATGGAAATGAGGGAACTGGTGAGAAGTCACAACTGAATCAAATGTAGAATTCCCAGGTAAAATCAGGATGCTCAGTAAAATTTGAATTTCATATAAACAGCTTATAATTTTTTAGCATAAATATATGCCAAATATTGCATGGGACTATACTTATGCCAAAAATAATTGTTTATTTGAAATTTCAATATAACTGGGCATCTTGATATTTTGGTTTGCTAAATATGACAACCTTATTCAAAAGAGAATTTAAATTACTATATGTAGATGACAGATAAGGAATGCTGTAATATAAATTTACACATAGATGCAAAACTGGCAGAACTGATCAATATCTACAGGACAATAATCAATTGTATTCCACTGGACACAATCTATATGTGTGTGGACAAGAATCACTTGCATGAGTAACAGTTTCCTACAAATTAAAGCTCAAAGACAATGAAAGGTGGAGATAACCGGGGCGGGTGTGCTAGACAGGGTATTCAGTGGTCTTTTCAAATTTTTCCATTTCAAAAACTTTTATAATGTTTTCTTACAACAAGAATTCTTTTCTGAGAGAACACAAACTGAGAACCTGTTTTGGGGACAGGTTAGGTGGTCATTCTAGAAAATGAGACAGAATGATGGTGCATTATAGAAACCATATAGGGTATGTGGAGGGTTGTGTTGAGTTATCAGCTTGTAGTGATAGGCTGGCAGTGAAATAATTAAGGACCTTTTGTACCATGTTGAATAGCTCGGCAAATAGCCAATCTGGAGCTACTGAGAGGCAACAAGATCAGATTTGCATTCATGAAGATCAACTGACCAATAGAATAAAAGATAGATATTAGGGCTATGAAACCAGAGGTGAGAAACAGGTGAAAATTCAGTAGGTACAAAGAGAGAGGAAGAAGAGGGAAAAGCAAAGAAAACAGTTAAAAAGACAGAATGGGCAGGAATGACATTTGATGAGATGTGGAGGTTGAGTTGGAAGGAACAGTCTAGAGATTACTATCAGAGTTCTGCCTCATGGTTGTAATGCTATTAATAGAGATAGACTATCAGGTCCTTCATCAAAGATAGTGAGTTTAGCTTTGAGTGCATGGGTATCTTTTAGCAGGCAGCTAGATATGTGGTTTAGGATCAGGAGAAAGTTATGGGCTAGAGATACATATGTGCGAGTCTTAAGTACAGGTTAAAATTCTGAGAGTGAATGAAATCATTGAGGAGAAGATGGGCAGGATAAGACCTTGAAGAGTGAGCAGAGGTAGAAAACTCAGCAAAAGAAGTTGAGGAACAATGTTGGACATGCGAAGAACCAAGAGGATGTACTCTAACAGAGCCCAGGGAAAGAGATGCAAGTTTCAGGAAACAGGGAACAAGAAAACATACCAAAAGAGGTGTGCCAATGAGAACTGTAACACACGAAATGAAGAGATTTGCCCATGAACCATTGGGACAGTATTTCCCAAACTATCTTTTGAGATACCCCTCTTGTTGAGTTAAAATAAACAACATATAAGTAACTCTGAGAAATTCTGACATGTTTCCCCAAAACCCAAAAGCACAGAGAGGGGTATGATTTAACATTATTTAGTCTAGAAGTTCCCAATCTGACTTAATCATGAAGCACTTTCTGTGGCCTGCTACCTGTTCATATACTATGAAACAGGTGCTTCTGGGAAGAATGAACTAGAGTTAGTGAAGAAATAAGAATATTGGGGAAAAAGTTGGTAGGTAAAGAAATGTAGACTGTTTTGTATCAGTACTAGCAACTTAAAATTATCTGTGCTTGGTCAATATTCCAGGGCCTCTACAACATTATTACATCTAAACTTCACAATGATCCTATAAGATGGGTGCTATTATTATCCACTTTTAACTAATGAAAAAACTGAAAATAGGGGACTTCTCTGGTTGCACAGTGGTTAAGAATCTGCTTGTCAATGCAGGGGACATGGGTTCGAACCCTGGTCCTGGAAGATCCCACATGCCACAGAGCAACTAAACCTGTGTGCCACAACTACTGAGCCTGCGCTCTAGAGCCTGCAAGCCACAACTACTGAGCCCACATACTAAAACTACTGGAACCCAGGCACCTAGAACCTGTGCTCCGCAACAAGAGAAGCCACTGCAATGAGAAGCCCATGCACTGCAATGAAGAGTAGCCCCTGCTCACCTCAACTAGAGAAAGCCTGCGTGCAGCAATGAAGACCCAAAGCAGCCAAAGATAAATATAAACAAACAAACAAACAAATAAATAAATAAAAATAAATAAATAAGCTGAAGATATATAGAGATGTTAACTAACTTGCCCTAGATCACATAGCTAATTAACGGTAGAGTCAGCCTCTGAACTCAGCCTGACTCTGAGCACATACTCTTATTCACAATGCTTGGGTACCACCCAAATATTTATGAAAGTTATCCCAAAATGTTTGGAAAGATACAAAAGTATGACTTATGAATTTGAAATTATAAGGAGGTAAAAATTGATCACAAAATCAGGTAACACATGTTCTATTACAGGAGTTGGCAAACTACAGCCTGTGATCAAAGTCCAACTTGTCACTTATTTTTGTAAGACTTGTGAGCTAAAATGATTGGTTTTTACATTTTTAAGTGGTAGAAAATAAAGAATAATGTTTTATGTCACATGAAAAATGACATGAAATTAAATTTCAATGTCTATAAATAAAGTTTAATTGGAACACAGTCAATCCCATTTGTTTACACATTATCTATGGATGCTTTCATGCTACAATTGTAAGACTGAGTTGAACAGACAGAATGGCCTACAAAGCCTTAATTAAAAAATTTACTATTTGGCTCTTTACAGGCAAAGTTTGCTGAGTCCTGTTCTATAAGAAAGGACAGGTTCTCTAGAGAAAAAAATGAGGATAGAAGCTTAAAGTTTAGGTGCCACAGATGACATTATTATTATAAGATGATGCAGGGCTTGGGAAAACTGAAGCATTCAGTTTAGTCAATACAAGCCTGCTATGCATGCTGGTGTAGGCAAAGACATGACTGCATGCTCTAGGTATGACTCACTTCTCAATTTTCTTCTTATATTCCTATTCCTGCTTCTCTCTTCCTTGGTACCATGCCCTAGAATTCTTTATTTGCTTCTGCAAATCTTTCACTGTTTCTCTGTTTGGTGAGTCCTTAGGATTCCTCAGTAACCTGTCTATTCTTCCTTTTTGATTGGTGATTCTCCACATCTTATTTATTTCCATGTCTTCTGCAGATCCAGGCAAGGGACCCTCCTCTCTTCCTGAATGATTCTCACCCACTGGGCAGGGACTACGGACTCCTGCAATTAAAGCTTGGAGTCTTACATAAGACTTGTTTTCTTCCAATGGATATGGAAAAAGTCAAATCAGAACTCAAACTCCTCAATTTGGTGAAAGGCCCTTAAGTTGCAAGTGTAAAAAGATATTCAAACGAGACTTTTTAGGTCTTGGAATTTCAGTAGAGACCTTAATGATAGAATGGGTGCCAGATATCCCCATATCTTAAAATAAGGAGCTAGAATACCTATGAAGGACATGACAAGAGATTGTAAAACCAGTTCTGCCTGTGTAAATGGAACGCCCACTTCCAGCCTATGTGAGAGATTTCTATTCGATTTGGGAGAGACTTTCCATGGAGGGAGCTATTAGGGTTTTGAGGCTGTTCTCTCCTTCTCTCAGAAAGGCAGGGGCGGGTGATGGACACATATTAAGCCAAGTAAAGGGAACATCAATAAAACAGCTCAGAGAGCTTGATATGCATCCCTCAAATTTGGAGCACCCTGAAACTGCTATTCAACTCCACTGGGAGAGGCCTCAAAGCAGGTTAAGTTAGGGCCTGAGGCAAGAGAGAGAAGGAATGTATTGATAACTGTCTTGGGAGCAGGTGGCTGCATTCTCAATAGTCCGCAAGCCACAACTAAAAGATCCCACATGCCGCATCCTGCGTGCCGCAATTAAGACCTGGCGCAGTCTAAATAAATAAATAAATAAATAAATAAATATCTTTAAAAAACAAACAAACAAAAGAAAAGCCAAGGTGCATGTGTTCTGGAGGCTGGACCCACAGCAGA
The DNA here is from genome assembly GCF_965194825.1 of Balaenoptera physalus. Taxonomy (NCBI): domain Eukaryota; kingdom Metazoa; phylum Chordata; class Mammalia; order Artiodactyla; family Balaenopteridae; genus Balaenoptera; species Balaenoptera physalus. The sequence goes on from NC_138894.1 coordinate 18,286,514, forward strand.
CCTGAAGTCATCTTAAAAGGGATCTTGCCAAATTGACTACCCAGAGAGGCAAAGGGATGCCCACAGAAGAGGACATGGTGGGAAGCCTATGAGTTAAGAAGGGGGTCACAAAAGACCTCTCGGTATTAAGGGGTTTGCAGGAGGTGTCCTCCAGCAGAAGAATCTCTGAGAAAACCATGGGAGGTCCCTATGACATTTTTTTAAAATGACTAATAAAAGGTAATCATATTAATTACAGTTGTACCAGAATTGTAAGGTTATGCCCAACCTCCTTTGTTCCCTCTGCCTAGGGTCCTGAAACAGCCTCCAGCAAGTGGGGAAGGAGGTAGAACAAGAAATATGGACAACCCAGTGCCCTCCTTCACTTCAGGTGTCTGGGCCCCCAAGTGGCTTCAGCTGAAGGAGGGGATGCATCCAACATCGGAGCACATTTTAGAATATGTTCATTTTTACTGGATTAGATTCTTTAATGCTTGGGAATGACGAGAAAACTTTTTATTATCTAATGTATATGCATATACCACTTAGCACATGTGCACTAGGAGATATGTATAATATTCATAACAGAATATTTTGCTGTCCATAATAGCAAAAAAATGTAAATATCACAAGTTCTCATTGATAGAAGAATTTAAAAAATAGATTGTCTTATGGAATGGAATACTATAGAGCAGTGAAAGTGAATAAAACACAAGTATATTTAATAATAAAGATGAACTGTACTTATAGATCAAAGAGGAAAAAAAAGTCCCAGAGGACCACATATAGTATATTATCTTTTTTAATAAGGCTGAAGAAAGTAAAACTAAACAATATATTTCAATGTTTGTCAATATGTTGGGTAATTTAAGGCAGAGGAATAAGAGGCATAAAATTTAGGGTCTTACTAACCTCTATGGTTGGGAAGCAAGGCAGGGGGATGAATTAGATAGAAATAAGTTATTGGCAACATTCTCGTCCTGGGGTTGGCTGGATTGTGGAGGTTTATTATCTTATTAAAATAAATAACTACATGGAGTATGTAATATAACACAATAAAAAGGCACATGCATGAAGCAGTAATGGGTCATGAACCAAGAACTATAATTAACCTAATTCTGACATATGTGTTTTACTTAAAAAACAAAAATCAAGAAACAAAAAAACAAGAAAGACAAAAACTCAGAATCCTAGCTGATATTCCCAGCTATGGCTGGGGAGGAAGGTTACAAAGCAAGTTTAGTGAGTGGAAGGAGCAAATGTTTCCTTTTGCTTGTACCTAAGACATGCCATTTATTCAAAGAGTTGCCTTTGCCCTAGTTCACACACGTGTAAGGGGGTGGGGTGGGGGAGCATTGACTGGCTGTTTAAAACATGGTAACATCTTGTCAAAGTCGAAGTGCAAGGTGAAGATGAAAACTGAAATGTCACGCCTGTATTTGTACAAGCCAAGTGGAAGTGATCTGAAGGTCTAAAGAGAAGGTTTTTATCAACTTAATTATGGATCTTGATGTTAATGCTGATGTTCATAGCTTACTCTTTCCAAGTAAAGGTTAATCAGTCAATGAATAAAGAATAGAGGGTGACCTGTCAAAGAAACGGCTCTGTGGTGGTTTCAAATGATCTAATTAGATAGAACCAGAGGCTCCAAAACACAGAATAAAGGAAAAATTTAGAGCTCCTGAGAAGAAACTACTCTCAATTTTACAAAATGGTTTTTTTTAATTGATTGGAATATAATAGCTTTACAATGTTGTGTTAGTGTCTGCTGTATAACAAAGTGAATAGGCTATATGTATACATATATGCCCATATGCCCTCCCTCTTGTGCCTCCCTCACACCCTCCTTTTCCCAACACTCTAGGTGGTCACAAAGCACCGAGCTGATCTCCCTGTGTGATGCAGCTGCTTCCCACTAGCTATATATTTTACATTTGGTAGTGTAGATATGTCAGTGTTACTCTCTCACTTCGTCCCAGCTTACCTTTCCCCTCCCTGTGACCTCAACTCCATTCTCTATGTCTGCGTTTTTATTCATGTCCTGTCCCTAGGTTCTTCAGAACCATTTTTTTTTTTTTTTAGATTCCATAAATATGTGTTAACATATGGTATTTGTTTTTCTCCTTCTGATTTACTTCACTCTGACAGTCTCTAGGTCCATCCACCTCAGTACAAATAACTCAATTTCATTTCCTTTTATGGCTAAGGAATATTCCACTGTATATATATGCCACATCTGCTTTATCCATTCATCCAATGATGGACACTTAGGTTGCTTCCATGTCCTGGCTATTGTAAATAGAGCTGCAATGAACATTGTGGTACATGACTCTTTTTGAATTATGGTTTTCTCAGGGTATATGCCCAGTAGTGGGATTGCTGGGTCATATGGTAGTTCTACTTGTAGTTTTTTGAGGAACCTCCATACTGTTCTCCAGAGTGGTTGTATCAATTTACATTCCCAACAACAGTGCAAGAAGGTTCCCTTTTCTCTACACCCTCTCCTGCATTCATTGTTTGTAGATTTTTTGATGATGGCCATTCTGACTGGTGTGAGGTGATACCGAATTGCAGTTTTGATTTGCAGTTCTCTAATGATTAGTGATGTTGAGCATGCTTTCATGTGTTTGTTGCCAATCTGTATATCTTCTTTGGAGGAATGTCTAATTTGGTCTTCTGTCCATTTTTGGATTGGGTTGTTTGTTTATTTAGATATTGAGCTGAATGAGCTGCTTGTATATTTGGAGATTAACCTGTTGTCAGGTTCTTCATTGCAATACTTTCTCCCATTCTGAGGGTTGTCTTTTCATCTTGTTTATGGTTTCCTTTGCTGTGCAAAAGCTTTAAGTTTCAATAGGGCCCTTTTGTTTATTTTTGTTTTTATTTCCATTTCTCTAGGAAGTGGGTCTAAAAGGATCTTGCTATGATTTACGTCATAGAGTGTTCTACCTAAGTTTTCCTCTAAGAGTTTTATAGTGTCTGACCTTACATTTAGGTCTGTAGTCCATTTTGAGTTATTTTTGTGTATGGTGTTAGGAAGTGTTCTAATTTCATTCTTTTCCATGTAGCTGTCCAGTTTTCCCAGCACCACTTGTGGAAGAGGCTCTCTTTTCTCCATTGTATATTCTTGCCTCCTTTATCAAAGATAAGGTGACCATATGTGCATGGGTTTATCTCTGGGCTTTCTATCCTGTTCCATTGATCTATATTTCTGTTTTTGCACCAGTACCATACTGTCTTGATGACTGTAGCTTTGTAGTATAGTCTGAAGTCAGCAAGCCTGATACCTCCAGCTCCGTTTTTCTTTCTCAAGATTGCTTTAGCTATTCGAGGTCTTTTGTGTTTCCATACACATTGTGAAATTTTTTGTTCTAGTTTTGTGAAAAATACCATTGGTAGTTTGATGAGGATTGCATTGAATCTGTAGATTGCTTTGGGTAGTATAGTCATTTTCACAATGTTGATTCTTCCAATCCAAGAACATGCTACTTTTCTCTATCTGTTTGTATCATCTTTAATTTCTTTCTTCAGTGTCTTATAGTTTTCTGCATGCAGGTCTTTTGTCTCCTTAGGTAGGTTTATTGCTAGGTATTTTATTCTTTTTGTTGCAGTGGTGCATGAGATTGTTTCCTTAATTTCACTTTCAGATTTTTCATCGTTATTGTATAGGAATGCAAGAGAATTCTGTGCATTAATTTTCTGTCCTGCAATTTTACCAGATTCATTGCAAATTCATTGATTGACTCTAGTAGTTTTCTGGTGGCATCTTTAGGATTCTCTATGTATAGTATCATGTCATCTGCAAACAGTGAGAGTTTTACTTCTTTTCCAATTTGGATTCCTTTTATTTCTTTTTCTTCTCTGATTGCCATGGCTAGGACTTCCAAAACTATGTTGAATAATAGTGGTGAGAGGGGGCAACCCTGTCTTGTTCCTCATCTTAGTGGAAATGGTTTCAGTTTTTCACCATTGAGAATGATGCTGGCTGTGGGTTTGTCATATATGGCCTTTATTATGTTGAGGTAAGTTCCCTCCATGCCTACTTTCTGGAGGATTTTTATCATAAACAGCTGTTGAATTTTGTTGAAAGCTTTTTCTGCATCTATTGAGATTACCATATGGTTTTTATCCTTCAAGTAGTTAATCCTTCAAGTAGTTAATTGATTGTTAATCAATCACATTGATTGATTTGCGTATATTAAAGAATCCTTGCATTTCTGGGATAAAACCCACTTGATCATGGTGTATGATCCTTTTAATGTGGTCTTGGATTCTGTTTGTTAGTATTTTGTTGAGGATTTTTGCATCTATGTTCATCAGTGATATTGACCTGTAGTTTTTTTTTTGTATGTGTGTGACATCTTTGTCTAGTTTTGGTATCAGGGTGATGGTGGCCTCACAGAATGAGTTTGGGAGTGTTCCTCCCTCTGCTATAATTTGGAAGAATTTGAGAAGGATAGGTGTTAACTCTTCTCTAAATGTTTGATAGAATTCACGCCTGTGAAGCCACCTGATTCTGGGCTTTTCTTTGTGGGAGGATTTTTAATCACAGTTTCAATTTCAGTGCTTGTGATTGGTCTGTTTATATTTTCTATTTCTTCCTGGTTCAGTCTCGGAAGGTGGTGTGTTTCTACGAATTTGTCCATTTCTCCCAGGTTGTCCGTTTTATTGGCATATAGTTGCTTGTAGTAATCTCCATGATCCTTTGTATTTCTGCAGTGTTAGTTGTTACTTCTTTTTCATTTCTAATTCTGTTGCTTACAGTCTTCTCCCTTTTTTTCTTGATGAGTCTGGTTAATGGTTTATCAGTTTTGTTTATCTTCTCAAAGAACAAGCTTTTAGTTTTATTGATCTTTGCTATTGTTTCCTTCATTTCTCTTTCATTTATTTCTGATCTGATCTTTATGATTTCTTTCCTTCTGCTATCTTTGTGGTTTTTTATGTTTTTCTTTCTCTGATTGCTTTAGGTGTAAGGTTAAGTTGTTTAATTGAGATTTTTCTTGTTTCTTGAGGTATGATTGTATTGCTATAAGCTTCCCTCTTAGAACTGCTTTTGCTGCATCCCATAGGTTTTGCATCATCATGTTTTCATTGTTATTTTTTTCTCGGTAGTTTTTGATTTCCTCTTTGATTTCTTCAGTGATCTCTTGGTTATTAAGCAGTGTCTTGTTTAGCCTCCATGTATTTGTATTTTTTACAGATTTTTTCCTGTAATTGATATCTAGTCTCATAGCATTGTGGTCGGAAAAGACACTTGATATGATTTCAATTTTCTTAAATTTACCAAGGCTTGATTTGTGACTCAAGATATGATCTATCCTGGAGAATGTTCCATGAGCACTTGAGAAGAATGTGTATTCTGTCGTTTTTGGACTGAATGTCCTATAAATATCAATTTACTCCACCTTGTTTAATATATCATTTAAAGCTTGTATTTCCTTATTTATTTTTATTTTCGATGACCTGTCCATTGGTAAAAGTGGGGTGTTAAAGTCCCCTACTAAGATTGTGTTACTGTCAATTTCCCCTTTTATGGCTGTTAGCATTTGCCTTATCTATTGAGGTGCTCCTATTTTGGGTGCATGAATATTTACTATTGTTATGTCTTCTTCTTGGATTGATCACTTGATCATTAGGAAACTAGATCATTTATCTGTTTTGTCAGATATGAGAATTGCTATTCCAGCTTTCTTTTGATTTCCATATGAATGGAATATCTTTTTCCATCCCCTCACTTTCAGTCTGTATGTGTTCCTAGGTCTGAAGTGGGTGTCTTGTAGACAGCATATAAATGGGTCTGTTTTTGTATCCATTCAGCCAGTCTATGTCTTTTGGTCAGAGCATTTAATTCATTTACATTTAAGGTAGTTATCGATATGTATGTTCCTATTACCATCTTCTTAATTGTTTTGGGTTTGTTATCGTAGGTCTTTTCCTTCTCTTGTGTTTGCTGCCTAGAGAAGTCCCTTTAGTATTTGTTGTAAAGCTGGTTTGTTGGTGCTGAATTCTCTTAGCTTTTGCTTGTTTTTAAAGATTTTCATTTCTTCATTGAATCCGAATGAAATCCTTGCTCTGTAGAGTAATCTTGGTTGTAGGTTTTTCCCTTTCATTACTTTAAATATGTCCTGCCACTCCCTTCTGGCTTGCAGAGTTTCTGCTGAAAGATCCGCTGTTAACCTTTTGGGGATTCCCTTGTGTGTTATTTGTTTCTTTTCCCTTGCTGCTTTTAATATTTTTTCTTTGTACTTAATTTTTGATAGTTTGATTAATATGTGTCTTGGTGTGTTTCTCCTTGGAGTTATGCTGTATGGGAGTCTCTAGACTTCCTGGACTTGATTGACTATTTCTTTTCACATGTTAGGGAAGTTTTCATGTATAGTCTTTTGAAATTTTTTCTCAGACCCTTTCTTTTTCTCTTCTTCTTCTGGGACCCCTATAATTTTAATGTTGGTGCATTTAATGTTTTCCCAGAGGTCTCTGTCACTGTCCTTAATTCTTTTCTTTCTTTTTTCTTTATTCTGCTCTGCAGTAGTTATTTCCACTATTTTATCTTCCAGGTCACTTATCCGTTATTCTGCCTCAATTATTCTGCTATTGATTCCTTCTAGAGAATTTTAAATTTCTTTCATTTTGTTGTCCATCATTGTTTGTTTGCTCTTTATTTCTTCTAGGTCCTTGGTAAACATTTCTTGTATTTTCTCCATTCTATTACCAAGATTTTGGATCATCTTTACTATCATTACTCTGAATTCTTTTATAGGTAGACTGCCTTTTTCCTCTTCATTTGTTTGGTCTGGTGGGTTTTTATGTTTCTCTTTCATCTGCTGCATATTTCTCCATCTTCTCATTTTTTTTAACTTACTCTGTTTGGGGTCTCCTTTTTGCAGGCTGCACATTCATAGTTCCTATTGATTTGGTGTCTGGCCCCAGTGGGTGAAGTTGGTTCAGTGGATTGTGTAAGCTTCTTGGTGGAGGGGATTGGTGCCTGTGTTCTGGTGGGTGAGACAAGATCTTGTCTTTCTGGTGGCAGAGCCATGTCTGGTGGTGTGTTTTGGGTTGTCTGTGAATTTAGTATGATTTTAGGCAGCCTCTCTGCTAATGGGTGTGGTTGTGTTCCTGTCTTGCTATTTGTTTGGCATTGGGCATCCAGCAGTGGAGCTTGCTGGCTGTTGGGTGTAGTTGGGTCTTAACATTGAGGTGGAGATCTCTGGGAGAGCTCTCGCTGATTGACATTACATAGGGCTGGGCAGTCCCTGGTGGTCCAATATCCTGAACTCGGCTCTCCCACCTCAGAGGCTCAGGCCTGACATCAGGCCAGAGCACCAAGACCCTGTCAGCCACACGGTAGTTCTGTGATCTTGGACCAGGCAGTTAACTTCTCTGTGCCTCAGATTTCCTTTCCTGCAGCATCTCCTCACCCTCGACGCCAGTCTTTTACATATAAAAAATACCCTCTAATACAATGGGGGTGGAAGCATTGGAATTTACTATTAAACAGCCTAGCTTTCCCCAGTATTTTTCTTATGTGCCTCAGAGGAAGGAGAAAGGGTCATACATGCCTGAAATTGGTGGAATATCAGAAAGGGTACTGGTGATGTTTGGAGGCACATAACCAAGAGATATTTCAATACCAATTGGAATCCTCATGGCCCCAGAAGCCTGGGTATTCTCTCATCCACCAACACCCTGGGCATAGGGTATCTTGATATTAGTATTTTAGCCAGACTGGAAAATTTCATGTAAATATAATGATGGTAGAGAGAGATGGGGAGCAGATCTCAGACAGACTGGATAAAGCAGCTGTGAATTCTCAAATGCACTCCATAAAATTGAGTAAACAACGAAGATTCTTTCTTTTTGGCCTCTCTCATTCTGTTTATAGTGTTTGTCTTTACCTGGGCTGTAAAGCTTGCTGCAGGATTCTGCTTTGCTTGTGTCAAATATACACATGTCTACATGTTTCCTTACCCCATTTTGCTCTGACTTCAAATGACACCATACTCTAATGATATCTGAAACTGGATAGATAGGTCTTAATCTAATGACAATAGAATGAAAGTCTACAGGTCAGTCCTGGGAGGTGAGGGAAATGGCTATTACATATCAATTACTGGTACATTCACAATGGTGAATGCCTGAGAGACTGCCTTAACAAAGTGGAGATAACTCAGATCAATTTAAAAGTTATTCCTAAATAAGAATCTGTATGTAGTAGCCAATCAGTGTATTTAGTGGAGCAGATGGGCTCTTGGAATGTGGCAAGTGGCATTTGGTGACAAGTGTCTGCATTCTCTGACTTCCAGTCATTTAAATTTTAAATTGAGGCAGAAGAAAAGTAAAAGGATACAAAAGACTGCCTGATTCCAGAGGATGTTGTTGACTTTTTCCCTCCATTCAACAGATGTTTGCTTTGGTGACTCCACAACAGGGTTAGCAATCCTGTGAGATTAGCAATTCTGATTTATACAACAGCTTTTATGGGCACAGAAGTGGTTTTAAACTGGTTAGTAGCATTTAGTCACTGTGTAAGGAAATGCTTAAGTAGCTCAGCAAATATGTCACATTACCTTGTTTAGATACCTAGGAAAGAAAGGCATAGGAGTCATTTACAGTCATTGCTAAAACCAGATTTTATATATGTCAAGGCTGGGGTTAGCTAAAAGGTTTGATTGGGGAAACTAATCTTATTCAGCTACAAGCTGGAATAAAACAATAAAATCAGCTGTCAAAGAAAATATCCTATGAGCCATGTGCAGTGATTGTAGCAGTTTTTCCTTTGTGGCCAGCTGAAGGGAAACCACCCTCTATTTCTGCCAAACCCTTATACTTTCTAAGTAGAAAACTTGGAACTGGGCAAATATCTGTGTGAGGTGGACTTACTCCTGAGATAGGGAAGACTGCTTGTAGAGGTCATGGTCCGTGAGAGTAGACTCAGAAGACTACCTCTACTGACAACCTAGTCATTCATCTTTTCAATAAACCATTGCATTTACGAGAAATAGCATCCAGCATGTAATTTGGACCTTCAAATTGCTTTATAAGGGTAGTTCAGGCAAGCAGAGGCATTTGACATGTATCAGCTATCAAGGCTGGCAAAGAATCACTTTTATGGTAATTTAGCAAGGGTGGGAGCTGAGGGGGTTCCAAACAGAGAGATGCAGTCAGTGTCTGGGAGGTAGATCACTCAGGGACAGAAATCTTTCTTGAGTCAATTTATCCTTTGCTTCAGTTTTACACACACACATATATAAGTCTAGTCTTATTCAGTGAATAAGGAAAGCAACTCAATGTATGTTTGTACAGTGACAGAGAGTATTTTTGTCAGCATGGTGACTGATTTATAATATCCTTAATAGTGATTTGTTCAGTATTGAATGGCTGGCCATGGCTGACCCTTGGCTTACTTGTGAGATTATGGCCAAAAGTAGATTAGAGAGTCCCAGGTAAATCTTGCCTCTGACTGAGGCTGTGACAGAAATGTCAGGATTACCTCCCAGGCTATTTTTGTGTGTTCTAGATATGAATAACTTCTACAAGAGAATCAGGAAAGGTTATAAGCAAACAGGTTTATGTGTGTTTTCCTCCAGGGAATGGTGTTGGAGAATGAAGGGGGCATCTCACTTTTTCTTTGTGCATTTTTGTCTTGTTTGATATTTTTGCCAAGGGCATGCATGTGTTAAAAAGTGAACTGGTATCCAAAGATATGAAAGATCTCTGTGTTCTGGTTGAAATGTTCTTTGCAGGATTAGAGGCTGGCTTTTATTGTTGTTGTTTGTTTTTTGTTTCCTTTTTCCTACTGACCTTGAGAAATATATATGTCACTAAATGTTCTTAAAGACAGGAAAAATTTTGTCTAAAATCTGGATGTCAAATGTTTGATATTTGAACAATGTATAATCTATAATATTTTAACTTCTTTGGAAAGCAGTTTTTCAATCTGTATGTATCATAAGATACATAGATACATTACTGTACTACTCGTTTGAAAATACATCAGGTAAACCAATTAATTGAGCTTGTGAAATACCGAAGAAAATAGTTTGTTTTTGTTGAGGTTTCCTACACCTGTGCTCATTCCAATTTAACAGTCTTTTACTCAGTTCCTAGTATGTGCAAATACTGTAGTAGATTCTAAGACTGAAACCGAGCAGGATCCTGTGGGACTCCTGGGCATGAAAGCCTTTCTGTGTCCCCTGTTTCTTGTTTGTAGAGAATAGGCTCCAGCCTCCATGACCTTCCCTGAGTTCCAAAGGGCAGATTCGAACAGTTGCTAATTAGGGAAGGGAGAGGATGAAGAGACAAGGGAAGAGTAGTCAAGAAACAATAGTGCAGTCTTGGGGCAGTGTTCTGGTTCTGCTTCAAGGGATACACATAACAATATTCTTGAGCTCTTTACAGAACTAACACCTCCAACAAATGGAAGATGTTAGCATTCTGCATTCAAGAGAAGCTCACCAAGAGACCTCCTGAGGCCAGATTAAAGGAGTGGAGGCCCTGCACACACCCTGATCCTTATCAGCAACCCCACCCTTGCACCAATGCTATAAAACTCCTCACCAAATCCCTCTAGGTTGGGACACACAGTTTTGAGGGGCACGAGCCTGCTGTGTTGCCTTTTCCCTGGCAAAGCAATAAAGTTATTCTTTTCTACTTCACCCAAAACTCTGTCTCTGAGATTTGATTCAGCACCAGCACACAGAGGCTGAGTTTTTGGCATCAAGGTGAACCAGATATAAATGCTGTCTTATAGAAATTTACTTCTAACTGTGGAAAAATATGACATTAAATCAGTGCTACTTCAAGGTGAAAAACAAATATCTATGGATTACAAAGGAATGAAATATAGTGCTCAGGAATATCCAACTGAAGGTAAAGTTGTTTTTTTCCTGGAAAGGTTATTATTCCCACAGTGATCATGTGTTTCATCTCTTGTAATAATAGATTAAACCTAGAGTTTATAGTGGGGTAGGAATAACACTGGCTGGTTATCCAAATATCTGGATTTCAGTTTCAGCACTTTTCTGAGCCAGTTGTATTGGGTAAATGATTGGCAGTCATTAGGTTCAAGGTTCTTCCCTAATATCCTTTCTTGAGGACAAGTCTAAGGATAATTACTGGCCCACTGGGCTGTGCTGAAGTTAGTCATGTGTTGAAGGAAAGAGTTAATTTTCTGAGCCCTTAGGTTGAATGTCCCTCTTTTGGAACATTTTGGAATTCATCTCTATGACGTCTTCTATTTCTTCCCTACAAATGGGTAGGAAAAGTCTTCAGGTCTCTTTTATCTTAAAAAAAATGGGCTAACAGAGCCCATGAGAATCATAGTCCCTCCCAGGGGAAGGAGATATGTAAAGTAGCTCAGTCCTACAGGTCAGGTCTTTAGGTGAGAACTTCTCTTTCCTCCATTCTTTACCCTGGAATTTTGTTTTCAGCATTGAGATGCTAAGTCTAGATCAGAGGATTGAGAATTGGGTGTGGTCTAGGGGGAAGGAGCTGATAAAGCCAGTGTGCTGCCTTTTGATTCCACTTCTAGGCTCATTTATTTTGGGACAAAACTTTCTTTATAGCTTATGGGGCCTTGTCTAACCAATCAGGAAAGTTTAATATTGTTTGAGGAAAATATTTAAATAAATGAAATAACTTTGCCTGGACAATTGTCTTTTTATTTTCCTCAGGAACTTGGGGCAGTAATAAGAGAATGATTGAGGATTTATGTTTTTAGTGCATGATAAGACGGGCCATTTTGGGATTTATTTTTTCCAAAAGAAATGACATTTGTTCAGCTCTGACTTGTTTCTTGTGTATTTCCCCTTTTTCTTTTCTTTTGTGTTGTTTTTATAAATATATTCACTCTATAATTTGTCTCATGCAGGGATACCAAGGCACTGGTTATAGGCAAATGCAAGTATCCTTCATGATTTCAAATCAAAGTTGCTGCAGGCATCTCAGGAGATTAGTGTATAAGTTTATATAGCATTTTTAATTAAACAAATATTTGTTGGGTGTCCTCTATGTAATGTTATCTTCCGCATCATGCTTTAACCTAGGGCTTCTAACTTGAGGCTCTTGGATCTTTAGGGGGTTCGAGAATGATTTTCAGAAGGCTATAGATCCCCTGAATTTACAGGCAAACTTTATGTATATGTTTATCTAAAAGTATGAATCCACAGCTTTGATGGGATTTCTAAAGGGATCTATAAACTCAAAAATACTTTAAAATCTAAGTTCTCTAAGGTTTGAGGACTTATATTTTATTTCCTTGGTGTCTGCTGGTACAAAAATCAGTGTGCAGTACAAAACCTATCAGAGTGTATTAATGTCAATAAAATAGGCAGTTGTTGAATGCCTGTTTTTATTCAGGCAAAATGTTCCAATGTTAGGCAGATAAAGTTGAAGGTGAGGGAATGGGAAGGGAGGTAAGTTTCAGAGCTATCTGGGGAGCTCATTCCCATCGACCATCTACTGAGTCAGAATTTCAAGGAGTGGGGAGGCACAGAACTACAAACTATCTTTCTAGGTCATTCTGCAGGATCTCACCCCTAGTCCAGATTGAAAATTACTGGCCTGGTGGGAAAGATAAATAGGTAAACATTAAATAAATATACTTCAAGAAAGGATAAAAAAGACAGTTTCTTCAAAAAGTGGTGACGGGGAAACTGGACAGCTGCATGTAAAAGAATGAAATTAGAACACTCCCTAACACCATACACAAAAATAAACTCAAAATGGATTAAAGACCTAAATGTAAGACTGGACACTTAGAGGAAAACTTAGAGGAAGACATAGGAAGAACACTCTTTGACATAAATCACAGCAAGATCTTTTTTGACCCACCTTCTAGAGTAATGGAAATAAAAACAAAAATAAACAAATGGGACCTAATGAAACTTAAAAGCTTTTGCACAGCAAAGGAAACCATAAACAAGATGAAAAGACAACCCTCCAAATAGGAGAAAATATTTGCAGATGAATCAACGGACAAAGGATTAATCTCCAAAATATACAAATAGCTCATGGAGCTCAATATCAAAAAAACAAACAACCCAATCCCAAACCCAAACCCAAACCCAAATGGACAGAAGACCTAAATAGACATTTCTCCAAAGAAGACATACAGATGGCCAAGAGGCACATGAAAAGCTGCTCAACATCACTAATTATTAGAGAAATGCAAATCAAAACTACAACGAGGTATCATCTCACACTGGTCAGGATGGCCATCATCAAAAAATCTACAAACAATAAATGCTGGAGAGGGTGTGGAGAAAAGGGAACCCTCTTGCACTGTTGGTGGGAATGTAAATTGGATACAGCCACTATGGAGAAGACTATGAATTTTCCTTAAAAAGCTAAAAATAGAATTACAATATGACTCAGCAATCCCACTACTGGGCATATAGCCAGAGAATACCATAATTCAAAAAGACACATGCACCCCAATATTCATTGTGACACTATTTACAATAGCCAGGTCATGGAAGTAGCCTAAATGCCCACCAACAGACTAATAGATAAAGAAGATGTTGTGCATGTATACAACAGAATATTACTCAGCCATAAAAAGGAATGAAATGGGCTCATTTTTAGAGACGTGGATGGACCTAGAGACTGTCATACAGAGTGAAGTAAGTCAGAAAGAGAAAAACAAATATCGTATATTAATGCATGTATGTGGAACCTAGAAAAATGGTACAGATGAACCAGTTTGCAAGGCAGAAATAGAGACACAGAGGTGAACAAACATATGGACACAAGGGGGGGGAAGGAGGGTAGGATGAATTGGGAGACTGGGATTGACATATATACTCTAATATGTATAAAATAGATAACTAATAAAAACCTGCTGTATAGCACAGGGAACTCAACTTCACTGTACAGTAGAAACTAACACAACATTGTAAAACAACTATACCCCAATAATAATAATAAAACAAAAAGACAGGATGAACTCCCTTCTAAAATGTGGTCTCACTGACATGAACTAGGAGATAGTGAAACCCATGTGAATTTCACAATACCCGTGGCTGTGAGCCAGCCCTCGATGTGTGAGAAAATTTCAATAAGAACAGAATGATATGACTTGAAAATGCTGAGTATGAAAGTTTTGATGTTGGAGAAGGAAAGGGAAACAGTTTTCTGATTTTCTCCTATAACGAAGAGAGTGTGCAGATAGGGAACTATGTAGTCAGGAATCAGGTACATATTAATACAGAGCTGCAAACAGAGGACTGTATAAGTCAATATATCTGAGTTGGTGGACAATACCTTCACAATTGATGTAGCTCTACCATAAATTTGTCTTCCCTTTGTTCATACTCAAGACTACTATAAATGATATGTACAGTTTGATTGGACTCAAACAAGTAAATGGAATTTCCAAGAGCCAATTCAGTATAATAAATATACATTTTAAAAAGAAGCACAGACATTTATCAAAGCTTCTCATTTAAAACAAAACAAAACACAATGAAAAAACATCATTATGAGAAAAGTACTTAAGATTTCTGGAATATCTTGACAGGCCAGTATTTGTCATTTAGGCTGACAATTCAGCTTAAATGATTTCCTGTATCTTGATGCTATTAGCTGGTATTTGGCTAATTGCATGGTATTTTCTATGGGAATTTTGCCAAAGAAACTAGCTGTTGAGTTGAATATTGTATTAGTTTTCTGTGGCTGCTGTAACAAATTAGCACAAAGTTGGTGGTTTAAAACAACAGAAATTTATTCGCTCACATTTCTGGAGGCCCAAAGTCCAAAATCAAGGTGTAAATAGAGATGCAGTGCCTCTGGAGGCTGTAGGGTAGAATCTGTTTCTTTCCTCTTCAAGCTTCTGGTGGCTACTAGCATTCTTTGGCTTGTGGGTGCATCTCTTTGCTCCATGCTTTCTTCTCTGTGTATCTCCTGGATGTATGTCTCAAAAACCCATCATTCCCTGAGATAATTCCCACTTGATCATGGTGTATGATCCTTTTAATGTGCTGTTGGATTCTGTTTGCTAGTATTTTGTTCAGGATTTTTGCATCTATGTTCATCAGTGATATTGGCCTGTAGTTTTCTTTTTTTGTGATATCTTTTTTTGGTTTTGGTATCAGGGTGATGGTGGCTTCATAGAATGAATTTGGGAGTGTTTCATAGGGAGGATGGGAGGGAGGCTCAAGAGGGAAGGGATATGGGGACATGTGTATGCATACGGATGATTCACTTTGTTGTACAACAGAAACTAACACAGTATTGTGAAACAATTATACTCCAATAAAGATCTATTTTTTTAAAAAAAGACCATGAACACAACCTGAGTTTTCCACATGGAAAAATAAAATTTGTCACCAGTCAAAAAACAAACAAACAAACAAAAAACCCATCTTTCCCTCTATTATAAGAGCACTTGGGATGATGTTTTCAATTTCATTGATTTGTGCCCTATTTTTATTATCCTTTCCTTTTGCTTACTTTGAATATAATTTGCTCTTTTTTAAGTTTCCTAAAATGGAAGCTTAGATTATTAATTTTAGATATTTCTTCTAATATATGCATTCAATGCTATACATTTCCCTCTAAGTACTGCTTTCACTGCAACCGAGGCATTTTGATGAGTTGTATTTCCATTTTCATTTTGTTTGATATATTTAAAAATTTCTCAAGATATTCTTTGATCCATGTGTTATTTAGAAGTGTGTTGTTTAATCTCCAAATATTTTAGGATTTTTCCAACTCTTTCTGTTATTGTTTTCTAGTTTAATTCCATTGTGCGCTTATGATTTCTACTCTTTTAAATTTGTTAAAGTTTGCTTTATGGCCCAGAACGTGGTTTATCTTGGTTAATGCTCCATGGGAGCTTGAGAAGATTGTGTTGGATGAGGTATTTATAGATGTCAATTAGATCCAATTAGTTGATGATGCTAGTCAGTTCAAATTTATATTTACTATTTTTCTGCCTGCTGGATCTGTCTCCAGTTATGATAGTAGGTTCATTTATTTCTCATTGAGTTCTATCAGTTTTTGCCTTAAGTATTTTGATGCTCTGTTGTTAGGTGCATACGCATTAAGGATTGTAAGTCTTCTTGGTGAACTGACTTCTTTATCATTTTGTAATACCCCTCTTTATCCCTGATAATTTTCCTTGCTCAGAAGTCTTCTTTGTCTGAAGTTAATTTAGCTACTTCAGCTTCCTTTGATGATTATTGGGAAGGTTTATTTTTATCCATTCCTTTACTTTTAATCTATCTGTGTCTTTAGATTTAAAGTGGGTTTTTTGTAGACAGCATATGTTGGATCTTGTTTTGTCATCCACTCTGACAGTCTCTGTCTTTAAACTATTCACCTTTAAACTGATTATTGATATAGTTGGATTAATATGTACTGTATTTCTAATAGTTTCTATTCATTGCTCTTTGTTTTTCTTTTCATCATTTGTTTCTGTCTTCTCTGGTTTTAAATATGTATTTTATATGATTCCACTTTCTTTCTTCTTTTAGCATATCAGTTACACTTCTTTTTAAAATGATCTTAGTGGTTACCCTAGAGTTTGCAATATACATTTACAATTAATCTAAGTCCCCTTTCAAATAACACTATAACACTTGATAGGTAGTGCATGTACCTTAAAACAGAGACTTCTTAAATCCTCTCTCGTGTTCCTTATTACATTGCTGTATTCATTTTACTTATCCATAAGCTATCCATAAGCTATAATCACTCAACACATTATTGCTATTATTATTTTCAACCAACTATCTATTAGATAAATTAAGAATAAAAGAGATGATTTTTTTATTTTGCCTTCACTTATTCCTTCCTTCTTCAATGCTCTTCCTTTCTTTATGCAGATCTGCATTTCTGAACTATATACATTTTTTTTTTTTCTGTCTGAAGAACTTCTTTTAGTATTTCTGTAAGATAGGCCTACTGGCAACAAATACTCTCTCTTTTTTTCTTGTCTGATCAAGTTGTCATTTTTCCTTAACTTTTAAAGGATAATTTCACTGGATTCAGAACTCTAGGTTTTGTTTTCTTTTAATACTTTAAATATTTCACTCCACTCTCTTCTCACTTGCATGGTTTATGATAGGAAGTCTACTGTAATTCTAATTTGTGTTCCTCTATAAGCATGTTTTTCCCCCCTCTGGCTTTCTTCAATATTTTCCTTATTGCAATTGGAATATAAGCCTAGTTATAGATTTTGTGGTATTTATCCTGTTTGATCTTTGAACTTTCTGAACCTGTGGTTTGGTGTCTGTAATTAATTTTGGAAAATTCTCAGCCATTACAACTTAAAATATTTTTTTCTGATCTGTTTGTCTCTTTATGGTATTCCCATTACATATATACTACATCTTTTGCAATTATCATAGTTCTTGGATATTTTGATCAATTTTTCTCATTCTTTTTTCTCTTTGCTATGCAGTTTAGAAAGTTTCTATTGACATATACTCAAGATTGCTGATTCTTTTCTTGGATATTTTTAGTCTACTGGTGAGCCCATCAAAGGCAATCTTCATATCTACTACAGTAGATATTTTGATTTCTAGCATTTCATTTTGATTCTTCTTTAGAATTTCCATCTTTCCTCTTACATTATCCATCTCATCTTCTACAATGTCCACTTTCTCTTTACTAGAGCTAATTAGCATATTAATTATAATTATTTCAAATGTTTTGCTTGACAATTCCAAAATCTCTGCCATATCTGAGTCTAGTTCTGATACTTGCTTTGTCTCCTCAGACTCTGTGTTTTGTTTCTCAGTTTTTGTTAAAAGTCAAACATGAGGTACTGGAGAAAAAGAAGTGAAGTAAATAGGTCTTTAGTGTGAGTGTTTATACTTACCTGGCTAAGACTAAGGTTATGTTTACTGTTTGCTGTAGCTGTGGTGTCAGAGGCTAAAATTTCCCTTGGTGTCCTTGTTTTTGTCTTCCCTATTGTCCTGCATTTCCCTAGAGAATACTTCTTAAATAGTCTTGCCATTTTTTCAGCTGTAATCCCCTGTTATACAGGAGCAGACCTACTGGTGTGATGGTAAGGTATAGGGGAGGGGAAGTGTTCTATAGTCCTATGATTAATTCTCAGTATTTTAGTGAGCCTGTGTCCCTGGGCTGTTACTTTCACAAGTGCTTCTCAGCTTACACCTCTCCTTTTAGGTGAGACAAGAAGTCTAGAGGAGGCTGGAGTTGGGCAAGTCCCTTCCTACAGGTCAGTTAGGCTCTAGTAAAACCCTAGTTGGTTAAGCTCTAGTAAAATAGTTTCCCTTGAGGACAGGCAGTTGTTAAGGAGAACAAAGCACTCTGAGCTTATTTAAAAGTTGTTAATTTCCCCTCTTTCTGCCAGAAACATGAAAGGCTTTTTCTCTGATTTTCACAGTGAGAACTCAGTGGAGTTCTTTGAAGTAAATCTCAAGAAAGTATGGGTGCCCCCATGAGTTTTTATCTCTCATTCATTAGTTAATGTTTCATCTCCACCAACTATTCAATTACCTTTTAAGTGTTCCTAAAAGGCTCCAGCAGAAGCTTCTGCCCCTGGTAAGCTGTGATTATCTGTCTCTCCAATTTCAGGGTGGCTATTTGACCTGTGATCTCAATTCTCTGATAGATCTAAGAAAAGTTGTTGATTTTCATTTTGTTCAGCTATTTTTCTTGTGAAAACAAAAGTGATGATCCCAAACTTTTTGTATGTCAGACTGGAAACTAAATCATTGAAACCCACTTTTTAGATATTATAGAGTGGACATATTTATCAGGAAAAAGAGCTTACTTAATAATCTCTAAAGTCTCTTCCAGGTCATTTTTTTTTCTAATTCCAGCAAATATTGCCTCATAAATTCAATGGGTGCAGAGCCATTGTATTATCTTTGACATTAGAGTTTTTGAAGCAATATAGAAATGGGGTACAGGAGGGCCTGGGTATAAACCATAGGGTGATGCCTTGGTCTCAGCTCACCACCTGTGCTGTGCTCTAGAAAAGCTGCTCCATGTGTCTAGATCTCAGCTGCTTTCTCTCTGAAATAAGGCAGTTGACTTAAATTGAAATTAACAGTAAAATTCTGTTACTCTAGAGGATGATTCCTTAAAGGATTCATGGCAAAACTGTGCCTCATTTATTGCTCACAATCTTAATTCTTACACATGAAATACTTCATTGGAATTAAGCAAATAGCTATTTAAATGTCAACAGTTGATCTGGGTACTCTATCTGGCAGCCTTCCATTTTTTAAATGGAAAGGAGAGGTCTTGCTGGTGCTCTCATTTATTTTAAATATAAGAAATATAGTTCCTGGTGGTTAACAGATATCCTGAAAACTAGACAAATTGACTTCAGTTGAGCAAGATACTTTTTGAATAGCTGATTAACTGAGAGGGGAACAAAAGCTACAGTTATTAAATACTGATATTTAGCACTTAATACTCAAATTGTTGAATTTATCAGTAAATTCAGTCAGAACATGGGATGTTCAGTCAGCTGGCGATTTATGTTACCATGCTCCAAAAAAGTAGGGTTTTTTCCTTCTTCACAGATTTGAATATATTTTCATATTAATTGATTAAACGGTCTTTATTTTGTCACTATGTAGGCACAGAATGATTCTAGTACTTGCCTGTATGCAATAAATTGACATTTGTCCTGTACTTTCATGTTTTAATCAATTCAAATATCATTTACTCAATATGTATGGCATGTCAGATACTATTTTAAAACCTGGAAATAAAGAAATAAAAAAAGATAGACCAGCCTTCAAAGAATTCACAGTAGTTTGGGGGACAGTAACAGCCTGGTGAAAGTAAATCTTTGAAAGTTTTACAGTTAGATGAATTGATTTGAGAGTCATCAATCTATAGATGGTAAGTGCAAACAAGAATGTGCATGAGCTCGACCAGAGAATGAAACTTTGAAATCCCCAATAGTTAAAGAGTTTTGGGGAGAGAAAAAAATCCTGAAAAGAAAAGTTTAGGGAAGTAACTATAAAACTAAAATTTTATCTTTGGATACCATAAGAAGACCCCAAGACAAGGTTTGAGTGCAAGAAATTTAATTGGTAAACGATCCTAGGACATAGTAATAGATGAGTGAAGAGGTGAGACAGAGAAGAGAATAAAGCCAATAAAGGTTGTTTTTAGTTGTGAGCAACTGAAGCTTAGTTTCACTGCAGAACTCTGACACTCAGTGTAGACATGTGTGGCAGAATTGTCCTGCATGAGGGGTGAATGAGCACAAGTATTTGTATACCAGTTGCTGTTAGTTACTGGCTGGGGGAGGGGCGGTTCTCAAGGGTTAATTTCCCGGCACTGCTGGCCTAACACATGTGCAGTAAGAGTGGATTCTGGTGGTCAGGCAAAAGAGCATCATGTGCTGGTGCTTGTAAGTCTGGGATGTCATGCAAGGAAATATTAAAGGCTTAAGAGCTAAGGATGGAACATTAACAGTACCTGCTACAGTTTAGTGCCATGAGAAGCAAGGGAAGAGTTTCTGGGAGGAAGATGTATTAAACGACGTCACAAAGGACTGACAAATCAAATAAGTAAAAGAAGAACTGAGAATGAGCCAAGGGGAAGGTACCCTTAGAAATGGAAAAAAGTAGAGATAAATAAATGTAGATAGAAAACGAATAATTGATAGAGTAAGATGAAGGAGGAGATGGAATGGAGTGTGTGTGAATATTTATAACTAAAACTCAAAATGTCCATAAAGACAAATTAAATAAAATTATCATTAAAAATAAAAATACCTTTTCATGACTTAAGTAACATTTCTTTTCTTTCCAATGCACCCTTTGCTTATTTTTACGATGGAATTTACACAGACTCCAAATAATCTATTTGCTGCTTATGCAGGGTTGGTATCAGGCACAGAGAGAAGTTAGAGCTCTGTTTGGTTCATCTGAGCTTTAAAACATCGAATTACTTTGTGCCCAGCGATCTTAGGACACATGAATAGAAACTAAACCAGCATCCCAGGGAATATAAATCTGATCACACAGTGTCCATCCCAAACTGAGGTTAGTCATGTCTTTGATGTTTTCTCCTGACATACTGATGAACTGTTGAATTGCAGCCCATTATCAGAATACAGAATGACTTCTTTTGAGCAATTACATTTTTCCTAAACAGGCTCTAGATGGAGATATTCATCTATTGTTCTTATTTTTCTCAACAGGTGAGGTGAACAATATACTCAACAACTAAAAAAAGTAAATTAGAATTATTCCTCATTTTTAAGTCTCTCAGACTCATAGAAATGATTTAGAACATTATTTCAGGCAGATAAGATAGGAAAAATATTTTTGAACTGTTAATCTGGATAATTTATAAGAGTGGGACACTGCTGCATGTTACCTCTTTCTATAGATGTACATTTTCTAAAGAAAATACAAATCAATTGCCTTTTTATATAAAAGAGATTTAATCAGAATTACAAAGGAGTTAAAATATTTCAATTTAGTTTTTAAAATCTGCATTTTGTAAACAACAATGAGGAAAAGCAAAGTCAATCCACAATAGGAAAAAAAAAAGGCAAAATCTGCAAAAGTTCTTGCATAGATCTTAACATTTAGGTAAGGCTTATTATTATTATTATTAAATAATCATATGCATGATCTTCCCAGTAAATGGGCTATTTTGTATCCTGAGTGCATACGTTTAGGGTAGGAGTGGGAAAGAAAAGGAAAAGTAATATGGGACCTAGAGAGAGACATAGGGCGACGGAAGAAAACAGAACCAACTCCTGACACACGGGGCAAGCATGAGCCTCTCTGAGGTTCTGTTTTCTCTGCTGTTAAACGGGGAAAATTTTTCCTTCTGTATTTATCTTGTAGACTGGCTAAGGTAAGCAAAGAAATTACTGGGGAGGCGGGAGGGGTTGACGTTGCGCAGGATGCGCTCTGGTCGCTTGCTTCTCCTGCTCGTGGCCGCCTGCACCGGCTCTTCTCCTGCTGGTATTCAATGGTGGGGGAGACCACCCGGGTTGCATAAACCGTGATAGGCATCTTGAGGCCACTCTGTGGAAGGATTTTCACAAGGCTAACATCACTGAGCTGTACCAGGCCTGACTCCAAAGTTTCTGAACGCTTTGCTTCTCCTTGCAAAGCCGGGTCTCTCATCTTTTCAGTGACGGAAAACTTTTTCTCGTCTTTTCAACCTATGAGAAGAGCTCCAACTCCCCTCACATCTTCCCTTCTTCCCATCAGGGGATATAGAAGGTGGGTTCACAACTCTTCCCACGTGAGACACCTTAGAACTTGTGTTTGACTCTTCCAAGAGAACTCTCCTCTGGGTCTTAGATAGACATCTCAACCTTAGCCAAAGAAAAATAGACAGCTTTTCTAGATTTGCTCTAAAATGAAAGATAACACTCCCAGGAAGATAAGAACACGTACCCTCAGCTAGCCAAAGGCAGGCATATCTCAGATTGAGCATCTTGAAGCCAGCATTTGGTACTGTGGTACTTTAGGGATGTCAACTGATCATTGAGGACCTGTCATTTAACCAAGATCAAGCACCAGTACAGGCAAATGCACAATGCCTAGCCCAAATCCCCCCACTATGTCAAGATTTCATAGAATACTCCAAAGTAGTTCTTCAGCAACTGAAGGATAAGTCTTATGAATATTTCTGTAAGATGTTAATTCTCTGAGAACATCATAAACTTGCTTCTGCCCCATGGCGGGTAGGGTGGGGACATTCTTACCTGGTAAAGTGAGAATACAATAAGAAACAGAATAGACAATGTAATTTGAGATTAAATAATTCCCTAAGTGACAATCACTGGTCTTTTTATTTTCATTTTTTCCATTTGAGTAGTAGTGAAAACATATAAATTGCAAGGTGAAGTGTGAAGTTCACTCTTAGAATTCACAAACCATGCGAGGTTTCAGGGTGTTTGATGGGGGTGTCAATTATACTGTGGACTGCCTGACAGTGAAGTGAATTCTATTACAGATTTATCTTTACCTTGTTGCCAAAAAGAGGGTATTGTTAGGTAATGAACCCTCAGTCAAATCATGATTGCAATTGATTTGAACTGGGTTAGCTGATAATCAGTTTAATAATTTTAGACAAATTAAGGTCATACGTTCTGGCCTTTTATTGGGTCTTGGTTGCTTCCTAGACTGGTTTAAGGAAGTCTCATCCAACATGTTATAACTCTACAGACCATTTAAGCAAGTCTTGTGATTTAATATCTTGGTGACTCATAGCTTTGGACAGTTTCATGTGTTACACCAGGTTGTTAGCTGAAAAGACTTTCCAAGGAGTATTTGCCTTGGACAATTCACCAAGGATCAGAATCTGGCCTTCACTTCTGGGCCTTTGGAAGACAAATTTTATCAGCACCCTTAACACCAGGGATGAATGAACTCAACAATTAGAATCAGGGGACATATGTAAGTTAAGCAGCTGCTATAATAAATTTACAGAGAAACCCGATAAACAGAAAAGATTGTGACAGTGTTGTAAAAGTTGTTGTATACCAAGAAAGCATTACAACAGCCTCTGAATGTAAACAGAGTATCCAGGACACAGCCAGCCTAGCAGTAGAAGCTCAATTCCTGGGAATAAGAAAGTTGTGAATCTAACCCCTTGAAATGTTTTCCTGATCTTGAAAAGCCAGCTGACCTTTCTATCCCTTTGTTACTTAATCTGAAAAAGTGGACGGTAGGTGATGCACCAAAGGTGAAGCTATCTGAGGGCACAAAGCTCTAAAATAATTAGCCTCAGGAGACTGCTTTGTTCAAAGAAGGGTCATTTTCCCAAAACTCTAGCTGGTGAGATTGTTCTTATCTTTTTCAAGTTGGCATCTGAATTTCTGAGATAGAAAAAACTTTCTCATTTTTACCTGAGGAAGGCTGTGGGGTGAGATAGGATTTTCTTTCTGCCTCACTTAGGTTGATGCTAAGTCAGTACAAGGAGAAGCAGGGTTGAATTGCTTCTTTAGAACAGACTGGGCATCTCCATAGGTTAAACATACATGTATAGTTCAAATGCAATGATTTTTTTTCCGGAAAACTATTTTACTGAGAGTTGATACATAGAATGCTAATTATAAAACTATTGATCTCAGACAGACAAACACCCACACCTGCATATGTATAACATTACTGACCAGGACACTTAGTATCTACTTCTTCTTATCATTGTGAATGGTAAATTGAACATCACCCCATCAGCTGGACCCCATCACACATTCATGACCTATTGTCTCCATTTGTTGTCCAAAGATCTCTGGGGCACATAATGAGTTTTCTTTCTTCATTTTGAGTGTTATTCACTAATTTCTTTCTTTTTTTTTTTTTTTTTTTGACATCTTTATTGGAATATAATTGCTTTAAAATGGGGTGTTAGTTTCTGCTGTATAACAAAGTGAGTCAGCTACATGTATACAAATATCCCCATATCTCCTCCCTCTTGTGTCTCCCTCCCACCCTCCCTACCCCACCCCTCTAGGTGGTCAAAAACACTGAGCTGATCTCCCTGTGCTATGCGGCTTCCTCCCACTAGCTATCTATTTTACATTTGGCAGTGTATATATGTCCATGCCAACCTCTCACTTCGCCCCAACTTACCCTTTCCCCTCCCTGTGTCCTCAAGTCCAATCTCTACATCTGCGTCTTTATACCTATCCTGCCCCTAGGTTCTTCAGAACCTTTTTTTTTTTTTTTATAGATTCCATATATATGTGTTAGCATACAGTATTTGTTTTTCTCTTTCTGACTTCACTCTGTATGACACAATCTACATCCATCCACCTCACTACAAATAACTCAATTTCGTTTATTTTTATAGCTGAGTAATACTCTATTGTATATATGTGCCACATCTTCTTTATCCATTCATCTGTCGATGGAAACTTAGGTTGCTTCCATGTCCTGGCTATTGTAAATAGAGCTGCAGTGAACATTGTGGTACATGACTATTTTGAATTATGGTTTTCTCAAGGTATATGCCCAGCAGTGGGATTGCTGGGTCATATGGTACTTCTATTTTTAGCTTTTCAAGGAACCTCCCTACTGTTCTCCATAGTGGCTGTATCAAATTTACATCTCCACCAACAGGGCAAGAGGGTTCCCTTTTCTCCACACCCTCTCCAGCACTTATTGTTTGTAGATTTTTTGATGATGGCCATTCTGACCAGTGTGAGGTGATACCTCATGGTAGTTTTGATTTGCATTTCTCTAATGATTAGTGATGTTGAGCATGGTTTGATGTGTTTGTTGGTGATCTTCTTTAGAAGAAATGTCCAATTAGGTCTTCTGTCCATTTTTGGATTAGGTTGTTTGATTTTTGATATTGAGATACAAGAGCTGTTGTATATTTTGGAGATTAATCCATTGTCAGTTGCTTCGTTTGCAATACTTTCTCCCATTCTGAGGGTTGTCTTTTCATCTTGTTTATGGTTTCCTTTGCTGTGCAAAAGCTTTTAAGTTTCATTAGGTCCCATTTGCTTATTTTTGTTTTTATTTCCATTTCTCTAGGAAGTGGGTCATAAAGGATCTTGCTGTGATTTATGTCATAGAATGTTCTGCCTATGTTTTCCTCTAAGAGTTTTATAGGGTCTGGCCTTACATTTAGGTCTTTAATACATTTTGAGTTTATTTTTATGTATGGTGTTAGGGAGTGTTCTAATTTCATTCTTTTACAGGTAGCTGTCCAGTTTTCCCAGCACCACTTATTGAAGAAGCTGTCTTTTCTCCATTGTATATTCTTTCTTCCTTTATCAAAAATAAGGTGATCATATGTGTGTGGGTTTATCTCTGGGCTTTCTATCCTGTTCCATTGATC
The DNA here is from genome assembly GCF_965194825.1 of Balaenoptera physalus. Taxonomy (NCBI): domain Eukaryota; kingdom Metazoa; phylum Chordata; class Mammalia; order Artiodactyla; family Balaenopteridae; genus Balaenoptera; species Balaenoptera physalus. The sequence continues at coordinate 18,312,254 of NC_138894.1, forward strand.
TATATTTCTGTATTAGTGCCAGTGCCATACTGTCTTGATTACTGTATCTTTGTAGTATAGTCTAAAGTCGAGGAGCCTGATTCCTCCAGTTCTGTTTTTCTTTCTCAAGATTGCTTTGGCTATTCGGGGTCTTTTGTGTTTCAATACAAATTGTGAAATTGTTTGTTCTAGTTCTGTGAAAAATGCCGTTGGTAGTCTGATAGGGATTGCATTGAATCTGTAGATTGCTTTGGGTAGTATAGTCATTTTCAGAATGTTGAGTCTTCCAATCCAAGAGCATGGTATATCTCTCCATCTGTTTGTATCATTTTTAATTTCTTTCATCAGTGTCTTAGAGTTTTCTGGATACATGTTTTTTGTCTCCTTAGGTAAGTTTATTCTTAGGTATTTTATTATTTTTGATGCAGTGGTAAATGAGGGTGTTTCCTGAATTTCTGATGCAGATTTTTCATCATTAGGGTATAGGAATGCAAGAGATTTCTGTGCATTAATTTTGTATCCTGCTACTTTACCAAATTCATTCATTAGCTCCAGTAGTTTTCTGGTAGCATCTTTAGGATTCTCTATGTATAGTATCATGTCATCCGTAAGCAGTGCCAGCTTTACTTCATTTTTTTCTGATTTGGATTCTTTTTATTTGTTTTTCTTCTCTGATTGCTGTGGCTAAAACTTCCAAAACTATGTTGAATAATAGTGGTGAGAGTGGAAAACCTTGTCTTGTTCCTGATCTTAGTGGAAATGGTTTCAGTTTTTCACCATTGAGAACGATGTTAGCTGTGGGTTGTCATATATGGCCTTTATTATGTTGAGGTAAGTTCCCTCTATGCCTACCTTGTGGAGGGTTTTTTTCATAAATCGCTGTTGAATTTTGTCTAAAGCTTTCTCTGCATCTATTGAGATGATCAAATGGTTTTTCTCCTACAATTTGTTAATATCGTGTATCACATTGACGGATTTGCATATATTGAAGAATCTTTGCATCACTGGGATAAACCCCACTTGATCATGGTGTATGATCCTTTTAATGTGCTGTTGGATTCTGTTTGCTTGTATTTTGTTGAGGATTTTTGCATCTATGTTCATCAGTGATATTGACCTGTAGTTTTCTTTCTTTGTGACATGTTTGTCTTGTTTTGGTATCAGGGTGATGGTGGCCTTGTAGAATTTGTCCATTTCTTCCAGGTTGTCTGTTTTATTGGCATATGGTTGCTTGTAGTAGGCTCTCATGATCCTTTATATTTCTTCAGTGTCAGTTGTTACTTCTCCTTTCTCATTTCTAATTCTACTGATTTGAGTCTTCTCCCTTTTTTTTTCTTAATGAGTCTGGCTAATGGGTTATCAATTTTGTTTATCTTCTCATACAACCAGCTTTTAGTTTTATTGATCTTTGCTATTCATTCTTTCATTTCTTTTTCATTTATTTCTGATCTGATCTTTATGATTACACTCTTTCTGCTAACTTTGTGGGTTTTCTGTTCCTCTTTCTCTAATTGCTTTAGGTGTAAGTTTAGGTTGTTTACTTGAGATGTTTCTTGTTTCTTGAGGTAGGATTATATTGCTATAAACTTCCCTCTTACAACTGCTTTCGCTGCATCCCCTAGATTTTGGGTTGTCGTGTTTTCATTGTCATTTGTTTCTAGGTAGTTTTTAATTTCCTCTTTGATTCCTTCAGTGATCTCTTGGTTATTTAGCAGTGTATTGCTTAGCCTCCATGTATTTGTATTTTTTACGGAATTTTTCCTGTAATTGATATCTAGTCTCATAGCATTGTGGTCAGAAAAGATACCTGATACAACTTCAATTTTCTTAAGTTTACCAAGGCTTGATTTGTGACCCAAGATATGATCTATCCTGGAGAATGCTCCATGAGCTCTTGAGAAGAAAGTTTATTCTGTTGTTTTTGGATGGAATGTCTTATAAATATTAATTAAGTTCATCTTGTTCAATGTGTCATTTAAAGCTTGTGTTTCCTTATTTATTTTCATTTTGGATGATCTGTCCATTAGTGAAAGTGAGGTGTTAAAGTCCCATACTATTATTGTGTTACTGTCGATTTCCCCTTTTATGGCTGTTAGCATTTGCCTTACGTATTGAGGTGTTCCTATGTTGAGTGCGTAAATATTTACAATTGTTATATCTTCTTCTTGGATTGATCCCTTGATCATTCTGTAATGTCATTCTTTGTCTCTTGTAATAGTCTTTATTTTAAAGTTTATTTTGTCTGATATGAGAATTGCTACTCCAGGTTTCTTTTGATTTCCATTTGCATGGAATATCTTTTTCCATCCCCTCACTTTCAGTCTGTATGTGTCCCTAGGTCTGAAGTGGGTGTGTTTTTTTTTTTTTAATTTTTATTTATTTATTTATTCTTTTTTGTATCAGGTCTTAGTTGCGGCATGCAGGATCTTCATGGCAGCATGCGGGCTTCTCTCTAGTTATGGCATGCGGGCTCCTGAACTCGAGGGCTTAGTTGCCTTGTGGCATGTGAAATCTTAGTTCCCTGACCAGGGATTGAACTCGTGTCCCCTGCATTGGAAGGCAGATTCTTAACCACTGGACCACCAGGGAAGTCCTGAAGTGGGTATCTTGTAGGCAGCATATATACAGGTCTTGATTTTTTATCAATTCAGCCAGTCTATGTCTTTTGGTTGGAGCATTTAATCCATTTACATTTAAGGTAGTTATTGATATGTATGTTCCTATTACCATTTTCTTAATTATTTTGGATTTGTTATTGTAGGTCTTTTACTTCTCTTGTGTTTCCTGCCTAGAGAAGTTCCTTTAGCATTTGTTGTAATGCTGGTTTGGTGGTGATGAATTCTCTTAGCTTTTGCTTGTCTGTAAAGGTTTTAATTTCTCTGTCAAATCTGAATGAGATCCTTGCTGGGTAGAGTAATCTTGGTTGTAGGTTTTTCCCTTTCATCACTTTAAGTATGTCCTGACACTCCCTTCTGGCTTGCAGAGTTTCTGCTAAAAGATCAGCTGTTAACCTTATGGGGATTCCCTTGTATGTTATTTGTTGTTTTTCCCTTGTTGCTTTTAATATTTTTTCTTTGTATTTAATTTTTGATAGTTTGATTAATATGTGTCTTGGCATGTTTCTCCTTGTATTTATCCTCTATGGGACTCTCTGTGCTTCCTGGACTTGAGTAACTACTTCCTTTCCCATATTAAGGAAGTTTTCAACTATAATCTCTTCAAATGTTTTCTCCAGTCCCTTTCTTTTTCTCTTCTTCTTCTGGGACCCCTTATAATTAGAATGTTGGTGCACTTAATGTTGTCCCAGAGGTCTCTGTGACTGTCCTCAATTCTTTTCATTCTTTTTTCTTTATTCTTCTCTGCAGTAGTAATTTCCACTATTTCATCTTCCAGGTCACTTATCCGTTCTTCTGCCTCAGTTATTCTGCTATTGATTCATTCTAGAGAATTTTAAATTTCATTTATTGTTTTGTTCATCAGTGTTTGTTTGTTCTTTAGTTCTTCTAGGTCTTTATTAAACATTTCTTTTATTTTCTCTATTCTATTTCCAAGATTTTGGATCATATTTACTATCATTACTCTGAATTCTTTTTCAGGTAGACTGCCTATTTCCTCTTCATTTGTTTGGTCTGGTGGGTTTTTACCTTGCTCTTTTATCTGCTGTGTGTTTCTCTTTCTTCTCATTTTGCTTTACTTACTGTGTTTGGGGTCTCTTTTTCGCAGGCTGCAGGTTCATAGTTCCCATTGTTTTTCGTTTCTGCCTCTAGTGGGTGAGGTTGGTTCAGTGGCTTGTGTAGGTTCCTGGTGGAGGTGACTTGTGCCTGTGTTCTGGCGGATGAGGCTGGATCTTGTCTTTCTGGTGGGCAGCACCGCATCTAGTGGTGTGTTTTGGTGTGTCTGTGTCCTTATTATGATTTTAGGCATCCTTTCTGCTAATGGGTGGGGCTGTGTTCCTTTCTTGCTAGTTGTTTGGCCAGGGTGTCCAGCACTGTTGCTTGCTGGTCATTGAGTGGAGCTGGGTCTTAGCGCTTAGATAGAAATCTCTGGGAGAGCTTTCGCTGTTTGATATTACATGGAACTGGGAAGTGTCTGGTGGACTAATTTCCTGAACTCGGCTCTCCGCCCTCAGGGGCACAGGCCTGACACCTGGCCAGAGCACGAAGACCCTGGCAGCCACATGGCTCAAAAGAAAAGGGAGAAAAAAAGAAAGAAAGAAAAATAAAATAAAATAAAATAAAATAAAATAAATTATTAAAGATTAAAAAAATAAGAAATAATTTAAAAAAGAAAAAATAAAAACCAGACGACAGAACCCTAGGACAAATGGTAAAAGCAAAGCTATACCAACAGAATCACACAAAGAAGAATACACATACACACTCACAAAAAGAGAAAAAGGAAAAAAAAAAAATATATATATATATATATAAAAAGGAAGAGAGAAACCAAATCAATAAAGAAATCTACCAATGATAATAAACTCTAAATACTAGACTAAGATAAACATAAAACCAGAAACAAATTAGATACAGAAAGCAAACCCTATGTCTACAGTTGCTCCCAAAGTGTTCCACCTCAATTTTGGGATGACTCGTTGTCTAGTCAGGTATTCCAGAGATGCTGGGTACATCAAATTGGTTGTGGAGATTTAATCCACTGCTCCTGAGGCTGCTGGGCAAGATTTCCCTTTCTCTTCTTTGTTTGCACAGCTCCTGGGGTTCAGCTTTGGATTTTGTCCTGCCTCTGCATGTAGTCTCCTTAGTGCGTCTGTTCCCCACCCAGACAGGATGGGGTTAAAGTAGCAGCTGATTCAGTGACTCAGGCTCACTCAGGCTGCGGGGAGGGAGGGGTACAGAATGCGGGTGAGCCTGTGGTGGCAGCAGCCGGGATGACGTTGCAACAGAATGAGGCATGCCGTGTGTTCTCCCAGGGAAGTTGTCCCTGGATCATGGGACCCTTGCAGTGGCAGGCTGCACAGGCTCCTGGGAGGGGAGGTGTGGATAGTGACCTGTGCTTGCACACAGGATTCTCGTTGGCTACAGCAGCAGCCATAGTATTTCTTGCCCGTCTCTGGTGTCCGTGCTGACAGCCACAGCTAATGCCTGTCTCTAGAGCTCGTTTAGGCAGTGGTCTGAATCCCCTCTTCTCACACACCCCTAAACAATGGTCTCTTGCCTCTTAGGTAGTTCCAGACTTTTTCCCAGACCCCCTTCCAGTTAGCTGTGGCTCACAAGCCCCCTTCAGTCTGTGTTCACGCAGCCAACCCCAGTCCTCTCCCTGGGGTCTGACTTCTGAAGCCTGAACCTCAGCTCCCAGACCCCACCCGCCTTAGTGCGTGAGCAGACAAGCCTCTCAGGCTGGTGACTGCTGGTCAGCACCAATCCTCTCTGTAGGAATCCCTCTGCTCTGCCCTCTGCACCCCTATTGCTGTGCTTTCCTCTGTGTTTCCAAAGCTCCCTCCACCCCCCACGCCCACCCCGTCTCCACCAGTGGAGGGACTTCCTAGTGTGTGGAAACTTTTCCTCCTTCTCAGCTCCCTCCCAGAGTTACAGGTCCTGTCCCTATTCTTTTGTCTCTGTTTTTTCTTTTTTCTTTTGCTCTACCCAGGTACGTGGGGATTTTCTTTTTTTTTTTTTTTTTTAGAAATTCACGTTCTTTTATTTATTTATTTATTTATTTATGACTGTGTTGAGTCTTCGTTTCTGTGCGAGGGCTTTCTCTAGTTGCGGCAAGTGGGGACCACTCTTCATTGCAGTGCGTGAGCCTCTCACCATCGCGGCCTCTCTTGTTGCGGAGCACAGGCTCCAGATGCGCAGGCTCAGTAATTGTGGCTCACGGGCCCAGTTGCTCCGTGGCATGTGGGATCTTCCCAGACCAGGGCTCGAACCCGTGTCCCCTGCATTGGCAGGCAGATTCTCAACCACTGCACCACCAGGGAAGCCCGTGGGGATTTTCTTGACTTTTGGGAAGTCTGAGGTCTTTTGCCGGTGTTCAGTAGGTGTTCTGTAGGAGTTATTCCACATGTAGATGCATTTCTGATGTATTTGTGGGGAGGAAGGTGATCTCCACGTCTTACTCCTCTGCCATCTTGAACGTCTCCCACTAATTTCTATGTTTACTTTTTTGTGGTGTTGTTTTCTGTAATTGTTTTGTGTTCTAATGAACGTTTTGACTCATAGGATATGCATGTGGTCACACTGGAAGTTTTGCAAAATACCAAGGCAAATGACATGAAAAGTAGTTATATAAAAAATAAATTTAGTTATATATATATATATATATATATATATATATATATATATATATATATATATATATATATATACACACACACACACAAGTTTGGTTATACACATATAACAGCTGTTCAAGGCAAGTGCGCATAATCAAGGAACTGTTTTAGGAAGCAGATGATCAAAATCAGCCTTCAAACAGAGGTTGAAGAAAGTCATTTGAATAGAAGGCATCTAATCAGAGGGAGTGACCGATGATGAAATAAACAGAAACCAGAAGAGATAATGGCCAGAGACATGACATGATTTCAAGTGTATGCTGCTCAGAATGTATTTCCATGGGGCCTGTGCTTTGATCTCATAATGCAGATTCACTTAGCAATTGCATTTCTCAGAGAACATTCCAGTCCCACTGTTGCATTACAGTAAACATGGATTCTGACTCCAATTTCCATATGAGAAGGTGTGGCATTCCCCACCACCAAGCAACTCTTGGATACTATCCAGGTACCCTACAATTCAACTCAATTTGACACTATCTACTTGGAGATAACATCAGATTTCACAGGTTAAGGGCTCAGTCCCATTAGACTGACATCCAGATACCATTCACAAACTTAGGTTGTTTCCTGAGCTTCTGACCAACTGGCTACAGACTGCAGTTTCCTACCCCCACCTTGGGTTCTATTAATTTGTTAGAGCAGCTCACAGAATTCAGGAAACCTGCTTACTCACTAGGTTACTGGCTTATTACAAAGGATATTAAAGGATCCGAATCAACAGCCAGATGAAGAGATACATAGGGCAAAGTCCTGAACAAAGGAACTTCTGTCCTCATGGAGTTTGGGGCCCAGTATGGGGTCACGTGGAAGCGTTCTGGTCCACCAACTTGAAAACTCTCTTAATCCCCTCCTTTGATTTTTATTTAGGCTTCATTACACAGGCATGCTTGATTAAATCATTGCCCATTGGTGATTGATTCAACCTCCAGCCCTTCTCACCTCCCCAGAAATCAGGGGGTGGGCCTGAAATTTGCAACCCTCTTTTCATGGCCAGTTCTGCTGGCAATAAGCTGCCATCCTTAGGTGCTTTCAAAAGTCACCTCATTAACATAAACACAGCTGTGTTGGAAAGGGTCTTGTTATGAATAAGACTACACCCATCTCACTTGTATGGTTCTGAAGCAATTTCAGGAACTTAGGACTAGAGACCAAACATTATAATAAAAGATGCACCCATTGCTCTTTTAACTCTGAAAATTACAAGGGGTTTGGAAGCTATGAGCCAGGAATTGTGGATGAAGACTAAATATATATTTCTTCTTATAAATCACAATATCACAGTAAAGTTACTTGAAGAATTTTAAGGTAAAGAACATGGATCCGGAATCAGATAGACCTGCACTTAATTATGGCACCAAAAAGTAATAACCGTGTGACCTTTGATAAGTGGTTTAATCTCTCCAAGTGAATTCTGTGGAGCAGCAACCCTTCAGGACAGCAGCACTAATTCCCCAAGTCGATGAGAATGTTGGTGGCTGGTAGCTTTGAGTCTCCCTCTGAGAATTGCTCTCAGTTGCCTCAACCCAGGCAACTTGCCTCAACCAAGTTTACATTTCCTCTCTGGGGACAGCCTGTCTGCAATGATTGTTTGACACACAAGTACAGTCTTTCCCCCTTGCCTTGACTTGGGAAAATCTGAAAGACTATCCCAGTTCCAGAGCTTCCCATGGGATCATCTGAGGTCTTTGTTGAGGCTAATCACAGTTCACCTTCTTCAGAACTGGGCACTGTGTCAACCTGGAGCAGTCGTTTACCATCCAAAGAAGGCAGGCACTCTGCCATATCACATTACTTACATGCAGAGGTGTGATGCTAATGTATCTCACCTATTTTTTTTTTAGTTTGCTTTTTTTTTTAAATTGAAGTATAGCTGATGTATACTATTGTATAATTTATAGGTGCACAATATAATGATTCACAATTTTTAAAGGTTAGACTCCATTTATAGTTATTATATAATATTGGCTATAATACCCATGTTGCACAATATATCCTTGTAGCTTATTTTGTACATCATATTTTATACCTCTTAATTCCCTAGTCCTTTATAGCCCTTCCTCACTCCCTTCCCCCCACTGGTAACCATTAGTTTGTTCTCTATATCTGTAAGTCCATTTCTTTTTTGTTATATTCATAGTTTGTTGTATCTTTTACCTCTATCTTTTTTCTTTAAACTTGAAAATTTAATTATTTTATTTATTTTGTGTGTTTGTTTTGGTCTTTTTTGAATTTTAATTTTTTTTTTATACAGCAGATTCTTATTAGTCATCAATTTTATACACATCAGTGTATACATGTCAATCCCAATCGCCCAATTCATCACACCACCACCCGCACCCCCCGCAGCTTTCCCCTCTTGGTGTCCATACATTTGTTCTCTACATCTGTGTCTCAATTTCTGTCTTGCAAAAAGGTTCATCTGTACCATTTTTCTAGGTTCCACATATATGCATTAATATACGATATTTGTTTTACTCTTTCTGACTTACTTCACTCTGTATGACAGTCTCTAGATCCATCCATGTCTCAACAAATGACTCAGTTTCGTTCCTTTTTATAGCTGAGTAACATTCCATTGTATATATATACTACATCTTCTTTATCCATTTGTCTGTTGATGGGCATTTAGGCTGCTTCCATGACCGGCTATTGTAAAGAGTGCTGCAATGAACATTGGGGTGCATGTGTCTTTTTGAATTATGGTTTTCTCTGGGTATATGCCCAGCAGTGGGATTGCTGGATCATATGATAATTCTATTTTTAGTTTTTTAAGGAACCTCCATACTGTTCTCCATAGTGGCTGTTTCAATTTACATTCCCACCAACAGCGTAAGAGGGTTCCATTTTCTCCACACCGTCTCCAGCATTTGTTGTTTGTAGATTTTCTGATGATGCCCATTCTAAATGGTGTGAGGTGATACTTCATTGTAGTTTTGATTTGCATTTCTCTAATAATTAGTGATGTTGAGAGGGCTTCCCTGGTGGCGCAGTTGTTGAGAGTCTGCCTGCCAGTGCAGGGGACACGGGTTCGAGCCCTGGTCTGGGAAGATCCCACATGCCTTGGAGCAGCTGGGCCCGTGAGCCACAATTACTGAGCCTGCATGTCTGAAGACTGTGCTCTGCAACGAGAGGCCACGATAGTGAGAGACCTGTGCACCGTGATGAAGAGTGGCCCTGCTTGCTACAACTAGAGAAAGCCCTCACACAGAAACGAAGACCCAACACAGCCAAAAATAAATAAATAAATAAATTTATTATGGTCAACTAATCTATGACAAAGGAGGCAAGGATATACAATGGAGAAAAGACAGTCTCTTCAATAAGTGGTGCTGGGAAAACTGGACAGCTACATGTAAAAGAATGAAATTAGAATACTCCCTAACACCATACCCAAAAATAAACTCAAAATGGATTAGAGACCTAAATGTAAGACTGGACACTATAAAACTCTTGGAGGAAAACATAGGAAGAACACTCTTTGACATAAATCACAGCAAGATCTTTTTTGATCCACCTCCTAGAGTAATGGAAATAAAAACAAAAATAAACAAATGGGACCTAATGAAACTTAAAAGCTTTTGCACAGCAAAGGAAACCATAAACAAGACAAAAAGACAACCCTCAGAATGGGAGAAAATATTTGCAAACAAATGAACGGACAAAGAATTAATCTCCAAAATATATAAACAGCTCATACAGCTCAATATTAAAGAAACAAACAACCCAATCCAAAAATGGGCAGAAGACCTAAATAGACATTTCTCCAAAGAAGACATAGAGATGGCCAAGAAGCACATGAAAAGCTGCTCAACATCACTAATTATTAGAGAAATGCAAATCAAAACTACAATGAGGTATCACCTCACACCAGTTAGAATGGGCATCATCAGAAAATCTACAAACAACAAATGCCGGAGAGGGTGTGGAGAAAAAGGAACCCTCTTGCACTGTTGGTGGGAATGTAAATTGATACAGCCACTATGGAGAACAATATGGAGGTTCCTTAAAAAACTAAAAATAAAATTACCATATGACCCAGCAATCCCACTGCTGGGCATATACCCAGAGAAAAACCATAATTCAAAAAGACACATGCACCCAATGTTCATTGCAGCACTATTTACAATAGCCAGGTCATGGAAGCAACCTAAATGCCCATCGACAGACGAATGGATAAAGAAGTCGTGGTACATATATACAATGGAATGTTACTCAGCCATAAAAAGGAATGAAACTGAGTCATTTGTTGAGACGTGGATGGATCTAGAGACTGTCATACAGAGTGAAGTAAGTCAGAAAGAGAAAAACAAATATCATATATTAACGCATGTATGTGGAACCTAGAAAAATGGTACAGTTGAACCAGGTTGCAGGGCAGAAGTTGAGACACAGATGTAGAGAAAAAATGTATGGACACCAAGGGGGGAAAACTGTGGTGGGGTGGGGATGGTGGTGTGCTGAATTGGGCGATTGGGATTGACATGTATACAGTGATGTGTATAAAATTGATGACTGATTAAAAATAATAATAATTAGTGATGTTGAGCAGCTTTTCATGTCCTTCTTGGCTATCTGTATATCTTCTTTGGAGAAATGTCTATTTATGTCTTCTGCCCATTTTTGGATTGGATTGTTTGTTTTTTTAATATTGAGCTGCATGAGCTGTTTATATATTTTGGAGATTAATCTTTGTCCATTGATTTGTTTGCAAAGATTTTCTCCCATTCTGAGGGTTGTCTTTTTGTGTTGTTTATGGTTTCCTTTGCTGTGCAAAAGCTTTGAAGTTTCATTAGGTCCCATTTGTTTATTTGTGTTTTTATTTCCATTACTCTAGGAGGGGGATCAAAAACGATCTTGCTGTGATTTATGACAAAGAGTGTTCTTCCTATGTTTTCCTCTAAGAGTTTTATAGTGTCCAGTCTTACATTTAGGTTTCTAATACATTCTGAGTTTATTTTTGTGTATGGTGTTAGGGAGTGTTCTAATTTCATTCTTTTCCATGTAGCTGTCCAGTTTTCCCAGTACCACTTATTTGAAGAGGCTGGCTTTTCTCCATTGTATATTCTTGCCTCCTTTGTCATAGATTAGTTGACCATGGGTGCGTGGGTTTATCTCTGCACTTTATATCTTGTTCCATTGATCTATGTTTCTGTTTTTGTGCCAGTACCATATTGTCTTGGTGACTGTAGCTTTGTAGTATAGTCTGAAGTCAGGGAGTCTGATTCCTCCCGCTTTATGTTTTTCCCTCAAGACTGCTTTGGCTATTCAGGGTCTTTTGTGTCTTCATACAAATTTTAAGATTTTTTGTTCTAGTTCTGTAAAAAATGCCATTGGTAATTTGATAGGGATTGCATTGAATCTGTAGATTGCTTTGGGTAGTATAGTCATTTTCACAGTATTGATTCTTCCAATCCAAGAACATGTTGTATCTCTCCATCTATTGGTATCATCTTTAATTTCTTTCATCAGTGTCTTATAGTTTTCTGCATACAGGTCTTTTGTCTCCCTAGGTAGGTTTATTCCTAGGTATTTTATTCTTTCTGTTGCAATGGTAAATGGGAGTGTTTCCTTAATTTCTGTTTCAGATTTTTCATCATTAGTGTATAGGAATGCAAGAGATTTCTGTGCCTTAATTTTGTATGCTGCAACTTTACTAAATTCATTGATTAGCTCTAGTAGTTTTCTGGTGGCATCTTTAGGGTTCTCTATGTATAGTATCATGTCATGTGCAAAGAGTGACAGTTTTACTTCTTCTTTTCCAATTTGTATTCCTTTTATTTTTCTTCTCTGATTGCCATGACTAGGACTTCCAAAATTATGTTGAATAATAGTGGTGAGAGTGGACATCCTTGTCTTGTTCCTGATCTTAGAAGCAATGCTTTCAGTTTTTCACCATTGAGAATGATGTTTGCTGTGGGTTTGTCATATATGGCCTTTATAATGTTGAGGGAGGTTCTCTTTATGCACACTATCTGGAGAGTTTTTATCATAAACGTGTGTTGAATTTTGTCAAAAGCTTTTTCTGCATCTATTGAGATGATCATATGGTTTTTATTCTTCAGTTTGTTAATGTAGTTTATCACATTGATTGATTTGCATATATTGAAGAATCCTTGCACCCGTGGGGTAAATCCCACCTGATCAAGCTGTATGATCCTTTTAATGTGTTGTTTGATTCTGTTTGCTAGTATTTTGCTAAGGATTTTTGCATGTATATTCATCAGTGATATTGGTCTATAATTTTCTTTTTTTGTAGTATCTTTGTCTGGTTTTGGTATCCAGGTGATGGTGGCCTCATAGAATGAGTTTTGGAGTGTTCCTTCCTCTGCAATTTTTTGCAAGAGTTAGAGAAGGATGGGTGTTAGTTCTTCTCTAAATGTTTGATAGAATTCACCTCTGAAGCCATCTGGTCCTGGACTTGTTTGTTGGAAGATTTTTAATCACAGTTTCAATTTCATTACTTGTGATTGGTCTGTTCATATTTTCTATTTCTTCCTGGTTCAGTCTTGGAAGGTTATACCTTTCTAAGAATTAGTCTATTTCTTCCAGGTTGTCCATTTTATTGGCATAGAGTTGCTTGTAGTAGTCTCTTAGGATGCTTTGTATTTCTGTGGTGTCTGTTGTAACTTCTCCTTTTTCATTTCTAATTTTATTGATGTGAGTCTTCTCCCTTTTTTTCTTGATGAGTCTGGCTAGTGGTTTATCAATATTGTTTATCTTCTCCAAGAACCAGCTATTAGTTTTATTGATCTTTGCTATTGTTTTCTTTGTTTCTGTTGCATTTATTTCTGCTCTGATCTTTATGATTTCTTTCTTTCTGCTGACTTTGGGTTTTGTTTGTTCTTCTTTCTGTAGTTCCTTTAGGTGTAAGGTTAGATTTTTCATTTGATATTTTTCTTGTTTCTTGAGGTAGGCTTGTATAGCTATAAACTTCCCCCTTAGAACTGCTTTTGCTGCATCCCATAGGTTTTGGATCATTGTGTTTTCATTGTTACTTGTCTCTAGGTATTTTTTGATTTCCTCTTTGATTTCTTCAGTGATCTCTTGGTTATTTAGTAACGTATTGTTCAGCCTCCATGTGTTTGTGTTTTTTACATTTTTTCCCTGTAATTCATTTCTAATCTCATAACGTTGTGGACAGAAAAGATGCTTGATATGATTTCAATTTTCTTAAATTTACTGAGGCTTAATTTGTGACCCAAGATGTGATCTATCCTGCAGAATGTTCCGTGCACACTTGAGAAGAAATTGTAACCTGCTGTTTTTGTATGGAATATCCTATAAATATCAATTAAATCTGTCTGGCTTATTGTGTCATTTAAAGCTTCTGTTTCCTTATTTATTTTCATTTTCGATGATCTGTCCATTGATGTAAGTGAGGTGTTAAAGTCCCCCACTATTATTGTGTTACTGTCAATTTCCTGTTTTATAGTTGTTAGCAGTTGCCTTATGTATTGAGGTGCTCCTATGTTGGGTGCATATATATTTATAATTGTTATATCTTCTTGCATTGATCCCTTGATCATTATGTAGTGTTCTTCCTTGTCTCTTGTAACATTCTTTATTTTGAAGTATGTTTTATCTGATATGAGTATTGCTACTACAACTTTCTTTTGGTTTCCACTTGCATGGAATATCTTTTTCCATCCCCTCACTTTCAGTCTGTATGTGTCCCCAGGTCTGAAGTGGGTCTCTTGTAGACAGCATATATATGGGTCTTGTTTTTCTATACATTCAGCATGCCTGTGTCTTTTGGTTGGAGCATTTAATCCATTCACGTTTAAGGTAATTATCAATATGTATGTTCCTATGACCATTTTCCTAATTGTTTTGGGTTTGTTTTTGTAGGTCCTTTCCTTCTCTTGTGTTTCCCACTTTGAGAAGTTCCTTTAGCATTTGTTGTAGAGCTGGTTTCGTGGTACCGAATTCTCTTTGCTTTTGCTTGTCTGTAAAGCTTTTGATGTCTCCATCTAATCTGAATGAGCTCCTTGCTGGGTAGAGTAATCTTGGTTGTAGGTTCTTCCCTTTCATCACTTGAAGTATATCATGCCACTCCCTTCTGGCTTGTAGAGTTTCTGCTGAGAAATCAGCTGTTAACCTTATGGGAGTTCCCTTGTTTGTTATTTGTTTTTTTTCCCATGCTGCTTTCAAGAATTTTTCTTTGTCTTTAATTTTTGCCAGTTTGATTACTATATGTCTCGGCATGTTTCTCCTTGGTTTATCTTGTATGGGACTCTCTGCACTTTCTAACTTGGGTTGCTATTTCCTTTCCTATGTTAGGGAAGTTTTCGATTATAATCTCTTCAAATATTTTCTCTGGTCCTTTCTCTCTCTCTTCTCCTTCTGGGACCCCTATAATGTGAATGTTGTTGCATTTAATGTTGTCCCAGAAGTCTCTTAGGCTGTCTTCATTTGTTTTCATTCTTTTTTCTTTATTCTATTCCACAGCAGTGAATTCCACCATTCTGTCTTCCAGGTCACTTATCCGTTCTTCTGCCTCATTCTGCTATTGATTCCTTCTAGTGAAGTTTTCATTTCAGTTATTGTATTATTCATCTCTGTTTGTTTGTTCTTTAATTCTTCTAAGTCTTTGTTAAACATTTCTTGCATCTTCTCGATCTTTACCTCCATTCTTTTTCCGAGGTCCTGGATCATCTTCACTATCATTTTTCTGAATTCTTTTTCTGGAAGGTTGCCTATCTCCACTTCGTTTACTTGTTTTTCTGGGGTTTTATCTTGTTCCTTCATCTGGTAAATAGCCCTCTGCCTTTTCATCTTGTCTATCTTTTTGTGAATGTGGTTTTTGTTCCACAGGCTGCAGGATTGTAGTTCTTCTTTCTTCTGCTGTCTGCCCTCTGGTGGTTGAGGCTATCTAAGAGGCTTGTGCAAGTTTCCTGATGGGAGGCACTCTGCCTCTATTTTTTAAGGTGAATTTACAAATTCAGATTTTCTTGTGAAGTCTCCTAATTTTTAAATATTGGATCAAATTTGTAAATCACTATTTGGTTCACACAAAAGTCTGTGGGTTATATTCTGCTCATGGGCCACTTTTTGCAATTAATAAATGAGTGGTCTTTAAATCTTTCTCATCTGTGGTATGCTGTGATCCTATAATTTTAAGAAATATCATTGCATCCATTGGGCAGATGTTTATACATTTGTTCAGAGTAATATTATAAAAGATCTGATTTTATTATATCATAACCCTGCTCTAAACACAATGGAAAAAAATAAACAAAAGTTCCACACAGTTGTTTATTTTCCACCCTTAAATATTTCAGTTCTTGTTTTTGCTATTCAGAGCTCTCTCCAGTACATAGCTGTCTGGCCTAAAACCTTGTACAACCATTCTAGTCAACCTTCCTTGATAATTACAGTCATCACTAGACTACTTTTATTTTGAATACTTGAAGCATTTATATCTCAGAATACACAATTTGCCTTTAAATACATTATCATGCATTTAACAGTAAAGTACTATTCTGAGTACTTTGGCACTCTGTCAAAGCAGAATGAGGGCTGGGCCATTTCTTGACTCATGCTACTTTTATATTCCTCAAAGTGCTCAGCACTATTTTTCAGCATTATTTGACAAATTTTCCTGTCTCACTCATACTGTTAGTGCCTCAGACTGTATCACTCTAATACTCCTCCAGCACAAATATAATTGGTAACACTGTTTAGTATGAATAAGTGAGGTCATAACTGGCAAACAGAGGGAGGGGAAGAGAGAAAGAAAGTAAGAAAGATGGTTTCAAAGTACACAAAAGTGAGGCTAGAGGGACAGGACAGGGCTGGGAGATGGGAGGTCTATGGGTCAAGCAGCTTTTTTAAAAAAATTACTTTATTGAAGTAATAATAAATAATTATTATTGAAATAATAATATTTTGAAAATATTTGCAAATGAATCAACAGACAAAGGATTAATCTCCAAAATATATAAACAACTCA
This sequence comes from Balaenoptera physalus, assembly GCF_965194825.1. NCBI lineage: Eukaryota > Metazoa > Chordata > Mammalia > Artiodactyla > Balaenopteridae > Balaenoptera > Balaenoptera physalus. The sequence goes on from NC_138894.1 coordinate 18,328,480, forward strand.
TGCAGCTCAACGTTAAAGAAACAAACAACCCAATCCAAAATTGGGCAGAAGACCTATATAGACATTTCTCCAAAGAAGACATACAGATGGCCAAGAAGCACATGAAAACTGCTCAACATCACTAATTATTAGAGAAATGCAAATCAAAACTACAATGAGGTATCACCTCACACCAGTTAGAATGGGTATCATCAGAAAATCTACAAACAACAAATGCTGGAGAGGGTGTGGAGAAAAGGGAACCTTCTTGTACTGGTGGGAATGTAAATTGATACAGCCACTATGGAGAACAGTATGGAGGTTCCTTAAAAAACTAAAAATAGAATTACCATATGATCCAGCAATCCCACTACTGGGCATATACCCAGAGAAAACCGTAATTCAAAAAGACACATGCACCCAATGTTGATTGCAACACTATTTACAATAGCCAGGTCATGGAAGCAACCTAAATGCCCATCGACAGACGAATGGATAAAGAAGTCATGGTACATATATACAATGGAATATTACTTAGCCATAAAAAGGAACAAAATTGAGTCATTTGTTGAGACGTGGATGGATCTAGAAACTGTCATACAGAGTGAAGTAAGTCAGAAAGAGGAAAACAAATATCATATATTAACACATGTATGTGGAACCTAGAAAAATGGTACAGATGAGCCAGTTTGCAGGGCAGAAGTTGAGACACAGATGTAGAGAACAAACGTATGGACACCAAGTGGGGGAAACCATGGTGGGGTGGGGATGGTGGTATGCTGAATTAGGCTATTGGGATTGACATGTATACACTGATGTGTGTAAAATTGATGACAAATAAGAACCTGCACTATAAAAGAACAAACAAACAAACTTTCTTTGGGTTATTTGTATGGAAATATATTAATATAAATGCTTCAGACATTACATGGAATTTCTAAAAATCTTATATGTTCTGGTATAATGTTATAAGTCATAATTCTAGTTATTACTTTAAAATGTGTATCTCAGAAATAACTAAATTTCCCTGTCAATTGCATTATTATGAACTTTCCTCAAATCTTTAACCGTGGTCATTTTTAAATCTTTTGTCATTACAGACAGTTCTGGGTGTACTGTGATTCTTTTGCAAATATGTTCCTATAAAAGGGTTTCACCTTCAAGGAATTCATGGAAAAGACTCTGACAAGTACAGGTTTCTGGTAACTGACTATACTGCTGAACTGAATGAATAAGCATTTTCAGAATTCTAATGGAAAACTGATGAATTCATAAAAGTGCTAACAAAAGATCAAGATGAAAGAAAAATTAATTACATGGGACTGAGTGAACTGATGAGGATGATTATAATTTTTGTGACTTTCTGTTTGAATAAAAAATAAAAATCCCACAAAGACTCAGAGGCAAAAAATATACAAATCAATTTTCACTGCAAAGTAAAGGAGCTGTTACAGTGGAGGATTACTGGACTGAATGTCAATGTTATGACATAGTATGAGTGTGTTTCATGTTTGGTAATTGCAATCATTTTTGCTTTTGTTGTGGTCAGCCATTTACAATGCTTGGTGTCACTTTATTTATTTCTTGTAAAAATAAAATACAGTTTGTGTGTGTGAAAAAAAAAAAAATAGAATCCTGTGTCTGCTGTCTGGGGTAGAGACTGCAATTGTGCTGCCCTGGCAGCTCCTTCCTTTTTGTTATGTAAAATCCATTGCTGATAAACATCAAAATGTACAGTTGCTAAAGTTATGATTATGTATACCTTAATGATTATTAAAGTATTAATGTATTAAAAAATATTTTATTGAAGTAATAATACTTTATTGTGTTAACACAATAAAATAATTAACACAATTATTTTATTGTGTTAATTTCTACTGTACAGCAAAGTGATTCAGTTATACATATATAAATATTCTCTCTCATATTCTGTTCCATAATGATTTATCAAAAGATATTGAATATAGTTCACTGTACTACACAGTAAGACCTTGCTGTTTCTTTATTCTGTATATAAGTTTGCATTTACTAATCCCAAACACCCAGTCCATCCCTTCCCCAACCCCTCTCCCCTTGGCAACCACAACTCTGTTCCCTATGTGGGGTCAAGCAGCTTTTTTAAAAAAAATTACTTTTAGTTTTTTATTTTGTTTCAGATAACTGAACAAGACAACTATATTCCAGCACATCTTCTTAACCTAATGAAACCTTCTTAAGCTATTCACTAACCAAAAGAAAGACAACTTATTTATGTGTAAAAAATGTAAGGGAAAAAGGTCATGATTATATAACAGGGAATTTGAAACTGCAAATAAATTGTTTAAAAAAATTAAAAAAAAATTTTTTTTAAAGCTTTCATTTTATTTTATTAAAAAATATTATTTTAAAAATGTGGTGGGCTTCCCTGGTGGCACAGTGGTTGAGAGTCTGCCTGCCAATGCAGGGGACACGGGTTCGAGCCCTGGTCTGGGAAGATCCCACGTGACGTGGAGCAGCTGGGCCCGTAAGCCACAACTACTGAGCCTGCGCATCTGGAGCCTGTGCTCCACAACAAGAGAGGCCGCAATAGTGAGAGACCCACGCACCGCGATGAAGAGTGGTCCCCTCTTGCCACAACTAGAGAAAGCCCTCACACAGAAATGAAGACCCAACACAGCCATAAATAAATAAATAAATAAATACTTTTAAAAAAATGTGGTAAAATATACACAACATAAAATTTACAATTTTAACCATTTTCAGTAGCATTAAGTTCATTCACATACTGTGCAATCATCACCACAATCTATCCATAGAAATTTTTTAATCTTGCAAGATTGAAACTCTGTACCTATTACACATTAAATCCATTTCCCCCTACCCTAATCCTGAGACCACCACCATTCTACTTTCTGACTCTGAATTTGACTACTCTAAGTACCTTGTTTGCGTGGAATCATACAGTATTTGTCCTTTTGTTATTGGCTTATCTCACTTGTCATAATGTCTTCAGTGTTCAACTATGTTGTAGCATTTGTCAGAATTTCCTTCCTTTTTAAGGCTGAATAATATTTTATTGTATGTATGTACCTCATTTCGTTTTGGAAGTTTCACTTTAATAGATTCTCCTCAATCTCGCTGCAAGTGGCTGGATCATTACATAAAATGATTGCTACATAAAATGACCGCTACATAAAATGATCACTACATAAAAGCAGTGATCACCCCCTATTTTGCCATCATTCTACATTAAGAAACTTTTATCTCGAAGACAAAAGTAATATTTCATTTTAAGTTGCATTTCTCCAATTAATAGTGAGATTAAACTGTTTTTACTTTTTTATTCTTATTTTTTGAGTTTATTTTCTATGTCTGTGAGTCTGTTTCTGTTTTGTGTTTAGATGCATTTGTATTAGTTTTTAGATTCCACATATAAGGAATAGCATACAATATTTGTCTTTCTCTGTCTGACTTACTTAGTATAATCTCTAGGTCCATCCATGTTGCTGCAAATGGCAGTATTTCATTCTTTTTAATGGCTGAGTAATATTCCATGTATATATATATATATATATAAAATCTTCTTAAACCAATTGTCTGTTTTTGGGCACTTGGATTGTTTCCATGTCATGGCTATTGTAAATAGTGCTGCTATGAACATTGGGGTGCATATATCTTTTTGAATTAGAGTTTTCATTTTTCTGGATATATGCCCAGGAGTGGGATTGCTGGATCATATGGTAGCTCTATTTCTAGTTTTTAAAGGAAACTCCATACTGTTTTCCATAGTGGCTGCAACAATCTACATTTCCACCAACAGTGTAGGAGGATTCTCTTTTCTCCACACCCTCTCCAGCATTTTTTTTTAACATCTTTATTGGAGTATAATTGCTTTACAATGTGTTCGTTTCTGCTATATGACAAAGTGAATCAGCTATATGTATACATATATCCCCATATCCTCTCCCTCTTGTGCCTCCCTCCCACCTTCCCTATCCTCTCCCTCTAGGTGGTCACAAAGCACCAAGCTGATCTCCCTGTGATATGCAGCTGCTTCCCACAGCTATCTCTTTTATATTTTGTAGTGTATATAGAGAGAGTACATGCCACTCTCTCACTTTGTCCCAGCTTAACCTTCCCCCTCCTAGTGACATCAATTCCATTCTCTACATCTGCTTCTTTATTCCTGTCCTGCCCCTAGGTTCTTCAGAATCATTTTTTAGATTCCATATATATGTGTTAGGATATGGTATTTGTTTTTCTCTTTCTGACGTACTTCACTCTGTATGACAGACTCTAAGTCCATCCACCTCACTACAAATAACTCAATTTCGTTTCTTTTTATGGCTGAGTAATATTCCATTGTATATTTGTGCCACATCTTCTTTATCCATTCATCTGTTAATGGACACTTAGGTTGCTTCCATGTCCTGGCTATTGTAAATAGAGCTGCAATGAACATTGTGGTACATGACTCTTTTTGAATTATGGTTTTCTCAGGGTATATGCCCAGTAGTGGGATTGCTGGGTCGTATGGTAGTTCTATTTTTAGTTTTTTAAGGAGCCTCCATACTGTTCTCCATAGTGACTGTATCAATTTACATTGCAAGGATTCTTCAATATACGCAAATCAATCAATGTGATAAACCATATTAACGAACTGAAGGGGAAAAACCATATGATCATCTCAATAGATGAGAAAAAGCTTTCAACAAAATTCAACACCCATTTATGGTAAAAAACCCTCCAGAAAGTAGGCATAGAGGGAACTTTCCTCAACATAACAAAGGCCATATATGACAAACCCACAACCAACATCGTTCTTAATGGTGAAAAATTGAAACCATTTCCTCCAAGACCAGGAACAAGACAAGGTTGTCCACTCTCACCACTATTATTCAACATAGATTTGGAAGTTTTAGCCATAGCAATCAGAGAATTAAAAGAAATAAAAGGAATCCAAATTGGAAAAGAAGAAATAAAGCTGTAACTGTTTGCAAATGACATGATACTATACACAGAGAATCCTAAAGATGCTACCAGAAAACTACTGGAGCTAATCAATGAATTTGGTAAAGTAGCAGATACAAAATTAATGTATAGAAATCTCTTGCATTCTTATACACTAATGATGAAAAATCTGAAAGAGAAATTAAGGAAACACTCCCATTTACCATTGCAACAAAAAGAATAAAATACTTAGGAATAAACCTATCTAAGGAGACAAAAGACCTGTATGTAGAAAGCTATAAGACACTGAAGAAAGAAATTAAAGATGATACAAACAGATAGAGAGATATACCATGTTCTTGGATTGGAAGACTCAACATTCTGAAAATGACTATACTACCCAAACCAATCTACAGATTCAATGCAATCCCCATCAAACTACGAATGGCATTTTTCACAGGAGTAGAACAAAAAATTTCACAATTTGTATGGAAACACAAAAGACCCTGAATAGCCAAAGCAATCCTGAGAAAGAAAAACAGAGTTGGAGGAATCAGGCTCCAGGACTTCAGACTATACTACAAACCTACAGTAATCAGGACAGTATGGCCCTGGTACTAAAACAGAAATATAGATCAATGGAACAGGATAGAAAGCCCAGAGATAAACCCACACACATATGGTCACCTTATATTTGATAAAGGAGGCAAGAATATACAATGGAGAAAAGACAGCCTCTTCAATGCGGTGCTGGGAAAACTGGACAGCTACATGTAAAATAATGAAATTAGAACACTCCCTAACATTATACACAAAAATAAACTCAAAATGGATTAAAGACCTAAATGTAAGGCTAGACACTATCAAACTCTTAGAAGAAAACATAGGCAGAACACTCTGTGACATAAATCATAGCAACATCCTTTTTGACCCACCTCCTAAAGAAATGGAAATAAAAACAAAAATAAACAAATGGAACCTAATGAAACTTAAAAGCTTTTGCACAGCAGAGGAAAACACAAACAAGACAAAAAGACAACCTTCAGAATGGGAGAAAATATTTGAAAATGAAGCAACTGACAAACGGTTAGTCTCTAAAATTTACAAGCAGCTCATGCAGCTCAATATCAAAAAAACAAATAACCCAATCCAAAATTGGGCAGAAGATCTAAATAGACATTCCTCCAAAGAAGATATGCAGATTGACAGCAAACACATGAAAGGATGCTCAACATCACTAATCATTAGAGAAATGCAAATGAAAACTACAATGAGGTATGACCAGTCAGAATAGCCATCATCAAAAAATCTACAAACAATAAATGCTGGAGAAGGTGTGAAGAAAAGTGAACCCTCTTCCACTGTTGGTGGGAATGTCTTAAAAACATTAAACTTGCTTTTCAAAATACTCTTGTATTCGTACAAGTGAAAAGGAAAAAGTCCCTTTGAAAAGAAACATCTGTAGACTCGCAGAGTAAAGGAAGACCACCATTTCTATACATGAAATAAATGTTTCAAATATATTACACACATTTAAATTTTCAAAAAATATCTAGGTTAGAGTCATGTGACTAGCTTGCCCAATGGACTGTGAGCAGAGGTGGTAGGTGTGTCTTCTGAGCCAGGCAATTAAGAGCCTGTATCTTTTCTCCATTTCTCTTTCCCCCATGGTGCTTGTTTACTCAACTAAAATATCATTCATCAAACTGACATTAAACTGGACTGCAAATCGTAACCTACAAATAGTGCAAGCATGTCACTGAGGCTGGATATGCACATGTGCACGTGACATCCTTGTGAAATGGCTAACACTGCTGTGCATACCACTTCCATAGTAGTTTTGTCCTATAAAAATCCTTTAGACTATCTTGAATCACATGGCATAGAAACAGCAAAAGAAAATTCTTTGATGATTTCAGATGTTTTGTCAGGCATTTAAAAATATGCAAAAATTTTAATGCTTTTAGGACTTAAAGTTTTACTGAACCTAAGATAAAAGTCAACACTACTTACAAAACACCTGAATATGAAGAGCACACTCAACACACTTATGTGGAGGGCACATGATGAATATATATTACCAAACTCTGGCTTCTTTAGGTCTATTCCTGTTTTATTCTAAGCTTTATATGGTCTTGGATCCTTAAAAAATGAGATTTAATCAAATAACATTACATTGACTTTTTCCATTCTAATAACCAACTTTAAAAAGAAGCACAGTAGAAGGGTGCTTTTTATACATGGGTACTTTTAAAGTCAATTCAATTTTTATTGTGATATGATATTTTAATGAACACTATGCTAAAAATAAAATTGACTGCATTATGGTTTTGTCTACAACATTTAAGTATCTTATTGCTAAAATATTCCAAAATGAATCCAGTATTTTCCATTTCCAATAGCTCAAGAGATTGAATCCTACTATTTTTATCAATTACAACTAAACCATGTTAAGAACAGCTGCCCTAAAACCCTGCAGACCAAAGCTAGTCATCCAAGAATCTAAAACACTAGCACTTTCCATTCAGGATGGAAAAATTAACATCCAACATAAAGAGATCTGAATGATGAATGAAGTAAGCAGTCAACAAACACTTCTCTGTTGCTCAAGTTAATAATTATTTGAAGCTTGAAGTTTCTGCCTTTGTTATTATTGGTGGTTCCTAGAGTCACAGTTTCAATGTCAAATGTGACAGTTTTATCAGCCACCTTTCCCAGGAGTAACTGCAGGTAACTGATTAGTCATTTCTTTTCCATTTTCAAAAATGGCACTGTTTGTACTAATGCACACTGTCTGATGCTTCTGCAGAGACTCTTATTCATTCTGTGATCTGCCCACACTCCTATAATGTTTCTCCCATCCAATTGTCTCTCAGTTTCAACTCCAAATGTTAATGTCTGTCCACAGAAATAATTTGGGGTGCTGGAGTTGGATTCAGAATCTTTCTGGAGTGTTCTACTTCTTCTATAGCTTAGACAAGGCCATCTTTCCACTCATGAGGCACCAATGTGGGATGACCTATTTGGGGGATGCTTCAAGGACTCCATTCCTGGAAGCCATCTCCTCCACCAGAAGTGATAATTGGGTTCTAAGAGCAATGCTATGAAGTTCATTTCAGCACTGCAATACATCCTCAAAATGATTTGAAGTACATTTATGGGACTGGAGCCTGTCATCTTGGGCACTAAACTCATCATCCAACTTACATCATTGTACTATCATGCCACCAGGGTTTTCTATTTTTTTCTTGTATCTGCACTGGTGGGTGAGATGCTGCAGTTCCATGGTTTAAAATGTAGTTCTTCACTATGTTAAGAACCGACTCATTCAACTAGGAAGCTAGCCATGGTACATCATCCAGTAAAGGCACTTCTGGTAGTCTGTCCAACTGAATGTGTGAGGCTTTTTTGGTAAAGCTCTGCAGTTTCTCACTCTGCTCTTATACACCACCAAGAACAGCAGTCTCCCTTTCTTGGACTGTCCTCTATAGGGTTAGTTCCATGTTCTTTGACTTCTGGAATCATCTAGTGGCTTACTACTCTGTTCATTGGTGTCCACTTCTTGCAAAAGACCAACCGCTCAAACTGGAGCTTTCTAAGGGCTCCCTTTGAATCATTAAAATTCTATTCCAGGACCATCCTCTGGGAAGATGTCTCTTTGATCTCTGGGATGATGACTTAATTCTTTTCAAGTCATGGTCTTTTCTGAGAATCATGAGGGGTTTATAGACTGTATTCTCAGAATAATGATCATCCATGCCCTGCCTCTGTGCCTCCTGTAGCCCCTGAAGTTCTGGCCCAGCTCCTGTTGGCTCCATGTTCTCATGGGCCTCCCACTGCTCAGGCTCCAACTCCTCTTTGTAGGTGGCATGGCCGGTGGTTGTGGGTATGGGTTCCTGACTGTTCCATACGTCGCTGAGCTGCCTAGCACCTGAAGCAGCTCCTTTGAGAGATAAATGGACTCTGAATAAAGCTGAAATGCTTTTGCTTTGATATGTTATATCAGCGTTGCCTTTAACATGACTTTTGCTCGTTCTGGATTGATTGGTCATTGTTGGTGATGAGAAAGAATAATAAAAACGATAATTTCATTTGGTGGCATATGGCACGGCTCAGCCTGTGGTAGATAGTAGGGATGTCTGGTGGGGCAAAGGGCCAGGTCAAATGGTCATTTTATAGCAAAGTAGTGAGTGAGCGAAGCTCATAGATCCCAACTCCAAACCCTGCATTCACCTAGCAGTTATTTTATTTTCCTTACTTCATCTGTTTTCTGATTACTTCAGTTGGTTAAAAAAAAATAATAATAACTTTTTCTGGTTAAATTCTATACAACTTCTGAAGAAGAATATTTAAGAAAGCTGAGTCAGGGGAATTAACACTGAAATGATTTTTATAAGCTTTAACAATATTATGACTCAGGCATAAAGTAATAATTTTAAATGCTATGAATGTTTTATGAGGAGAAAATGAGTTAGGCACTAAAGGATGTGGATTGCCATAGATTGCCATTTTGTATTGCATTCTCACAGCTCATACCTTGTCTAGAGTGATGACCTATAATTTTGGAGGTTAAAAAAAGGATTAACCTAATGTAGATTGAGATGGTCACTGATTTGTCTGTAAAGGGATTAACCCAGGGGATGTGTGAACTGCATATCTTCTGGTTATATCTGCATGAGATGGGGTGGATCTTTGTGTTTGCCTCCACAGGACTGCGGCCAGATGAAGGCCTTTGGCTTTCTCTAACTGTTATTTGCCTGAGTTTCCAGGTCTGCCTGCTCCTGGAAGGGAAAGCAAATGTGGAGCAGACAGCAAGTCACCTCTGCCCTAGGACTAGGCACTTTCCAAGCTGTTCATGGAGCCACCCTTGCAGACTCTGACCTCCTGGTCTCTGGTTTCTGCTCATTCAGACCTGCCTACTCCTTTCTGTCTTAGTGGACTCTGTCCTCCTGGCTCATTGTTTTCTAGGACTGCAGAATCTGCTAGATCTTTTCTGGTCCAGACCCTTTCACTCCATGACTCATTCTGAGCAAAAGCTCTGCACAACATGCCACCCTGCCCTTTGTTAGTCAGTGATCACAGGCTTGAGGGAGAGTTTAGCTAAGTGAACTTGTGATCTTTATTGAATATCGAACAGTGTACCAGGCACTGTTCTAAATGTTCTACTCATATCAGCTCATTTAATTCTTGTGATGACCATGTGAGGTCTTTATTATCCTCATGGAGTAACTTCCCTAAGATCACACAGATATTAGGGGACAGAGCCAAGATTCAAATCCAGATAGTTTGGCTCCCAAAGGCTGAATTCTTCACAACCACACCATAAAACCTCTGTAAATAAACACACAAGTAGTAAAATGGGAAAGCTCGAACATCAGGGTGAATTATGCAATATTTATTGTATTTGTATCATGTGCCAGTCTTGTACGCATGCAATGACAGATCTTGAGTTATATCAGATAATAATTTTATATTCTCTGAGTTCACAAGCTTGTGAATGATAAAATAAAGGAGGGTGTGATCAAGACTATATGAAAAATGCAGTCTGATTTGCTAAGAGAGCACAGGGGAAGGAGTGAGCAGACCCAGGACAGAGGATCAGGGAATACTTCATGGTCAAGCCAGAGTTTGATCTGGATCCAAGCATAGTATTTGGGTGTTAGAAAGGAAGAAAGAAGGGAGCAATTTTAGGAAAGGAAATAACAGAGGTAAAGTCCCAAGGGCACAATGTGTACAAGGGCAGTAAATAACTTTGGATAAAAATTAGAATGAGAGCATGAAATAGAGCTGAGAGATGAAGGCCAGAATTTAGAAGACCTTATTTGCTGGCTTTAGGAGTTTGCATACAAATTAAAAGGTGACATACTTCAGAGGATTTGAATGTGCTTCAAATGGTTGACTGGACAGCAGAGGATGATAGAAATTGGAGCTAAGAATAACCAAATAAGAGGTTGATACAGTCTCTTAGTTAGAAGGGTTATTAAGCAGTGGGCAAAGAGGGATGAATTTGAGAGCCATTTTATAAGCAGGAATAAAAGCCTTAGTGAGCGGATATGAGAGATGAGACAGAGTGAGTTGTCATAGACAGTGAGAGTCAGAGTGTCCAGGTTCTCATCCATAAGTCAGTAGCTTTTTCCTTCACCTGGTTTCTTAGCACACTTGACCCAACAAGCATAAAATGTGAGATCACCACCTCCACACTCTGCCTCCTCTGATCCTCAACAGAGGAAGAATATAGTTATCCTTGACTCTTAGATGACATCTAATCAAATCCTTCTTGGTAAAATATGAAATTGATACTGACAAGTGCCTACACCACTTGTGGAAAGTTTGTGAGTCTCCATTTAGAAACTGTATTAATTCTTACAGCCACTGTTTTTAAAAAGAGTCAGGAGGACTCCCAAAGTGGTCTAGATAGCCATAGCTCAAACAGAACATGATGTATTGAGTGAATTGCTCACTCAGGCCTTTATTTTGTTCTGGGATCTCAAGAGAGGGAAAAAAGACAGAGTACTATTTTGAGAAGGGCTCTGAGAGCAGTTGTGCTCTACTGAGTAGCAATGATGGTTGTGGATATAGGAGGGGGAATGACAGAAATTCACCACATGCAAGCCATCCCAACACAGGTCAGTTTTTGTGAGATGTTGGAGTTGAAATAGGTAAGGACTTGTAGAGACAAAATCCCTTGCATATCTCTAGAGAAAGTTGAGAATCTGGCTGTTTTCTGTAGAAACCTTTTCATGGAAATGTCAACAGCTCTAAAAACGGTATGGAGATTCTCTTGCTAAACTAGTGGTCTTAGGAAACCAGCAGACATATTGGACCTAGTTTTGACCAATGATTTTTTACCTCCTCCCTTTAGAGGAAAGCATAGGACCTGATTTGATGCATGGGGATCCTGTATTGACTAAGATTTAATACTTTGTCAGTAGTGCTTCCTATTTGGCCTGAAAGGGCCAACTGCCTTCAAAATTCCTCTTTATAGTGTTTCCCTTCCCTTAGTCCCAGAAGAATGAGAAAATGAAAAAGACTGAGTGAGTTAAACCTATCACTCCTTTTTTGACAACAATTTCAGAGCATGTGCCCTTCTGGCATAACCATGTAATAATGGATGGTAATTCCAAAGCCATAGAGTTGTTCCCAAAGCATCCCTAGACTATTCATGTTTATTACTGGGTCAGTCTTGGGAGATTGCACCTTTCTAAGAATTTGTCCATTTCTTCTAGGTTGTCAACTTTATTGGCATACAGTTGCTTGTAGTAGTCTCTCATGATCCTTTGTGTTTCTGTGGTGCCGGTTGTAACTTCTCTTCTCCCTTTTCATTTCTAATTTTATTGATTTGGGCCCTCTCTTTTTTTTATGAATCTGGCTAAAGGTTTATCAATTTTGTTTATCTTTCCAAAGAACCAGCTTTTAGTTTCATTATCTTTTCTAAAGTATTTTTTTAGTCTCTATTTCATTTATTTCTGCTCTGATATTTATTATTTCTTCTACTAACTTTGGGTTTTGTTTGTTCTTCTTTCTCTAGTAGCTTTAAGTGCAAGGTTATGTTGTTTATTTGATATTTTTCTTGTTTCCTGAGGTAAGCTTGTATCACTATAAACTTCCCTCTTAGAATGCTTTCGCTGTGTCCCATAGGTTTTGGATCATCATGTTTTCATTTAAATTTGTCTCCAGGTATTTTTTTATTTCTTCTTTGTTTTCTTCAGTGATCCATTGGTTGTTTAGTATTGTTCAGCCTCCACATGGTTGTGTTTTTTGCAGTTTTTTTCTTGTCGTTGATTTCTAATCTCATAGCATTTTTGTCAGAATAGATCCTTGATATGATTTCAATTTTCTTAAATTTGCTGAGGTTTGCTTTGTGGCCCAAGCAGGCCTGGACTGAATTTGAGGTTGAATAACCTAGACATCCAATCCACTGCCACATTCACAAGTGCAAATTGGAATATCCAAATGCTGTTTCTTTTCTGTAACTTTATCACTTTCCACTTGATACACTGAGAGTGTGCTGCTTGCCTGTCACTCCTTTTATTCGGATGAAAACAAGTCTTAAATAATATACAAGGAATAGTCTCCATAAGAACCAATAAAACTTCATAAAAGAGGGTTTGCCTAAAACCCAAAGTCTTACTTGATTTGGTTTCACCAATCCTAAAAGATATCCTTTTTATTTTTTAGAGGTTGTTGGAGTATAGTTGGATTAAGTTATTATCTCTAAATTTGTCTAGTATGATTCAGGTAATAACCAGCATTGTATTTATCCTGATTTTCATAATTGATGCCTGCTTTTGTGAGCAGATGTCAATCACCTTAGAAGTAGAGGCATAAAGAAAACTTGGCAGTGATATGGCAAGATTCTCCATTCAAGGGCTGGAATCAAGGTTTTCTGAGCTATGAAATCATCAGGATGTGTCATGAGTAAGAGGTGGTAGAAGGAAGGTTGCCATATCTGGAGTGCTGAAGTGATTAGCTCTGGGCCACTTCCCAGTGAACTCAAGAAATCCTTCCTCTTTGGCTGAGTTACTTGGAAAGCAACTTGTTCCTAATGTACATGAAGTTTACCTTTTGCTCTCTGTACACTGTATAAATGTTCAACTCAGCCAAGGAGGAATTTGGAAGAAACATTTTCTTATGTGATTGTTTGAAATATTTTCATATGAATCAATAAGATGGAAATGTAACTCTTTAGAGGATCTAAATCCACAGAAACTCAGAGAAGCCATACTGGAATTTATCCAAGACTGCCACAAGGCCAACAGAAAGGCATCCTGGGGCCTATGATGGTTGCATAATAAATTGAACTGAGGATACTAGGAAAGCCAATACATCAAAAAACGAACACCTTACCTACCACCAAATCATTTTAAAATGAATTTCTCGGAAGAAGCTTCACAGGTTACTTTTGCTGTATTGGGACTGAGATTTATTCACCAGTAATTGCACCCAGGAGAGACTTCTTAAACCTCTACTTGAAAAGCAGGGACTGGGAAGTAAACTCTCTGTGCTGGCTGGCAGAAACTCCTTTATAGCTAATATAATTGGGCAGTATCCCTTAAGCCTTTCTGTTCCCTCACTAAATATTCTTAGGATGACTCCTTCTGCTGCACTGTACCCTACCCAGTGTTGAAACCAAGCAGGGCACTGTGGGACTCCTGGATATGAAAGCCTTTCCATGTTCCCCATTTCCTGTTTATAGTGAAAAGACTCCAGCCTCCATGACCTCCCCTGAGTCCCAAAGGGCAGATTCAAACTGTTGCTAATCAGGGGAGGGAGGGGATGCAGAGACAGGGGAGGAACAGCCAAGAAATAATAGTGCAGCCTTGGAGCAGAGTCCTGGTTCTGCCTCAAGGGATACACATAACAGTATCTTCTAAGATCTTTATAGAACTAAAACTCCCAACAAATGGAAGATGTCAGCATTCTTCATTCCAGATTAAAGAACCAGAGAAGCTCTTCAAGAAGTCCACCTGAGGCCAGATTAAGAACCACAGAAACTCAGCAGATTACCTGAGACCAGATTAAAGGAGTGCAGGCCCTGCACACACACTAATCTTATGAGCAACCCCACCCTTGAACTATTGCTATAAAACTCCTCACCATATCCTAGTAGGTTGGGGCACACTGTTTTCAAGGGAAGGAGCCTGCTATGCTCCCCTTGGACTGGCAAAGCAATAAAGCTATTCTTGTCTACTTCACCCAAAACTCTGTCTCTGAGATTTGACTGGCATAAGTGCACAGAGGCCAAGTTTTCGGCATCAGTGTGGACTTCTCCTCTGTGGTTCTCCTCTCAGGCTGGCATTTTGTTCCCTCAGCTTTATTCTACTCTTCTCCAGCCCCATCCCCCCATTGATATTTACTATTCCAAGTCCATCCTCTTAAAGTGAGGTACTCCCAGTGAGCTATTTGTTTTAGCCTTTTTATGATTATTAGTTTTTGTATTAGTTTTCTATTGCTGCTTAAACAACTTACTACAAAATTTAGTAACTTGCACAGAGTTAACCCAACTGCCAAGTCTGAGGGAACAGTCTCCACACGACTGCCCTCACTTCAGACACCAGTCACAAGTTTAGAAGTTCCCAGGGTCACTTACTGTAGACCAGCTGGCTACAAATTTGGGGGTCCCCATGGTCACTCAGGTTCGATAATTCTTTAGGATGACTCACAGAACTCACTACTAACTGAATGATTTATTATGGGGAAAAGATACAAGTTAAAATTAACTGAAGAAAGAGACACATAGAGCAGAGTCTGTGAGGGGTCCGAACACAGAGCTTCTGGCCTTCCTGTCTCACTGAGTCATGGATGGTGTTAACTCTTCCAGGCCGCATGTGTGACAATACACACAAAGTATTGTCAGCCAGGGAAGCTCACCCACAAACATTTAGTGTCCAGAGTTTTTATTAAGGCTCAATAGCACATTGCCCGGGTGGCTGACTCTAAGTCTCCAACCTCTCCCTGATGTCAGGCTTACATGTTTAGTCTCTAGTTTCTTCAGAGGTTGGAACTCACGCTGTGTGATCCAAATAAATCACGTTGTTAAACAAAGACACTTTTAGCAGGCAGGACATTCCAGGGACCTAGAGATTACTACCTAATAGGTGAGGTCAAAGACTAGACTTCTCTTTGGGTGAGGCCAAATTCCTAACTATGTAAAGCTTAAACAACACAAATTTATTATCTTAGCATTCCATAGGTCAGAAGTCTGATAGGAGTCTCACTGGGCTAAAAGCACAGTCTCCTTTCCGGAGACTCTAAGGGTATTATCTGTTTCTTATTCATTCCTACTGTTAGCAGAATTCAATTCCTTGTGGTTACAGGACTGAGATCCCTGTTTTCTTACTGGCTGTCATCTGAAGGCTATTACCAGTTTGTAGACACTGCCTGCATTTGACCTCCATCTTCAAAGCTAGCAATGGCATGTTGAACTTAATAAATACTTTGTATCTCTCCTCCTCCATCTTTTGTCTCATCTCTCTGACCTGACCTGGAAAAATTCTCTGATTAAGGAAAAATTCTCTGATTAAGGATCAGAATGATCCTACCAAGATAATCTAAAGTAATTTCTCCATCTCAAGGTCCTTAATTTCATCACATCTGCACAATCCCTTTTGCCATATAAGGTAACATATCTACAGGTTAGGACATGGAGGCCAATATTCTGTCTATTGGAGATACTGAACATATGAATTTTAAAATGTGGCTTTGTTGCCTTAATTCAACTGAAAGTATGACATGGTATCTTCCAAGCCATTAACAGGGCCAAGAGGAGAAATAGTTCCAGGTGGGAGGTTTTCAATGGCCCATCAAATCTCATACATAGGAGTTTCATATCCCAAAATAGAAAAAGCTGGTCAGGATGGCTTTGTTTTATTTGCCCCAAGTTTTATATTTGTTTCATATTTGACAAACAATTATCAAGAAGTGGCTGCTTACTAGGCAGTATGCTAAGCACATTTTCTTGGTTTTCCCACTAAATCATTTAACTAGTTAAAAGAATTCAGATCTTCATTTCATAGATCAGGAAACTGGATTTTAGAAATATGCAATGTATTACACAAGGTCACACTGTGAGAAAATGGTATCTCAGGAATTTGAACATGGTTTTCTGTGAGTCTAGCCTTTTTTAGACTGCAAAATGCCAAGTCTCCAATGTTATCTAATATATATATTTAATACCTATATTACATACATATATACACACTTTTTAATATCTACAATGTTGACAACTCTATTTTTATGTCTACAATTTTACTTTTATTTTATCAAGTTCTGAGAACCTAGAAGCAGAAGATATGCATCTTGTTTATCTGTGGAGAAAATGTTAATTGCATTTGAGGTGCATACCCTGATTTTATAAAATACTATCTGATAATTTCTTAATAGGCCAATAAAATTAAGCAGCAAAGTCATTTTAAATGGAATTTAACAAGCACAGAATTTCTTCTAATGCATTCTTTTTAATCCCTAAAACATCAAATCAAGTGAAATCCCAGAGTATCTATATAACAATTTCATTCAACTCACTTATAATGGGAAAGCATGTATTTTAATTTTTATAGTTTTACCCTTGGAACACATCTTTGCAGTTGGTTAGTTTAATTCAAGGCAATTTCAGACCAAAAGTGAGGAAATTACTAGCCCATTATGAGAGGTAGTTAATAGATTATTCATTCATATTACTGAAGATTTTGATTTCCAGCATTTTCACCTGGTAAATCTTTAGGGAGCAAGATCTCATACTCTACCTGTAAGTGACTTGGCACACTGATTGTTCACTTCTCCTAACAATCCCTAGCCTGGACCTTCTGTGCTATGAATCTAAGTGCCACATTGGTCTTTTGCATCTTTCTATTCAGGGAATCCTCACTCTGTGTTTCTAATTCTTTCCCCTCTGTGGGGAAAAGACCTCACAGACCTTAGCAGATCACTTAGTTTGCTAGTGGGAAAGTGATAGTCCCTCATTTCGGTAAAGTACATAATGAATCTTGATCCCTCGACTCTTGTCATTCATGCAAAGTAGAAAATCAGAGTCAATGTTCTCCTCTTGTGAAAGTAATCACTTGGGTTTAGCACAGAACTGCAGAAATCTCCAAATTAAGATGTCTTCCTGGCTGGAGGGCATCTGCTCCTCCTAATGGCATATTTGGAAAAGTAAGATCTCTCAGTAGCTCCTCCTAGTGGCAATTTCTATCCTTGTATCTTTTTGCTGGAGTCCTGCCTTGGGGAATTGCTCTAAGCTCCATGGGTTATAGGAGAACTTATATTATTTTCAGTTCCATCTTCTAATTTTTTTTTAAAACTACAGAATCCTCCAGTGGTAGCTGTGAGGCCATGCTTATGGATCAGTTTTTTGAAAGTTTTTTTTTGAAGTTTCAACGACTTTTACAAGGCTGTAAACATGGACATCTCAGCAGCACATATTGAGCTCTGCTCTTACACACTTTCCTCCACGTTGCAAGGGAGAGCTCAGATCCATTGAGTCCCTGGTTGGGATGAATATTCATTTACTCATGTAACAAATATTAAGTACTTACTTTGTACCAGTCACAGTTCTAAGCATTGGGAAATACAGAATATAACCAAAGAGACAGAAATTCCTGCACACATCAAACTTCTTTTCAAGTAAGAAATAAAATAAATATATAAAGTATATAAGATGATAGATGATAAACCAGAGAGGACATTCTGGATTGGGTGTGGGGCTCATGTTTTCAAGTCCTAATCATCTGTGGTCTCTTCAGACAGTGTCTGATTTCAGGTTATTGGGTACAGTGGACCCTGTTGTCTATCTAATATCCTTATGCCCTGGTTCTTTACTAACAATCTTGATTTTCTCTGGGCAACTCTATACTGATTTTCTCAGACTCCTTTGGAGCTATCGAAGGCAATGCAAATCAGTTCTGGTCGTGAGATAAATAAGCAAATGTTCCTGGACGGGTTGTCTCTCCCGGCCACCCCTGCCCAAAGTCAAAGACTTTAGAGGAGAAGGTCTCTGTCTATTATTTCCGCTCTGCTTTATTTCTGACCTGAATGTGGACATAATCCCTGGAACTGCAGGAATCACCTTGCATTCAGGAGGAAAGCATATGCCAGAGGTGGCAGAGCAGGAAAATGGAACCCAAGCAGTTCTATCAGCCTTGACTCTGAGTACCATCACATTGCACCCGAGGGGCTCCATTCACATTGCAGCCTTTGCATGTGAGACCCACTGGACCACAATTTTAAGGGACACAATATGTATGAGACCTTCTGAAATTGTGAAAAACTGCAGCACTGTGTTTTTTTTATTAACCCTTCTTTGGTTTATTCACAGTATTCAGGTTGCAATTACACACAGCCAAATACAATCTTAAATGATGCAGGAGAGGATTAATGATAGTTACATTTCATCTTCAAAACTTTTCTTGCAGGATACAGATGAAGATACTTAAGTGAGTCCTAGGACAATTCAGATATCATACATGGCAGATGTGCAAGGTGGGCTATAGTAGGGATTGTAGTGGTGTGATTCATCTGTCAAGTTTGTTTTCTTGCTATTCCAATACCTAGAGAACCCAACTTGTTCAAAAAGGAGGATAGAAGGAAGGATAAGGTTGGAAGTATCAGGCTTTAAGTCAAACATTAGGGCATAATTGGACAATCAAAACTATATCTTACCTTATATAAATGCAAAGAGTTTCTCAACCTCATATCCAAGCACTCACATCTGTCAAGACTGTCTCCTGGTATCTGGAATCTGTGTCCATTGCCATGCCAATATGGCCATCTAAATCTGATCCAGAATCAGCCTCACAATGTTCCATTCAAGCCATTGAATTTGCTTTATCCTTGCTCTCCTTGTCTTCAGTCTATTTCCCCACTAATTGAATCTCCATATTATCACAGAGTTGCCTTTCTCAAAATCACATTTCCCACTATCATTTTCCTTCTTTAAAACTTTCTTTAGGTAAATTCTGTTTTCTGGATGAAGTCCAGATTCCTTAACTTTGTGCACTAGGTTCTTTAAGCTGTGGCAGTATTTGGCTTTCTGGTTTCCTATCACTAGCCAAACCTTGACAATTTCTGCATACACTGCCACATTTACGATATTGTGCCTTTCTTATTCATGGGTTTTCTTTCTGTCAAGAATGTTCTCCTTCCTCTTAACTTTCTGCATTCCCCTTGCTCTTCTTTCAAGGCTCAGAAAATGGAACCAACTCTGAAGTTTTTCCTTATTTCTCCAAACAGTTGATTATTTCTTACCCTGTGTTATTCCTTATATTACATCATCTGGTACTACCTCATAATGGCATTTAATTCACTTTATACAATTATCAGTTAAAATTTATTTATATCTGTCTTTTTCCAGATTATGAGTTTCTAAGGGTTCATGTTCATATCTTATTTGTATTTATTTCCCAGTTTTTAGTATAAGTGCTCAACTAATATGAGATCAGTTTAAATTTCTTTTATTTTAGAATTTAATCTAAGTAATTGTCTTGATCATAAGCTACCTGATTAAGTCAGAGATGAGAATTAAGTGATAAAAAAAATTCTAAATGCAAAGCTTTCTGAATTGCTTGGAATCAGAGTCAAAGCCTTGAATTGTTTGGAAATTACTAATCTGAGACCATTTAATGAAGACTTTGAGTTGCATTCAGGATATTATCAGGGTACAACATAACTATCAACAGATATGTATATACATATATATATGTCTTTTTCATGTCTTTCCATGCCTAATGACAGAAAATATATCTTAATATATTTTCTTATTAACAAAACAAAGCAATAATATTTTAAGAGATTATATTGTACAAGCATATATATTTTCAATTGGTTGGAATAGGATTCATATAATTTGATTAGATGGAAATGGTGTAAACAGTGCATATTGTTATAAAGGGAGCCTATTGTACTTAATATTGATGGATGCTTAATATTGTCAATTCATACATGGTTCCAGCAGCAATGAGTAGAAACATTGTTTTTAGGTGCAAGCCTATTAATAAATTAATCTCATTACAAAATGTCATCCAATGGGCTTATCTTTCCCACTGGAAAAAATACAGTCTAATGCTTTAGCACGTCATGTTTGGGCTGGAAGGCAGATGACTAATTATTTTGTTCTGTATTGGAAATTCTCAGGTTGCCATGAAAAAAGGGAGCCATGTAGACACAGCTTACATAAAATCTTACACTGTTTAGTGGCACTCCTCTTTTTTCTTTATCTCTTTCTCTCTTTTTTTTTCCAAATGGGTATTTTATTTGTACCCATTCCATTTGGGTAGACTATTATATTGTCTTACCTTACTTGAGAATACATCATTATAAGCTGTGTGATATGTACATATGTAGTAATATTAATTTTACACCAAAATAAGTGTGAAACACTTGATATTTCCTATTTAAATTCATATCTCAGGCTTCTCTGGTGGCACAGTGGTTAAGAATCCTCCTGCCAATGCAGGGGACATGGGTTTGAGCCTTGGTGCAGGAAGATCCCACATGCCGCAGAGGAACTAAGCCTTTGCACCACAACTACTGAGCCCACATGCCGAAACTACTGAAGCCCAGGCACCTAGAGACTGTGCTCTGCAATAAGAGAAGTCACCACAATGAGAAGCCCGAGCACCACAAGGAAGAACAGCCCCCGCTCGCCGCAACTAGAGAAAGCCCACACGCAGCAACAAAGACCCAACACAGCCAAAAAATAATAAATAAATAAATAAAAATAAATTTTAAAAATAAATAAAATTTAAAAATAAAAAATAAAAAAGAATTCATATCTCAGAGGTAGTTAGTGAGCATTTTAAAGATCTTAATCAGAAGTTCACATGACAGAGGAGGCTCAAGCAGGTACTTCAATATCACCATCTAAATCTGAACTAGCCTCTTGTTATTCAAAGTGTGGTCCAGAGACCAGTATAACATGCATCACCTACGAGCTTGTTAGAATGTACAATCTCACGCCCTCAACCCAGACATAATGGATAAGAGTCTGCATTTTAACAAGACTCCCAGTGGATTCTGTGAATATTTAATTTGAGAATCACTGCACTAGGCAGTTTGTTAAAATTAGCATAAGAGATGTAAGAAATAAATTTGCTTTGGTGAAATGAGTAATGAACAAACACATGGTTTATTAGAAATATTTATACAGGCACCTTTGCCCTTTTGGGAATTAGACATAAGAATCTGGGCAGCCCAGTAGCTTTTGGAGTGGCACTCCAAAATAAATCTAGAACTCATTTGGTCTTGTGTCTCTCCACTTAACAGAAGATTCTGGTACCTGATCTGACTACAAGGTTAGCCGAACTTGCTGTTAAAATGTTGTTATATTTACCTTGGAATGAAACTTTCATGAAAGATGCTTGCCACTGTCTGCTAGGACAGAGAATGAGGAGGTCTCATGATTGTTCTTGTGTTTGCTTGATAGTAAATGTTTGTAAGTGCTTATAAGTTTGCATGTCTGGAACGTCTTGCATGATTAGCTTATAATATGCCACCTGCTAGCAAGCCCAGTAATCATTGGTAGCTTGGACATTTACCAGAAAGTATCTTACAATGAAAAAAGACTAAATTGATTTGGGGAAGTTTGCAATAGAGATTTGGAAGCTACACAACCCTATACTTTCTTTTCATTTTTTCTAGTGGTGCTCTTGGTTTACAGATAATCTCACGACTGAGAAGATTTTGTATACCAAGCAAACCTCCAGTCTAGGTCAGATTAAGACTGCCACTAATAATACTCTGTTCTGAATGCCACTGGTGGGACAATACGTTCATTTCTGCAAATGGAACTTGGCCCTGGATTACTATACCTCTTCAATGAATCACATTAATTGCCAACAGATGGCACAAGTAACTTTGTGAACTTCACAGATATTTGTGCAATATTCTCTTACTTTGTCATTCTCAGGTGAGAAATCAACTGTTTCCTTAGACATCTTTAACTCCATTCTAAATCAGCATAATAAAGCCTAACCTTTGGCCTTTCCATAATCTTTGAGTCTATTTCCTGAACCTCAAAATGTGTTTTTTTGCTAAATGGCTCACTGGGTCTTGGTCTATCCACAGTGTTCATGGTCACCTGTAGAAGGAGCTGGGAATGAAAACTATTATTGCTTTAATGGCAAAGGATCTGGTAGGCAGAGCCATAAAATGGTCTGTTTCAAACATATTGAGCAGGGTGCCATATTGATAATTCAACATGTATTCCTTTTTTATCCCTGCTCCTGCCAGAGAGTTGACAGAAATATTATCTCGGCCACTCTTGAGAAAGCAGATCGCCTTTAGGGAGCTAAAAGGTAGGAAGTACAAAGGATCTACTGAAGACAAATGGGATAGTAGTAGCTTTTGGAAAAGTGGATGATAACTCTGTATTTTCCCAAAAATGTGGCATAATGAGACCCTTTTTGCTTCCACAGTTGGAAAGGAAAATGGCTCAATTCCTTGTGTATGGTTGTCTGAGGTAGGATCATGTTAAGAACTATGAGCTTCAGAATTAAAATGAGGGGTATCCTTAGCCAAACTTGGGGCTAAGGAAGTCACCACAGGGTTACAGAAATGGACCAGTGAGACATCTGCCAGGGTTGTCATGTTGCATCAGTTGGACCCTGGAAGTTGAGCTTTCAATTGTGTTACCAAGAAGCTTTAAGCTATATGTATTCTGTTAGGATGGTTTAGATATTGCTTCATTTCTCAGAGTCTAGTTTTTTCTTTCTTTCTTCTTCTGCCTCACCCAGTCATAGGTAACTGGACTGAGTGTACATCCGACTTGAGAGCAATTCTCCTATGAAATTTGAAATTGAAATATGGTCTATCTTAGTGAATGTTCCTTTTGATCCAACAATGTTCCTGTTGTTGGATGAAGTAGTCTATAGATGTCAATTATACCCAGTTGATTGATGGTGTTGAGTTAAGCTATGTCTTTACTGATTTTCTACCTACAGGATCTATCACTTTCTTATAGAGAGGTGTTGAAGTTCCCAATATGATAATGGGTTCATGTTTCTTACTGCAATTCTATTGATTTTTGCCTCATATAGTTTATGCTGTGTTGTTAGGTGCATACATGGTAAGGATTGATAGGTCTTGGAGAACTGACCACTTTATCATTATGTGATATTCTACTTTATACCTGACAACTTTCCTTGCTTTGAAGTCTTCTCTGCCTGAAATTAATATAGCTGCTCTTGCCTTCTTTTGATTCATCTTGGCATGGTGTATTTTTCTTCATCCATTTATTTTATTATTTTTTAAATGCATGCAAAGAAGTTCTTATTTCATTTTATTTTCTTAGCTTCCCCCTGGATCCCTAGCTTTATTGAGATACAATTGACATATAACATTGTGTAAGTGTAAGGTACGCAGTATGATGTGTGAAATCTCAAAAAGATGAATTCATAGAAACAGAGAGTGTATTGGTGGTTGCCAGGGGCTGGTGGGTAGAGGAAATAGGGAGATGTTGGTCAAAAGGTACAAACTTCCACTTATTTTAATCTATATGTGTTTTTATTTTTAAAGTGGGTTCCTTGTAGGCAACATATAGTTGCATCTTATTTTTTGGCCCACTCTGACAATTTCTGTCTCTTAATGGGTATATTTAGACTACTGATACTAAAAGTAATTATTGACATATTTGGATCAATATTCCCAAATTTGTACTGTTTTCTGTTTGTTCCCCTTGTTCTTTGTTTCCATTTTTATCTTCCACTATTTTTCTGTCTTTTGTGGTTTTAACTGAGCCTTTTATACGATTCTAGTTTCTCTCCTTTCTTAGCATATCAATTATACTTCTCTTTTTTAAAAATTTCTTTTTGTGGTTGCCCTAGAGTTTGCAATGTATGTTTACAACTAATCCAAGTCCACTTTCTAGTGGTCCTGCCCACTTTCTAATAACACTATGTCACTTTATTGGTAGTATAAGTAACGTATATAACAAAATAATCCTAATTCCTCCCTCTTCTCCCTTGTCTCTTTGCTGCCATTTATATATACATATATAAATAATCATACATGTTTGAGTATGTTGTTACTATTATTCTATTATTATTTTGAACAAACTATTATCTGTTAGACCAATAAAGAATACAAAATTTAATTTTATCTTTACTTATTCCTTCTTTGATGCTCTTCCTTTCTTTATGTAGATCTGAGTTTCTGACCTATGTAATTTTTTCTCTTTAAAGAACTACTTTTAACATTTTTTGCAGGGCTGGCCTACTGGCAACAGATTTTGTCAATTTTTGTTTGAGAAAACCTTTATTTATCCCTCCCTTTTGAAAGACAATTTCACTTATAAAATTCTAGGTTCCTGTTTTTTTTTTCTCTCAACACTTTTAATATTTTACTCCACTCTTTTCTTGCTGCATGTTCTGAAAAGTTGGATATAATTCCTGTCTTTGTTCCCTTATAGGTAAGATGTCTTTTTCCCACTAGCTTCTTTTGGGATTTTTTTCTTTATCTTTGATTTCCTGAATTTTGAAAATGATATGCATTGGTATAGTTTTTGTTTTTGTTTTTTATTTGTTCTACTGATGCCTTCTGATCTTCTGGGACCTGTGGTTTGTTGTCTGATATTAAATTGGGAAAATTCTCATTCATTGTTGCTTCAAATAGTTTTTCTATTCCTTTTGCTCTTTCTTTCTTTCTGGTGTTCCCATTACACATAAGTTATATCTTTTGTAGTTTTCCCATGATCCTTGGATATTCTTTTCTGATTTTTAGTCTTTGTTCTCTCTCTTTTTTTTTTTTTTTTCATTTTTGAAGGTTTCTATTGATATATCCTCTAGAAGAGATATTTTTTCTCAGTTGTATTTAGTTTAGTAACTCCATTAAAGTCATTTTTCACATTATAATGAAGAGCTCTATATTTACATTACAGTGTTTTTGACTCTAGCATTTCTTTTTGGCTCTTTTTTAGGATTTCTATCTCTCTACTTGCATTGCCTATCTGTCCCTTTACTTTCTTTTGGTTAGTGTTGGCATGATGCATGTTTATCCATTCCTTTTTTAAAATCTATGTGTACCTTTATATTTTAAGTGGGTTTCTTATAGCCAACATAAAGTTGGCTCTTGCCTTTTGATCCACTCTGACAGATTTAGGATAAACTTGGAGAAATCCATTGCCAAAACATATTAAAATTCTGAAAACTAAAAGCAAAGAAAATGGTTTGAATGGAGCCAGAGGGAAAAATAATAGGGTCTTACTTACAACGGAAAACAAATTTGAATGATAAAAGAAATCTCATCAGAAACGATAGAAGCAAGAAGCAAATATCCCATTTTTAAAGTTGCTGAAAGAAAGAAAATTCAACCCAGAATTCTATAGCTAGTGAAAATGTCTTTTAGAAATGAAGGTAATTCAAGATATTCTTAGAGGAAGGAAAACTAAAAGAATCTGTCACAAGCAGACCTACCTTAAAAGCATGGTTAAAGGAAGTTCTCTAAACAGAAAGGCAATTATAGAAGGAGGAACTTTGGAAAATCATGAAGAAAGAACACAGTAAGCAAAAATATGGATACGTACAATAGGCTTTTCTTTTCCTCTTAAATTTTCTGAAGTATATTTGATGGTTGAAGTAAAATTTCTAACACTGCTTGGGATTCACTCACCTTCCTGAATCTGTAGGTTTATGTCTCTTGCCAAATATATGAAGTTTTCATTCATTATTTCTTTGGATACTTTTTGCTCCTTTCTCCTCTCTGGGACTCTAATGACAAGAATATTAGATCTCTTGTTAGAGACCCAAAGGTCTGTAAGTTTCTGATATTTTTTTCCAATCTATTTTCTTTCTGTTGTTTACATGAATAATTTCTATTGCTCAACCTTTAAGTTCACTGTTTCTTTTCTCTGTCTATTCCGTTTTGCTGTTATACCTATCTACTAAGTTTTACTACTGATTATTATATTTTTCAGTTCTAAAATATCTACTTGGTTCTTCTTTATATCTTCTATTTTTTGTTGTTGCTGTTGAGACTTTCTTTTTCTTTTTGGTGTTTTCTATTTTTTTTTTTCACTTGATTCAGTTGTTTGTAATCACTCACTGAAGCATTTTTTGAAGGCTGCTTCAAAATCTTTGTCAGATAATTCTAACAACTCTGTAATCTTCGTATTGGCACTGATTGATTGCCTCTTTTCATTTTGTTTGGAGTCCTCCTGGTTCTCAGTATGATAAGCCTTTTTTATTGAAACCTGAAACTTTTTGTATTATGACTAGATCTTTTTTTTTTTTTTTTGGCTGTGTTGGGTCTTTGTTTCTGTGCAAGGGCTTTCTCTAGTTGTGGCAAGCGGGGGTCACTCTTCATCACGATGCATGGGCCTCTCACTATCGCAGCCTCTCTTGTTGCGGAGCACAGGCTCCAGATGCGCAGGCTCAGTAGTGTGGCTCACGGGCCTAGTTGCTCCGTGTCATGTGGGATCTTCCCAGACCGGGGCTCGAACCCGTGTCCCCTGCATTGGCAGACAGATTCTCAACCACTGCGCCACCAGGGAAGCCCATGACTAGATCTTATTTAAACCTTCTATTTTAGTTAGATTTCTCTCACACTACTTCAGCAGCAGAGGGGAGGGCACAACCTCCTTATGTCAGATGGCTATAGAAACCCAGGTTCTTTAGACTTTGTTGAGAGTTGGATAGGAGTCCTCTTCTTATTGCTTAACAGGGTTGGGTGTTCAGTTCCAACATTCCATGTGGTCTCTATTGGCAATGCAGTGGAGGTAGCCTCATTACTATTGAGTGATTATAAAAGTCTTCTCTGTCCATTGGCCCCTTTTGACTCTATCCCAGCAAGGAGGGGGAGAGATCACATCATTAGTGTGTGTGTCAGGGAGGTGGAACTGTAGATTTGACACTTGGTCTTTGCTATGGATAAACACCAGTGATTGTTGAGTCCAGGCTCCTAGAAAGTTCACTACAGTAAAACTGCCTCTAAATAAGAAAGTTAAACCCTCCAAATGAGAGGAGACATCTGAAATATTTGAGAAATCAAATTTAGAGGAAAATGAAAGGGGAAATAAACATTATGATTTTGTTTGGGACGTTTACCTTTCCTGTCAAGCCTTACTTAACATATTATTTTATTTTGCATTCCCCTGTTTCCTGTATTATAAGCTCTGTGTGCATGTGTGTGCTTCTGCATTTAAGACTAAGCAATTGTATTCTTAGAGAGGAAGTTGTAGCAGCTTCACAGAAATATTTTGATCCTTCTGTAAGAAATTGCTTTTGCAACGTATTATCTGCATACTGTTCTCTCCTTGCATTCCACTTCTTTAGGAGACAATTTTATATGGGTGAGTACATCTCTGGGAAAATTCTCTTCTACCAATTTCCCTAGATCAGAAGTCTCTGCTGCAGAAAACTCATGGTTTATTGTTCTCAAAATTAAAAAAATGGTATAAGGAGGTTCAGGTCTTTACCACACATTGCCAACATGTCTAATTAAATTTTTTTTAAATTACCAATTTATTTTCATTCTGCTTGATGTTTTAATTAAGTGTATGGATTGATATTGTTTAAGGAAAATGCTTATTTGGGCCACATATATCGACAGTTTCTGGCCCAAACTTTTCTTTGTCTCATGTACAGTTCTCACAGTGTGCAGAATCAAATTCAAGAGGCAGCAAAGGAGATTATACTCTAAGATGTATCAGTGTTTTAAGGGATATGTCAGAATCTACTGATGTTCAGATTCAGGGAGAAAGAAATATCAATCCAGAAAATAGATCCAAGCATGAAGGATTTGA
Organism: Balaenoptera physalus; assembly: GCF_965194825.1. Taxonomy (NCBI): domain Eukaryota; kingdom Metazoa; phylum Chordata; class Mammalia; order Artiodactyla; family Balaenopteridae; genus Balaenoptera; species Balaenoptera physalus. The sequence continues at coordinate 18,356,618 of NC_138894.1, forward strand.
AAAAGCTACAAAAGCAAGTATGTGAAAAAATGGTTTATTTTTGATGAGGGAAATATGACAAAGTGTGCAACTGTCCACTTGAGGCAATAATTTTTCTTTCAGATCTGATGAGACTTAATTGTGGTCATTTTTGCAATTCACTTTTTTAGAGGTAGTAAGTATCTGAATATTACAGATAATATCCAGTTCTGGCACTATCATCTGGAGGGATTTATCTAGGATTGAGCTTGCAAAAAGCAATGGTAGAGAAATGGAAAATGGCTATAGTACTACAGCTTATAAAGACCTGTCAAGGAAAAGTGAAGAGAAATATAGGAAAAGAACTTTACATTCTTGTCTTAGAATCCAACTTTGTCCATTTACAAGTATTTTCTAATAATTATTCTCCTTTATTTCTCCAGGCACTTTTTTCCCCATTTTGTTTCAGAGAGATTGTTTGTTGTGTAGAAGAGAGGGGAAAAGACCCATTACTGAGGTTTTCTCAGCCTTCCCAACTTTTGATTTATACCATGTTTTTCTGGAAGCAATTTCCCTCATCAACCTATGGCTTCTGCTAGATTATTAATATATTGTATTAACTATTTCCACTCCTAAACAATTGCGCATATACATTCCTGCCTGAATCACTTCCAAATCATATGATTCCCCTAGGGTTGTATATGAACAGCCCATACTTAGGACCAAAATGTCGATGAAAAATTTTAATATTCAGTGTCTATATGTGTAAGGAGGAGAAAATGTTCACTTTTTTTCTTTATGCTTGAACTTTAACTATTTTAACAAGAGTAGATCTAGGTGTTGGTATCTTTTCATGGATTTTACCGAATACCTAATAAATTCTTGACTGTGGTTTTAGCTCATTCTTCCACTCTAGAATTTCTATTTCCATTTTACCTTTGATTACTACTTCTATCCCATTTACCCAGGTTTCCCTACCTTACCACAAGTTGCACACAGGCTTTATATCCACTTTCTGTCTATCATGTTTATTATCTATCTCACCATTTTCATAGTTTCTACTTTATTTCTTGGAGAGTTCCATAAATTTTTCATTCACATATTAAGATGAGTGGGCATGGAGGTGGAGGGCACACTCTGATGCATAGCCCCAGCCAAGTTCCTTGTGTAGTAGAAATATGTGGTCAAACCCAGAGAGCTTCTCTGACACAAATATGATGAATTTCTTTCTGTGCATTAGAAAGCAGGTGGTAATTCTTATTTCTCTAAAGGAATTACATGAAAATCTGTAAGTCCCAAACTGCTGTGTTCTCATATCTTTTCCTGTCTCTTCAGCTTTCTATGCCACCTTGATATTCAAGGGTGCAAGGGTCACTCTCCTTTTGGGATGTACAGTGGAAGGGGATGGAGGAGGGTAGTGTCAGGCCCTGGCTGCCTCAAAACACAAGCATTTCTGTCTTGTTTATAACTGGGGTAAGAACCATATTTTTGAGGAATGATGCTAGGTTGAAATGATCTATCTTTTTTCTGTGTGACTCAACTGTTCTGTTTCAGAGGTCAAAGCTGATATATTCCAATTCGACCCTGTCTGGTGTTATAGTTAATAGAAATACCTGGATCTCTTTGTTTTTCTTCATAACATTTCTTTTTATCTGTAATATTACGTTATAATTTGCTTGTGTGCCTACTGTCTCTCTTTCTCTACTGCAATAAGCTCCTTGTGAGCAAGGAATTTGATTGCTTTGTTCACTGTTGAATTCTTAGTTCCTGTCATACAGTAGGTGCTCAGTAGACACTTAAGAGGACATAACTGTAAATGGTTATGTAGTAGGAAATAGTAGTAATGAAGGACATAACCATACATTGGAGAAGACAAAGGAGATTATCAAGCTCTTCACTTCTTGACTCTGTGGTCCCCATATGTAGGTATCCAAAACTGAAGTTGATTGGTTTAGGAAAGGAAGGTGGATGGTTTATTTTGGAACATACTGGGTTTCAGGTGTCCCAAAGACATTTCCATGGAGATGTCAACTGGAAATTTAGATTGAAAATCTAAAGCTAAAGGGACAGTTTTGTGTTGAAGGAGAGACGGAGGACTCAACAGTAACCATGTGTTATTTGGTGCATGAAAAGCACTAGGCAGATTTTGTAGCATGAAATGACCAGCAGACTGGAGACTGAACTCTTGGGCGCACTAATGTGGAACTTAGAGAAAATGTTTTTACTTAATTATGGCCTTCTGAGTAAGTCAAAGGATAAATATTGGACGTTAAATAATGATTGAATAGAGACCTCAAGAGAGAGATTTATCTCCAAGAACTATGTTTTTGCTCTTCAAGGGAGGATAAAATCCCCAGAGCCATTTGTTTATAATTCAAAAGATTATAAAACAATGGGGAGCAGAATTTTATCAGTCTTTCTGGAGGGGAGAGTGGTAGCTATATAGCAATTCCTGTATAAACTCCCAGATTCATAATTTCAGAATTCTCCTCCTGTAGTGTCAAATAAAAAAATCATTGGTGCATGCAGGGTTACATCTGGTTCCTATTGTATCACCTTGAAGAAAGATAATGGGGCATGGGGAAACAACACATTTGTTGCTGCAAAGTAACCGTACTATGCCTTTGATCCTAAAACTTAATGGTTTATTTCAGGACAAAATAAATAAATGTAGATATTAAAAACATTGATTAATACTGATAGGCCAATATGAGAGAAAAAGAACCCATGCAGGTGATTGAGAACTGGGAGAGGGTGATTGATATCTTAGAAGATAACTGAGTTTTCAAGTATTTGAAGAGCTCCCAGGTAGAAGATAGATTTAATATAATCTTAATCTAGATTACAGAGGGCTGTATAAAGGTTAATTGTTGCACATTACTGGGAAGCAAGCTTTGGTGCAAAAGGGAAGGCTCCTTTATCAATTTTCAGTAATGGACCACTGTCTCTTAGAAGTAGTGAAGTAATATGATATAATGAAAATACTGGACCAAGACAGTATAGGACAATTCCTGGGATTTTTTTCAACACTCATTGTCATATTGTTTTGGGCAACCATTATCATCTTTGAATCTCTGTTTTCTCATCCTTAATCTATCTAGCTAAAAGAACTGTCCTGAAGGTCAATCATGTAAAAGTATTGATGTACATAAATTTGAAAAATTTTAAATGCCAAATGAATCTGAGATAAATGCTCCTGAATGAAAGTATTATAAGAGACACTAGGGAATTCCCTGGCGGTCCAGTGTTTAGGACTCTACGCTCTCACTGCCAAGAGCCTGGTTCAATCCCTGGTAGGGGAGCTAAGATCCCACAAGCCACAGGGTGCAGCCAAAAAAGAGAGAGACTAGGTGGATTCTTGGATGCTGGCATTCTGATAACTCTGACCCTAGATATCTGAGTGAAACCTCATGGGGGAACCCCAGTAAGAAACACCCTACTGAGTCTAGTCAACCTACAGAACCATGAGAAACAATAATAAATTGTTTTAAATTGAAGGGGTAGTGCTATATAGCAATAGATAATATAACTTAATGCATTTCCTATGTGAACTGAGAATATACAAGAAACTGAACCACCTGAAGATTCTCAAGGCTAATCATCCTCATATGTTTTGCTAAAAGTATATCTTTTGTTCTTATCACACAGTTAATTATAACTTGTACATTTTTATGTGCTAGAGTGCTCATTTTCTCCAAGCTTCCAACCCAGTTCTCTGTGGAAAACCTTCACTGGGACTCCAGCTACCCAAGAAGACATAACTTAATGTTTTCTCCAAAGCCATTTATGTTACCAGGGAAGTGCTGCAAATATATTACATAGAGAGAACACATGGGTTCCCCTTAGAGTATTTTCTCTATTTAAGAAAATAGAATTACATAAATAGAAAGAAATACATTTACCCATTTTTTGAGATGTGCCATAAGAACCTGAGAATTGCATGAGAATATGGTCTTGTTTTTGAGGAAATGATCTATTTTGGGCATACTTTTCCTAAAAATTGAATGCTGATGTTATTTCACCATAGGACATAGCCATTTCTCAGCAAGGACACAATATGTGATAATGATAGACATATATTAAAACAGCCTTAACCTGTCAAAATGCTCTCACATATGTTAATACAATTACAGACTATTAAAGTAAGAATTAGACAGTAAGTCCAATTCCATTGTTTTCCAAATAAGGACAATGGAAGCTACGAGGTAAAAGTGATTTGCTCATGGACATTTGGCTAATTGGTGGCAAAACCCAGATTCTTTTGTCCCTGTCCACTTATCATTATATCATTCCTGTCTTGGGAAGCTCTTCTGTGGTAAATTCAGCAGCCCTGGTTTGTCTAGTTTTACAATGAATGAATTAAGGCTTAAATAATTTAATTAAGGTCAAAAATATAATTTATAACCTCAAGCACTGTTAAGAGCCTTTATCTCCCCAGAAATTCCACTCTTAGGCTTATGTGCAAAATAAATGAAGCTCTATATCCACATAAAAATTTGCACATAAATGTTGATGACATTATTCATAATAGCCAAAAAGTGGAAACAACTCAAATGCCCACCAACTGTTGAACGAATAAACAAACTGTGCTCTTTCCATACAGTGAAATACCATTCAGCAATAAAAACTCAACATCAAAAAAAAACTAACAACCTGATTAAAAAATGGGAAGAAGAACTGAAAGACATTTTTCCAGAGGAAATACAGATATCCATCAGGCACATGAAAAGATGCTCAACATCATTAATCATTAGGGAAAGGCAAATCAAAACCACAATTGGATATCACCTCACACCTGTCAGAATGACTGTCACCAAAAAACCCCACAAATAACAAATGTTGGAGAGGAAGTGTAGAAAAGGGAACGCTCATACACTGTTGGTGGGAATATAAATTGGTGCAGCCACTGTGGAAAACCATATGGAGGTTTCTCAAAAAACTCAAAATAGAACTACCATATGACCCAGCAATTCCAGTCCTGGGTATATATCTGGAAAAAACAAAAACATTAATTCGAAAAGATACATGCACCCCAATGTTCATAGCAGCATTATTTACAATTGCCAAGATGTGGAAGAACCTAAGTGGACACCAACCAGATGAATGGATAAAGAAGATGTGGTAAATATATACACTGAAATACTACTCAGCCATAAAAAAGAATGAAATTTTGCCATTTGAAGCAACATGGATGGACTTGGAGGGCATTATGTTAAGTGAAATAAGTCAGAAAGAGAAAGACAAATACTGTATGATATGTGGAATCTAAAAAGTACAACAAACTAGGAAATGTTAAAATGAAAAGGAGCAGGCTCACAGGTATAGAAAACAAATTAGTGGTTACCAGTGGGGAGAGGGAAGGGGGAGGGGAAATATAGGGGTAGAGGATTAGGAGGTACAAACTATTAGGTATAAAATAAACTACAAGGATATATTGTACAACACAAGGAATATAGCCAATATTTTATAATAACTATAAACGGAATATAATCTTTAAAAAATGTAATGGAGTAGTGATATATTCTACCCCATGGATGAATTTAAAAAATACTATGTTAAGTGTAAGAAGCCAGACACAAAAGGTCACATAGTGTATGATTCCATTTATATGGAATATCCAAAATAGGCAAATCCATAGAGTCAGAGAGTAGATTAGTGGTTGCCTAGGGCTGGGGGTGGGGGTGGGTGGTGGGAGCATAGGAATGACTAATAAAGGGTTTGAGGGTGTTTTTGGAGCAATGAAAATGTTATAAGATTGTGGTGATGACTGCAGAACTGTGTGAATTATACCTTTGAATTATACTCTTTAAATGAGTCAATTTTATAGCACGTAAATTGCATTTCAATAAAGCCATTACAAAAAAGAAAAAGAAAAAGAGGAAGACAACTCTTCATCATGACCTAGGAGGCCAGGATTTGATTTAAAAACGGCACATTGTATAACACTGAAATATGCCAGCTAAGTAACTCAATTAAAATGAGATGCAAATGAGTTAAGGGTTGTGATTTATTCCTGATGTGAGTCAGATTTACCTAGACCAGAATTTTCTAAAATGTGGTAAGCGTTCTCTTGATGGCATGATGATTTTAAGGAATACTCAGATTTTAATAAACATGAAATTAAATAGTTGATGCTGGTAGTCTATTTGTGGTGATGATATAAAGTTTCTCTTGAGATATATTAATTTTAGTTAAAAATAAATTAATGTACAGAAACAAAAATGTACAAATAATGGTACAATTGGTATGAGACTATGATAAGAATCATGAAGATGGTTCAGGAACAATTGACTTTTGGGAAACTCTAGTCCAGAGAAAACTTCTTTCCCAACACTCAGATTATTCATTAAATTTGCCCAACAATAGCAATCTTTGGGTTACCTAAAGGAGGAATTAGATGAGTGTAGATAGCTCGAGGTCTCCCTGTTCTCAGATCAGGAGGGACATGGCTTAAAATGGCAAATCAAAAGTGGCTCACTTCTGTGCAAAAGACCACGCCTCATATTTGATTCAGTAATATAGTGAAAAGAATAAGGACTGTTGAGCTAAAAGATTTTGGATTTGAATATTTGCTGTGTGACTAGAAAAACCTTGGGCCAACCACAGTATATCTGAGTCTGTGTCTTATTTATGAAATGGAAATATCAAGACTTATTTTAACAGTGTAGTTGTGAGGATTAGCTAAAACAATGTGAGTTGCATATATTACCTTAGATAGAGTAGATGATTAAAGGCTAGCTTCCTTTCTTTCGTTGTACAATCACAATCCATGGAGTAGAGTGGCAAGTTAATTGGCTGTGACATTCAGTCAAGAAGATACATGTTAAGGCTCTTGTAGGGTTGAAGGGTGAGACCCTCCGGCCTTTCCAAGTCAAGTGCAGTTATTGGTCAGTCACAGTCCAAAGGCAATTAACACATTCCCTGAACAAAATTCATTTTCTTTCAAAAGACTTCTCTGTCTTACTCGACCATTCTGATTATTATTCTAGACCCTTTGATTGTTATGCAGAATTTTTGGGTTTTGCTGTGTCTGGTGATTGCATCTTCTCTGCACAAAGATGGGAAGATCATCCAGGGAATTCTTCTGATGTCCCAGATACTTCCTACTAGAGGAAGCTGATACTAAGGAGCCTGGTAGTTTAGTACATTTATAGATGAAGCAGAAATGACTTCCCCTTAGGTACCACTGGACTGTTGATGAAATACATAATTGGGTCTTTATTCAGTATGCCATGTGAGGTGGTAAACAGATCATAGACTTTGAAGTTTTACTTGCATGTACCTGCTAGCTCTAAGTTTTATTAACTTGATGACCAATATAGTCATTTTCCTCTCTTAGTTTTGGAGTTCTATTTGATTAAAAAAAGAAGATGAAGAAAGAAAGAGAGGAAGGGAGGAAGGAAAGAAAGAAGAAAAGAGGGAAACGAAGAGGGGAATTGAGGGAAACGGAAGCAAGGAATGAATGAAGGAAGAAGATTAGTATCTTTCACCAAAATGTTTTGAGAATAAATCAAAATGAGGTAATTTGGGAGATAGGGTAGGCATTTAGTAAATATTTTTGCTTTCTCTTTTCCTTCTCCCTTTTGGACTTAATTTTGGAGTTTATACACATATATAAGATAGATAACTAATAAGAACCTACTGTATAGCACAGGGAACTCTACTCAATACTCTGTAATGACTTGCATGGGAAAAGAATCTAAAAAAGAGTGGATATATGTATATGTATAACTGATTCACTTTGCTGTACACCTGAAATTAACACAATATTGTTAATCAACTATGCTCCAATAAAAATTAATTAAAAATAATTTAAAAAGTTAAAAAAAGCATTTGTTAAATAAGTAATCTATATAGATATTCTGCGTGAAGATTATAAAAGGCATAAGGGTATAATTCTTGTCTTCAAGGACAACTACAACTTAGATAAGGTAAAACATATTTAACATAACTTGGATTGTGACGCAATGGTTAGGAACTGTACATAAAAGCTAATGAAAATCCTTCCAAATATCACTGGGAAACTTCCACTGAGAGAATCTCTTTTTTTCTATATCATCTTTTTACAGTGACATTTCAGTGAATATATTTTTGACTTGATGAATGAGTGGTTTCATCCTCAGGCAGTGACTACTGTTTCAGTAGCAAATTTGTCATACTTACAGAAACACCAAGATGGGAGCTACATTATTCTTGTTATTTTATAGATGAAGGAGCTGAGGCTTACTGAAGTAAAGTAGCGCATCAAATCATATAACTAGGGAGAGAGGCCTCGGCCTCTGTTCTTTTAACCTCGGAGACTTTATTCCTTGTCACCATGCACTATGGCCTCTCCAGGTCTTGAAGAAAGAGGCAAGCAGGTGGCTCGTTGTCTATTCAGGTATTCCACAGAGGCAGGGTACATCAGGTTGACTGTGGAGATTTAATCCGCTACTCCTGAGGCTGCTGGGAGAGATTTCCCTTTCTCTTTGTTCGCTCAACTCCTGGGGTTCAGCTTTGGATTTGGCCCCGCCTCTGCATGTTTGCAGACCGCCCTCTGGCATCTGTTCTTCGCCCAGACAGGAGAGGGTTAAAGGAGCAGCTGATTAGGGGGCTCTGGCTCACTCAAGCCGGGGTGGGGGGAGGGGAGGGGGTGGGGGGTGGGGGGAGCGAGCCTGCGGTGGCAGAGGCCGGCGTGACATTGCAAAAGCCTGAGGTGCGCTGTGCGTTCTCCCGGGGAAGTTGTCCCTGGATCAGGGGACCCTGGCAGTGGCGGGCGGCACAGGGTCCCGGGAGGGGAGGTGTGGATAGTGACCTGTGCTTGCACACAGGCTTCTTGGTGGCTGCAACAGTAGTGTTAGCGTTTCAAGCCCATCTCTGGTGTCCGCGCTGATAGTCTTGGCTCGTGCCTGTCTCTGGAGCTCGTTTAGGCGGTGCTCTGAATCCCTTCTCCTCGCTCACCTTGAAACAATGGTCTCTTGCCTCTTAGGCAGTTCCAGACTTTTTCCCAGACTCTCTCCCATCTAGCTGTGGCACACTAGCCCCCTTCAGGTTGTGTTCACGCCACCAACCCCAGCCCTCTCCCTGGGATCCGACCTCCGAAGCTGGAACCTCAGCTCCGAGTCCCTCCCCGCCCTGGCGGGTGAGCAGACAAGCCTCTCAGGCTGGTGAGCGCTGCTCAGCACCGATCCTCTGTGCGGGGTGAGTGCTGCTCGGCACTGATCCTCTGTGCGGGAACCTCTCCGCTTTGCCCTCTGCATCCCTGTGGTTGCGCTCTCCTCCGTGGCTGAGAAGTTTACCCCACCCCCACCCACCCACCCCCATCTCCATCCACCCACCCCCATCTCCACCAGTGAAGGGGCTTCCTAGTGTGTGGAAACTTCTCCTCCTTCACAGCTCCCTCCCAGAGGTGCAGGTCCCATCCCTATTCTTTTGTCTCTGTTTTTTCTTTTTTCTTTTGCCCTACCCAGGTACGTGGGGAGCTTCTTGCCTTTTGGGAGGTCTGAGGTCTTCTGCCAGCGTTCAGTAGGTGTTCTGTAGGAGTTGTTCCACATGTAGATGTATTTCTGATGTATTTGTGGGGAGGAAGGTGATCTCCACGTCTTACTCCTCCACCATCTTGAAGGTCCTCAAGCAGGTGGTTTGGAGAGAGCCTGTGTACAGGGCATTCTGTTGGCTTCCAGAACCAACAAGGTTCTGAAGGGACAGACATGAGACAACTTGACACATTTGGAGCGGAGGGATGGACTTATTACTGGTGACTACTAGAGCACTTTGGGAATGTCACCGACTCCGGGTTTAAAAGAGCAAAGCACACATTAGCCTGGGTGCTTTGTTCTGAAATAATGAAGTTTCCTTTGTTTCATAGGTTAGGCAGAATAAAAATGACTTTGCCATCAGTTTTCTTTCTCCTTTTCTCAGTAAAACTCTGCAATCACAGCAGTCTTAGGTGAATATTTCTGCCCAGGTGCACATGGAGACCAACCCTTTCCGTTTGCTTGTGGAAAAAGCCATCGCAATGTGAGGTAAGGAAAATGCTAGTAGACTTTACCTTTTGAATGTTGAAGGGAATGATCTCAGTGTCTGTGAAACCACCCATTCATTCCTTAGTGCAATTTTCAGCATAATGCAGAGACTGCTTTTTAAACTTTTTTGAGGTGGAGACAGTTTACAAAACTATTGTGGTAGAAGCACATAGAGAACGGTGGTGTGTAGGGAATGTGTGGTGGGTGTTAGGAGCATGAGGGGTCCTTTCTTTAATTGAAAGCTGGCTTAAGCAAGGTGATACATTGGGCAAAGTTTGTCTTTGGGGCACCTCCTTTTCTCTCTTTTTTGTGAGCCTCTCTCTCCTACCTCCTGGAATCCTATTTCTTCATGAAACTGCCCCAGGGGCTTACTCCCTTGGCTTTAATCCACACATCAAACGCTGTCCTCGGACTCTAATTCTCAGAGCTAGAGACTCAGTTTTGTAGGCACAAGAGTAGTAAAAAATGTCCATTTCTCTAACCTCGAGTGGAGTGAGTCTATCTCAGGCTTTGACACTTAAAGCAGGGTCAAGGGACCCACAGCACAAACACTACCTGGGAATTTGTTAAAAATGCAGAAGTTTGGGTTCCACCTTAGAATGACTGAATAAGAATCTGAATTTTCAAGATTCTCAGGTGATAAAGGATGGAGAAGCTCTGCTCTGGAGACTGCTTCCTTCCATGGAAGTGAAGATCTAGGTCAAAATGTCCTGTATATCATGTCTCAGCACAATATCCCAATTCTATATGATCTTAACATGTGCTAGAGTCTGAGGTCGATTTGCTCAGGTTCTTTTGAAAATCTACACGTTAAATTAAATTAAACAGGCAACGATAATGATGAAAATACTAACACTGCTGAAACAAGAGGGAGGGGGACAGAGCACAGCCTTTAAAAGAATGACATACCAGTTGAGGATACAACAAAGACTGGTTAGAACTGGTTAGATCCAAGATGGTGGGAGATTCGACTTCTAGTGGACCTTGAGCCTCATTATACACTCATTGTAATACATTAGCTAAATGACACACCCACTAGCACCATGACAGTTCTGAGACTTACCATAAAAGGCCAAAAAGTGGGCAGTGGCCCATATCCTGGAAATCCCCATCCCTTTTCCAAAATAGTTGGAATAATCCTCCCACTCGTTAGCCTATGAAATTACACAGCCCATAGAAACTAACCACCCCATATTTTGGGGCCTCTCGCCTTCTGAGATGGCCCACACTCTGTCTGTGGAGTGTGTTTCTCCCAAGGCCATTCTTGCCTTTTGAGACTGACCACATTCTGTCTATGGAATGTATATCTCTCTAAATAAATCCACTTCTTACCTATTGCTTTGTCTCACACTGAATTCTTTCTGAGCTGAGACATAAAGAACCTGAACTTCAGTAGGTCCTGAGACCAGGTGTGTGATCTCAATTAAAAGACAGTGGATTCAAGTCCCAATCTGAGTTTTGGCTGGGTTCAAGTCCCATCTAAATTGTGCAGTTTTACTGCTACTACTGTAACTGGCTGCCATGTTTGACTACTCATTATGCCAAGATATACTTCAGAAATTTTCTCATTTATTTTTCACCATGATTTTTTGAGGAAAGTATAATAAGTATCTCTAATTCATGCATGGAGAAACTAAGCTTTAAGAAATTAAGGCCACACAGCTAGTGAAGCAGAGATTAAATTGAAACCCACGTGGTCTGGCTCCAGAATCTTAAATCGTTTTTTGACCCTTCCAGAAGTTCTAAGAACCTTTAGAATTCTGATCTGATTTATGAATCTACAAACCAGAAAGATAATAGTTAAGGTTTCCCAAGTGAATCTGACCCAGAGCCCTTTTTGAAGAGATGGAACAACTCTCTAAACTAGACACCACAGCACATCTGGGAGCTGTCTCCTTTCCTCATAGCTTCACAGGTGATGATGGACATAGGTGACACAGTGAGGCAGATATTTGGGCACTTTATGTGTAACTTTGGGACACAACCAGGCCTAAAATTCTCTGGCAGGAGCTCTTGCTATTAAAATAATTCATTTTGTTTAAGCACTGAAAAACGTTTTCTTTTTAGCCTTGATTTCCAACCCTTTGTCCGGTCTCCAATAAACAGCAGACCTGGATTCTCTTTCTGAACATAGTGATGAACCAAAGTTGTTTTTTTCAAGCTCAAATTTTATTTCAAGTCTCATTCTTGAAGCTTAAAAATTGGTATGACTGCTTTCTTACCTGGGCTGGATAGTCTCTGTTTGCTTCCCCAGATTCAGATACCCCCATGCTCCTTGTTCTGGACCCCCATAGCCAGCCACTATGGATAGCATTAATAGGCTGCCCTTGCCCTCTGGCTTATGGGTGGATTTGGCCAATGGGCAATGATATGTCAGAGTGCAGATGGATGGAGAGATCAGGTTACTTATTCACTTGGCTCTTTGCCTGCAGGGCTACAATTTCAGTGCATCCCTCTACCAGATGTCACAGTTCCAGCTGGGCAGTTCTTCCTTACAGTGACAGATTATCCTAGGCTCCCTCAGGTCTAGGGATGGGAATAGATCCCTGGTCTTAGGGTGATTCATGTCCCTTGTTCATGTCCTTCATTCTTCCCACATATCTGTAAATAGTCCTTTATGAAACTGCCCAGCTTCACCATTTGATCATGCCATTTGTTTCCTGCCTGTCTTGAACGACATATAAATCAAAATATAATCAAGTAAATTTAAATTAAAATGCCATTTATTTTCTTGTTACATTGCTTTACTTCTTTCTCACATATTCCCCTATTTCTTGACTCTTCAGATAAAATCAGTGTTTCCAGAAATGTGCCATGTTTCTCCACCGACTCCTTTCAGGTATTTCCAAGTGAAACTGTACAACTCAGATTGTGACTTGAAACCACGGGCCAGGACTCAAACCTAGCCAGAACCCAGATTGGGACTTGAATCCACTGTCTTTTAATTGAGATCACACACCTGGTCTCAGGACCTACTGAAGTGCAGGTTCTTTATGTCTCAGTACAGAAAGAATTCAGTGTAAGACAAAGCGATAGGTAAGAAGTGGATTTATTTCGAGAGATATACATTCCATAGACAGAATGCACTTTGTTCAAAAGGCAAGAACAGCCCTGAGAGAAACAGTCCACAGACAGAGTGTGGGCCATCTCAGAAGGTGAGAGGCCCCAGAATATGGGGTGATTAGTCTTTATGGGATAATTTCATAGGCTAACAAGTGGGAGGATTATTCCAACTCTTCTGGAAAAGGGACGGGGGTTTCTAGGATTTGGGCCACCACTCACTTTTTGGCCTTTTTTGGTCGGCCTTAGAACTGTCATGGTGCTGGTGGGTGTGTCATTTAACATGCTAATGTATTACAATGAGTGTATAATGAGGTTCAAGGTCCACTGGAAATCGAATCTTCTGACAAGATGGACCTAGTTGGTTCTAACCAGTTTTTGTTGTGTCCCCAAACCGCTTTGTCATTCTTCTAAAGGTTGTGCCCTGCCCCCTTCTCTCCTGTTTCACGAGGGTATTATGAGTACTCCAGATGGAAGATGCTGTGAAACTAATATGAATGTTCACACCTGAGAGAAATGAACAGAGCAAAAAGCAAAGCCCTGAGGTGCTAATTTCTTCTAATCAGAGAAACAGAGGATAAGGATGTGGGCCACAGTGTCAGAGGAAATCCCTTATGAATCATTTCATTAGGTGTCCCAGGGGGTTAGAGACAGGGTGGAGATGATGGGTCTTGGGGCAAGGGGGGCTGCTATCAAGAAGACTTCCATGGAGAAACAAAATAAAAGAAAACAAAATTCCTTCCCTGGAAGCTGCCTATGGCCTCAAGCAGGAGGGAGAAGGTGGGAATGGAAAGTTAAGATGCATTTATATCTGTGGGAGATAATGTTAGTACATCTCTGAATCCAGATAGCAGCTGTCAGAACATAAACATCCCTTCTGGAGACAAGAGGCCTCTGGACCAGGTCAGATATGCTGATGGAGCCAAGGTTTGAAAATGTTTCAGGAAAGAAAATGGGGCGTGAGAGAATAGTCACGTCCCAGGTCTCAAGCGAGTGTGAGCTCTTGGCTTCGTGCAGGAAAGAATTCAAGAGCAAGCCACAGTAAAGTGAAAGAAGGTTTATTCAGGGAGATACACACTCTACAGACAGAGTGTGGGCCACCTCAAAAGACAAGAGGTCAGATTTTACAGGGGTGGGTAATTTCTTAGGCTAATGAGTGGGAGGATTATTTCAACTATTTTGGGGAAGAGACAGAGATTTTCAGGAATTGGGCCACTGCCCGCTTTTTGGCCTTCTATGGTTGGCCTTGGAATTATCATGGCACCTGTGGGTGTGTCGTTTAGCTGATGTATTACAGTGAGTGTATACTGAGGCTCAAGGTCTAGTGGAAGTCCACTCATCAGCCATGTTGAACCTAGTTATTTCTAACCAGTTTATGTTGTGTCCTCAACACCTGTCATTCTTTTAAAAGGTTGTGCCCTGCCCCCTTCCTGTCTCAAAAAAAGTAGGAGAACTGATAACAGAGGAAGAGGCCCTTAGAATAAATGGAGGGTGAGCTAACTAGAGAGTGAGGGTTATGAGAATGGCTTTCTCGCAAATATGTAAGCATAACAAGAGGGGAGCTGAGGGCATGCTGATGAGATGGCTGCCTGAGCTCTGTGCACTCAATATGTCCCCTGTAAAATGACAAGTGGACTCTTTATTGAACAAAGTCCATGTGCCCAATGCACAGTGAGGCCAAATAAACCAAAATGTTGGAATTTGGAGCAGAGAAATGTTTATTACAGGGCCAAGGAAGGAGAATGGGTGGCTTGCGCTCAAAAATCTTGAACTCCTCAGTGGTATGGGGGAAGAAGTTTTTATAGGCAAAATTTGGGGTGAGGGCTGCAGGGTGCGTGACTTTCTTCTGATTGGTTGGTGATGAAGTAACAGGGTGGGGCTCCATGAATATTGTGCTCAGCCTGAAGTTGCCATCCTCCTTCTGGGTGGGGGCCTTGATTCTGCAGAAGAACTCAAAGATATTGTTATGTATATTCCTTGAGAAGAAACCAGGACCTTGCTGTACAATTGTTTCTTGACTGCTCCTCCCTTGTCTCTGCATCCCTTCCTTTCCCTGATTAGTAACTGTTTGAACCTGCCCTTTGGAACTCAGGGAAGGTCAAGGAGGCTGAATGAAGCCTATTTCCCAGAGACAAGGAATGGGGGACATAGAAAGGATTTGTACCCAGGATCCCCATAGGGTCCTGCTTGGTTTCAGACTCTTTGCCTTGTTATTATGGATGACTACCAGGACAGTAATTTTGATCTGGATCCATAAAAATGAGAAAAATAGGAGCTAGAGTTTCTTAAGCAGATACTGTGTCAGGCACGTAAACATAGTTGTCTCATTATAATCCTCTAAAGAAGTTATTTTTTTCCTTCCATTTCATACATGAGGAAACTGAGGTTCAGAATTTACTAGCATAGGGTCACAAAACTAGTAAAGTGACTCCAACTCACTTTGCTCTGAATCTGGAGACAGCTAAACCGAGCGTCCTCCTCCTAAGACACATGTCGACTGAAAAAAAACACAACCCAAAAGTTGAGAATTATGTTTTGTTTGGAGGACTTTCTGAGGACTTCAAGCATGGGAGGCAGCCTCTCAGATAGCTCTGAGGGACTGCTCTGATGAGGGAGGGGAAGAGCAAGGATATATAGGAGTTTTGCAACAAAAATCAGGTAGTCTGAACATCAAAAGATTACTGTTAATTAAAGAAAATCAGGCATCAATTTAATGAATTTAACACTATTCTGTGTATGGGAAGATGCAAGAGTCTGGGCTCATTGAAATCATTCCTTTGATATGCATCTAAACTATTTAGGGCCAGTATCCTATTCTTTCCCATCCTGAGTCCCCTCAGGGTGCACCATGGGGGGGCAGCTGCAGTGGCTGATGGCTTGATGGCAGCAACATTCTTCATTTACTGGTACTTTTTTAGTCCACACCCAGGAAGGGTTACTTTTCCCATTTCATCATGAATGAAGGGATAAGCAGAAAGCAGTCAGCACAGGCTTAGAGTGGCAAAAATTCAAACAATTAAGAAAAACTGATTCATACATCCAAAGCCTGAAGGAAGAGGTCAATGAACTGGAAAGAGGAACAATTGAGGAACTCTCTGGAAGAGACAGTTTTAAGCTTGCCATCTGTGGCCAATGAAGTTAATAAGGTGAAACCCTATATTTTAACTTACATTAACCATATGTGTTATGCACTAATACTCATAGCTCCTTTCCACTCCAGCAAATCCCAGTTGAGCATCAGAATATATTTAAAGTACTGGACCACACAATAACTAAATTGAGAAAGCTGATCTCAAATTTACTGTGCATGAAAATCACCCAGGAGTGACCATTAAACAGACTCCTAGGCTCCATTTCTAGAGATTCTGATTAAATAGGTCTAGAGTGGAACCCAGGAATCTGCATTATAATAACCTTCCAGGTGACTCTGATGGAGATTGATCATCTGCTTGAAGCAATTTTGACCTGAAATCTGAGCTAGGAAAAGTGATCTCAGTGTCCTGCTAGCAGCTGCTGAACTCTAGTTGGTGACTTATGCAATCCGTACTCTTGGCACGTTCAAGGCCTGTCCCTTCCCCATTAGCTGACTTGCCTCCGCTCAGCTCTTGCTGGTGTTACAATCTCTGTGTCTCAGCCATGTGGTCCACTCTGCTCCTGGCTCATGCTAGGTGCCCCAGCAGGCTTGCCGTTCCCAGCTCAGCTGTCCAAACACTGACTGGGTGCAAGCAGAAACTTCCTGATCCCTAATCCAGGGAGCTAAGGGAACTCCGGGAACAATATCTATGACCTTCTCTCTGTGTAGTCTCGTCCTTTACTTGTTTCCTTTCCACCAAATAGATGAGGTCATGCTCATCAGACTCATGCTCATGAGTCACAGAGACTGTCCAAGAGAACTAGAAAGTTCTCCAGTCTTCACCAGACAAATTGAGGAATGAGTGCCAACTCTAGAGACTGCTAACCTGCTGGCTTGTTTCTAGAACCACCACCATCCTTCCTCTCCCTGGGGTTTCAACTTAGAATGGCTAGCGGGGTCCAACTATTCCCTTCTCTGTCTTTCTCTTTTCTGTCTTCCCTGACTTTATTTTCCTTGCCAAATGGCTCCTACTTCCATTTCCTTTTGGGAGGTTTGTTTACATTCTGAGTTCTCCCTACAAAGGACTATATGAAGAATGTATGAAAAAAAAACCCAACTACATTATTTATTCTCTCCACAGGTACAATCAAAGGGATATGAGCAGCAAATAAAACTTGTAATGACCTTGAGCTTCAACTCCAGAACTCACTAGAAAAATGATGGAGCCTCCAATCACTCAAAGTTTCTTCCATGAATTATTCTTAGTCTGGCGTACACTCTCATCTTAGGTGGACCAAGCTACCTGTCTAAGGGGTGCCTGTCCCACTGTGGTGTTAATTTCTGCCTTAGTGCTTCTACTCTTTTCTCTTTCACGAGGTTGAGTTATCAGGTTTTTAGGGTTTTAAGATTTAGATTTTTAAGATTTTCCTTTTTTAAGATTACGGTTGCAAGGATGTCAGCTTTGAGATTCAAATCTCTCTGCTGATGTCTTTTAAATAACTTTTCCTTCTCTGGCAAAAGGAACTTCATGATTCAATGGTGGTGAGAGAGTAGACAGAGGAACAAGGCAGAAAAATTCTCCAACACTTTAATATTTTTGAATACTATGTGAGTTCACAGTGTTTATTGAATTCTGATTCCAGTACACCTTTACTGTCCTCCATGGGATGAGAAGCAGTTTTATATTAATAGGTGTCTTTGCTCTGCCCACAGTAAGGAACTTGACTTTGTGCTTTCTCTTTTATTTCTTGTAGTCAGGGTAGTGTGTGTTCTTGCAGGAAGCACCCCTGGTGGTGGTTGCCACAAGACTCCCTTACTCTCCATTCTGGCTGAATAGGAAGTGAGGCCAGGGTTGCACTGAAGACCTGCTTGTCTCTAATTTGAGAGGTAGGAAGCCCACCCTGGCACCAGTATTGGACATACTTGACCCCAAACTCTGCATTTGAGGGAGCAGGGTACTTGCTTAACTGTATTAATTTTTTTCTTCTTAGGCTGCTATTCTGTGGTTATACTCCATGTTTCAGGACCCTGGATAGGAGGAGGGTTGTGGGACAATTCTTAGCCCTAACACTTCCTACCATGGAGAGTCTTCTGTTCTAATTCTTAATCTCACTCCAGGATCCACTTAAATACTGATTTACTTGTCCTGGCTACACATCACCTTAATTAGCCTGTATTTCAAGTTATTTATCAATATGGTTCATTGACCTGATAGCATGCTTCTGAAAGTAGTGACAATATCTTGTAATTCTTTGTATCTCACTACATTTGGCATAATACAACTTTCCCTGAATACATTTTAATTAACCAATTAATAATTGTGCTGCATTTGATATTTTTCCAGATCTCATTCAGAAGGTCTGCTAGGTACCCACACACACTTTACATACTAGAATGCTACATGTCGCAGGAATCACAGTTATCTCCAGACAAGAGATTTGTCTCTGTATAGGCAAGAATCCTGGCTCTCTCACTTTCCAATCCTTTGACAGTGCCCAGACTCCACGTTCTGAGAATCAAAGGGCTTCAAACAGAACCTAAGATGAGTCAACAATTATCCTGGTTGCAATTTTCCCAGAGAGAAAACATTGAACAACTGGGAATGACTCGTTCCTTTAGGGTCTTAAATATTTAGGAGGATAATCTTCTCACTGGGATCTCTAAATTATTTAAACTAAATTGGTCTGCCCTGTGGTCTTTTCTCTCCACAAATTTGAAAGCCTATTTCTTTCTCACAAGTGGGTAGGTTTATAGTTTAATCAAAATGACAGTTACCTAAGGCCTTATACCTATTAGAAACCACGTCCATTACAGGGTCACCAAGGCAGGGAAGAGGGAGGGTGTGAGAAGACGTTCAGCCTGCTGGTGTAAATGGAAAGCAGTGTCTCTTCTCCCCACAGGTTAGGAGTGAGCCCACCTTTGGGGTAATTCACCTTTCCCAGGGGCAAACTCTGAGGTCCATTTCTGAGGTCACTATATAAGCATGCTGGTCACTATATAAGCATGCTATATAAGCTGGTACTTCACATCTATGATTTGATGTACCGGATAACCAGGAATTCAGACTGTCTTTGTCCCCTGTGACTCCAGATCATGTTATTTTGACAAGAGGTAAAATAGAGGGGACTGAGATATGCAGACCTGACTTTAAACATTTTAGGGGTTGACACTTGATCTAGGGATTATATTTTTTCATGTGCAGTTCCACAATTGGAATTGAAACCAATGGGTGGAAATTGTACCAAGGTTGTTTCCACTTTTGTCTAACCTATCTTCTAGGTCACACCTGCATGGATAGGTATAATCAAAGAGAGATGAGCAGTGTTGACTGAAAAATAATACACAACCTAAAAGTTGAGAATTATGTTTTATTTGGTGAACAAAACTGTGGACTTAAACCTGGGACACAGCCTTTCAGATAGCTCTGAGAGATTGTTCCAAAGAGGTAAAGGAGGAGGCAGGATACATAGGAGATTTTTGTTTGTTCATTTGTTTCTTGGCTGCGCAGCATGTGGGATCTTATTTCCCTGACCAGGGATTCCATGCCTCCTAAAGTGGAAGCGTGGAGTCCGAACCACAAGACTGCCAGGGAATCCCTATATAGGATTTTTTGTAACAAAAAGACCAGGTAGTCAGAATATCAAAATATTACTGTTATATAAAGAAAACCAGACATCTCAACCCAAGATTGGTTCAAGATGGCAGAGTAGAAGGACGTGAGCTCACTCCCTCTTGTGAGAGCACCAGAATCACAACTAATTACTGAATAATCATCGACAGGAAGACACTGGAACTCACCAAAACAGATACCCCACATCCAAAGACAAAGGAGAAACTGCAGTGAGATGGTAGGAGGGGTGCAATCACAATAAAATCAAACCCCATAACCTCTGGGTGGGTGACTCACAAACTAGAGAACGCTTATACCACAGAAGTCCACCCACTGGAGTGAAGGTTCTGAGCCCCACGTCAGGCTTCCCAACCTGGGGGCCTGCCAATTGGAGGAGGAATTCCCAGAGAATCAGACTTTGAAGGCTAGCGGGATTTGATTGCAGGACTTACAGAGACTCTATTCTTGGAAGGCACACACAGGTAGTGTGTGCATCAGGACCCAGGGGGAAGGAGCAGTGATCCCATAGGAAACTGAACCAGACCTACTTGGTGGTGTTGGAAGGTCTCCTGCAGAGGTAGGGGGCAGCTGCAGCTCACCATGGGGACAGGGACACTGGCAGCAGAAGTTCTGGCCCTCCCAGAGTCTGCCATTAATCCCACCAAAGAACCTGTAGGCTCCAGGGCTGGGTTGCCTCAGGCCAAACAACCAACAGGGAGGGAACTCAGTCCCACCCATCAGCAGACAAGTGGATTAACGTGTTACTGAGCTCTGTCCACCAGAACAATGCCCAGCTCTACCCACCACCAGCCCCTCTCATCAGGAAACTTGCACAAGCCTCTTAGATAGCCTCATCACCAGAGGACAGACAGCAGAAGCAAGAAGAACTACAATCCTGCAGCCTGTGGAACAAAAACCACATTCACAGAAAGATAGACAAAATGAAAAGACAGAGAACTATGTACCAGATGAAGGAACAACATAAAACCCCAGAAAAACAACTAAATGAAGTGGAGACAGGCAACCTTCCAGAAAAAGAATTCAGAATAATGGTAGTGAAGATGATCCAGGACCTCAGAAAAAGAATGGAGGCAAAGAATAAGAAGATGCAAAAAGTGTTTAACAAAGACCTAGAAGAATTAAAGAACAAACAAACAGAGATGAACAATACAATAACTGAAATGAAAAATACACTAGAAGAAATCAATAGCAGAATAACTGAGGCAGAAGAATGGCTAAGTGACCTGGAAGACAGAGTGGTGGAATTCACTGCTGCAGAACAGAGTAAAGAAAAAAGAATGAAGAGAAATGAAGACAGCCTCAGAGACCTCTGGGACAACATTAAATGCACCAACATTCACATTATAGGGTTCCCAGAGGGAGAAGAGAGAGAGAAAGGACTCGAGAAAATATGTGAAGAGATTATAGTCAAAAACTTCCCTAACATGGGAAAGGAAATAGCCACCCAAGTACAGGAAGTGCAGAGAGTTCCAGGCAGGATAAACCCAAGGAGAAACATGCCAAGACACATAGTAATCAAATTGACAAAAATTAAAGACAAAGAAAATTATTAAAAGCCACAAGGGAAAAAATGACAGCATACAAGGGAACTTCCATAAGATTAACAGCTGATTTCTCAGCAGAAACTCTACAAGCCAGAAGGGAATGGCACGATATATTTAAAGTGATGAAAGGGAAGACGTCACAACCAAGATTACTCTACCCAGCAAGGATTTCATTCAGATTTGATGGAGAAATCAAACGCTTTACAGACAAGCAAAAGCTAAGAGAATTCAGCACTACCAAACCAGCTCTACAACAAATGCTAAAGGAATCTCTCTAAGTAGGAAACACAAGAGAAGAAAAGGACCTACAAAACCAAACCCAAAACAATTAAGAAAATGGTAATAGGAACATACATGTCGATAATTACCTTAAATGTGAATGGATTAAATGCTCCAACCAAAAGACATAGGCTTGCTGAATGGGTACAAAAAGAAGACCCATACATATGCTGTCTACAAGAGACCCACTTCAGACCTAGGAACACATACAGACTGAAAGTGAGGGGATGGAAAAAGATATTCCATGCAAATGGAAATCAAAAGAAAGCTGGAGTAGCAATACTCATATCAGAAAGAAAACCAGACATCTCAAGTTAAGGAATATCGCCTATGAGAAGATGCAAGAGTCTGGGCTCACAAAATCATTCCTTTGATATGCACCTCAGCTATCTAAGGTCAGTATCCTGTGTTTTTTCATCCTGAGTATCCTCAGGGAGCATAATTATGGGTGGCTGCAGAGACTGACTCCTTGATAGCAGGCATCCTGTTTCCATCCTGAGTTCCCTCAGGGCTCATTGTTGGGGGGCAGCTGTAATGTGGTGCCTTGATGGCTGTAACATCCTTTGTTTACTGATATTGTAGGCAACATTTTTTCTATGACAACAGTAAATCAGTTTAATGACTATAAGCTTTGACTCCAAAACTCACTAGGAACATGGAACCTCCAGTCCCTCAAAATTTCTTTTCAGGTTCTTGGGCTGGCCTATATACCCATCTCAGAAGGACCAAGCTATCCTGTTAAGTTTACCTATCCCATTCTGTGCCATTTCCTTTTGCTGCATGATGCAGCAAAAATAAACTGATGCTACATTTTTTTCTATTTCATGTACTTAGTAGTCACTTGATTTCTAGTCACAGGAGTTACTGAAACCAATTCTCTCACCTTGGGTGGTTATGGACGCATTAATACTTCAGTAATTAGATTAATTTGCTATTATTCCAAGAATGTATACTGCCTCTCCCCTATGGTGATTTGGACATAGTGTTTGCAGAGAAACTTTTGCTGAACAAATTAGGTAAAGTGAAGTGAGGCGATAACTGGAAGAAGGGAAGTTTTTTCTTCAACCTTAAAGCAGGGAGCAATTTATCCCCTCACTGAAATCTTCATTTTCTGGGAGGCCCCTATGGATAAGCTCATTAAAAAATAAAGCCATAAGCACATCATAAACCAGGTAAAAGGTCTCAGTGTGATCCTTGGAAAGGTGCCATAGTAGAGAATCACAAAGGAAGTTGGGGACCAAGATGAGAAATATAGATCCATCTTGCTCTGTGGATATATTTCTCCAGATTACAGTGAAAAAAATGCTTAGAGGAAGAGCTACATAGAAGGAAACTTTGTTTTCTTTCAGGAGATATCTCTACTTATTAGTCTTGAAAATAAGAATTTCTATAAAGACTTGTAGAAGTGGAATGGGATAAGATGAAAATAATGTCATGATTGTATTTTATTAAGGATAAGATGCACTGAATTCTTATGCTGTCTTGTGAGAAAAGGAACAAGAACACGAACATAGAATAAGTACAGTTACAGAATATAGATTAGGGGACATCATTGGAGACAAATGGATATGTAAAGTGGAGTGGGCCTTTTGAATCTAAAAACATTAAAGTCAAATAAAGTCATATTTTACCTGTGTGATGAATGGCTACTGCTATCATATTAGGGGAGAGGGTTCAGGTACTGGTACTGACTGAGATTCTTAAATAAGATGTTTCTATGGCTTATAACTTAGAGTGATGCAAATTACTGTGTTTGTTTGTTCTAAGCTGTCTGTAAGCTACCTGAAGGATTTGGCAGAAAGGATTCATTTCTGTTTTGCCTAACTTGGAACTCACTCAGGGCAGAAAAGCACTGGACATTGCCCAAAAACATTAAAGGCAAATGGAAAACCTTCACCCACCTGGGACAATAGATTATAGTTGAGACATACAACAGACAGCCTAAAGCTTGTCATATATGGGGAGAGAGTTTCTTTTGGAAATTAGGACATTTAAATGCTCCCATGAATACTTGAAATTTTAAAGCTACACACATGCCCAGGACTGGATGCATGCTCAGAAAAGATCTGAGCAAACCCTAAGCTATCATCTTGGCAGCTCTCTAGACCCAGTGCAAGCAGGAAATTAAGGCTAAGGGAGAGTTGTAAATGGTCTGCCTAAGTAGTATTGAACGAGTGTCTCAGGATAGAGAATCTGCAAAGACTGGGAGAGGTTTTTTTTTTAAGCTCCTAGTTTTCAAGGGAATCCCTTCCAAGACACTAGCTGAACACAGACTAAAGGAACAGAACTTTTAGTGATTACACATGAGAATGAGTACAGTCTTTGCAAAAGTAGATTGGAAAAGTCACTAATCAAATGGATGACTGGGAATTTGTGAAAAATCCACAGCTAACATACCTAATGATGAAAGTCTGAAAGCTTTCACCTGAGATCAGGAACTAGACAAGGATTCCCACTTTAACCACTGCTATTTAACATTGTACTGGAAATTCCAGCCATAGAAAATGACTTTTGAAATATAGGGAAGTTTTGATATTGCAAGGGACTTCTTGCATGCTGCGTATATTACATTTCTTGACCTGGATGGTGGTTATACAGATGGGTTTATTGTGAGTTATTTCTCAAGCTGTGCCCTTGTGATTTGTGCATTTTTATATCTAAATTATATTTTAATTAAAATGTAAAACATATACCATTGAAGAAAAAGTTAAACTGAACATTTTAAGTGTATTTTGGTTTTAATATAACTACTTCCCTATCTATTTTTAATGGAATATCGTAAACATACATGAAAGCATATATTAAGCTTCAGGCAAATGAACGGTAAATGCTTTTTACAGCAACTACTTTCCAAAGGAGAACACTGTGATATAGCATTTCTGATTTCAGCAATAAACATCTCACTGGAGGTGCTGGTATAAACTAAAGGAAAGCTCTGATCTGCTGCTTTTACATTATTAGCCTGGCTGTTTCTTCAGTGTTTCATCCCTCTACAATTCTGTGAATAGTATGGTGGGGAAATGACTCTTTCTTTCTCAAAAGACTGGCTTATAAATCATTATCTATTTATTCATGAATGCTGAATTTTCCTCATTAATGTCTGAGAGTCTGAATGTGTGTAGAAGAAATCTTTCTACTTGTACTCTGATTAATGCTAAACTCATTAAACTTTGTGCTTTTGGCATTGCTCTTGATATTTTGGAAAACATTTTTGTTTTCTGGCAATAATGTGATAAATCCAGAACTGTTCTGATATTTTCTTGGCCAAGTCATGGAATCAGGTGCTTTCCAAGGTTCCACTGATTTTCTCAGTTCCACATATTATATTGTTCAACTATGCCTTTTTATGATGAGGCGAAAACAACTAAGGCTTTCTTCTACCTTGATAATTTACATAAAGGAGATCAAAGGAAGTCAGCATGGAGGGATATAGAGCACCCCTGTCATTCTCCTATGGAGCACAGGTAAGTTGAGGCCATGTACCAGCAGAACTCTATCGCAGGCAGCATCACAAGACCAGAGTATCAATGGTGCTTCCAAGTCTCATTGCTGTGCTCATTCTATACAAGCAGCCACTTTGATGGAGACAGTGAGAATACAGTGATGGTGAGAATAGTAGTTGGTTAATTCAGGTAAGAGCCTGAACATAATTTGGTCAAGGTCTGCTCACACAGACCAACCAGTTCACAGCAATGACACACAAATCACTTACAATGTTATCCAGTTGTAATTGCTAGGACTGTCATGATAAAGTACTATAGACTGGGTTGATTAAACAACATAAATTAATTTTCTTATGGTTCAGGAGGCCAGAAGCCTGAGATCAAGGTGTCAGCAGGGTTGGTCTTTTCTGGTACCTCTCTCTTTGGCTTGCAGATGGCCATCTTTTCCCTGTTTTCACATGGTCTTCTCTCTGTGTCTGTCTGTGTCCTAATTTCTTCTTATTATAAGGACTCCAGACATATTGGATTAAGATCCACCCTAATGTCCTCATTTTAACACTTTAGAAACCCTATCTCAAAAAAATAAAATAAAATAAAAACAAAAAGACCCTATCTCCAAATACAATTACATTCTAAGGTACTGGGGGTTAGGGGTTCAACATATGGATTTTTGGAGGCATGCAATTCAGCTCATAACACTGTAAGAACTTCTTAATCTTGGTCAGGTACATTGACTTGGTTTGTGCACCCAACACATTCTCAAGCCCATGCTCCAAATGGAAGTGGTTTAGCAGGTCTTTCTGAGGTGAACATAGGTGTGAAATGTGAAGAAAAACAAAGTATGGAAGAAAGAAAGAAATGGAAGTATGTGACAATACTTATAACTTCTTTGTAGCAGACATCCTAGCAGAATTTTGTAGCTAGACACATTTTAATAAGCCTAGATATTTGCAAAAGCATTGTAAAAGCTGGTTTTAAAATATCAACGTTACTAAAGCACTGCTTTGCCCCTTTCTCCTTCATTCAGTAATATTGGAACACATACTAATGTAGGAGGATATTAGAAATTAATGACCCTCAGAGTCAAAATGAATAGATTTGAACTCATTCTATTTGCCATCAAATGTGTTCTTTCCTCAATATGACCTATGTTTTCTAATGATAATACAAGTTAACTGTCATCCAGTGTCACAGGCTGTGGCACCTTTGACTTTCTTCTTTTCTTTCTCCTTACTATAATATAGCAGTTGGAACCAAACAGGTCTGGGTTCAAAATCAAGATTTGCCATTTACTATCTGTGACCCTGACGTGCTAGTTTTCCTCTTGCTTTACACTAATTTCCTCATATGCAAAAAATGGGATAATAACAGTCCCCATTTCATTGAATTGTTGATAGAATCAAATGAATGCATCTGACATTCAGTAAATGCATAGTAAATATTACTAACTATTGCTATTATTGCTAAGTATCAATGATTCTACCACTAAACTTTCTCTCAAAGCTGCACTTTTCTCTCTATTCGTACTGCTTTTGTCCTAATTTAGGACTGGTCTTCCTGCTGTCCTGGACTCCTGGAGAGCTAATCCAATGTACTCTTTTCATCCCCTTTTCCCTGTTCTCTTTAAAAACCTTCAATAACTTCAAATTATCCAGAAAATAAGGTTGAATTGCTTTAAGCTGGCTTTTTAGGCCCTTAGAATTTTAGATGAATGTCTCTTTTCACTCCTCCTTGGTCTCTATCTTCTAAGCTGTGTGTGGTCTTGGATCAGTCACTAGAGTTGGCAGAGAGAATGCCTACTCTCAAAGTTTATTATGAGGATTATTTAATTTAATTTCTAGAAATCCTGGCTTCTAAAGCTCCATTAACTAGCAGAGTGGCCTTGGCAAAATCAATGAACTTCCCTGTGCTTTATTTTACTACTCTGTAAATTGACATGGTTCTCAAACTTTAGGGTGCCTAAGAATCACCTGGAGAAACGTGTAGACTCTAGCCCTTATTTCAGAGACACTGATAATTTCTAACATTTAAAAAATTGAAGTAAAGTACACTAACATGAGGTATACATCTTGTTTTTTTACATATGTATACTCTTGTATGGACACCATCCAGTTAAAGATATAAAACATTTCCAGCACTCTAGAATTTTCCCATGCCTTTGAGTCTATGTCTCTTCCAGAGATAACCATTATTCTTACTTCTATCATGATTCCATTTTAACAGTCTGCACTAGATGATTTTTGGTGTTCCTTCTAGATCTGTTATTGTTTGGTTCTAAATTTCTAATTCAGAGGGAGAAGTGCTTTGAGTAAGTTCACATGGTTATCCCCAATTTACATATTATTATTATTATTTTTTTTTAAATATTTATTTATTTTTGGCTGTGTTGGGTCTTCGTTTCTGTGCGAGGGCTTTCTCCAGTTGCGGCAAGTGGGGGCCACTCTTCATCGCGGTGCGCAGACCTCTCACTATCGCAGCCTCTCTTGTTGCGGAGCACAGGCTCCAGACGCCCAGGCTCAGTAGTTGTGGCTCACGGGCCTAGTCGCTCCGCGGCATGTGGGATCTTCCCGGACCAGGGCTCGAACCCGTGTCCCCTGCGTTGGCAGGCGGACTCTCAACCACTGCGCCACCAGGGAAGCCCCATATTATTTTAAAATGTGTTTTCTGCCCCCTCACTCCTGTAGGAAACACCAGTGGAACTTCCTTTCTTTTGATTCTCTATCTCCCCGAACCTTCATATTCTTTCTTATTCTTCAGCTCTGTACTGGTTCCTTCCTAAGCTAGGCTAGAAACACAGAATACTAAAGTTAGAGGTCAGATATTCCAGTCTCCATCAATGCAGCAGTTTCTTCTACACCATCCCAGGCAAATGGTCTTTTACTTCTGATTAAAAACTTCCAGTGCCTAAGACCTGGTTATATCATATTATTGGATGTTTCTCTTTGTTAGAAAGCATGTTTATATGTTGAGCTTTTTAAAATAGTCTTTGATACATTTGCTCATAGTTATACTCTTTAGAATAGAATATCTTGTCTCTTTTCCTTACGGCAGCCTTTCAAATATCTAAGACAATTGCCACAAGAACCCAAAGATTTTTCTTATCTAGTAGTTGGAATTAGGACTCCCAGCACTTTATTGGATACTGCCATGTCTTTCAAAGACCCAACTCTGAAGGTTACTATGCAACTAAGAGTCAAAATAACCTACCAGGGGAGGAATTACACTTTATTCTGTAACACAACTGTTGGAAAAATAGTGTATAGGTTCTACCCCATTGGGACATACAGAACAGCATACATCTCTTCTCTCTCCTCAGCACCAGTTTTGTGAACATGCGACCCCTGCAGTTCCACTGATCTCATGACTTGATGGTCCCCATGCTTGGTCTGATGCTCTGCTGTTGTTATCTTAAAATTCTTACTTTATTTTGAACAAAAGCCCCCACATCTCATTTTGCACTGGGTCTCACAAATTAAACAGCCTCTTCTGACTTTCTGGTTGTGTTGCATTTGCTAACGTTCTGTGTATTTTGATTTTTCTTCTTTAATATTTCCTATAATGGCCATTAAGAGTGTATTATATTTTATAGCCCTTTTTGCTTACTTCAGAGCGCTTTTCCTCAGAGCAATGAATATAAGATCAATATTATAATCATACTCATATTATAGATGAACAACCTAGAGCTTAAAGAAATTAAGTGAACTGCCAAGTTTTTGTAGCTTATTAGTAACAAAGCTAGGCTGGAACTAGATCTCCTGACTTCAGCATCATTTGGGTAAGACCTTCCTGCCTTTCTCCTAGAATAGTACTATATTCCAACTTCCCAGGGTTCAGATTAGATACTCTAATCTTATTAACTTTCCAGGTTCCTACAGTTTTCCTTTTAGTTCACTCTCTAAGCATCATACTTCAACTTGACACTGTGTATTGCTGACTCATGTGTAGTCTAGAGTTCCCTCTATTTGCTCCTCAGATCATTTACCCATAATTGCCTAGTCTTTTCTTATCTAATAATTGAAGATTATTTCCCTACTTTAAATGATTTACCTTGAGCTTGCACTTTTTAAAAAAGTAGTCTCAGGTTAATTTTGAGAGAATTCCAATGCAATCTCACTTTTTCCTCCCTCGATTATGATTCTGATCTATAGCTAATCTCCAGATCATTAAGGATGTTCCAGTAATTGGAAAGACATCCTCATGTTTTTTTTTTTTTCATTAAATGTTCATCTAACTTGTGAAGGGTAGTTAAACTAACTTAAGCTGCTGAGACTTGCCTTACTTGACCAAAAAGAAATCCGAAGCAATTCTATGAAAATGTAGTTTCATTTGCAATTATATTAGTCAGGGGAAGGGAAATGGAGAGTATAATGTAACAAGGTTATAATGATCATCTTAACATGGCAAGATTGATAGTGGCATGAAGCCTCAACATTGGTGTTACCTCTACATACTCCACACACTGATTCCTTAGCCTTGTGGGCTGTCTTGGCCAAATAGGACTGTGGAGTTGGTGTCTTTGTCTTCTGGTGACAACTCTGACTCAGGTTCTGCTTCCTAGAGAGCCCAGGCTAAGATATACATTTTCAAATGGCCTGCTCACCTCCTGAAGTTGTCTATCAATATTATTTCCTAGTTCTTGGAGGATAAAATAAAAGGATTTGATTGAGATGATTTAATTGTTCTTGAATCTGTAACGTTGCTAGTTGAGGAATACTACCACTTTGAGAAGGTACCACTGACCTAAAAATAAATTGAACTGGTAATTTCTATCCCTGTCATATCACCATCTTCCCCACTGATGATTTCAAAAACCGGAGCACTCTCCTTGTTCCCTCCCTTTCCTTCATCTCCACATTCAGTCAAACAACTAAGCCTTGTGGTTTTTATCCCTAAATAACTTCTGCCTTCCATTTCCACAGCTATACCTGCGCAATACACACTATACCAACATGCGACAAACTATACCTACACACTAAAACTCAAGTCAGCATAGCTTCTTACCTGCTGTTTGCAATAAATTCTTAATTGGTGTCCTTTGGCAACTTTAGAAGCCATTCTCTACATGGCAGTAAGATTGGACTTTCAATAGTGCAAATCAGATTATGTCATTCCTCTGATTACAACTCCACCCTAATTCTTCGTCCTTTTATTCTGTGTTTCTTTGTAAAAGAGGACTTAATACCATCTATAAACTTTTTTTCCCTTGTTTTTATTGTTATCTTCTTTCTCCCCACAACCCCAAGCTACAATGAGAAGAAGGAACTTCCTGTGTTAGTCATCATTGATTCCCCCATGCTTACAAGAGTGTTGGCACTCAATAGGTACTCAAAAATTATTCACTGAATAAATAAGTAAACCTGCAAACCAGGGTTGAAATACAGCCCATATCTATTCCAGACCATTATCTCCAATCTCCCAGTGCTAACACCAAACATTGGCCAACCCCTGGCTCCCCTGGGGTTGCCTGTCAGGACTTGCACCTCCTCTGCTTACCATTTTGGCTTGGCTAGAACCAGAGATCTCAAACTGATTAGGGTCTGGTTTCCTCTCTTTTTTTCCTCTAAGCCTCTTTAATATATCTTCAGCTCTACGACTCTAGGAACAATTGTTTCTCTTATCTGATTTCAGCCTATGACTAGTCATGCCTTACTATCTTTTCTTTCCCTATATCCGAGGTGGAATAGGCTGCCACTCCCAGCCTCCACTGCTCCAGCTCCCTCCCTGAGCCAACCAGTACTTGCAAAACATCACATACCCTTTAAACCCTGCAGGGTTCAGTATATCCCAGGTGGAAAGTGCTTGGAGTGACTAAGCCAGATGAGTGCCTCCTTCTGATTACATAACATATTATGGATAAATGTTTCCTACAAGCTGAGATTTGTGAGGCTTCATTGCTTAACGATAAGCACTTTTTCATAAAAAAAAGTTTGTATATTTGTGCTCACTGAGTCCACCTATGAATTTGTGATGAGAATACCATTGTTTAACCCCTGGAGGAAAATTGAGCTGCATTTGAATTATTCCCAGCCGTTTTCTGATCTTAAAACTTAGCTGTTCACTTAGAAGTCAAGAAAGATTGCAATAAGCAGCTGGCAAAACAATCCTAATGGCAGAGACGGGATGTTGAGCACAACTTTGGCTGGAATTTTCAGGATTTTTAAATGCTTAGATGCAACTGCCACTTCCATAAGGATTTCATGCAGATTAATAATGTAAGGAAGGGCTTCCCTGGTGGCGCGGTGGTTGAGAATCTGCCTGCCAATGCAGGGGACATGGGTTCGAGCCCTGGTCTGGGAAGATCCCACATGCCACGGAGCAGCTGGGCCCGTGAGCCACAATTACTGAGCCTGCGCGTCTGCAGCCTGTGCTCCGCAACAAGAGAGGCCACGATAGTGAGAGGCCCGCGCACCGCGATGAAGAGTAGCCCCCGCTTGCCACAACTAGAGAAAGCCCTCGCACAGAAACGAAGACCCAACACAGCCATAAATAAATAAATTAATTAAATTAAATTAAAAATAATAATAATAATAATAATGTAAGGAAAAGGCCATCTTTCTAGTAATTGAAGACAGTAACTGTTAAGACTTTTTCTGGCAAAATAAGGAAAGAGGAGAAATTTGTTTCCTTGTATGTCCATCCCTATTTTTATTTTGTTTTCCTTCTTTAAAAATCTATATACTGTTATTTGTCAATTATATCTCAATAAGCTGAAAAAATTTACATTTCTATTAACATTGTATCATGATAATAATAATATATAATATAATTGTATATATACATATATGCTTATAGGCAGATACCTATACATGTATATCTGTGCACATATATAATATTAGGTAGACTTATTTTGATGATAACAAATAATGTGAATAAATGAGCTGGACTAGTAAGCATACTATAATAGACACTCAATAAATATTAGACATTATTACTGTTATATTATTATTATTCACATAAATAGTAATACATTAAAATAGAAAATAAAGGTTGACTTCCAGCATGACAGTGTGGGGACCTCCACTGTCCTGCTTCCCAGTGAAACTAATAAAAACTATAAAAATCCAACTATTTAAAATGGTCCTAAGTGCAAAAAGCAAATAAAGAAACATCTACTCAAAAGCATTTGTGAGAAAGCTGTAAAAAGGTGTGGTGTGTGTGTGTTGTTGTACTTGAATCAGAGCCACTTCCTCCCAGCTCATCAAGGCAAATATTCCACTCCAGACTGCTATAGTCAAGAACTCAGGGCTCCCACTCACCACAGCACACAGACAGGGTAGGGATGAGCAAGATATCAGTATTTCTCATCCTACCCAAGCTAAGGCTAAGTCCTAGGGGAATGTGGTTGAACGGTATGGGTTTCCTTCTGAATATATTTCCTGAGCTGATTCAGATCAGTTAAGATATATATGGTAAACCCTAAAGCAACCACTATAAAAATAACTCAAAATATAGTGAAAAAGTAATTAAAGAAATGAACATTCTACATTAGAAAATATTCACTTAATGTAAACACAAGCAATAAAGGAGAAAAAAGATCAAATAAGACATACAGGACACAAAAGGTAAAA
This sequence comes from Balaenoptera physalus, assembly GCF_965194825.1. Lineage (NCBI taxonomy): Eukaryota > Metazoa > Chordata > Mammalia > Artiodactyla > Balaenopteridae > Balaenoptera > Balaenoptera physalus. The sequence continues at coordinate 18,389,178 of NC_138894.1, forward strand.
TGCAGACATAAGTCAAACTACAGTTTATTCTCAATATTTGTGGTAGTTATGCTCTCTAAACTCATCACAAACACTCAGTTAGTGATGACTGAATCATCTCTTCTAGGAGAAATACATAGTTAGGTTCTTGTGAAACTCTGGTCACAGCATTTCATCAAACAATCAATACAGAACCACATTTTCCATGTATTTCTGTTTAAGGATGACTGACTGAATATGCATTGTTGATTCCTTTACAGTGAACTCATGGTCAACAGCACTATAACTCATGCCTGAACAAAGCTTATCTAAGACATAAGTTTTTTCCATAAGGCATATCACAGCCTTGTTGCACTTAGGAGTGGTAGATAGCACTTCAGCACTATGTTTGGGGGCCATTATAAATAGAGAAATCACCAATGAAAAGCAGAAAAATGAAAACAATATGACACTAAACAGACCATGAAAAGAACACTTGTTTACAGTATTAAGCTGAAACAAGGCAGTGTGTTACCTTGTTTGACCTCAGCTTGAAATGTGCATGGCAAGAGACTCAAAAATTTCACTGCTCTATGCTTGTCTGCAAGTGGCTCCCAAAACGCTGCAAGTATTGGTTTAAGGTTACAAATAATTGTTAATGAGTACATGAATTCACATACATGGTATCTTTGAAAAATAAGGATTGTCTGTATATGAATACAAGCATTAAATGTAGATGGTTAAAGTAATTCAATCTAAAGGCAGAGAATGTCAGACTGGATTAAAAAAATAATAATAATCCAACTATAATGATGTCAAGTTCCAGTCCAATAGGGCAACATAGGAGGTTCCTGAACTGCCCTCCTCAATGGACACACCTAATGTACAACTACACATGGAGCAATTTCCTCTGAAAGAAATCCAGAACCTAGCTGAGTGACTGCTACACATCAGGCCCATGTCAAAACAAGTAGGAAAGGCTGAGACACACTATAGCCATAACCCTCACCCCTGGCACAGCACTATGAAATCAGAAGGGAGTTCCCAACTCCCAGATTCTCCTTAAAGTGAAAAGTTTGGACTCCACATCAAGTGTGCCAACTTTTAAGACACCTTCATTAGGGATAGAGCTGTTTTTGAAAAGAGAAACAAAATAGACAAACTTTTAGCTAGGCTAACCAAGAAAAAAAGAGAGAGAACTCAAATATCTAAATTATAGGTGAAAGAGGAGATAGTACAACTGACACTACACAGGTGCAAAGAATCATAAGAGACTACTATAAACAATATACACCAAAAAATTGGACAACCTAGAAGAAATGGATAAATCCTAGAAACATACAGCCTACCAATACTGAATCATGAAGAAAAAAAAAAAAATTCGAATAGACCAATAGGGAGATGATTGACTCAGTGACCAAAAAAAAATTCCCAGCAAAGACAAGTGCATGGATTAATTTAAGCAAATATTTAGAAAAGAATTAATACCAATCCTTATAAAACTCTGAAAAATTAGAAGAGGAGGAAACCCTCTTAAGCTTATTTTACAAGTTGAGCATTACCCCAATATCAAAAGCAGACAAAGATATAACAAGAAACAAAAATTACAGGCCAATATCCCTGATGAAAATAGATGTAAAATTCCTCAACAAAATCTTAGCAACCAAATTCAACAGGATATTAAAAAGATCATACAACCATGATCAAGTGAAATTTATTTCAGGGATGCAAGGATGGTTCAACATTAACAAATCAATCAATGTGATACACTGTATTAACAAATTGAAGGATAAAAGACATAAGATCATCTCAAAGGATGCAGAAAAAGCATTTGACAAAATTTAACATCCATTTGTGATCAAAAACTCTTAACAAAGTAAGTATAGAGGAAACATACCTCAACATAATAAAGGCCATATATAACAAGCCCACAGCTAACATCATGCTCAATGGTGAAAAGATGAAAACTTTTCTTTAAGATCTGGCACAAGACAAGAATGCCCACTATTACCATTTTAATTCAGTGTAGTACTGGAAATCCTATCCAGATCAATTAGGCAAGAAAAAGAAATAAAAGGCATGCAAATCAGAAGGAAGAGTAACACTGTTTCTATTTGCAGATGATGTGATATTATATACAGAAAATCCTACAGATCCACCAAAAGCTGTTAGTACTAATAAACAAATTCAATAAAGTTGCAGGATACAAAGGCAATATACAAAATTTGTTACATTTTTATACAATAATGAACTATCAAAGAAAGAGACATTAAGAAAACAATTCCATTTTCAATAACATCAAATGGAATAAAATACTTAGGGATAGAGTTAGAAAAAGAAGTACAAAACTCACACCCTGAAAACTATTAAAAAATATTGAAAGGAATTTAAAAAAACTTAAAATGGGAAAAGATCCCATGTTCATATTCTGCAAGATTTAACATGTTAATATGGCAATACTCTTCAAGCTGATTTGTGGATTCAGTGGAATCCTTAGCAGAATCTCAACTGACTTTTTGTAGAAAATGACAACCTGATTCTAAAATTCACATGGAATTGCAAGGAATATTTAAATGAAGAACACAGTAGGAGAGCTGACATTTCCCAATTCAAAATCTATTGCAAGGCAACAGTAATCAAGACAGTGTGGTGCTGGCATATGGAAACACATATAGATAAATGGAGTGGAACTGAGAATCCAGAAATAAACCCACTTAGTTATGGTCAAGTGATTTTTTGATAAGGGTGCCAAGACCATCTATGGGGAAAGAATGGTCTTTTCAACAAATGATTTTGGGAAAACTGGATAGCCACATGCAAAAAGAGTGAATTTGGATTCTTACCTCAAGCCATATACAAAAATTATCTTAAAACTAACCAAAAGCCTAAATATAAGAAATGAAACCATAAAACTCTTAGGGAAAAGTAAAGGTTGAATTTGCATGAACTTGGATTTGAAAAAGGATTCTTGGATATGACACAAGTAACAAAAAAAATAATTGACAAGCTGGACTTCATCAAAGACAAAACCACAGAAAGGGGTGTGGCCAAGATGGTAAAGTAGAAAGATCTGAGCATATGTCTTCCCATGGGCACAACAAAATTACAATGATTACAGAGAAACTATTGATGAGGAATACCTGAACACTAGCAGAAATGATATTCTACAACTAAAGACATTAAGGAGGAACCACAAGATGGGTAGGAGATAGTACAGGGTATAGTCAAGACCCATACCCCCAGGCAGGTGACCAAAAATGGAAGCATAATTACAATTGCAGAGCTTCTCCCCAAGGAGTGAGGGGCCCAAGCCCCATATTGGGCCCCTCAGCCTGGGAATCCTGCACCAGGAAGATAAGCCTCCAGAAGGTTTGGCTTTGAAGGTCAGTGTGACTGACTTTCAGGAGAGCCAGAGGGCTGTAGCAAATAGGCTTCACTCTTACAGGGTGCACAAAAAATCTCACACACTCTAAGACCCAGGGCAGAAGCAGTAATTTGAAAGGGGCCTGGGTGAGATGCACCTGCTGATCTTGGAGAGCCTCCCAGAAAGGCAGGAGGCAACTGGAGCTCATCTTGGGGAAACAGATGCTGGTGGCAGCATTTTTGGGGAGCTCATTCCACCATGAAGACATTGGTGCTGGCAAGTGCCATTTTGCAATCTTCCCTTTAGCTTATTAGCACTGAGACCCAGCCCCACCCACCAGCCTGTCAGCACCAGTACTCGGATGCCTCAGGACAAGCAACTAGCTGGGTAGAGATATCCCACCCACCAGCAGGCTGGCTGCCTTAGGACCCCCTGAGTCCCCAGCAACCCCAGGAGCCAGCCCCATCCACTAGAGAGCCCAGGACATGTCCCTGCCCATCAGTGCACTGGCACTAGCCCCAGGACCAGCATCACCCATGATTAGCTCTGATTCCTGGTACAACGTTGAATAGAGAGGGGAGAATGAACATTCTTGTCTTCTTCCTGATCTTAGTGAGAAGGTATATAGTTTCTCACCATTAAGTTTGATGTCATCTCTAGGGTTTTTGTAGATGTTAGCAAATTGAGGAATTACCTTTCTATTCCTAGTTTGCTAACAGTTTTTATCATGGATGGGTGTTGGATTTTTTTCAAATGCTTTTTCTGCATCTATTGATATGATCACATGTTTCTCCTTTAGTGTGTTGATATGTTCATTGATATTAGTTAATTTTTGAAGGTTGAGCCAGCCTTGTATACATGGAATAAATTCCACTTGGTCATTTTGGTGTATAACGCTTTTATACATTGTTGGAGTCAATTTGCTAATATTTTGTTGAGGATTTTTACATCTAGGTTTATGAGAGGTATTGGCCTGTAGCTTTACTTTCTTGTAATATCTTTGTCTTGTTTGAATATTAGGGTAATCCTGGACTCATTAAATGAGCTAAGTAGTGCTTCTATTCTGGAAGAGATGGCTGAGAATTGATATTATTTCTTCTTTAAATGTTTGTTAAGAATTCGTCAGTGAGTCCATCTGGACCTGGTGCTTTCTGTTCTGGAAGGTTATTATTGATTAAATTTCTTTAAGAGATACAGTGCTAGTCAGATTATTATTTCCCCTGTGTGAATTTTGTAGATTATATCTCAAGGAATTGGTCTATTTTGTCTGTTATCAAATTCACGGCCATAGAGTTCTTCATAATGTTCCTTTATTATCCTTCTAATGTCCATGAATTCAGTAGTGTTTTCCCCTCTTTCATTTCTGATATTAATAATTTGTGTCTTTTCTCTTTTTTTCTTAGTTAGCCTAGCTAGGGTTTTATCAATGTTACTGATCTTTTCAAAGAACTAGCTTCTGGTTTTGTTGATTTTCTCTATTGATCTCTTGTTTTCAATTTCACTGATTTCTGCTCTAATTTTAAAAATTTCTTTTCTTCTGCTTATTTTGGGTTTATTTTCCTCTTTGTTAATCCAAAGGTGGAAGCTTAGATTATTGACTTTATATATATCTTCTATTCTAATCCTATAAAAATCCTATAAAATACTATAAATTTCCCTCAAGCCCTATTTTCACTGCATCTCACAAATTTTGATTAATTATATTTTCATTTTCCTTTAGTTTGAAATATTTTAAGGTTTCTCTTGAGACTTCTTTAACCCATGTGTTATTTAGAAATGTGTTGTTTAGTCTTCAAGTATTTTGGGGTTTTCCAGTTATCTTTCTTTCTGTTATTGACTTCTATTTTAATTCCGGTGAGGTCTGAGAACGTACTTTGTAAAATTTCTATTCTTTTTAGTTTGATAAAATGTGTTTTATGGTGCAGAATGTGATCTGTGTTAGTGAATGTTCCATGTGAGCTTGCAAAGAATGTATATTTTGCTTTAGTTGGATGAAGCATTCTGTAGATGTCAAAGAGATTTTCTTGATTGATGGTGCTGTTGAGTTCAACTATATCCTTACTGATTTTCTGCCTGCTGGACCTGTCAATTACTGATAGAAGAGTGTCATATGGTAATTCTGTGTTTAACCTTTACGAAATTACCAAACTGTTTTCCACAGTGGCTTCATTATTTTACATTCCCACTGGTAAAACAAGTGTTCAATTTCTTCACAACCTTGCCAACACCTGCTTTTTCCATTTTCCATTTTTCAAAACAGTAGCCATCACAATGGGTGAAAATTGGTATATCATTGTTGTTTTGATTTGATTTCCCTAATGGCTCATGATGTTAAGCATCTGTGGTTTCCTTTTGTGGTGATAAAAATGTTCTAAAACTGACTGTGGTGATATTTGCATGGACCTGTAAAAATACTAAAAACGATTAAATTGTCTGCTTTAAATGGTATGTGAATTGTGTCTCAATAAAGCTGTTTAACAATAGAGAAAACCAAAAGATAGAAAAGGAAAAAAGAAAAGCTAATTTGTGCATAATGGCACTAATACACAATGATATAAATGTGCACTCTATGGATAGCTCTAAAAAGAAAACGTGCTGCCATGAACAATTGAAGTCTCCAAGGGAAAGAAAGTGTGTGCAGAGAGTAAACCTGAATACTTTAAATCCTTGCTACTAAAGGTATGGTCCCTAGAGCAGCAGCAGCAGCGCCTGGGAATGAGTTAGAAATGCAGAATCCCAGGTTCTACTCCAGAACTACTGAGTCAGGATCTGCCTTTAAACAATATTCTCAGGCGATTCCTTTACACATTTAAGAAAGCACTGGAAGACACACAGAAAAGTGAGCTTAGGCCACGGGAAGTCTTGAGGGGTGGAAAGCAGGGCAATTCTAAGATCCCCTAGGGAGGAATAAATGTAACATGGCTCTGGCAAAGGTTTCAGTCCTCAGATGAGTATTTTCTTGAAGATTCACATGGCCAGAAATCAGTGATTTGGTAGAAGGATTTTGCCAAGATCATATTCTAACAATATAAACTTGTTTCATTTTATTTAAAATATTTAGTTAACTCAGTGTTTAGTGTTATTTAGTTTTACTTTATATGGCTCCAATAGAGAAAAGTCATAAACTAACACAACAATCTACGCTTTAACAAGATCACCAGTGATCCCTATGGTAGATCCAAGTTCAAGAAGCACTGGGGGAATGCAACTAAGGGAGCCAGAAATTGACAACCTAGGGAAATTCTTGGAGAAAAAAATAACAAAACTGCTGTAATTGTCTACATTTTGGTGGAAAGATCTTGTGGTCAACAACAGGTAAGCATATGGCTTTCTGTCAAGTAAGAATACAAAAGTGAGAATACTAATATAAGTGAATAACTGTGCCAACACAACTAATCAGAAAAAACACAGAACTGTTCTGTAACACTACATTGGCATTAACCATCACAAAAAGCAGTGTTTTTGCCCCAAGTCTCTCCTTTTATAGCAGTAGGAGAGGGAAGCCTGGGCTTTGTACCCCAAAGACTAAGTTCTGTGTTTCAGCTCTGTTTCTTGCCTACCTTGTGCTTCCGTTTCCTACTTTTTAAATATATATATTTATTTATTTTTGGCTGTGTTGGGTCTTTGTTGCTGTGCGCAGGCTTTCTCTAGTTGTGGAGAGTGGGGTTTATTCTTCGTTGTGGTGCGTGGGCTTCTTATTGCGATGACTTCTCTTGTTGTGGAGCACAGGCTCTAGGCACATGGGCTTCAGTAGTTGTGGCTCCTGGGCTCAGTAGTTGTGGCTTATGGGCTCCAAAGCGCAGGCTCAGTAGTTGTGTCTCATGGGCTTTGTTGCTCCGTGGCATGTGGAGTCCTCCCGGACCAGGACTTGAACCTGTGTCCCCTGCATTGGCAGGTGGATTCTTAACCACTGCACCACCAGGGAAGTCCCCGTTTCCTACTTTAAATGGAACTAATGCTTCCTCTTTCTAACACGCCTGGCTTGGTGACTATCAATATAATAATGTTTGTGAAGATGCCTTGAAAACTGTAAATGTTACTAATTATTTTTAAAACCACAGACCATTTCGTTTTCCTCTGTCCTAAAGATGTTTGGAGATCCATTGAGATTCATGATCTTCCCTTCCTAAAGAGCTCTCTCTGTATATATTTTGTATGGGCACACGGGGAAAGTGAGGTACTTGAGCTCAAAGTGTTACCACGGGGTTAGCAGTAGCAGCATGCTATTGTTTATTCCCGCTTCTTACATCTTCCCATTGAGCTTTTCCATTCCACCACGTGGTTGATAGTGTTTCCTAAACACTACTGTTTGCAGTTATAATCCTTTACATTTTACTCTTGCTTCCAGATCGCCTGTCTCTGCTCCAATCTGGAACACACACTGGGGACTATTTCATGTGTGGCGCCTTCTTGTTCAAGCCTTGGATAGTTTCTTTTTCACACCCCCTGGAGCTAATTTTGTCATTAACGTTTCAGGAAATACACAGAGGCATTTTAAGTGAAATACAAATTAGAAAACTCTGCTGTTCTTAGTTACTCTTTTCTCCCATATTTGAAAAAAAAAAAAAATCACTATCCAATTACCCAAGTCACATTTATCCTTTTTAAACTCCCTTAGTTGTTGTCATTATTCCGCCAAACTCTCTATTTCTAGCCCCTTAGATAGAAATTATGCCCCTTTTGGAGCAACTGTGGAGAGAAAACCGAAGCACAATATATTTAGAGAAAAAAATTCCTTGAGGCACAAAGAGAGCTATTTCCCTTAGCACTTGGCACAGACTTCTGCTTTGTCGGTTCTTATAGTTGTGAATGTGTGAATCTGTGTTGCACTGACACAATTTCTGGCTCATAGTAATCAATCAATATAAATTTAGTTGGTCAATGTAGATGGAGAAAGCTTTTGTTTAACAAATTATAGATGAAGATTATGCTCTTTGTTTTTTAAAGCTAACATTTCATTGATTTTTTTACTATGTGCCAAGCACTCTGGTAAGTACATGCAATGCATTATCTCATTCAGTTTCCTACCAGCTCCACAGTCCCATGAGGTAGTGTTCATTACTACAGCCAATTTACCAGAAATGGAACACATCAGACTATGTCAAGCAGTCGTTAGGTTTCCAGAATGAGTATTAATGGATGGACCTAGAGATTATCATACTGAGTGAAGTAAGTCAGACAGAGAATGTGGAATACTATATGATATCACTTATATGCAGAACCTAAAAAAAAAAACGATACAAATGAACTAATTCACAAAACAGAAACAGACTCACAGACTTAGACAATGAATTTATGGTTCCTGGGGGGAAGGGTGAGGGGAAAGGACAGTTAGGGAGTTTGGGATTGACATGTACACACTGCTATATTTAAAATGGATAACATACAAGGACCTACTGTAGAGCACAGGAAACTCTGCTCAATATTATGTAACAACCTAAATGGTAAAAGAATTTGAAAAAGTATAAATACATGTATATGTAAAAAAAAAAGTAGTTAGTTTTCCACATTGAGTATTAATGCCATTAAGTATTAATTAACTGAGTCAATTAATTAATGGAACATGTTGGAACATACGTTTTATTTCATCAGGCAAACCTTCCTAGCATAAAATTAACCAGCAATTATTAAGCACTTACAGTGTGCCAGGCACTATGATGTGATTTACATAATTAATTTATTTAATTCTAATATTTACATGGATAATATTTGATAATGTATTAATTAATATTAATATTTCCCTTTCATAGATAGGACAGCTGAAGCTAAAAATGTTTGAGGGGAAAACCAAAGACTAGAGAGAAATGGCAGGGCTGGGCTTTGCAAGGAGGACTGAAAGCTTAGCCCACGTGGTACGATGTTTGGCTCACCAGTGAATCAACAACACCATCAAAAATTCACCCTCTCCTGACCAGCCTTCCTTGGGACATCTCCTTTGAATTCACCTTTTCTGGATGAGGAAAGAGCCATGGAATTGTCACCATATCTGTGGCCTCTGTGGCCTTATAGGTAATGGAGCAAAAGTCTTCTAGGGAAATTTATTCTAAGTATAGCTTCGTATCCTGTTTTATTTTTCATTTAACATTATGATGTAAATGTTTTCTGATGTTTTCTAAATAAGCATAATTTTCAATGGCTGCTTAATTTTTTTTAATCAAGTGAATGTATAATTTAATTATCCATTTCTTTATTATTGACTAGTCTTTCCTTTTTCTGTTATTTTACATAATGCTGTAATAAGTACCTCTTTACATAAACTCCCCCCACACTCTTGGTTTATGTATAATGCATAAGGAAGGTCCCTAGATATAAATTTGTGGGCTTGAATATTTTAAGTCTCTTGATACACATTGCTAAATTGCCTTCTAAAAGTTCTCTACCAATTTATACCACCCATATCAGGCTCACCACACCCTTGAGTCAGGTATAGAATTAAAATAGAGAAACCTTTGTTAATTTTATGGATGAAAGCTCCATCACATTATCATAATTGGTAATTGTTTGATTAATTATGAGTTGAAATATTTTTTCAATATTTACCAGCCACTGAATCTCCTTATCTGACAATTTTCAGTTCCTGTTTTTTGCCCCATTGAAATTTTACTGCTTTGTCTGTATTTCTTTCTTATTGGGAAATTCAAACTTTTACCATATTTGTTGTAAATATTTTTCCAGTTATTGTCTCTGCCTGGAGCAGAAACAGAAGTAAATATATTGCTGAAACCAAGGGAGAAGAAGAGGTCTTCAGCAAAGGAGTGATGGCAGTTGGCAATGTTACAAAGAGACCCAGTGAGATAAGGCCTGAGTGGTATCCATTTTTCCCCCACACACTGTAATGAATGGTAGCAAACCTTATAGTTGACTCTGACCAGAGGGGCAATAATTTACTATTGCACATTAAAAGGAAAGTGATTTATCACTAAAAATAATCTATCTGGGAGTGGTTAACAAATAAATGTGTCACATATTCAATACCACATTGGCAAGGAACCTCAGTCCCTGCGTAACCCCATCATCTTACAGAAGAGGAAACTGAGGTTCCAGAGAGAAGTGCAGTGACTCTGGTCCATATAATATAGGCTATAATCAGATTTTCAGATTCCAAGTCTCTGCCAATATATCATGTTCTCTCTGTTACTCAAAGCAGTTCAGATGGAAATATTTTCTGATTAAAAAAACAGTAATGGCAATAATAATAACAGTGTTTAATCAGATATATTAGTCAGGGTTCTTCAAAAACAGAACCAGAAGAATATGTGTATGCGTGTGGGTATATATGTGTGTGTGTGTGTGTGTGTGTGTGTGTATGTGTGTATAATTTATTTTAAGGAATCATCTCACACAACTGTGGAGACTTGGTAGGTCCAAAATTTGCAGGGTAGGTTGGCAGGAATATCACCCAGGGAGGAGTTGCAGTCTAAGTCCAAAGGCTGGCAGAATTCCTTCTTGCTCAGGGGAGGTCAGTCTGTTCTGTTAAGACCTTCAACTGATTGCATGAGGCCCTCTCACATTGTGGAGGATAATCTGCTTCACTCAACATACACCAATTTTAATGTTAATCTCATCCAAAAAAAAAAAAAAAAACAAAACCCCAAAACAAAAACCTTCACAGAAATATCCAGAAGAGAAAATCTAGGTACCATGGTCCAGACAATTTTACACAAAAAATTCACCATCTCACCTGGTAAGAAGTTAATTGAATTTAATTATCTTTAAGAATTCTGTTAGTTGAGGTTTTACTTTCAATGGGGTATACCTCATTGAGACCTATTACTACAGTCTTCTCTTTCCCTGTTCCCACTCCACTTTTTTGTTTGTTTAAGTCATGGTCATTCTTCCCTACTTTCTGGTCTTGACTGTGACCAAGCAGGGAGGTGCAGACTATGTGGAAGGAGGGGGATGCTGTTTGCACTAAATTCTTAGAAACTTATTTTCTGTAAAAATGTAATGATGTTACTGTTCTCTATTCCCCTGGGGCTTTTGTACCTTTTCATTGTGAGTTCAGCAGCCACAATGAAGTTAAGATGATGGATGTGAAATGAAAATTTTCTGGTTCAGATACAATTATACCCTTCTCAGTGGCTTATTTTTTTATTTTAGTAAATATTCATTTAGCAGCCTCAGGTAGTAGAACGAATGATTACAATTTTGCCTCAAACAAAGGAGAAGACAAATACTGTAATTATATAAAGTACAAAGCAAATCACCTAATTAAATAGAGAAAGAAAATCTGCAATAATTACCAAGGTATAGGCCAGTTAACAATGCACAGTAAAAGGACCTATAATTTTAAGAAATACACCAATGCCTGATTTATTGCGGTAAATATAATAAAGTGAATTTTTAGTGAAAAAATAAAAGTTTCATCTATAATAAATTAACCTCAAATAACTTCTCAGGTGTGGGATTTCAGACTTTCTTATCTATATTTATTCAGAGAATTGAAAAAATAATTAAATTATTCATTCTAGCTGAAAGGAACATTAACACTTAATTGTGGAAACTTAAATACTTCTTTGTTCATGTCCAAACTCTGGGAAGGCTCTGTGATTATAGCCAGCCCATGGTAGCTACATTATGTACAAATGCTCAGCTCTTAGGCATTTGGTTCTCTTTGGTACCATGGTTACAATATTGTTTACCCTGAATGCTCAAGTTATTTCCCAGTGAGGCCTGACTCTGCCTGCCCAAGAGGACCCGAAGTCTATCAGAAACAAAAATTGTACCTTCCATCATTACTGTCTCTTCCCTTTCCTACACCATTCACTTAAAGCAGTAATCATTCAGTGTGTGTATGTGTGTGTGTGTGTTTGTGAGCGTGTGTATGTTCACATCAGTTTCGTACTCTGCCCTTTGCCAGGAGAGATTGAAGGGTTTATACCAGAGTATTGCTGGAAACATTTTAGAGCTTGCCTCATGGCATTATGCAATGTACTAACCAGTCTGGATTTTCACCACATCTGATTATCTTGTCACAAAGACTTGATTAAAAACATGACAGCTATCAAGATCCCTTAGTCAAATAAAACCCTATATTAGTAACTCAGATTACATTCCAAATTTCCTACCCCTTTTCATCTTTGTCTCTTTAAATGGTTAAAAAGAATTGTCATTAAGAATTCTCTCCTTCGGAGGGATAAATTAGAAGTATGGGGTTAACAGATACACATTGTTGGTATATATAAAATATATACCATATATAAAATATATAAACAACAAGGACCTGTTGTATAGCACAGGGAACTATACTCAATCTTTTTTAATAACCTATAGTGGAAAAAGAATCTGAAAAAATATATATATATGTGTAACTGAACCACTTTGCTCTACACCTGAAATTAATACAACACTGTAAATCAACAACACTTCAATAAAAATTAAAAATAAAAAAAAAAGAATTATCTCCTTTTCACATCCCCACAGCAGATAATCCAGGGTTTCCATAACCCTCCTCACTTCTACCTGCTCCTGTGCAGTCATGACCTTAGCTCTAAATTCACTGAGAAGATGGTCAAATCCAAGCGATTTCCCCCCATTTCTTTATTTTTCACCTCTGACTCTTCCTGTATCTTTACCCTTCATTGTTTTGGCTTGGGTCCATTCTCTCAAACATTTCCCCAGATTTTGTTCTTCAATGATCTCTTCTATCATCAATCTATCCCTCTTCATCCATAAACTTTCTTAGGTTACTTCTGTCCTAAAATCAATTCTAGTACACCAGGTACCATTTCCTTCTCTTGTCTCTGTAATGGCTGGAAGTCTTCTATTATTTCTTTTTCCTGCACTTCTTTCAGATCCCCCCAGTTTAGTGTATGTCCCATAATTTTCTTCCCCTAAAACCATCCTCTCAACAGTTTCCAGTGACTTCTAAACTAATCAAACTAATAATCAAATCAAGTGATTATTTTTCACTCTCTAGCCTCCTTGAGTTTCCTGCAACAGTGCAGTCTATTTTGAAAACTTTTTACCTGAAATTTATTCCTCCCTTGGTTTCCCTAAAAATATAATCTCCTGGAACTCTTCCTGCTCCCTCTATTATCACCTTCTTTGTTTCGTTTGCCAGCTCTTGACTCAAATTTATAATCTAGTGGAAAGAGCATTGGTTTTGTAGCATAACTGAACCCCAATCCTAGTCCTTTCATAAGTAATTTCTTCAATGGAAGATTGCTTACTCCCTGTGGTTCTCAGCTTTTACAGCTATAAAATGGAGGTGGGGGATAGTCTACATCACCAGATCACCAGATTTTGTGTTCCACAGAATCTTAAGAATGCCTTTCAGATTTCTCACTCACCACCGTGATTCCCATCCTTGTCCCAACCACAAAAGCTACACTAATCTGGTTTATGTATTGAGTATCCACAATAAATTTCTACCACTAGGAAAGAAGAGTCTGGAAATGCAAGTAGTTTGGATGACTGAGTCCAATGACTGTTAACCTAAATGAGTTGACAGAGACCATTTCCAAAGACCAAGTTTGATAAGGGAAAATACAAAATGAAATGGGATAAAACGGATCCTGGGCATGCCATCTGTCGGGATGGTATTGAGTAAGGCAGCTCATATTCTTCACAACAAGTGATTATGTTTCAGGGGTGGTAGGTGGTGGTGGCCTCTGGACCACTAAAGCACTTCCCTATTGAAGTCCTAGCATTCATCTCTAAGATCATCTTTGGTTCTAAAGGTAGAAGTTCAGTATTTATTTTCTGGAGTTGATGTGAGGATTATGTAAGATAATGTTTTTTTAGACCATTTAGCACAGTACTTGGCAGGCAGAAAGCAATTAATACATTTCTTTGTTTTTAGTACTTTTTCTGTAGCATTAAGTGAGGAAATGCCAGTGTGCATTTTCCCACCATAGAGTGACCACTTTCCACAAAAATATGTTAACAGTCTGATTTGTGCTGCCTCATCTTGCAAAATCAAGATGTAGGAAAGTGATTCAATAAACAGAAAGAGGCACTGGAGGAGTCATTTAAAGTTATCTAGCTATGAGGAGTACATTTTTATGTTTCAAAGGGTAAAATAAAAAAAAGGCGCTGCCTGGTTTCATTAGAGCTCCTGCCCTTTGAAAGTTAGGTCAGGGGTTGTTCTCTAAAAGCAGGGCATCTGAACTTTGGAAGCCCCTCCACAAAATTTCTATCCAGAAAGCAGCAAAGATCACACTTCCCTGACTCTGGAGGAACATTTCCTCCCTGCAGTGAAATTCTTTGTTTTATATCACATCATGCTGGCTGGGAAGATAATCCTTGTGATTGCTCCTGTATTTATTTCCCCTGCAAATTGCTGGCAGGACACCCCAGTTCTCTGCAGTGAATCATTATTTTGTCACAGCAGCAGCACCTAGTGGGTTCCACTTAAAATCAAAAGAATGAAAAAAAGAAAAAGAAAACAACAGCAATTATCAGCAAAACACCAGGAACAAGGCTCAAATCTCAAACCAAGCACTAAATGTCCCTGAAATTCCTACAGCAGGGTTGATGATATTTTTATGTAGAGAAATGGAGCCACAGTCTGCAATGCCGTATTGGCTGCTCTCCTGATTTGCTTAGGTTAGTTTTAAAGGAACTTCTGCTCTTGCTGTGCATTTAAGTGTGAATGACAAAGAACAGGAGAGCAACTGTGCCCATCAGCACCTTCCTGGGGCATTGACTTCCCAAGAAATTGGGCATTAAGTTTAAAACCAGTGCACTAGTCACAAAAGATGATAAGTCCATTACATGCCCCTCTGCTAAATTCTATGATGATAATTCTAGTGTGGGGCATGCCACAATTTTATAGTCCCTAACAGTTTGTTAAGCACTTTCACATATAATATGTTGCCTTCTCCTTATGTCCATCCTATAAGAAAGATAGGGGAGGATATGTCCTTTATTTCCAGGTGAAAATATACAGTGACTCAGAAAAGTGAAGTGTCTTGTCCACAGTAACAAAGCTAAGAGAAAAAAAAAAAAAAACAAACAGAGCTGAAACGCAAAACTAAGCATCCTATTTCTGAATCTGAAGTTTTACTCACTAAAGCTCTCCTGTCTTTTACAAGAGCTTCAGCAAACAAGCTTCTGCCAAATGGCAATATGATGCTGAGACCACTGTAGGCACTCTCCTGTCTTCCCCTCTCTTCAACATCCGGGACCCTGACGCCGCCACACAGACTCTCCATGCTGACTCTCCCCATCTTACTCTCTCCTTTTTGTGCCCTATTTCCTAGATGTGGATGAGTCCTTGTTCAGCTTCGTACTCCTAGTAAGTGAGGGGCTGGACAAATGATTCAGAATAGCTGTTACGGACTGAATTGTGTCCCCCCAATTCATATGTTGAAACCATAACTCTCAATGTGATGGTATTTGAGATGGGGCTTTGAGGAGATAATTAGGTTTAGATGAGGTCATAAGAGTAGGACCCTCATGATGAGAATAGTGCCCTTATAAGAAGAGCCACTAGAGAGTTCTCTCTCTCTTTCTCTCTTTTTTTTCTCTCACTGCCATATGGAGACACAGCAAAAAGGCAGCTGTCTACAAACCTGGAAGATAATTCTCACTAGAACCAGACCATGCTGGTACCCTGATCTCAGACTCTCAGACTCTAAAACTATGAAAATAAATTCCAAAATATCATCCAGTCTATGATATTTTGTTTGGCAGCCACACTAATATAGTGGCTTAATGCATTTCCTATCCTGGTGTGTGCATTTCTTTTGTAAGAGGAACTAACTCATAGACACACGTGCTTTAACCGAAAGTGATGGGTAGTAGAGGCACAATGGTAGACCGCACAATCTACCATGGTGCCTCTACCAAGTGTAAGGCTGATCTGATCATACTGGGGCTCTTTCTTTGGCTCATATAATAAGTTAACACTCCTAGGTGCGTATGCTCTCAGCTGCTGCCTTTGTATTGACCCCCACCTTCTCACAACAAGCTCCTAAAGAATTGAAGACTGGTATACTGAAAACTGGTCAAGGAGTACTAGTCCTGATTCAGTCATTGCTTAGTCTTGTGAATTTGGGGGATTATTTTCTCCCTGGGCTTCTGTTTCATCACTGGTAAAATAAGAAGATTAAACTAAATCATTTTCTAAGCCTTTCTCTCTTTTGACAGTAGATTCCTGATTTCAAATGTAATATATTCTAGGTTGTCAATAAATAAAACAAATAAGTATGGTGCTTTCTTTCCCGTCTTTACAAGAATAACTTACTAAGGGGGTGGGGGGAGAGGAGGTGGTTCTAAGGAGACAGCAGCAGATATGAGAATGAAAGATTTTCATCTAAATTTTTGTGCATCCATTTGGCAAACATTTGTTAGCCTATTTTAGATAGTGCGGTCCAGGTTGCAAAGATATTGCAGGACCCTGTTCATGTTCTCTGCATCTGTGGGCGTCAAGATATGGATCAATAACTAAGACACAAGGTAGAAATGACAAGGGATCTGTGTGTGCTGCAGTAAAGTTTTGAGACAGTTCAGGAGTGATGGAGGAAAGAGCGACAGTTCAGGAGTCAGACAGAGAGAGAGGGGGATGTAGCAAAAGTAGTGTTGGTCTGAACCATAAATCACTGGAAGGCATACAAGTCCATTTATGGTTATTTCTGAGGAATGAATTATATCTTAAAAGAGGTGAGTGAAGGGGCAATGTGTGTTTAGTTCCAATGAAACAGCTTGTGTGTCCAAAGATCATCCCAGCCTATCTGCCATGTCTCTCCTGTTCTTACTCAGATTCTCAAGTGGACATTCTTCTTATATTATCCAGATTGGCCATCTCTATCAATTATATTTATTAGGTAGCAGCTAATCTCTCACACAGGGACCTCCTACTTTTCATTATGCCTTGAGAAAATTTTCCCTTCATGGACCCAGACCTATAAGTGGAATTTTACAGCACAAAGTCTGATAGTATTTTAATTAGCTTAGATAAGCCTTCCTATTACACCCAGGAGCAGGAGTTTGCAGGTTAATTTAGTTTCCTTAATTATAGTGATAAAGCCAGATATAAATTCTGATACAGTATGAGGTTAGTAGCACACATGTTTAATTACCTGGGATTGTTGCTGTGCTTGGGACTCTCTGCTAACCGAACTCCACATTCGTTAATGGCACCTCTAGATACAACGTTTATTCCCTACACATTGTTTGCTATTTCCAGACCTAGGTGAAGTTTGACTCCTGAAACTGGAATGGTTTCAGTTCCAGAGAGACTCTATACCCGTGCTTGTGGTCACAAGGCATTCTTATCATCAGGAAATTTTGGTAACAACTGATTAAAAGGATACAAATACAGTAATTTAAGTAGCTATATTTTGCTTATTAAATTGCCTCTCTTGGGACTCTTCTGTACTTGGGGTAGTGTAGGATGGTTCTCAACCTCAGCACTATTGACACTTTGGACCAGACAATACTTTGCTTTGGGAGACTGTTCTGAACACGGTAGGATGTTTAGCAGCATTCCTGTCCTCTATCCACTAGCTGCCAGTAGCACTCTTCCCGTACTTGTGGCAACCAAAAATGTCTCCAGACATTGCCAAATGTCACCTGGGACACAAAATTGCCTCTGGCCAAGAACCACTGGTTATAAGGGTTAAGTATGTGACTCTGGGGTTAGACTGTTTTAAACCCAGGCCCCTCCACCTAGGGGTTGTGACATTTGGCACTTGACCTAAACCCTAAATTTCCATATATATAGAAAGGGATTAGTGTACCCACTGCATAGCATTGTTGTGAGAGTCAAATAAATTAACATGTGAAAATTCTTAGAATTGTGCCTGGTACATAGTAAACACTCAGTAGTTATAAACTATTATTCATATTATTAACATCTTCCAGATGGGCTACATTTTACAGATTTATTTATACAAAGACAAGCATAACCATAAAAAACAGGGCAAGACAGTTGCCACCCCAGAGTCTATAGCTGTTTAATGCCCTAGTCTGGTAGAGGGAATGTTCCAGCTTGGAGTCATAGATACAGGTGCAAATCTTGTTTCTGTTGCCTTGATTTGACCATGGACAGACTTCTCTTTGTCCCATAGCATTCTTCTTTAAAGAAGGATATCACCTACTCCACAGGGCTAAATTATTACGACCATAACCATCTAGTACAAGACAGCAAAAAAAAAAAAAAAATCTCCTGTCTGCCTTTGCTTGCTTTCCCACCTTCCTATCCTTCTTTTCTTCCTTTTTCTTTCTTTCCTTTTTTCCCTCATGTCTGAATATCAAAAGCTTTATTTTGATTGGTTCTTATTCTCAAAGTGCAGTGATTCTCAACCACCTGAGAGCTTGTTAAGACACATAACTAGGTCCACTTTCAGAGTTTCTGATTCAGTAAGCCTGGGGATGGAACCCACAAATTTGCATTTCTTCTGAATTCCCAGGTGGTCTTGCTGCTGCTCCCGATGATTGGCGACCACTCTTTGAGAACTAATGTCGTAGTATTTACTGCTATGCTCTAGAACAGTAGTTCTTAATCTTAAACATGCATCAAAATCCCCAAGAGGGCTTTTAAAGACACTTTGCTAGGCCCCATCTCCCAAGTTTCAGATTTAGTAGGTCCATGCATTAAGAACCATTGCTCTAGAAAGATTCTCAGCTTGAGCTGCACATTAGATTTACTTGGGGAATTTTAAAAATTGGTCCTAAGGCCCAAATCTCAAACCAAACCAATTAAATTAAAATCTTGCTGTATTTTGTTAGGCTTCTCAGGTAATTCCAATATACAGCTAAGGTTGAGATGTCATTCAAGAGCAGGTACGGAGATTTAAGAAGTCCGGAAAGGCAAAAAGGGAATTTAAGGATTTTGTACTCAATATGTTTAATTTTAAACAAAAAAGGCAGTTCAGAGCTTTGGGTATTGATGGGATGAGCATATATTTGAGCCTGTCTACTTAGGGCTAGTGATATATTAAGAAGACTCATAGGGCTTGGGGGTTAGGAGGGACTTTGAAAAGTAGTGTTCAGGTAAGAAACTTGGAAAATTCATGACCGCCTGAGGTTAATGTCAGAAATAATTTTTTAAGACATCAGGTAAATACATGACCATTCAGGACGTTTTAAAAGACAATAAAAATGTTTTCCAAGGCATCCTTAGACTTCACAGTTGTATACTCTTGATTTTCTACATCCTTTCCCCTAATTTCTGTTCAGACACTGTTATTGAACCAAACTGGAGTCCGCTTGCCCAACTGCAGCAAACCCAATCTACTGACACTGGATTGTGGTGAAGGAAAGTGTAGTGTTTATTGCAAAGCCAAGTAAGGAGTATGAGTGGCTAATGTGTGAAAGGCCAGAACTCTCCAATGGATTTCAGGGAAGGGTTTGTAAAGACAAGGTGAGGGAGAGAGTCACAGGTTATGTGGTCAGCTTGTGCATAATTCTCTGATTGGTTGATGGTGAGGTAACAGGGTGGTGCCACAGAGGTTAACATCATCAATCCTCAGGCTCCAGCTGGTCTGGGGGACTATGTGTTCATAGCCACCATGCATTTAGCTTCTCTCATCTGGTGGGGGTTTTAATATCTGTAAAATAACTCAGGAATATGTATCAGACACTGTTATCAATGTCCTTCAGGGAAGAACTAAAGATTCTGTGACTGCTATAGGCTCATCTATTGTTTAAATTATTACCAGTTCTCCTGGCCCAATGGTTATTTTTTGGTACTACATGTTCTCATTCTTTCAATCATTAATTCTTGAGCCAGCCTTTGTGAGTCAGGGGAGGCCTGGGAGACTAAATATTTTCTACAAACAGGAGACAGGTAGAAGACATTGTGGGAATCTGTTCTGGGAAGGCCCCATAGGGTCCTGCTCAGTTACAATCCCCCCTTTTCTTTGATACTCCTTAATCTTGAGAGGAACAGGTGTGGGACAAGAAAGGGAATAAAGTTTTGGATAGAGAGGTTAATCATAACTGGTTTTAAGGGGTCTCAGTTTCAACACCTGGAGGGACTTGACTCTAAATTAAAATCCTGACTGTTTAATGATTGAGCCCATTGTCCTCAAATAGAAAAGTTACGTCTTTCATTTTTCTAAAAGATTTCTGGAAATCTTTTCTTACTCCTCTCTCTTCCAGCATTACTTGGCCTAGTTGGTCAGACATAGAAGTCAGGGATATGCTGAGTGCTTCTAAATTATATAGCAATGGGTTCTAGGAACTTGGGTAAGAGGAGGACCAAGGAAGAAATGTAATATTGGGATGAATGATGGCTAGACCTAGGTAATGTCATCTGAACATGCCACTTAAGTTTCAATGTTGGGAGATGAGTTTAAGCCTTAAGGAGGTTAGGGGCTACTTGATGCAGAGAGAGAAAGATGGTGATTTGGAACTGTTACTGGCCCTCATGGACCTATTTGAGTGTGACTATGGTCAACTGATGCTGCATTGGTAGTACCCAATCCCAGGAATTTACCTGGCATCCAAGACAACATTGCTTCAGTGAGAATGATAGAAGATTCTCCCCTCACCTATAATTATAGTACTTTAATTATTCTCTTTAAAGGTAACCTACCCTATCAGTTTTCATATACTGCCATCTTTTAAAGAATGTGGGATAATTCCTCTAAAACATGAGGTTATCTAAGTTGAACCATTCAGTGTCACATTCAGAATTCTTTCCCCCACCCTCACCAATTCCCAGAATGGACTCCAGGTGTTTCATGTCTCTCTTACACCATTTTGATTTCCCCAGTATTGGGTATACCTGTAATTTCACTTCATTTCTTGGGCATTATTACTGTTACACCTCTGTCTAACCATCAATGACCTCACCTGACTCCTCACATTTCCCTAGCAGTTCTTCTGCAGTTTGGCTGTCTGTTGGCAGAGCTCATACTCCATTCCCTTCTCCTCTGCTCCTGGCACTGCTCTGATAAATGTATGTGCCTGGTGACTAAGGTGAGAGGGCTTCATTTTGTGCATTTAACTCAAGTACATTTCTTACTAAGGCTGTATAAGGCTTTTAATATTTATATATTTATTTATTTATGGCTGCTTTGAGTCTTCATTGCTGCGCGTGGGCTTTCTCTAGTTGTGGCGAGCGGGGGTTACTCTTCGTTGTGGTGCACGGGCTTCTCATTGTGGCGGATTCTCTTGTCGTGGAGCACGGGCTCTAGGTGCACAAGCTTCAGTAGTTGTGGCATGGGGGCTCAGTCGTTGCAGCACATGGGCTGTAGAGCACAGGCTCAGTAGTTGTGGTGCACGGGCTTAGTTGCTCCACCTCATGTGGGATCCTCCCAGAGTAGGGATCAAACCCGTGTCCTCTGCATTGACAGGCAGATTCTCAACCACCGCACCACCAGGGAAGTCCCTGTATAAGGTTTTTAAATTCTTGCATCAGGAAAGTGCTGAGGAATCAAAGAATAAACATATCAATGAGAATTTTTCTAATGTTCTAAAGGCAGTGGGTTTTTTTGGTTTTTTTTCCTGCATTGCATCCAAGTAAAGTTGGCGGTACTCAGCAGTGCTAGATTTTGAAAGCAGGGTGATTTCCCTATTTGAAAGTAGAGAGCAAGAGTCAACCCAGCTTCTAATCCCTGCTTCCCACAGGAACAAGGACAAAGAGAGAAGAATGCATAAAGGAAACATTTCTAGATCGCCTTCTTAACAAGTATAAAGTAACTTTAAGTCCTGCCTTAATTTAAAGTGAAGACTTTTATGAATGTTTTCCCAAAGGACCAATTTTGAATTCCATGATTATTGAGGTAAAAGTGAGGTGGACATTATAACACAGGGAGGGGAAAAGGTAAGCTGGGACGAAGTGAGAGAGTGGCATGGACATATATACCACCAAATGTAAAATAGAGAGCTAGTGGGAAGCAGCTGCATAGCACAGGGAGATCAGCTCGGTGCTTTGTGACCACTTAGAGGGGTGGGATAGGGAGGGTGGGATGGAGGGAGACGCAAGAGGGAGGAGATATGGGGATATATGTATATGTATAGCTGATTCACTTTGTTATAAAGCAGAAACTAACACACCATTGTAAAGCAATTATACTCCAATAAAGATGTTTAAAAAATAAAAATAAAATGTAAAATAGTAATTTCAATATGTGGAAATAAGTTAAAGGAATGGGTTATGCAGTGGTTTTCAGACAGAGGTTCCTCAGGGTGGGGAGACGTGATAGAAGGTTGCGGCATTCTATCGCTTTGAACTCCCACCACTTCAATAGAGCTACTCTGCTTTCTTTGTCTTCATATGCGGGATAATTTAAATTGACTTATATACCTTATACGACTTTAAGCTACAGATTTATAAATTCATTTTTTATTAAATTACTTATGGTCATCTCTATGAAAGGTTCTGCATGAGCTATAACCCTGAACAGAAGGACTGGCATTTTTTTGTGGCTGATAAACTGGTTAAGGTAGATCTGGCCTGACTGATGCCAGTTCCAAAAGAGATGAATATGCTCAGTGAGGGAGGAAGGGGATTCTCTGCCAGTTAAAGACATGAGACACATAACTCCCTGTGACTAGGTAGTTAAAGATCTCTTTGTACTCCAATGACCAGCTGTGGGTGGAATTAAAAGTGAAATGTTAGTTTCCTGGTATTTCATCCTAGAATTTATCCCAAGACTCATATTTCAAAAACCTTTTAATTAGTTTACTATTACACATATTTAATTCAATCTCCTTGTTTCTACAGGTACAAAACCCTATGCTCCAAGAAGGATAAATGACTTGCTCAGGGTCACAAAACTAGAGGTGAGATTCCCTAATTCCTTATCCAGGGTTCTTTCCTCTACAGCAGTGGTTAAAACCATCTTTAGAAGCTGACAAGTTCTTGTTTTTAATGCACTTTCACATAAAGCCTTGTACATAAAACATAAAATAGCAGAACTGCTTTAGATGAAGCCAAGGTGGGGATGGGATCTTAACCCTACCTACTTTACTTCTCCCTTTTCTCTTTCACCTCCGGTAGCAATCCTGGGGTTCCCATGGATCACAATGAAAAATGACTGTCCTTGCCGTGGTATTGACAGTTGGGGTCCAGAGGACCTCTGGATCTTCCTTCCTGTCCTCTTGCTTATGTAAGTAATACTGGCAGGACTAAGTGTACTAGAATTTCCACCCTGAGATCCTTCAAGGCAAAATATTAAATATACTTTTTGCTTTTAATTGGTATTAAGTGCAGTTAAAACAATATAACATTTACTAGTAGCTTAATGGCCTATTAGGTGAACATTTTATTGCTTAAATAATTTTGAATTAATTATATACTACGTACTTTAAGTCCACATGGTATCTTCTTTTACAGCATTGCCATACTTGTTCAAATATTCCTCTATAGAAAAAGCATAAATATCTAATCAAATATTATGTGAACTAAAAACATGGTTAAATCTCTGCTGTATAATTACAGCATGATGGTCATTTGTAATATCCCTTAAATTTTTGCAGAAATACTTAATCTTTTAGGTTAACCTGATAGAGTAATTATATCAAAATTACTCTGTCAAGTTAACCTAAAAGATGTCCATTCTTCCAATATTCTCCTTCTTATTCCCCATATGCCACCAGAATAATACCATTTGGTTGCATGGCACACTAAAGTTTTTAATATATTTTTAAAATATATCATTAAATTTAATACCAACAGCAGGCAAAACATGCATTATTATTTTCTTTAACAAATCAGAAAAATGGATGTTTAGAGAAGTTAAAAGACTTCCCAAGTTCCCATAAATAATAAATTAATAAATTAAATGTCAAAACTTTAAATTTTTTTAATTAAAAAAATTTTGGTCTCAATTTCTAGTCTTTTTGTTCCTCCTGTTCTATCATAGACACCAGTCAGATGGGGTATTGAGAGAACTGACCTCCTTTGTAGGGGAGGGAGTAAATGTGTTAGGCACCACCTTCCAAAGGACCTTCTCTCCACCTGCTTCTTTCCTGCACCTGTCTCTTATTGAATAGTGAGGCAGGACCAGACCACCAAACTGCCTTTGGAAACAGCTTCCCGTCAAGAACAGGCTTCTGGAAAAGCATGAGTGTGAGCCCCAGGCCATTCCTCAGCTGCCTGCAAGTCTAAACAACGTTTTGTTTCAAATCATGTGTGGGCTGAGCAGGAGGAGGGGGTGAGGGGAAGACAAGAGCAAGTGTCCTTAAGTCTATGTTCCAAGACAAAGGTGTTTAAAAACAGCTCTTGAGCCCTGCAAATCTATGTCCCCTGGCATAATTCTGAATCTTGAAAAAGGGTGTAACATTTCTGTCTCAGCAGGTACTAAGAGCTATTTGTCCTCCTGAGTGTAGGTCGATCCATCAACCTGTGAAAGCTCACTTAAACAGGTGTTTATTGGGCAACTGCAGTCTGCTCAGAACAGTGTTTAAAAAGGGAACAGAAAAAAATGTGACACTAAATAGTTTTATGACTATAGAATCCATGTAGACTATCAACACTTTATGTTAAGCAACTTTCTCCAAGAGATCACAAATAAAAGAATGAATGCTACCACCAAAACCAGATTAGTCAGGCTGCAGGCCCTCCCCTCCCCCATTAAAACACAAATGTAAGCAGAATGGGGGTTTGAGGTGATGGAAATGGGATAAGTGGGAGAAAAATTTAATAATTGGTTAGAATATCAGCACTTTGTTTGCAAAACATGTTTTTTTAAAATATGACTCCTTCTCTCAAAGTGATCAAAATTCTTTTGGAGGCATTGATCATGCATACATGCACAAACCTTGAAATAGAAAGTACAACCAGCATAATCAGTGCTTCCGACTGGTAACTACTATGGAAATTTAGTGATGTGGGAAAAAGTGAGAGTAAGCAAAGATTGGGAGGGGGTGTGTCTTTGGGGAAACTTTGCTATGTTTTGAATACATTCTTAATTTCTTTGACTGTCTTTGTCAGTCCTCTGATGTCAGTATCCCAAATGTATTGAGATACTATTTTTTAGAATTCTCTAACATTGGGCTTTAAGGTAAACTAGACTTACTGGTTTTTCTCACCTCAGCCTGGACATCATTTACAGCAAAATAGTTTCCCTGTTTGTGATGTGAATTATTCGCTAATGTAACTACACCACATACTGGTCTTGGAGAAGAGGATTGCAATAACCCAAGACAGAATGAGGAGTGGTAAGAAACTATGGGGAGAAGGCAGATTTGCTTGCACTGCATTTAAAGACATTTTCGAAAAACGTAGACAAGGCATTAGTTCACTTATTCCCCAGAACGAAAAAGTCCATGCATCTATTTTCTTCCTCCTCCCACTCTTAATATGCACACATATATCTGGACCATAATGAGAAGAAAGAAAATATCAAATGATCATTGATAGGTTTATCAACTTAAGGCAATTTGGCTTTTATAGAGTTAAAAAAAATTGGCTCTTTTTTTATACAGAAAATATTCGCTCCATCGGCCTTGGAGAAAATGGGTAACTCCAGAGTCTCATTAGAATCATCACAGCTTGTTTTGTTGTTATATTTGGCTCTGTTTCTTCAGAGTAAGTCCTGATCTAATTCACCTTGATGATCAGAATGTTTTCTCCCAGTCTTCTCCTTGTCTGCTTACTTCATTTGTACAGCCCCTGTCTTGGGAAAACAAGTGTTGTTGTGTTGTTCGGTTAAGACAATTAAAGAACAATTACTGTTCACTTCAAGGAAACAACATTCTCTTCCATCTACATTCTTGCCTACCTGGAAATTTGCTAAGTATTCTTGGCACTCTTTCAACTTGTTTATAAAACATACTGGAAATTCTCAAGATGCAGAATGCATGGTTGTAGCTATGAGGTGAACACAAGAGAGACTCAGAGGCTCCCTGAAGGTTACAGTACAACAGCTGGGCAGGGGCAGTGGACCCAAAGATTCAAGGATCAAGTCTGGGCCTGTGAAAGTACATCCACAGGTGTGTGCTGTGGGCCACACCCTGGGGCTGGTGCTGGGTCATGTTGAGTCTGTGGTCCGCCAGGCCTGCTGCTGTTTTGTTTTGTTGAAATGCTCAACATCCTCATTCACCAGGAGTAGAGAAACAGGCAATGGAAATTTAAGAGATAAAGCAAATCATAGGAATTAAAGTAACCAACTTGGAAGTCCAGAGTGGGCAAGTAGTTGGCAAGGGGTAAATTGTCTGAGGAAGGTGGTAAAGATTCAACAATTTTGAACAAATAATTATTGAGTAAATAATTACCTCTATTTACCTCTATCAAGGAATAGCTCATAGATCCTATAGATCCTGATGTAGTCTCAAAACTGAACAAATAGAAGTAAGAGCAAGAACAGTAATAAGGCACTTAAAAGGAAGGACACAGTCGGATCTTGGGATGTAGAATGTTGAGGGCCACATGGAGATTCTGCTGGTGAATAGATGAGATGCCAAAGTGGTAGAGGTTTTCAAATATGTGAATTTTCTTTGTATCTGGCAAAATAACTCCCCTTATAAATTTTTACTTAATCTTCTGACATAGACATTTCTCAACCTTGTGATGCTTGCCTTCTTTCAAAGGTACAAGCAAATAACATTCTCACGAGGGTCCTATCGGTTTCACTTCATCATTCTCAGTATCCTTCATTTCTCTTAACTCCAGGCCATACTAAGATGGAATCACTAATTTCACATGGAATGCCAAAAACTGGCTGTGAAAGATCTGCAGTTGTGTTTTGTTAAATGGAATCCTCTGTTACTCTGAAACTCAGTGCACATGTGAGTTGTTAATATGAGAGAAGGTACACTGTTCATAATAAACATTTTCCTGGACAGTGTATCTGGGAGCTACAGTAGCTCACCCAATTGAGCAGACCCAGGGCATATTTTTATTATTCTGCTGGAGTCATACAATGCATCTGCTCACGGAAAATCTAAGCAAGCCCCCATCACTTCCCCAATGCTTCAACCGAGACCGTTTTATTTCAGTGATAATTCCTCACCTTGAGAAAACCAGATTTGATATGTATCCTCATTACGATTTTATGAAGCAGTAAATGCCACCACCCTCATCTACCAGGAAGCAGCATCAACCAAAGGGAGAGGGTTAGAACCAAATTGATTTTTGAAACATCTTAGGAAAAATAGATCATTGGTGCATTCAGCTCACGATGCAGATTCTGTCACATCTGAAGCCCCAAAGCATGAAGCTTTCTGTTCTTTACAGAACTATGGGAGAAGGAGTGGAGGCACACCAAAGGACATTGCTTTAATTTTTAAGTGTGTTTAGTTGAAAAGCTTTTCCTCTGCAGTTGGCTTTGCTCGGGAACAGCTAAGTCTCTCTGAGGCTGCGAATGAAAGCCCTGCCAAGAAAGAGGGAATAGAAATGAGGGCGGGGGTGACTCCAGCGCTGGACTTGTTCAAGCTTTAGAATGACTCACAGGATCAAGTGGCAGAAATAGGAGGTGGAGAACAGAACAAAAAACTAAAGTTTTGGCAAATGTACAAACTTCTTTAGTTGGCTATTTTATAAAATTTTGGCTGACCGAGGTTCTGTATAATCACTGTTATTAGTACATTTGATACTTAGTGCCATCTCTAGCCTACTGATAAATGTAATTAATGTAGTCTATGCCTACCTGGGAATGAAGCCCAGCATTTCCTTTAAAACATTGGAATATTGGAGGCTTTGGTAAGAGAAGGGAGTTTTGTTTTATTCTGTTTAATAGCAATTCTATCAACTGAAATTAAGTCACTATGACGTTAATAGTTGGATAATTGAAGTTCATTGTTGCACACTGAATGATTCTCTTTAATGGTTAGTAACTTGGAGTTTAGATTCATAATGCCGAGGTTCAAATCCTTGCATTTTTACTTCCCACCTGTGTGACTTTGGGCAAATTAGTTAACCTCTCTATTGTATTCCCCCATATATAAATTGAAAATAATAATAAAACTTAAGTTTTAATGTTGTTTTTAAAACTCAAATGATATAAGGTGGGTAAAGCACTTAACACAGTATCTGACACATAGTAAATGATTTATAGATATTATTAGAATATTAATAATTAACTAATGTTACATAAATGTTATTTACCAATCAATTTAATAGAGAATTTTAGAAAGTGCCCTAATTACATAGATATTAAAGTAGGCAATTGCCAAAGCTATTTGTCTGTTACAGCACAGCCTACAAGGCAGCTGTGAATCAATTCAGAACTGTGTAAATCTCAAGCAGCAAGACTGTTGGTTCTTGTTCCCACTTATGTAACTCTGCTTTTTTGCAAAACAATGTTCTTTTTAATTTATTAACTGTAAATCCCTTGAAGACAAGGCTACCATCTTACCTCTCCAATGCTCAGAATTCATTGCATGATTAAAAAATGCTTGGAAAGCACTAACATGATTTTACACCAGGGGTTTGGTCATTATATTTAGTCAATGATTACATGAGCAATGCTTTTAAATCATCAGGGTTTATATTCTTTTTAAATGTCTGCAAAAGTGAAGACCTTTGCTTTAGGAAGGCACTCTCATAAATTTATTATTTTGAGATGTTGGCACTAACACTGGGATGAAACTGCAGGTGGTACCCATCATCAGTTTCTTTACCATCAGAATCCTAGACATTACATTTTTTGGCCTCTTACTGTACTTTGCTGAAAGGAGACCCTTTAGAGTTTATTATATTCAGATGACAGGTCTTGTCAGCTTGGAATTAGAAGCACATTAATTTTTCTTTTTAAATTTCGTAGTGCCGGATGCAGCACAGTGAGTATCATGATGGCTCCAAATGGTTTTTGAATAAATATGTGATCAAACAGAGAGGACTGCATGTGTTTTCTAATTCATCATGTAGGCATTTTAATATCATGGAACCTCATCGGCCCAGGCCACACCAAGAACTGTACTTGTCAGCTCTTTCCTAATTTCTCCTTGGATATTCTTGTCCAGTTATCCATACTCTATTCACTGATGCATACGACATGTACAGAAAGATTTCCTTCATTTTCTGAATTAAAAATAGGACAAGATATATGCCATTTACTAGTCTCCTACCATTTTGTGGAGAAGATGCAATTAATCTTCTATTTGTAGTTCTGCTATTTGGTGGACCAGATAGTGTAGTGTCCTATAGGCTGGGCAGGACACTATAGATTAGGAGTAGAATCTGGTATGATGCAACTATGATATTCTGGTGCATTGCATACTTCTTGTCCTCTTTGTTGGATTCTTTGTCTAGCACATGGTTTCCTCAAGAGATTGGGAATTCCACCCTAAATCCCATTTGGTTAGAAACCTGGCTGGAACCTGAGCACTGCTTCCAGGGGCTTAGTCTCTCCCTAACTTGTTTTCTCTCCAACTCCTGAGACGATACTGTGAATAGACCACTCCACAAGGTGACACTGCTATCTGTTTATCTGTATGAATCCCCGTGGGCCAGAAGTTCTTGCTCTTGCCCTTCTATGTTTGCCAGTTTTATAGATCAAATATCAACAATCGTCTAAATCAATATCTCCTAAACATTAGTCCACAAAATACAAGTTCTGGAAGATGCTAAAAGTTGCCCTTTTATTAATGTTTGGAAAATACTTTTTTCTCCCTCTTGGAAGAACACATTATGTATTACCACATTAAATGCTCTCAGATTCCTTTCTTAGAGGGAAAAAATGTACCTGTTTGGTTTTGCTTAACTCACAATTCTCAGATTTATTTGAATCTAGAACATTTATAAAATTGCAACTCTTACATTAAATCCTATGAAATATTGTTCCATGGAACACTAGTTTGGAAAATGCTGGCTTGGTCCTGGGTCATCAGGGAATCAACTGTCTCAAGGGATAAGTCTTTGACCCTTGGCTAACCATCCATGTGTTCCTTTCCTGTCTACCATTTCTCATTTCTAGTTTCCTGAAATTCTTCTCACCGCCACCTGCTATATTCACAACAAGGGGCATAATCCAAAGGTTTTGGCTTATTAAGACTTCATATTTTCTAGTTCCAACTGCTCCTCTGCCCTAGGGTTTCCTTTGTGGGGAAGAAGGCATTTTTTTCCCTTCAGAGTACTATTTCAGCTATTCAGCTTTCTAGGGGCACTTTATATCTGGTACAAGACACTTGTTCATCTTCTGGCTTTGGAGAATATTTTCAACATGGCAACGAAAAGCACACCCTGAAAATTAGAGCATAACTGTCATCTCTTCATATCAGATCAAAAGTACAAAGCAAGCCCTTGAGATCTACCACTATTATATTACATGTCAGCAAGACACCACTGAGTTGGTCATGTATACCAACAATGACATTTTTTCATTCCACAACTCTGAACAAATCCATTTCAGACACTCATTTGTGCTTCAACCACAACTTTCATCTTGTCACCCCCTGATAACAGTGGCATTTACCGTTACCCACTGTGGGCAAATATCTTGCTAAACTATTGGTTTTTAAAAGTTGTGTTACTGTTCCTCTCCAGCAAGTGATATTTTAGAGCAGTAAAGTCACCCACAACTGGCTAACTCCTCTGTGCATTGGAGATTGTCTTAGTTTATTGCCCTGTCCTTTCTCATTACTGGCATTATTTCTACAGTTTCTCCAAGTATATCTCTTATTTCATTAATTTTTCTTCTGTTTCACCTAACAAGAGCCATGACATGTGCTCCCATATTCCAGGATAGTAAATTGGCATACAAATTAATGATTGGGACTTATCAGACTTCCACTCCCAGGAGTGTACCTGACATCTAGCCAGTGGTCAATATACGGTGATTGATTGAGTGAATGGATGATTGTTGTACCTAGTTGAAACACCCATGGTCACAAATTTTAGAACCCTCTACTTCTATTTGTGCAACTCCTTTTATTTTCCTTTCCATTGTCTTCATCAGACAAATACCATATCCCCCTCTGAGTGAGGTGAGAGGGCAGTGATTTATAGCAGATGCTGAATATAGAGAGCTGATCACCTCAAATGAAGGAAAGAAAGAAGGATTTCCAGTGACATTTTGGGGTAGCCCCATAAATGCAAAAGCTGATGAGCATCTGGTGTAGCCTAGAGAAAGGCAGAACCTGCAAAGGGAAAGAGAGCATTACAGTGAAATTCCCTGGTTGGAGACCAGGGAAACCAACCCTTTGGGAATTCCAACTCTGAATTTAACTTTCCTCTTTCCTATCTGGGGTAGGGGGAGTCATCACCATCAGTTATACATGAGAGGAAAGCCTTAGGAATAAAATGAGGAAGAGAGATGGGGAGGGAGTGAGGAATTAGGAAAAACTGGGGGGGGGGGCAGTAAAAGTAAGTTGACCTCTTAGTTTGTCTTAAGTAAGAAGTGAAAGGGGGAAGAAAACAAGAAGAGATGAAAGGACCTAGGGAATATCAGGGAGTGAGAATGTAGTATTAAAAACAGGGAAAGGACATCAGTTTTTGACTACTCAGAGACAGGAACTGATTGTTGATATCCCATAGTGTTGTGTGACCTTTGGTAAATTACTAGACTTGTTTGAATCTGCTTCCTTATCAATAAAAGAGGATAACACTCACTGTTGGAATTTGAGGAATGTGTTTGTACATAACATAATAACAACAGTAGTAGTTATAAAGTCCTTGTCGTATAGTTGTAGCACTAGCTAACATTTATTGGGCCCTTATTCTGTGCAAGGCCAAGCACTTTACATAGAGACCTTCATTTAATCCTTGCAGCTACCACCATAAGGAGGTAAGGAGAAGATCCTGTAATTATCTTCATTTACAGATGAATAAACTGAAGTTTGGCCAAGTTAAATAAGCTGCCCAGATGGCACAGGTGTTAAGTAATACAACTGGAATTTAAATCCAGGTTTCCTGACTCCAAAGCACACTTACTTAACCATTAGACCATATTGTATTGCTTACTCCTTGAAAGATCTACAATGCTAGGTTAACAACAAGGGAGTTTGATCTTGTAAAAACACAGAGAAGAAGTAAAATCTACCCAGAGAAGAACTTTTACACCATTCAGAGACCATGCAGTGCGAGCCAACACTTTCATTGCAATACTTCTAATGGTAGAGAAGGAAAAATCATGCATCCCTACAGAGGTGGGGAAACATAGCCCAAGTGATCATCAGCAAGAACAGCATTACTTTGGAACTCAAATTGAGCTATTAAAAAAGTGCAGAGTAGGCATTTTCCTCTGTCACGTATCCTGGTTAGTACAGCTATATGAATAGAGTATCCCCTACATGAAGATGAATATGAAGGATAGCACCAGATTTGCACAGTCTTAGACAAAGTGAACAGTCATGCATTACAAAGCAATTTCCATGGCCACATGTCTACAGAACTGCACTCCCAGAATGGTGGGATGACAGAAGTCCCTTTTGGGGATGTATATCTGAGTAAAGAGGCTTCCAAAGAAACTAAAATAATTCCAGCGTGTGTCTTTTACGAATGATTATTTTATTGGAAACTGAGACAGTGTTGCCAACACTTCATAGAGTTCTTGGGGGGATGGGATGAGATAATGTATGTAAAGCGATTAGTCTGGCACCTTCTTCTCAGCAATTCTTCAGTAATCATCAGCTATCTGCCACAGCACCTTCCCCTTCAAAGGCAGGAAGATTCACTTTGAAGGAAATGAGATCAACTTTAGAAATTGCAACTTTGAGGTCAGGACAAATGAATTCATTAAGGATGAAACCAAGACATGTTTGCTGTAACTCTGATTCCTGAGATCAAGACCTCAAGATCAATCCAGAAATTAGATTTATTTGGGGATACATAACTGCAGGTACAAAGAAGCAAAATTTAAGGAGAAATTTATGAGGTAAACTTTGTGATGATTTGTTAAATAAGTCAAGGCCTATTCTGCCAGGCTTAAAAGTTTTGGTTAATTTATCAGAACCAAAATGAACTCAACTAACTTATATACTCAGTTAATAATGTTTCTAATGTAAAGTTAAGCTTTTCTGAGAAGTTTAAATCATTCCAAAGTTCCAAATCATTTGGGTTGGTCACAGCTGGGAGAACCTTGTACAAATGACCATGAGCTTTATAAAAATGGCTTGATATGTCTACGTAGGTTCTGAGTGATTTAAACCAGGTCTGGATTTCCCAAATTTGTTCTCATTAGTTTAAATTAATTCAGGCTTATCCATAGCTATTTAAACCTGTCAAAATTACTTGAATCAAGTGAGCAATATAAAGAAGTTTTCTTTGGTTTAAATGTTTCTGAAACTGTAGGATAAACTTAGAATTTTTTGATCAGTCATAATTTCTTTTGGGATCACATTGTTTCTGACTGAGTAAAACCAGTCATAGCTAGGTCTTATCCTGCTGAAACTGGTCAGATTCATTTAAAGGAATTTTTCTGGTTTATGCCAGAATTAGAGGCTGAGGGCAGCCTAATTATCTGTTGAAATAAGTGCTGTAATTAGATCCTCAGGTAAAATTTTTTAAAAAAGTGGGCTTTCAGAAATGGATGGGGAAGATAAAGAAGATGGATT
The DNA here is from genome assembly GCF_965194825.1 of Balaenoptera physalus. Lineage (NCBI taxonomy): Eukaryota > Metazoa > Chordata > Mammalia > Artiodactyla > Balaenopteridae > Balaenoptera > Balaenoptera physalus. Next base: position 18,422,836 of record NC_138894.1, read on the forward strand.
CAAGGGGCCGTAAGAATGAACAGAAAATAAAACAAAGGCAAATTATCCAAAAGAAAATAGTTGAGAGAATCTAGCTTCTGTTAAATGAAGGTGGCATGGTAGGCCTGCTATACAGGAAGCAGATATGTCAGAGAGAAGATAAGGAAATAAGGGAAGGAAAAGCCATCAGTAACATTTTTCAAGATGAAGGGTATGGAGGAAGTCAACAAAAATATGACTATCATATTATATTGTATTAAAAATCTCTCAAGAATATTTACAAGACACAGAAATACAGTTTAGTCAGAGTAGCTAAAAACCAGAGCAGGGAAAGCAGAAGGAAAGAGAAGCTGAGAGAGGGAATTCATTGCAAACATCCAGGATCTAAATTAATTCAGAAACGTGGTTAAATCATAACTGAGTATCAGGATTTACAACACAAATGTCATTTAAAAATCAGAGGCTATTGATGTATCCTAAAGGGCTGACAGACATAAAGGACTGCATGCAATTGTAGTATATTAAATAAGAATAATTAGAGAGAAATATGTTTTATCTGTGCAAACTACTGGGTTAATATTTTCACTGTTGTTCAGAAGAATTGCAGGCAGATAGGATTTGGTTCCAATCTCCACGGGAATCCTGTTGTCCTGCTTCAAGCTGGACCTACTGAAATACTCCATACTTGGAATAAAACATACATCATTTAAAGAGGGGAGAAGGTGGGAGTTGTGATCTAGCATATCCCATGCCCCGCCCATTTCGTCACTCTTGATGGTGTTGTCTCCCCTGACAACATGTATGGTGTTCACAATTAGGTCAATTTCCTAAAGCTGCCAACTTCCCTCTCCTCAAGGCCAGATGGGTAATTTCTGTTTTCCACTGGTCTGATCGTCTGGCTGCCATCTCTGTTCTCCCTATTGGCCTGGAGGATGGTATAGCACACAGAAGTCCTTACTGAATTTACCCAACAAGCCTTCAATGATAGCTGGCAAAGCCTGTCTTTACTGAACACTGAAATATCTCTAATGAGGAGAGACGTCCTTCAAAATAGGATGGCCTTGGACATTATTACTGCCTTGCAAGGAGGCATCTATGCCGTTATCTAAGCAGAATGTTGTATTCATACCTGATGAGTCTACTAACGTGTCATCTTTATTAAATCACATGAGCACACAAGTAAATGTCCTGAGTGACCTGACCTCCAACTTGGGGATTTAAAAAAAATCAGTGATTCAGATCTGGGCCTCTTGATGAAAAAAAATTCTTATTTATTATGAGAATCATTATCCTAACCTGTGTTTTCTCTTGCATGTGCCTATATTGATGCTGTAGCATCTGTCTCCAACTTAGCCAGATAGCCTCCAGAGTAGCCACCTCCATGCTAATGAAACCCATTGCTAACCTCTCATGGCACATTTTGTTAGAGGTGGGGGAAGCATGTAAGATTGTAAGAGTCAGTCACAAGGAGTGGGGTGTTGGAAGAGGTCATCGAGAGGAAGTGACTGCTGATTGACATGCAAGCTGGACCCGGGCAAGTGGAGGCTCCTTATCCCCTACCCTGTTCTTGGAATGTACATTCCACCCATTGTTCCTATCATGGGAACCACTTCAAGGATGCAACCTTGAGAGAGTAAGGTGTGGTTGAGAATATCTGGATGGTGTAGGTGACTGAACCTCATTAAGACTTCTATACAAACTTTTAAGATTCTCACAGGTGGGTGTGGAGATCTACTTGTCTTGTGGTCATCCAAGACAAATTTCATATATAAGTCCCCTTGCTTATGAAACCTGCCACCTACCAATCTGGAGTGCTCTGCCCCTTTCTTTGGTCTCTCCTTTCCTTCCCTATATGGGGCCAGGTCAAATTTCACCCAGGAATCTCCTGAGGTTGCAAACTAACATAGGCACTCAAAAAATTGTCTTTCACTGATGTATGGGTAAGGTTGCATTAGAAGAGTGTCAGGCATATACTAGGTGCTTCATGAATGCTTACTTAATTCTCCACTGTGGGGGGAAAATTATTCTGGCATATAGTTTGGCCTATACTAGGTGCTCCATGCAGGTTTGTTTTCTTCCCCTATGTGTGGGTGTGTTGTACTTGAGTAGTGTCAGTTATATATTAGGTGCTAATGCATGCATGCCTTCTCCTCCCTGTGAGTGAGTAATGTTATATTAGATTAGTGTTTGGCATGTGCCTCGAGTTCAGTGCTTGGCTTGGCTTAAGCTATGTGTGAAATATATGAATGTATTCTTTAGTCTATTAAGAGAAAGTTGCACTAAAAAACTGGTACACACAGGCTCTTAATACCTGCCTGCTCCTTTTTTCTTAATTTTGGATTATATTGTATTAATATAGTGCTTGGCAATACCAGATGTTCCTTGCATGCCTGTTTTCACCCCCTATGAGTGAGTAAATTGTACTAGAATCATGCCTGAAAAATATTAGGCACTTAATAATACTTGTATTATTCCATTGATTTGTAAGTGATGTTGCACTAGAAAAGTACGTGGTATATACTTGGCACTTAATATATATTTAATTCCATTTCCGGTGTCAGAGTAAACATTTACTAGAATAGAACCTGCAATATTCCAGGTGTTCATTGCATGTTCCTTCCTCCTTTGTGTGAATAAAGTTGTACTAAAATAAACCCTTGAATATCGTGATGGTTCAATGCATGATCACTGTGAGGGAAAAGTTGCAAGAATAATACTTGGCATAAGCACTGGGTGCATGCTTGTTTCCCCCTTTATGTGAGAAATGTACTAGAAGAATACTTGGCTTCATCATGCTCATTTCCTTCTCAGATGTGTGAGTAAGGTTGTCTGCCATGTGCTAAGTTCTCAATGCATGTTTGTTTTCTGCTCACTCTGTGTGAGTAAAGTTGTACTAGACCAGAATGTGCCATAGAGCAAGAGTTCAATCCACACTTGTTTCCTTTCCCTTATATGTGTGTAACTTTGTACAAAAAGAGTATGTGACATTTCCTAGGAGATCAATGCATTTATGCTTCCTTCTCCTACATGTGGGTGAATTAGTACTAGAAATGTAGCGGGCAGAGGTGCTCAGTGTATGCTGGTTCCCTTCCCACTATTAATGAGTCAGGTTATCCTAGAATTGTTCTTGACATATATTCAGTACTCAATTCAATCTTATTTCCTTTTCCTATGGGTGAGTGATGTTTTCTATACCAGGACCCCACATACACTAGACACTCAATGCAAGCTCGTTTCTTGTCCCTATGTTTGAGTATGATTGCTCTGGAATAGTGCTTGGGATGTGCTAAGTACTCTATGCCTGCTCAATTTCTCCCCATTGATGTGAGTATTGTTAAAGCAGAATAGTCCCAGACATATATTAGATACTCGATGCATGCATATTTCCTTCCAATTATATGAGACTAAATTTGTACTACAGATTAACCAGGCACTCAAAAAAATCATATGCCCTTCACTAATGTATGTGTAACATTGTACAGAATACTGCTTGACATATACTAGGTGTTCAGTGCATGCTTACTCAATTCTCCTTTGTGTGAGTAATATTATTTATTCTAGCATAAATTTTGGTATAGGATAATTGCTCCAGGCAGGCTTGTTTTATTCCCCTATGCGTGAGTACATTGTACCAAATAATACCAGGTATATATTAGGTACTTGTATCAGTCAGAGTTTTCTATAGAAAGAGAACCAATACATACAGATAGAGATATACATATGTATCTCATACACACATATGATATGCATCTATGTATATAAACATGTAAATTTCTATATGTGGAATACACTACAAGCCTACTATATGCTACCTTCCTTCCACATATGTGTGAGTAATGATGACTTGAACACTGATTGCCTTGCATAGACCTGGTACTCCATGAATGTTCATTTTCTTGCCATAAATGTGAACAAAGTTGTGCTAGAATCATACCTTTTATACACTAGGTTTCTTCTATATTTGCTTCCTCTATGTTTGAATAAGGTGGTAGTAGAATAGGGTGTATCCTAAGGGCTCGATCCATGCTAATTTCCTTTCCTCATGTGTGAGTAATGTTGTACTTAAATAATACTTGCAATTACTGGCAATATTGTGCATGATTTCCTTTTTATCCTATGTGTGAGTAATGTCTTAGTAAAAGACTGTTTAACAGTAATTTGTGCTCCAAGAATACTTGATTCCTTCCCTTAGCTGTGAGCAAGGACATAGTGGAAAACCACCTGGCATATACTAAGTATTCCAAGAAGGCTATGTGAGAGTAATGTTGTATTAGTATAGTATGGGGCATATACCAAGCACTTAATGGATACTTGCTGTCTTTACTCATGTGAGTAATGTTTTTACTAGAAGATTGCCTGGTATATACCAGGTACATCATGCAGGTTTATTTCATTCCACTTATGCTAGAATAACATTTGACTAGAATAATTCCTAGCATATGATAGTCAATTGATGCATACGTCCTTCCTTTTTTCCAAGGTTTGTGTAATGTTGTGCAGAAGTAACCCTGGTATATAATTTGCACTTAATGTATGCTCATAGTATTTCCCAACGTGAGAGTAATGATGTATCAGAATAGTGTCTAGTATACAATAGACACTAGTTGCATGAATATTTGTCTCCCCATGTGTATGAGTGATGTTGTAACACAAAAGTACCTTACTTAGGCTGGTAGCTCAATGCATGTTTTTTTCTTTCACGTGATGTGTGAGTAATATTTTACTGCAATCATACTTGACATATACTAGGTGCTCAATGCCTGTTTATTTGTTTTTCTCTTTATGTGGGGAATGTAGTACTAGAATTGTGCCTGGCATAAACAAATTGCTCACTTACACTTGTTCTCTGCCGCTTATGTGTGAATAATGTTGAACTAGATTGTGCTCTCATGTAAAACTAGTTTCTCTATACATCCTTGTTTTCTTTGCTTATGTGTGTAATGTTGCATATAATAGGGTCTGGCACTTCCTAGTTGCCAATTATATCCTCATTTCATTCTTCAGTGAATGAGTAAGTTTGTCATTAATAGCACCTTACATATACTAGGACTCAATGCATGCTTACTTAATTCCACTATGTGTGAGCAGTGTTATTCTTGAATAATTCCTGGCCTTTACTTGGTAAACTATTCAAGCTCATTTTCTTCCCCTGTCAATAAGTAATATTGTCCTAGGATGTTCCCTGGATGATTTTATGTGATCAATTCATATTTATGTTTTTTTACTCATATGTGAATAATGTTAGAATAGAACCTGGCATATATTAGGAGTGCACTGAATGCATTTTTCCTTCTCCCTAACTATGATTTAAGCTGTACTAGAATAATACCTGTCTTATGCAAGTGGTTCAACGTGCAATTGCATCGCTCCTACTGTTTGTGAGTAATATGGTACCTGGATATTTTTCAGGTACTATTCTAGTACAAGCTTACTGTCAAATTGATAAAGAAAAGAAGCCTGTGTGTGAGTAATATACTGGAATAGCGCCTGGCATATATTCAATACCCAGTGTGATATTGTTTCCTTCTGTTATGTGTAAGGTTGTACTAGAATAGGACCTGGCATACGGTGGGCACTCAATGCATCTTGCTTCCTGTTCCCTATGTGTGAATTTGGTAAGTGCCTGACATACACTAGATGCTCAATGCATTCTTTTCCTTTCCTTCTCTCTGTGAATAAAGTTGTAATAGAATAGTTCCTGGCCTTTACTAGATGCTTGGTGTATTCTGTTTTCTCTCCTTATGCTTGAGTAATGCTGTACTAGAATGGTGCCTGGCAATACTAGGTGCTTTTTTCCTTTTTCTATATGTGAGGAGGATTGTACTGTACTAGAATAGGGTCTGACAAATATTAGGAATTCAATACCCAGTTGTATTCTCCATTATTTGTGAGTGATGTTGTATTAAAATACTTTTGGGCATACACTTGTCACTTAATGCATGCTTATTTCATATCTGATAACATTATACTAGTATAGAACCTGGCATACACTAGGCACTCAGTAGATGCCTGCCTGCTGACTTTTTCCTATGTGTGAGTAATACTTTACTAAAATATACTTTAAAGTATAAAGTAATACTTTAGTACTTGGCACCTATTAGGAAATCAATGCATGTTACCTTCTTTTCCCAATGTGTGAGTTATGTTGTACCATAGTAGTGTCAGGCATATACAACATTCTCCATTCATGACTGTTTCCTTCCCCTTTATGTGAGCAAATTTGTACCAGAATACTACCTGTCTTATAAAAAGTACATACGGATGATTACTTCTTTTATTCTATTGTGAGCAGTGATGGACCTTCTATATCTGAGGCACTGTATGAAATGTCATTTCCTTCCCTGTATGTGTAAATAGTGTTATACTAGAACAGTTCTTGATATATTTTTTGCACTCAATACACTCTTGTGACCTTTGTTCTATGTAAGAGTAAAGTGGTACTAGAGTACTGGATGGCATAAATGGGGCACATAATGAATTTTTACTACTTTTCTCCTAATAGACGATAATGTTGTTTTAATAGTCTAGTGGTAGTACCAGGTATGCCAGGAATGCTCATCTTTTTCCTTTGAGTAAGATTGTATGAGAATAACATCTTGCCTAAATTGATGGCTTGTTTCCCTTCCCTACCTATGAGTAATGTTGTGTTAGAATGGTTCCTTGCATTTACTAGATGATCAAACTATGCTTATTTCTTCCACCTATATGTGAGTAACATTGTGCTAGATTAGTTAGTGCCTGGCACATAGTAGATGCTTAATACAGTCTTTGTTTCCTGCTTATTTTTTTCAGCATTCAAGATTTTTTTGTTGAGATATAATTTACATATAACGTTATATTAGTTTCAGGTGTACAACATAATGATTCAATATTTGTATATATTGCTAAATGATCACCACAACAAGTCTGGTTAACATACATCACCACACATAGTTATAATTTTTTTCTTAGTATGGGAACTTTTAAGATCTGCTTTCCTAGCAAATTTCAAATATACAATACAATATTATTAACAGTAGTCACCATGCTGTACAAGATGTGTTTTTTTTTTTGTTTGTTTTTTTTGGGGGGTTTTTTTTTTCCCTATTTTATTTATTTTTTTAAAATTTTAGCTCCATACCACATTTTTCTCCTCAGTCTCAGATCCCTCTATTTATTTATTTATTTATTTTTTTAACATCTTTATTGAAGTATAATTGCTTTACAATGGTGTGTTAGTTTCTGCTTTAAAACAAAGTGAATCAGTTATACATATACATATGTTCCCATATCTCTTCCCTCTTGCATCTCCCTCCCTCCCACCCTCCCTATCCCACCCCTCTAGGTGGTCACAAAGCATCGAGCTGATCTCCCTGTGCTATGTGGCTGCTTCCCACTAGCTATCTATTTTACATTTGATAGTGTATATATGTCCATGACACTCTCTCACCCTGTCACATCTCACCCCTCCCCCTCCCCATATCCTCAAGTCCATTCCTTAGTAGGTTTGTGTCTTTATTCCCCTCTTGCCACTAGGTTCTTCATGACCTTTTTTTTTTTTTTTTCCTTAGATTCCATATATATTTGTTAGCATACTGTATTTGTTTTTCTCTTTCTGACTTACTCCACTCTGTATGACAGACTCTAACTCCAACCACCTCATTACAAATACCTCCATTTCATTTCTTTTTACGGCTAATATTACATTGTATATATGTGCCACATCTTCTTTATCCATTCATCTGATGATGGACACTTTGGTTGCTTCCATGTCCTGGCTATTGTAAATAGAGCTGCCATGAACATTTTGGTACATGACTCTTTTTGAATTATGGTTTTCTCAGGGTATATGCCCAGTAGTGGGATTGCTGGGTCGTATGGTAGTTCTATTTTTAGTTTTTTAAGGAACCTCCATACTGTTCTCCATAGTGGCTGTATCAATTTACATTCCCACCAACAGTGCAAGAGTGTTCCCTTTTCTCCACACCCTCTCCAGCATTTATTGTTTCTAGATTTTTTGATGATGGCCATTCTGACCGGTGTGAGATGATACCTCATTGTAGTTTTGATTTGCATTTCTCTAATGATTAAGGATGTTGAGCATTCTTTCATGTGTCTGTTGGCCATCTGTATATCTTCTTTGGAGAAATGTCTATTTAGGTCTTCTGCCCATTTTTGGATTGGGTTGTTTGTTTTTTTGTTATTGAGCTGCATGAGCTGCTTGTAAATCTTGGAGATTAATCCTTTGTCAGTTGCTTCATTTGCAAATATTTTCTCCCATTCTGAGGGTTGTCTTTTGGTCTTGTTTATGGTTTCCTTTGCTGTGCAAAAGCTTTTAAGTTTCATTAGGTCCCATTTGTTTATTTGTGTTTTTATTTCCATTTCTCTAGGAGCTGGGTCAAAAAGGATCATGCTGCGATTTATGTCATAGAGTGTTCTGCCTATGCTTTCCTCTAAGAGTTTGATAGTGTCTGGCTTTACACTTAGGTCTTTAATCCATTTAAAGTGTATGGTGTCAGGGAGTGTTCTAATTTCATACTTTTACAAGTACCTGTCCAATTTTCCCAGCACCACTTATTGAAGAGACTGTCTTTTCTCCACTGTATATGCTTGCCTCCTTTATCAAAGATAAGGTGACCATATGTGCGTGGGTTTATCTCTGGGTTTTCTATCCTGTTCCATTGACAAGATGTGTTTTTAAATTCTAAATCAACTCACACAATCTGCTTAGTTTTTCAGTGGTTCCCCAGTTCTTTTATGGGTGAATAACGTTCGCTGGAACAAGACTTGGCATATAGTAGACATTTAATGCATTCAAGTTTCTTTCTATGCTAGTTTTGCTTTACTAGAACTCTGCCTGGCATATATTAGGTGCTTCCTGCATCTTTATTTCCTCCCTCCCCCATTAAGTTTGTACTAAATTAGGACCTTGTAAACACTAAGCACTTAATGCATTGTTTTTCCTTCCTCCTTTACATGAGTAATGATGGATGATCATAATGCCTGGCATTAACTAGTTACTAAGTGCGTGTTCCTTTCTTTCCTTTATGTGAGGATAATATTTTCCTGAAAGAGTGGCTGTCATATATTTAGCATTAATACCTACTCATCCGTTTTTACAATATATGACTTATGCTAAGATAGTGCCACGCATATGCTGTGTGCTCCTTATGTGTTCATTTCCTTTCTCTGTGTATGAGTAGTGATGTACCAGAATAGTGCCTGGTATACTATGTACTTCACTCATGCATGTTTTCTTCCCCTATATGGAAATAAGATTTTACTGAAACGTACTTGCCGTGTATTGGATGATTAATTCATGCTTGTTTCCTTCCCTCTATGTGTGTAGCGTTGTAGTGGAATCCTGTCTCGCATATTCTGGGTGCTCAATGTAATCTTGTTTCCTTCCTCCTAATTATGAGTAACGTTATACTAGAGTAGTGTCTGATCTCTATTAAGCTCTGAATTCATGCTCATTCCCTTCCTTTATGTGTGAACAACATTATAAACTAATACAGTGTCATGTCCCAGGCTATGAATTCACGCTCCTTTCCTTCCCTACATATAAGTGTTTAATAGAATGGTACCTGACATATACTAGGCAATTAATGAGACTTCCATCTTTCCCTTTGTGTGAGTAATGTTGTACTAAAATAATGCCTGGCATATACTAGATGCTTCACACAGAATCCTATCACTGTCCCTTGTATGTATAAGTGATTTTCACTAGAATAATAACTGGTTATGCTATGTGTTCCACGCATGCTCATTTCCTTCCCCTATGGACTAGTAAAGATGTGTTAGAATAGTGCCTGGCATGTACTAGGTGCTACATTCATGGTCATTTTCTCTCTGTGTGTAACTGTGTATTAGAACTGTGCCTTGCATATCCTAGCTGCTGGGTCTTGTTTCCTCCCACCCTATGTGAGCACTGTAGTAATAGAAGAGTACCTGGAGCATATAAGGCTTTAATCTTTAATGTATGCTTGTTTGTTTCCCCTATGGGTGAATAATGTTAAAATAGAAATTGTGCCTGGTGTATAACAGACAATCAATTCCTGCCTGTCTCCTTCATCCCATGTGCGAGTAATGTTGAACTAGAATAATGCCAGACATGTATTCGCTGCTCTATTTCACTATAAGGAATGTTGTACTAGAATAGCACCTGGAACTTATTGGTATTTAATGCATGTTCACTCATTTCCATGTATGTGTGAATAAATATTATACTAGAAATTAGCCTGGCATGTACTGACACTTCCTTGCCCCCTGAGTGAGTAATGCATTAATAGTGCCTGGCATATACAAGGTATTCAAGCATGAGAGCTTCCTTCAATGTGTTAACAAGATGGTGTGTGACACTGTGTTTACTGGTTTATGTTGAAACATTGTGTTTGGTGTATGTGATACTGTAGTTAGTGATGTGCATGTGACGCCCTGTGTTTAGTGGTGTGGACTATGTGTGATACTGTGATTAGTGTGTGAGATGTGTGTTAGTGGTATGTGGTGTTGCAATGCTGGTTTAGTGATGTCTGTGAGATACTGGGTCTAGTTGCTTATCATCTGTGATATTATGTTTAATATTGTGTATGTAGCAGACTGTTAATAATGTGTGTATGATACACTGTGTGCAGTGGTGTGTGATGTATGTGATACAATGTTTCATGATGATTTTAGGTCACTGTGTTTTTAAAGTAGTTGTGAGTTGTGCCTAATGACATGTGATGTACGATGTTGTATTTAGTAATGTGTGTAAAGTATTGTGTTAATGTCTGTGTGTAGTTAATGATATTTGGTGTGTGTGATAATCTGTTTAGTGAGAAGTTTGAATCACTGTGTTTAGTGAAGTATGTGAGAGACACTGCATTTACTTTTCTGCAGTGTGTGTGTGATACTGGGTTTAGTGATATGTGTATGAAGCACCGTGTTTATCAATGTGTGTGAGATATATTTTTATTGATACATGACATGAGTAATACTATTATGAGTAATTATGAGACTACGTGGTATTGTTGTGATCAGATACAACAATGCATGAGCCATAGCTTTACTAATGTGTGAAATGTTAATAAAATGTCTTAAGTGATAATTGCTAAGTAGTGTGTATGTGTGTGTGTGTGTGTGTGTGTGTGTGAATCTCTGAGTTTAATGGTGTGTGATATGTGTAGATTCTGTGAAGATACGGTGTGCAGACACCAGGTTTAAGTGTTGTGCTGTGTTATGATACTGTGTCTAGTGACGTGTGTTTGAGATGCTGTGTTTGTCAGGGTTTGTGTGAGGCACTCTGTTTAATCATGTATGTGTGAGTCACTGCTTTTAGTGGTATGACATGTGTGTGTGTGTGATATGTATTTAATAATTTGTGTGTGAGACACTGTGCTTAGTGGTGTGTTATGTTTGATAAGGTGTTTAGTGATGTTGGTGCTAGGCTCAGTGTTAAGTGATGTGTGTATTAGACACTGGGTTAGTGGTATGTTGTATGTGTGTTATAATGATTTTAGCGAAACAGGTGTGAGGCATTGTGTTTACTTGTGTGTGTGTCTGAGGCACATTATTAGTAGCAGTTTTTGTTGGTGATGATGTGTTTAGTGATGTGTGTGAGAGGCACAGTGTTTGTTCAGGTGTGTGCAAAACATACACCTAACACTATTAAACACAGCATATCAACATAGATCACTAAACAAACTAGGACATGTACCATGCAGTGCCAACACACAGTGTTTCACACATGTATGACAATACGTGGTCACACAAGTACTAGCACTAATAAATACAGTGTGTCACATATATAATGTGAAGCTGTAATAGGGAAGAACAAATCTGACTCCATATTAGATCTGTTTCTTTTACTTTAACCTTTGTACTCTATTGTTTTTGCTTTGAGTTAAGAATGTTGCCTATAGCCTGAAATATACAGGTTAGCCCATTCTCAAGGCTCTGACCTTTAGGGGTGTAATGCTTTTCCATTCATATATAGAAAAAAAAAAAGTTGCAGAACAGAGAATAACAATTGTCTTGCCTTGCCGGAGATTTACAGGAACATCATGACCTGACCTACCTGGATAGTTGCAAGAGCAAAGGGTTCTTACACCAAGAAGTCTGCAACAACCAACCACGTCCCTCCTTCACCTTGCCTTTAAAAATGCTTTACTGAAACCCCTTGGGGAGTTTGGGGTTTGGGGGGTATGAGCCACCCATTCTTCCTGCATGGCCCTGCAATAAACCTTTCTCTGCTCCAAACTCTGACGTTTTGGTATTGTTGGTATTCAGTATTTGGTTTGGTTTTGGCCTCAATGTGTGTTGGGCACATGAACTTGCCTTTGGTAACACAACGAAGTGGTGTATGCACCAAGTATTTTTAAATATCCTGGTTCATACATATATCACTATGTACAGTAACAAACACACATACCACTATTAAGCACAGTGTTTCAACTTATATCACTAACCAAAATACTACACTGCAACACACACTGCCAAACATAGTGCTGAACACAGTTCTTTAACATGTGTCACTAAGGAAGAAGAAAATATAGCACTTCTGCTAGACAGATACATGCTCACACATGTATCATCTTATGCAGTAACACACACATGAACTACTAAACAGAATTTAAATATATATTGCTAAAAGAGGTGTAGGTACCATGCACTGCTATATTAAATGGTACACAAATACATCTCTGTACCAGTAACTCATATATCTAACAATATTAAACAGAGTTTCAACATACATCACTGACAAAGTACTTCACACAGACCGCTAAACACCAGGCTTCAAGCAGGGTGACACAGACCTAGCACTAGTAACACAATATGTCACAATATAACCCTAAACAATTAGTACACATACCACACATTGCTGAACCCAGTGTTTCTCACGTATATCACTAAACACAATGCCACACACAACTGAACACAGTGTCACACATATATTTCATTAAATACTGTACCATATACACCCTGTACCACTAAACACAATGTTCAACCTTATATCACTAAACAGACACAAGCTCCTGACATGTAACACTAAACACAGTAGCACACACACCAAGCACAACTAAACGTAGTCCCTCACACATATATCGCCAAAGAGAGTAGCCCACACACCAGGTTCCCGGAAGTATGGTGTTTCACATATGTGTTATCAACACAGTGGTACTCACAATAGTCAACAATAAATGCAGCATTTCACACATATTACTAAACAGAGCAGCACACACACAGCACCAGACTCAGTGTCACATGTATGTTACTCACAGGGTAGCACGGCCATCACATGCTGCTAAACACAGTGTCTGACATTATATTACTAAACAAAGTTGCATACCACCTGGCACCACTGAAAACAATGTTTCACACGGATATCACTAAGCAGAGTAGCAAGCTCACCAGGCGCCATCAAACTGAGTGTCTAACACATGTCTCCAAACAAAGTAGAAATTAGAAGCACTTCTAATCAGAGCTTCTCACAATTACATCACTAATCAGTAGCACATGACCACATCTACTAAATATTGTCTCACACTTATATTAATGCACAGAGTTCCAAAATCATTGCATAGCTTTAAACATAACTCATACTGTATAAAACAATATTCCTTCAAATACACACCTCTAAGTACACTATCTCATACACCACATACCTTTAAGCCCCGTGGCTCACACCCACACATTACTAAATAAAAATTCTTACCACACGTGCCACTAAATGCATTATCGCACATCCACATAACACAAACCAAGTGTTTCAAACAGAAATAATTGAACATAGTCTAATACACATCCCATTAAACACAATGTAACACACATGTATCCCTAAGTACAACAAAAAACACACCATAGGCCACTAACAATGTTTCACTGGTAGATCAGTAAACACAGAAGCACACACAGCAGGCATGACCAAACAAAATGTCTTATACAAATATTACTAAACAAAATGACACACATACTTTTCACCTGGAACAATGTCTTACACATATATCACTAAACAGAGTAGTACACACCATAGATACCACAAAGCACAATCTCTCACACATATAACACTAAATAGAGTAGCAAATACACAGGCAGCATGAAACAGTGTCTCACACATATATCACCGAACACAATAGCACACACACTACTGAATTCAAATCTTCACCCATGATTCACTATGTGAAGCAGCACAGGGTGAATCATCACTAAGCGCAGTATCTCAAGCAATATTACAAAGCACAGTAGGAAACACACCTGGAAACCCTACAGGCAGTGTCTCTCACATATATCACTAAACAAAATAGCAAGCATCCAGGTGCTATTAAACACAGCACCTCACACAAATCGCTCAACACAGTGGCCAACACCAGGCTATTTCCACAGTGTTTTGCTCCATTATAACCACCCTAGTAGCCCACACACCAGGCACCACTAAGCACAGTGTCTCACACATGTATCACTGAAACACTAGCACAGATATTAGGCACTATTAACACAGTAGCTCACAAATACATCACTAAACAAAATATTACACAAAACAGGCACTCCAGCTAATGTTATGCACACATATATCACTAAACATAGTAGCAGTCACACCAATAAATACAATATTGCACACATATATCAATAAACACGGTCCACATATTTCTCTAAAGAGAATACCACCCACACCAGGCAGGGCTGAATATGTATGATACACACATATGTATGATACACATGTCACTGTCACAACAGCATCTGCACCACTGAGCCAAAGGTTTCAGATGTACATCATTAAACAGATTAACACACCTCAGTGTAACACTAAGCACAGGATCTCACATATCACTACACACAGTGCCACACACACTTGTCTTTATTTAACTCAATATCTCACTCATGTATCACTGAACAAAGTAGTGAATACACTAGGTACAACTAAACACAGGGTGTCATTAAAGAGCACAGCAAATAAACAACCAAATGTCACTAAACAGACCACACACACAGCCCACAATGACACACACACCAGGCACCTCAAAATACAGTGTCTCAAACCTGTATCACTAAACACAATTTTCCACACACAAGCCACTACTGACACAATGTCTCACATCCCTAAACATAGCAGTGAAAAACCATGAACCAGTAGAGTATCACACACATAATTCACTAATATAGTAGCACATAAACAGCTAAATGCAATGTCTCAGAAAATATTACTAAACGATGTATCACACACACTTGGCCTCACTAAACACAATTTCAAACTCATATGTCACTTAAGAAAGTAGCAAACACACCAGGCACTTATAAACAAAGTGCCTCTCACACAGATATCTAAGCAGAGTAGCACACACAGAAGAAACCACTAAATAGATTGTCTCACACATATATCACTAAACCCAATCAGAGGATGGGTAGACCAATGGTAATTCCTGCTGGCCCTCTAACATTTAAAGGCCCTAAACAAATCTCCACTATTTACCCCAGTTTGGAAGAATTAGAAAGGTGAGAAGATAAAAGTGACAATGAGAAACTTCACTGAATTGCCAAGGGTGATGGTCCAGGAAATTAAGCAAATTGGAATGTTTGAACAGACTTGATATCAAGTGGTTGTCTATCTTTTAGCTGCATGTATTCAGGGGATGGATAGTAAGTCTAACTGTAGAGCACCTCCCCTACCTAGTATTGTAGAACAGAATGGACATAAGTTTACCTTCCAGAATACATTAACTATGTTACTGAATGCAAGTTTGTGTCCCCAACGCACAGCAAGGCCAAACAAACAGAAACATTGGAGTTTGGAGCAAAGAAAGATTTATTTCAGGGCTGTGCAAGGAGAATGGGTAGCTCATGACCCAAAAGCCTCAAACTCCTGGAAGGGTTTCAGCAAAGCACTTTTAAAGGCAAGGTGAGGAGAGATGTGGTTAGTTGTTGCAAACTTCTTGGTGTCAGAATCCTTTGTTCTTGCAGCTGTTCACATAGGACACGTCATAATGTTCCTGTAAACCTCCAGCAAGACAAATGTTATTCTCTGTTCTGTAACTTTTTATCTCTAGATGAATGGACTCTCAGAACCCCGAGAACAGGTAATCCTGTATAGTTCAGGCTATAGGGAACATTCTTTTACAAAAGATACAGAGCCCGCATGACTAAGCACAGGCAACAAAGTACAAAAGTTAAAGTAAAAAGGAACATCTAATATGGAGTCAGATTTGTTCTTCCTTATCACAGTGAGAACCTATAGAATTGCCTGAGCCCCATGCAATCTCTACAGATTGTTATTTTGAAACAGTATAAAATAACTGGCAGGAAAAAAAAAAGAAATTACCGTTCAAATTAGTGACATGTTAGAAGCTGGAGTGCTGGTACCAAAAAATTCACTATACAATAGCTCAGTGTGGCTGATGAAAAAGGCAGATGGTTCATGGAGACTAATAGTAGACTGTCAAGGATTGAATAATATTGGTTCCACCTATAGCATCAGCAGACTCTGAAATAGTTTGAAGAGTGGGGGAAAAAAGCACTAGAGGAGACTCAATAGTTGGTCTTGCCAGTGCTTTTTCCCACTACCAATCTCAGTTTCTTCATGTAGGAAGGATCCTAAGCTACATTTACTGTATTACTACAGGGTTATTTGCATTTGCCTGCTTACTGTCAGTAACTGGTTGGAAGAAATTTGGACTTGATGCAGGTCCCAACTGTAATAATACACTACATTGACGATATGATAATATAGAAACTGAAGAGTGAGATAGGACGGACTTAAGTACCATGATGACACACATGACTCATGGAGGCTGTTTAATAAATCCAGCAAAGGTCCAAGGGTCCACCCAAACAGTGAACGTCTTCAGAATAAACTGGGCAGGAGCCACCTGTGACATTCTGTAAGCAACTCAAAATCAACTGCTTGCATTGCCTACCTTTGGAACTAATCAAGAAACACAACCCCTGGTCCGGTTATTTGAATTTATGAAGATACATATTTCACATCTGGGAGTAGTGTTAACCACTATCAATAAACTCCCCCAAAGAAGGTCACATTTGAATGTGGGCTTGAAAAATGACAGACTAGGTGTGAGTTATAAAAGGTGGTAACTCAGTCAAAGCCTTTGGGTCCTTATAATTCACACTCAGATATGATTTTCAGAGTATCTGCTGCTTACACTTATGCAAACTGGAGAGGGCTGACATGCATGCTGTTTTCTTCACAGTGATGGGAAAATTGGGCAACAGTAATGGCGGCCCCAAATAATGCTTTCATCATTTTAGTAACGTGTTATTACAGTAATGCTTGACACACAGTAGGTGTTCCATGCATTATTACCTTTCCTAAGTGTGCAAATGGTGGGGCTAGAATATTACTTAGATTATATGCAGTACTAAATTCCTGCTTGTTTCTTTCCACCTATGTGTGAGTAATGTTCTAAAATAGTGCCTGGTAATAATTGGTGATTAATGCCTCTTGTCTCCTTAGCTCTGTGTGAGTAATGTAGTTTCAGAATAGTACCTGCTGGATAGTCAATTCTCTATGCATATTCCTCTTCCTCCCACCCCCACTACGTATGAGAAAGATTATTATCGGGTATATACTAGGCACTCATTGTATGCTCTTGTTCTTCCACTGATGTGTGTTTAATGTACTAGAATAGTGTCTGGCATATATCAGGTGCTTAGTGCCGAGTCTTACTTTTTTTCGGATTGGTGTTTTTTTTTTTTTTATAACAATCTTGACTGGTTATCATTGATGTAAACTTAAGAGATAGGGAAGCAAAACAGTGTAAATTTATATTCCACTGAAGGTCAAGGAATACTTTGTCTAAGTGTCACTGATAGCACTGGTTAAGACCACTCACCTTAATCAGCTACAAACCAGAGGGAAACTACTGGAGCTCTGAAACACAATGAAAACCCAAGTATATGAATTTACTGTTTCAAGCCTGGAATTTCCATATCAGTGTTCCCCATTTGAAAGATTTCTTTTCTAGAAATGCTTGTTTTTATTTGTGAGATATTTAATGGCATAGTAGTCGTATTATTCAAAGAAATATTAAGTCTGACTCAAAAAGTAGAAGTAAAATCTATAACTTTTTGAGTTGAATTGTGCTATTTTAATAAGCTTTTTATTTTGGAATAATTTTTAGACTTACAGAAAGTTTCCAAAGATAGTACGGAGAGTTCCTTTATACCCTGCATCTAGTGCCCCTATAGTTAACATTTTACATTGTCATGGCACTTTATTCAAAACAAGCAAGTGACATTGGTATATTTATTAATTTCCTAAGGTTGCTATAGCAAGTTGCTACAACCTTGGTAGCTTCAAACAACAGATGTTTATTCTTTCACAGTTCTGGAGGCCAGAAGTCCAAAATCAAGATGTCCCCAGGACCATACTTCCTCTAAAGGCTTTAAAGGAAATTCTGCTCTTTGCTTCTTCTAATCTCTGGTAGTTGCTGCGATTTCTTGGATTTATGGCTCCAATCTCCAGTCTCTGTTCCGTGATCACATTGCCTCCTCCTCTTCTTCTGTGTGTCTCTCTTTGTTTCTCTTATAAGGTCACTTGTCACTGGATTTAGTTATTTATTAATTATTAATATATATATATTTTTAACATCTTTATTGGAGCATAATTGCTTTATAATGATGTGTTAGTTTCCGCTGTATAACAAAGTGAATCACCTATACATATACATATATCCCCATATCTACTTCCTCTTGCGTCTCCCTCCCGCACTCCCTATCCCACCCCTCTACGTGATCACAAAGCACCGAGCTGATCTCCCTGTGCTATGTGGCTGCTTTCCACTAGCTATTTTACATTTGGTAATGCATATATGTCCATGACACTCTCTCACTTCGTCCCAGCTTACCCTTCCTACTCCACATGTCCTGAAGTGCATTCTCTACATCTGCATCTTTATTCCTCTCCTACCCCTAGTTTGTTCAGAAACAATTTTTTTTATTTCTTTAAGATTCCATATATATGTGTTACATATGGTATTTGTTTTTGTCTTTCTGACTTACTTCAGTCTGTATAGAAGAATCTAGGTCCATCCACCTCACTACAAAAAACTCAATTTCACTTCTTTTTATGGCTGAGTAATATTCTATTGTATATATGTGCCACATCTTCTTTATACATTCATCTGTCGATGGACACCTAGGTTGCTTCCATGCCCTGGGTATTGTAAATAGAGCTGCAATGAATATTGTGGTAAATGACTCTTTTTGAATTATGGTTTTCTCAGGGTATATGCCAGGTAGTGGGATTGCTGGGTTGTATGGTAGTTCTATTTTTAGTTTTTTAAGGAACCTCCATACTGTTCTCCATAGTGGCTGTATCAATTTACATTCACACCAACAGTGCAAGAGGGTACCCTTTTCTCCACACCCTCTCCAGCATTTATTGTTTGTAGATTTTTTGATGATGGTCATTCTGAATGGTGTGAGGTGATACCTCATTGTAGTTTTGATTTATATTTCTCTAATGATTAGTGATGTTGAGCATCCTTTCATGGGTTTGTTGGCAATCTATATCTTCTTTGGAGAAATGTCTATTTAGGTCTTCTGCCCATTTTTGGATTCAGTTGTTTCTTTTTTTGATATTGAGCTGCATGAGCTGCTTGCAAATTTTGGAGATTAATCCTTTGTCTATTGCTTCATTTACAAATATTTTATCCCATTCTGAGGATTGTCTTTTCGTCTTGTTTATGGTTTCCTTTGTTGTGTAAAAGCTTTTAAGTTTCATTAGGTGCCATTTGTCTATTTTTTGTTATTGTTTTCATTTCTCTAGGAGGTGGGTCAAAAAGGATCTTGCTGTGATTTATGTCATAGAATGTTCAGCCTATGTTTTCCTCTAAGAGTTTTATAGGGTCTGGCCTTACATTTAGGTCTTTAATCCATTTTGAGTTTATTTTTGTGTATGGTGTTAGGGAGAGTTCTAATTTCATTCTTTTACAGGTAGCTATCCAGTTTTCTAGCAACACTTATTGAAGAGGCTGTCTTTTCTCTATTGTATATTCTTGCCACCTTTATGAAAAATAAGATGACCATAGTGCATGGATTTATCTCTGGGCTTTCTATCCTGTTCCACTGATCTATATTTCTGTTTTTGTGCCAGTACCATCCTGTATTGATTACTGTAGCTTTGTAGCAGAGTCTCAAGTCCAGGAGCCTGATGCTTCCAGCTCCGTTTTTCTTTCTCAAGATTGCTTTGGCTATTCAGGTTCTTTTGTGTCTCCATACAAATTGTGAAATATTTTGTTCTAGTTCTGTGAAAAATGCTATTGGTAATATGAGAGGGATTGCATTGAATCTGTAGATTGGTTTGGGTAGTAAAATCATTTTCACAACATTGATTCTTCCAATTCAAGAACATGATATATCTCTCCATCTGTTTGTATCATCCTTAATTTCTTTCATCAGTATCTTATAGTTTTCTGCGTACAGGTCTTTTGTCTCCTTAGGTAGGTTTATTCCTAGGTATATTATTCTTTTTGTTGCAATGGTGAATGGGAGTGTTTCCTTACTTTCTGTTTCAGATTTTTTGTTATTAGTGTATAGGAATGCAAGAGATTTCTGTGCATTAATTTTGCATCCTGCTACTTAACCAAATTCATTGATTGGCTCTAGTAGTTTTCTGGCAGCATCTTTAGGATTCTCTATGTATAGTATCACATCATAAACAAACAGTGACAGCTTTACTTTTTCTTTTCCGATTTGGATTCCTTTTATTACTTTTCCTTCTCTGATTGCTGTGGCTAAAACTGCCAAAACTATGTTGAATAAGAGTGGTGAGAGTGGACAACTTTGTCTTGTTCCTGATCTTATAGGAAATGGTTTCAGTTTTTCACCATTGAGAATGATGTTGGCTGTGTGGCTGTGGGTTTGTCATATGTGGCCTTTGTTATATTGAGGTAAATTCCCTCTATGACTACTTTCTGAAGGGTTTTTATCATAAATTGGTGTTGAATTTTGTCAAAAACTTTTTCTGCATCTATTGAGATGATCATATGGATTTTCTCCTTCGATTTGTTAATATGGTTTATCACACTGATTGATTTGCATATATTGAAGAATCCTTGCATTCCTGGGATAAACCTCACTTGATCATGGTGTATGATCATTTTAAGGTGTTGTTGGATTCTGTTTGCTAGTGTTTTGTTGAGGATATTTTCATCTATGTTCATCAGTGATATTGGCCTGTAGTTTTCTTTCTTTGTGACATCTTTGGCTTTGGCATCAGGGTGATGGTGGCCTCGTAGAATGAGTTTGAGAGTGTTCCTTCCTCTGCTCTATTTTGAAGAGTTTGAGAAGGATAGGTGTTAGCTCTTCTCTAAATATTTGATAGAATTCACCTGTGAAGCTATCTGGTCCTGGGCTTTTGTTTGCTGGAAGATTTTTAATCACAGTTTCAATTTCAGTGTTTGTGATTGGTCCGTTTATATTTTCTATTTCTTCCTGGTTCAGTCTTGGAAGGTTATGCTTTTCTAAGAATTTGTCCATTTCTTCCAGGTTGCCCAGTTTACTGACATATAGTTGCTTGTATTAATCTCTCATAATCCTTTTGTATTTCTGCAGTTTCGGTTGTTACTTCTCCTTTTACATTTCTAATTCTATTGATTTGAGTCTTCTCCTTTTTTTTCTTGATGAGTCTGGCTAATAGTTTATCAATTTTGTTTATCTTCTCAAAGAACCAGCTTTTAGTTTTATTGATCTTTGTTACTGTTTCCTTCATTTCTTTTTCATCTATTTCTGATCTGATCTTTATGATTTCTTTCCTTCTGCTAACTTCGGGATTTTTTTGTTCTTCTTTCTCTAATTGCTTTAGGTGTAAGGTTAGGTTTTTTACTTGAGATGTTTCTTGTTTCTTGAGGTAGGATTGTATTGCTATAAACTTCTCTCTTAGAACTGATTTTGCTGCATCCCATAGGAATTGGGTCGTCGTGTTTTCATTTTCATATGTTTCTAGGTATTTTTTGATTTCCTCTTTGATTTCTTCAGTGGTCTCTTGGTTATTTAGTAGTCTATTGTTTAGCCTCCATGTATTCGTATTTTTTACAGTTTTTTTCCTGTAATTGATATCTAGTCTCATTGCCTTGTGGTCTGAAAAGATACTTGATACAATTTCAATTTTCTTAATTGTACCAAGGCTTGATTTGTGTCCTAAGATATGATCTATCCTGGAGAATGTTCCATGAGCCCTTGAGAAGAAATTGTATTCTGTTGTCTTTAGATGGAATGTCCTAAAATATCAATTAAGTGCATCTTGTTTAATGTGTCATTTAAAGATTCTGTTTCCTTATTTATGTTCATTTTGGATGATCTGTCCATTGGTGAAAGTGGAGTGTTAAAGTCCCCTACTATTATTGTGTTACTGTCGATTTCCCCTTTTATGGCTGTTAGCATTTGCCTTATGTATTGAAGTGTTCCTATGTTGGGTACATATTTACATATGTCATATCTTCTTCTTGGTTTGATCTCTTGATCATTATGTAGTGTCCTTCTTTGTCTCTTGTAATCGTCTTTATTTTAAAGTCTATTGAGTCTGATATGAGAATTGCTACACCAGCTTTATTTTGATTTCCACTTGCATGGAATATCTTTTTCCATCCCCTCATTTTCAGTCTGTATGTGTGCCTAGGTCTGAAGTGGGTCTCTTGTAGACAGCATGTATATGGGTCTTATTTTTGTATCCATTCAGCCAGTCTATGTCTTTTGGTTGGAGCATTTAATCCATTTACATTTAAGGTAGTTATTGATATGTATGTTCCTATTGCCATTTTCTTAATTGTTTTGGGTTTGTTATTGTAGGCCTTTTCCTTCTCTTGTGTTTCTGACTAGAGAAGTTCCTTTAGCATTTGTTGTAAAGCTGGTTACGTGGTGCTGAATTCTATTAGCTTTTGCTTGTCTTTAAATGTTTTAGTTTCTCCATCCGATCTGAATGAGATCCTTGCTGGGTAGAGTAATCTTGGTTGCAGGTTTTTCCCTTTCATCACTTTAAATATGTTCCTTCTGGCTTACAGAGTTTCTGCTGAAAGATCAGCTGTTAACCTTATGGGGATTCCGTTGTATGTTATTTGTCATTTTTCCCTTGCTGCTTTTAATAATTTTTCTTTGAATTTAAATTTTGATAGTTTGATTAATATGTGTCCTGCCATGTTTCTTCTTGGATTTATCCTGTATGGGACTCTCTGCACTTCCTGGAATTGATTGACTCTTTCCTTTCCCATATTAGGGAAGTTTTCAAATATAATCTCTTCAAATATTTTCTCAGTCCCTTTCTTTTCCTCTTCTTCTTCTGTGACCCCTATATTTCAAATGTTGGTGTGTTTAATGTTGTCCCAGTGGTCTCTGAGACTGTCCTCAATTTTTTTCATTCTTTTTTCTTTATTCTGCCCTGTGGTAGTTATTTTCATTATTTTATCTTCCAAGTCACTTATCCGGTCTTCTGCCTCAATTATTCTGTTATTGATTCCTTCTAGAGAATTTTTAATTTCATTTATTGTGTTGTTCATCATTGTTTGTTTGCTCTTTAATTCTTCTAGTTCCTTGTTAAACGTTTCTTGTATTTTCTCCATTCTATTTCCCAGATTTTGGATCATCTTTACTATCATTACTCTTTATTCTTTTTCAGGTAGACCACCTATTTCCTCTTCATTTGTTTGTTGATAGGTTTTTCCCTTGCTCATTCATCTGCCGTGTGTTTCTCTCTCTTCTCATTTTTCTCAACTTACTGCATTTGGGGTCTCTCTTTCACAGCCTGCAGGTTCATAGTTCCTGTTGTTTTTGGTGTCTGCCTGCAGTGGGTAAGGTTGGTTCAGTGGGTTGTGTAGGCTTCCTGGTGGAGGGGACTGGTGCCTGTGTTTTGGTGGATGAGGCTCGATCCTGTCTTTTGGTGGGCAGGACCAGATCTGGTGGTGTGTTTTGGGATGCCTATGACCTTATTATGATTTTAGGCAGCCTCTCTGCTAATGGATGGCGTTGTGTTCCTTTCTTGCTAGTTGTTTGGTGTAGGGTATCCAACACTGTAGCTTGCTGGTTGTTGAGTGGAGCTGGGTCTTAGCGTTGAGATGGAGATATCTTGTATAGCTTTCGCCGTTTGACATTACATGGACCTGGGAGGTCTCTTGTGGACCAATATCCTGAACTCGTCTCTCCCACCTCAGAGACACAGGCCTGACACCTGGCTGGAGCACCAAGACACTGTCAGCCACATGGTATAGGTCTTAGCAATCTCATTACATGATTTCATTTTCCTTATTAAGTCACCTTTTCACTTAAAGGAAGCAGTTCATGACTTCTTTTTGGCATTTCCAAATTACCAGAATCACTATTCTAGTGTTTTGGTGCTGTTATTAAGTAAATAAGGGTCACTTGAACACAAGCACTGTGATACTATGACGGCCGATCTGATAACCAAGATGGCTGCTAAGTGACTAACCTAGAGTCTTACTTTCACTTCTGCATGACTAAGTTTGTACTAGAATAACATCTGTGATAATACTGGGCACTTAGTAAATGTTTATTTTATTTTCCTCTAAGTGAGTAAGGTTGCATATGAATAGTGTATGATATAGAGTATGTGCTCCATGCATGTTTCCTTCCCCTATGTGTGTGAAAAATGTGTCTAGAATAGTACCTGGTGCATAATAGACAGTCAATGTATGCTCATTTCTTTAGGAGTAATATAATAAAAATTGTGACTCAATCTATGCTCAATCCTGCTAATTCCATCCTTTACCTACGAATAATGTCATATTAGAATGATACTTGACATATACTGGTGCTCAATTCATGCTTTCTTTTCCTTCTATTTATGGGTAATGTACAATTATAGAATTGTTTCTGGCATAAGTAAGGTGATCAGTGCCTGTTTATTTAATATATTGTTTGTACGACTGCTATTGCTCTGATTTTATGTTCTTTAGAAGTATTGAAAAGATATAATTTATTACCAAAATATGTGTATAGATTTAAGGCACCTATAGCTACCTTACCATCAAACAAATATCCAGTGAAATGTGATAGAGGACGGACTTTGTTAGAACTTTGAAGCCTGGATAGAATTTATCTTGGTGACGATAATGAAGGATCATCTCAGTAGGGGAAGCATAACCCAGTAGAGCAAGTTAATTGGAATACGGTCAGGACTGCTGGACTTTGAGTGTGGAGACGTAATTTTGAGCCTGTGCTCTGCTCCTGTGTAATAATGAAGATGTCATATCAACTCCCTGCTTCCCAATACCCTAATTTCTCTCTAAGCCAAATGCCCCAAGGTTTCTCCAGCTTATGGATATAAATGAAGTAATACTAATGCACATAATTACTTTGGTTGTTGTTCTTCCCCTTGCCAGCTCATGCAGGATCCCTGCTTTATGTAAAAGAATCACTCAATCATTTCTGGGAATTCATAGGAACACCCCCCCCTTTTTTTCTAGGGACCAATCGTGTCTGCCAAGTGGTCCCTCATACGAGGTCATCTCTCTCTCCAGGCCCTGCTGTGTCTGCCATCATGCAGTTCTTCCGAGGAAACAATGCTCAAACTAAGGATGCCCTAAACTCAACATTTCAAGACTCTTATGAGAGTCAAATTGTATTCTTCACAGAAATGGTGACTTTGAATGTGAAGCTTTTCTCTTCCCTCAGGCACTGAACCAAACCTTGGTTTCTAATATGGCCTGGATATTGAAGGCAAAGATTAATATATAGTAGAACCCAAAAATAATTAGACTGCAGACATTTTGATTAGCAAAGAGAAAATGTACACAGTCATAAGCTCCCTGATTGGAATGAGCATGATAATCATTCATTCAAAATGTAATTAATACATAGTGGGCTTCAGGGCTTCATAGCAAATAAGCTGGAAACGAGGAGTTTAGTAACAAATGACATTCCTACTATCCCGGCCCTTACGGATACTTAAAACTGATCAGTGGAGGTGACAGATATTTTAATAAATAATTGCAATTCAATATATAATCTTTTTTGATGATAACAGTATAGAGATGGGCTTTATTGGAAATGTTTCAGCTCAAGTATAAAAAGCTAAAGAATAATAAGGTAGAATATATATTAACACATACATTCCTCTTAAATCACTTCTGTGTCCCCATGCCTAGAACATGCACATATTCAATTTATTTGTGGAATGAATGAATGCTGCCAAGATGATAGAAAAAAATAATAAAATTAAAACGTATGGAGGTGTTAGGGCAAAATTTTTGTCAAGTTACCTACAATCTTTAGCCTCTGTCAGTAAAAGGTGAATGATAATATCACCCCTTATGTAGTGTTATGGTGATAAAATTGTATACTCAAAGTATTTAGCATTCTGTCAACATTAGTTCTTAAGGAGGGAACTCTAAATCACAAGAAGTAAAATAAGTTGAGCAGGAAGGGTTTCCTTTGTCATGCTGGGGGTTTGAGTCATACCCTCCTATCTCTTCCTAAGGGAAGTCACTTGGAAACCTGGTGAAAACCAACTGCACAACTGTACACTTTTCCAAGAATTGTGAGAGCTTGTCCTCTAGGAGGTAGTAGCTGATGTGGTGCTCCTTCTGAAATTGTCTTAAGATGTGAGTTCAGAACAGTTGAGTTGGGGATTATCTTCTGAGCTTGAAAAGGCTTACCAAATGTCTCTGTATAAAATTTTAAGAGGATCATTTTTGCCCTCATAACTTTCTTATAGATTCTTAGCTAAGGTACTGAGCTTTGGAATTAATAGATCAGTTGGCTGTGTCCAGGCTATCATTCTGGG
Organism: Balaenoptera physalus; assembly: GCF_965194825.1. Lineage (NCBI taxonomy): Eukaryota > Metazoa > Chordata > Mammalia > Artiodactyla > Balaenopteridae > Balaenoptera > Balaenoptera physalus. Next base: position 18,449,519 of record NC_138894.1, read on the forward strand.
TAAAAAAAAGAAATGCTAACAGTAACTTTTTTCTGGGCATCACCTCACAAAAAGGCAGATGTATGAAGACAAAATGAACAAAAAGAGAGGGGAAAAAAGAAAACGGACACTCTGAGGTCAGAGGATCATTTTTCCCCCAATGTTATGAAACCGTTAGACTGAAATGAGGTGGATGTTTCTCTCCTAAGAACACTCTGATGTTGTAGAAAAAGAGGATAATGCTTTTATTTTTGGATTAAAGAGAAGGTAGAATTTGCTACTTATGCTGATATAAAAAGGTGATTTCATCTGAAAATTTGAATAAATGGTCAATCAAAACCTGAGATTGTATTTGCTGAGTAACCTTCCAGTTTAATTTCTTAATGCAACAAGTGGGCTGTAAATAAAACAGAAGAATGACCCAGGATTACTAAAGTGCACATGGATACATTATATAGGTTACAAATTAATTTGATCATGTGCTTTTAAATATATACATTTATTTTCGGTTGTTTTGGAGTTATTTTTTAATGGAAATTAAATTATACTGTATATTTAGTTCTGAGTCTTGCATTTTTTACACTCAACAATATGTCCCTGTCTCTACATGGAGATCCACCCTTTTCTGAAAGCGCTATGGTATCATATGCCATACCAGACCACAATTTAACACTCCCTCTATTGTTCAAGATTAGACTATCTTCAATTGTTCCATATTATAAACAATATTACCATGAATATATTTATATAAATACCCTGATACTCTTGTCTGAGCATCTCTATAGATTTCTAGAAGTGGGATTGCTCATAGGATATGTGCATTCAGTTTGATTTTGATTAAATTTGTTTTTATTTTGGAGCAGTCCCACACTTACAGAGAAGCTGCTAGTACAACACAAAGAACTGAATTTGTTAGTGTGTATGTTTCCTACAAATAAGTGTATTTTCCAACATAGCCATGTTACAATGATAAAAATCTGGAAGTTAACATCCGTTCATTACTACTATCTATTCCTTCAATCTCATTCAAGTTTCTACAACTGTCCCAATAATGTAATGTTTAGCAAAAGGATCTATTTCAGAAGTAGATATTGTATTTAGTTGTCATGTTTCTTTATTCTTCTTCATCTGGAAAAGTTCCTATTTCCTTGACTTTGAAGACCTTGTCACTTTTGAAGAGTATGGAACAATTAATTTGTAGAATGTCTCTCAAATTGGATTTGTCAGATGTTTCCTCACAATTAGGTTCAATATATACATCTTTGGCAGAAATATCACAAATGTGACACTGCATTGCATCTGACCAGGAAGTGCAACATTTTAATCTGTGCTTTTCCTGATAATGTTCACTTTGACCGTTTGACTAAGGTGGAGTCTTCCAGGCCTCCCAAAGTAAGGTTATTTTTATTTTCTTTTGGTAATTAGGAAGAGTTTTGTGGGGTAAGACTTGTAATGATATAATCATCTTATCTCTCATCAAACTTTGATTTAGTTATTTATTCACTTAATTATATCTGTGATGTAAGTATACATTCTTTATATTGAATTTGCAATTTTTATTTAAGTATGGGACTGCTCAAAAATAAACATGATTTCCTATATGATTAATGAGTTTTAATGTTACTATCTTTGAGTGCTGACACAAAAACTCACCTTAGACTTGCTTTCTCAGCCTTGGAATCAGCCATTTCTCCAAAGATCCCTGATCCCTGTTAAGTGAAGATTGGTATTCAGAAACCAAAATCTGATTGCTAGGTCATCTCGTTGGTATTGGGATGTCACTATTCTTTATACTAATAATTCCAATCCAACATCCCAGAACTCATTTTAATTTTCTCCCTTTCCATGTGTGTGACTCCCTTCCCCAACACTGAGAAACTTGGCTTTATTTCCCTTAGGTTATGTACTGATTTGAACAACTCCCCTATATGTAACCAATCTCTCATTACTGCTGCCACCCACTCTCTTACATGGGACACCATTCTCCTTCAACTGGGTCTCTGAACTCACATGCTAAACCATGCCCCGTGATGGGTGTTCTCCTCATTCTTCTTGGGTTCTAAAACCCTACACAAGGCCAGTCTCACATATGCCCACCTCATCTAGCTTGGACTCTGACACCCCATGCAAGACTCACGTGGAAGTCCTTTTTGCATGGAGGACTGACACTAGGCCACCCTCATGCCTGAATTTTCTCCTTACTCTGCTCGGGCTCTGATACCGACACTAGGTCATCCCAACATATGGACACCCTTCTTACTAGACGCTGCTCTGGCCTACTATTGCCTTCGGATACACCTTATTTCCTGGCGACAAGGATGAGATATTGTTAAGAAAGATTAAAACAAAGTCATAGGAGATATAAATTAATTTCTATATTTTATGGTATGTAATTGAATCCACTTTCCACCAAGATTCTGTGCAGATTTAGGTTCTACAATGGATGACCTGTGACTCACTGCAGAGTTGATGGTGGTCATTTGCCTTTTGACAGCCATGTACAGAAGACATTTGACCTTAACCAGGGATAGACACTGAGATGATGTCTGTGAGGCAAAAATAAAACAACAGCAACAACAACAACAAACCCCACACCTATTAAAAGTTGCTATTTTCATTACAGCAATATTCACAATGACCAAGATATGGAAACGATCTAAATATCTGTTGATGGGTGAAAGGATAAACAAATTGTGATACATAGATGGATAGATAGATAAATAGGTAAATCTCCCTTTCTCTCTCTCTTTCAATATAACTCAGCCTTAAAAGAGAAGGAAATTCTGCCATTTGTGACAATATGGATAAATTTAGAAGATATTATTTTAAAACTGAATGTTAGAATCTAAAGTAGTTGAACCTAGAGAAACAGAGTAGAATGGTGTTTTCTAGGAGCTGGGGAATGGTAAAAATGGAAAGATGTTGGTCAAAGGTACAAATGTCCAGTTATAAGATTAATAAGCTCTAGAAATCTAATGTACAGCATGGTAAATATAATTAATAATACTATATTGTATACTTGAAATTTGTTGAGAGTAGATTTTAAGTGTGTCTGCACAGACACACAGTGATAACTATGTGAGGTGAGGTAGTTAGCTATGTTAATTAGCTGATTGTGGTAATTACTAAACAAGGTTACATATATCAAAACAGCATATCGTACACCTTAAATATATGCAATTTTTATATGTCTATCATACCTTAACAAAGCTGGGAAAAAACATGACCCCTAAATTTAAAAAAAAAAATAACAAAAATAAAACCTAACCCAATGTCTTCTGTCTAATAAAATAAAAATGAAATACATAAATACATAAATGCTTCCTCCCCTTTCCAACAACAGCAATAACAATGAAGCGATGGTGAATGACTCATGACAATCACAGATGATTGTTAATTAAATAAATAGAAGAAAACAAATTTGAGTAGAAAAGGTTCCATCAAGAACTTTAATTTGTCTCCATCATACTAGCTTCATGGACCTCAAACTAGTCAAGCAATAACATAAGGACTTCAGTTCATGAAATTTCACAGATTATAAAGCATTCAAAATCGAGAAAGTAAAATTTAGGGCTGAAGGTGTACGGAACTGAGAAGCTTTCATTCTTTCTGAATGCAACCATGAAAAAGAACACTGCATTCAACTGGCTTGAGCTCTTGACTGTCTTAGAGGTCTAAGCAATTCTTAATTAACTCTCTAATTTTCCTTACTTGACCTAACACCTTGATAAGAGCTGTAGGATCTCAGGTCTTACCCATAGACTTAAATTTTACAAATGGAACTAACCTTCTGGTAAGGACATTGCTTTTTCAAATATCTTATTACTTTAATTATAGATTTATTATATTCACTTTGCATCTGGAGCCCAAGAGGAGCCTTACAAATTTCTCTCTTGTCTCTTGTCTGGAAAAAAAATAGATATTTTAAAAGGCAAAAGTCATTATTCCAGTCTTCAAAACTGCCGAGGACATTAAAAATTACATCATTCATTTATATATGCATTGTCCTTCAATTTATCCTGACATCATGCGATCATTCATTGGACTTAATACTTATTGAACACCTATTATGTTCCAGGCAATGTTCCAAGTGTCATAGGAAGAAGAATTATTCAGGTGTATAATGCATCATGTATATATCAAATGTCATGGGATTGAATAAATTGAATCAGGTATGGACCCTGTCCTCCAGGAGATTACAAGAAACCAAGGAGGATGAAACAGACACACAAATAATTTTAACAAAAGTTAAAGGACCAGGATAAAGATCATGAGAGACCTATGATAAAAAAAAAAAAAAAGACTAAGAAAATACAGGGGATGTGAGATATAATTTCTGGATGGAGAGCTGGGTTGGGGTGGAGTGGGTAGAGTGGAAAAGCAGGAAACCTTCGTGGAGGAGGAAGACCTGAATGATATCATTACTATATTGTGAAATTATGCAGGTTTATTTCAAATATCCCTAACCTTTTTAAGTATTAAAAGAGATAAGCAAATGTAGCATGGGCAGTTTTATGTTTAGAACAACAGAACAGAAAGGAAAGGTAAACATAGCACTGAGAACCCATCCTTTTCTTGCCCACCTCGGCACTATTTGAGACCTCACCTGTTTTGCTTTACATTACCACCACCACCTTGAAGAGTGTATGGACCTTTGTAGGCACCCAATACATATTTGAAGATTTAAAGACACATCCCAGGACATCAAATCTTATGATTTATGCATCTTTCCTCAGAATGGATGACTTAAGGTCTTCACAAACAGAAGGGGGTTCATAGGAAAACGTGATATGTACAGGACACAGTATTTTTCTTTCAATTGTTTGGTTTTGACTATTTCTTTATCTACTTATCATTGATTTATAAACTACAGTGCTGAGATAATCTTTTTATTTTTTCCTAAAATAATTGTGTATAAAGTCCATCTATGTCAAATGTCAACGTCCTATGTGTCTCTTATCCCAAAATAAAACATGGGGAGGTGGGATCTACTCAAATCTCATGTTTCCACAGGTCTCATGAAAGCCAGCTTGACTTTGTGAAACTCACATGTTGATCTTATGCTGGAATTCTTACCAAGTAGTGTTGAGCATATCAGTGTAATTTTGTTTTAATGTCTTAAATAAATACTAAATAAATGAGATGAAAATGCCAAATAGGGTAAAGATTGATCATTGCTTACAGAAAGTTGGGTTGTCTGGATTAAATGCTATACAGTGTACTAAACATTTTTGTAAAGATTGAATTTTTTTTCAAGATTTGTTTGATAGAATTGTGTTAATCCTATCAACAGCCAAAACATCTAATTGTTATATTTAATAGTTCTTTTAAATATAATCTCATTTGATAATCTAATAAAATCAGGTGAGAAAAACAGTGGCCTCCAGTTTATAGGTGAGGAGAGTGAGGCTTAGGAAGAATAAAGCCCCATTCACAGACCTGGTAAGGAACCAGCTGGGACATTTCCATTCCATCCTTCTGGCACTGCCTTTTTACATTAGAATTCCACTTTTCATAGAGTAAGGAAGGTCAGTAGGCTAATGATGCAAAATAAGTAAACTTTGTTAAACAGCTATGTTCATACTCTGGACTGCAGACAGTGAAGAAAAAGAAATAGGCAGAGAAAGGTAATCCTGAGCAAAATGAGTTCATGATCAAAGTCCCTGTCATTCTTGCTCCGAGTGTGAGATTTACTGCTGTCTCCCGAGGGAAAGCCAGGTTGTCATTTCGTACTTGTGGAAAAGAACTACTGACACGAAGAGATGCTGTTCATTTTGTTCTTAGTTCTCCAACTTCAACCACAATCACAGAAGAGAAGTGGCCACAGATGAGAATGAAATTACTTTTCACATAAAATTGGATTAAGGAGTCCTGCTTCCCTCTTTGAAGTATTCTTTGAAAAAAATGCACACTTTCCTATTGAGGATCTTATAAATTATTGTTTTTAATGGATCTTGCAACATAAAATGCACTGTGCTTGAACTCCAAACTTGTGTCATGCCTTGATGAGTATTTTATGAATTGTAAAATTGGAAAGTAAGTTAAGATACAAAAGTGGCTGCTGGTTCCTCCATATGATAAATCTTATTTGGGATTAGTATGTAATATCCCTTTTAAGACCTCTTTCATTTCTTTTTTATGGAGTTGAACTGAATACCAATAAAAATGAGGAAACTCTATCTATGTATCTTTGTTTTTTCCTTGTTAATTATATTACTTAGCTGTGCACATTTTCTTTCTTCTAAATGATCACAGGCTTTCTGAAAATGTCAGCATCAGATTTAACTGTGTTTTCTAGTTTTCAGATATTACACCACAACTGATAATACACTTAGAGCTATACACTTTAAAATAGATGTTAACCAGGAGAGGGTCAACCTCAAGAATTGCAGATAGAGGAGCTTGATGAACTCACTCTCTTTTTAAAACAATGAAATACAAGCAAAACAACTAAAATCAATCATTTCAGAAGTCTCGCCATTAACCAAAGCCACAGAATGAACCAAAAATTGTCTATACAAGAGAAGCTACTGAACTTTGGTAAGACAGTGGGGTCTGTGATGTTTGAACTTAAGGCTATTCTCCTTTACTCCCATTACCTCCTCAGCTTACAGGTATAGTAGGTAGAAGCCAACAGCACTGCAGAGAGTGAAAAGATTGAACTGCTTTTGGAGCTTTGTTAAAAGCATCATCCCCGGTGCAGACTCAGTATTTTGTCTAAACTTTTAGCTCTCTGGGAAATGTCTACGCTTAGGTGGCTATTTGAATGATTCAGAGCTTAGCTCAGTGGGAGGTAGAAGGATCTAATACCAGAGTTGTTATAAACAAGTCTATTTGTAACAACACAATAACAACAACAAAAATACAAGGCATGGGAAGAAACAGGAAAGTAAGTCCACATACCCTGGTGAAAAAAACAGCTAATCAAAAATGTCCCTGAGGGGGACCAGATTTTGGACTTAGTAGACAAAGATTTTAAATAAGCTATTATAAATATATTCAAAGAACTATAGGAAACCATGTGTAAAGAATTAAAGGAAAGTGTGAAAAAAATACTGGTAATGGTAACTGTAGCCATAATGAAAGGCAGTATACATGTATTTTTGTAATTCTTTTCCTCTCCAATCTGTTTTCAAAGACAACTGCATAAAAATAAATATAAAACTGTGTTAATGGGCTTATAATTTATACAGATGTACATTTTTACAAAGGAGGAAGAGGGAATAGGAGTATTTTAGGCAGAAGTTTTTGCACATTACTGAAATTAAATTAGTATGAATCAATAGATTGTTTCACATTAAGGTGCTAATTGTAATTTCAAGAACAAACACTATAAAAATAACTTAAATAAATATAATGAAATAAACAACAATGAAATTAAAAAGATACACTAGCAAATATATATTTAACAAAAATAAATGATAAGAGTCAAGGAATAAAGAAGCACAAGACATAAGTAAAACAAATAGCAAAAGGACAAATATAAATCCTGCCTTATCAGTAATTACATTAAATGCAAGTCGGTTAAACACCTCAATCAAAAGACAAATGTTGGCAGAATACATATACTGTCTACAGGATGAATACTTTAGATTCAAAGGCATGAGTAGATTAAAAGGAAAAGGATGGAAACATTTACATGCAAGCAAGAGTCAAAAGAGAACTGAACTAGCTATACTAAAATCAGGCAAAATATACTCTGAGACAAAAATAATTACAAAAGAAATAGAAACACATTTTACCATTATAAGAGGGCTAATTCATTAAGAAAATATAACAATTATAAACATATATACACCTATCAACAGAGCCCCAAAACGCATGAAGCAAAAACTGACACAATTAAAGGGAGAAATAGATAATTCAACAATAGTAACTGGGAACTTCAATACCTGACTTTCAATAATAGAAAGAACAATAATACAGCCGTTCAATAAAGCAATAGAAGATGTGAACAATACTATAAAGCAAATTACCAGGACAAATATCTATAGAATACTCCATCTAGCATCAGAATACACGTTCTTCTCAATACTCATTGTGCTCACATGGAATATCCTCTAGGATAAACCTTATATTAGATCATAGAATAAACTTTAATAAATTTAAAAGAATTGAAATACAAAGTATATTTTTTATCACAATGGAATTAAATTAGAAATCAATAATGGTAGAAATTTTATTAATTCACAAAAATGTGAAAATTAACAACACTTTTCTAAGTCATCTATTCAGCAAAGAAGAACTCACAAAGGAAATTAGAAAACACTATGAAAAAAATAAAAGCAAAACATGACATGTCAAAACTTGTAGAATGGTGTAATAACAATGCTTAGAGGGAAATTTATACCTGTAAATTACCATATTAAAAAAGAAGAAAGACATAAATTTAATGACCTGAACTTACAACTTAATCTAGAGAAAGAAGAACAAACTAAAGAGAATCTAGAGAAAGAAGAGCAAACTAAACTGACAGCTGGCAGAGGAAGGAAAGAATAAAGATTAGAGCAGAAATAAGAATAGGGAAACTAGAGAAAATCAATGAAACCAAAGGAGGTTCTTTGAAATGATTTTAAAAATTGGTAAATTTGGCTAGACTGATCAAGAAAAGAAGTTGAAAGATTCAAATTAATAAAATCAGCAATGAAAGCAGGAACATCACTACTGGTCTTACAGAAATAAAGTAGATAATAAGGAGGTATCAACTACTGTATGCCAACAAATTAAATAACTTAGATAAAATGGACACATTTCTAGAAGACACAATCTATTGAAATGGACTCAAGAAGAAACATATAATCTAGACCTATAAAAGCAAAGATTGAATTAGGAATTTTAAAAAATTCAAGAAAGAAAAGCAAAGTCTAGATTACTTTATTGGTGATTCTACCAAACATTTAAAGAATAATTAATATCAATCCTTCATAAACATATTCAAAATAATACACAAGGAGGGAACACTTCACAGTTCATTCTATGAGATCAGGATTACCTTGCTACAAAAACCAGAAAAAGATAGTACAAAAGCCCCCCAAAACCAAAAATAGCTATATTAAAAAAAATCCTCATGAATATAGATACAGAAGACCTCAATAAAAATACTAGTAAACTGAATCCAGCAAGATATAAAAAGACCTATAACCTACCATCAAGGGAAATGTATCACAGAAATGCAAGATTGATTTAACATCCTCAAATCAATCAGAGTAATAAAGCATATATATTGGTTTCTCATTGCTGCTGTAACAAATTGCCACAAACTCTAGTGGTTTAAAAAATATATATTAATATTGGCTTAAAGTTCTGGAGGTCAGGAGTTCAAAATCAGTATTACACTGGGATAAAGTCAAAGTGTTTCCTTATGGAGGCTCTAGGCGAAAAAATTTTCCTTGCCTTATAAAAGCAAGTTTCTTGAGTCTCTCTTTATTACTTAGCTCATGGTCCCATATCAAACTGCTTTTTCTTCTTCCATTTCCATTGTCACATCACTTACTATCCTTGACATTTTTGCTTCTTTATTATAAGGATCCCTGTGATTACATTGGACTTGCCTAGAAAATCCAGGATAAGTTTCCCACCTTTATATCTTTAACTTAATCACATCTGCAAAGTCATTTTTACCATGTATGGTAACATATTCACACATCTGTTCATATTTGGGTGGCCATTGTTCTGTCCATTACAGTATGACCTCTGACCTTCAAAGATTTATATTCATCTGTCATTCAAACTATATTTACCTCAATCCCAAAGCACCCACTCAAAGTCCAAAATCCCATTATCTAAATATCATCAACTCCAAAGTCCAGAATCTCATTTTCTAAATATTCAGATATGGGTCACATTCTGAATACGATCCATTCCAGGGCAAGATTCCTCTCCATCTGTGAACCCGTGAAACAAGACAAGAAGTTACCTGCTGCCAAAATACAATGGTAGGGCAGGAATAGATAATAGTTATGGGCATTCCTATTCCGAAACGTTAAAAATAGAAGGAAGAAACTTGTCACTGATTCTAAAGCAACTTTGAAATCCAGGTAAATTCCATTAAGTTGTAATGCCTGGAAATAATTTTCTGTGACCCAAAGTTCTGTACTCTGAGTCATCCTTCCCTTCAGGAAGGGCAGTGCATGTTGGCCCCTGAGTAGTCTTATCAGTCTGCTTCTTGCCTGTAGAGTTTGGTGTGTCTGACAGCCCTCTTTTATTTCATCCTCCCTGTCTCCCTTTCATTCCAGGCTCACAGTGTTTCTGCTGGTGTAACATTCTCAGATATCTATGGATCTTCCATGCAAGGCACAGGGTTCATTCAATTAGACAAAAGCCTCTTCCACAGATCTCCCCTGGATCATCTCACATCTATTCTTGACTTCTGCTGAGATGACTGCAGGTTTCTAGGAATCATATGTATAATCTCTTCAAGAAGCCCTTTGTGTGACTGAATACTCTGACCTTTGGTCCTTCTAAGGACTAAAAAAAGGTTCCAGGCACACCTTTTTTTCCAGAACATGCATTCTTGATGGTGAACATTTCAACATCCTAATTTTATCATCTTTTGCTGTCCAGATAGGTTGAGAATTTCTCAATTCATCACGACTTGGTTCTTTTTTGCTTAACAGTTCTTCCCTCAACTTATCTCTTACCACTTACATTTTACTATAAGAAGCAAGAAGAAACCACACCTTCACCAGTTTGCTTGGAAACCCCCTTAGCTAAAGTCCAAATTTATTTATTATAATATGCTTTATATATATATATATATATATATATATATATATATATATGAAGAAAATCTAGTTGAATTGTGGCATATATATATATATATATATATTTTTTTTTCTTCTTCTGTATAATAAGGATCCCCTTTCCTCTAGTTTACAATAATATGTTTCTCACTTCCTTCTGAGCCCTTACCAGCAGCCTGTTTAACCTCCCTATTTTTACCAACAGGTTGTTTATGATTTAAATATTATCTAAGATGATATACATTATCTGTGTTGTGCTCTTCACTTCTTTCTGAGCTCTCATGGGCAGAGTCTTTAACATCCATATTTCTACTGTCAATGTTGCTTTTTTCTGTCATGTTTCTCAAAATTCTTCCAGCCTTTTCCTATTACCCAATCCAAAGCCAATTCCACATTTGTAGGCATTTGTTATAATAGCACTAAGGAAGTGATACACCGTATTAATAGAAAAAGGATAAAAAACACATGATCATTTCAATTAAGCATAGCAAAAGCATTTGAAAAACATCCAACATTATTGTGATAAGCACACTCAATAAACAAGGACTAGAAAGATGCTTCTCCAACCTAATAAATGGTATCTACAAAAAAGAAAATCCTCAACTGATATCCTGGTTGAGTGTTTTTCCTGAAAATTAGGGGAAAAAAACCCAAGTATATCTGTGTCCCAATCAATTAAGATAATGTAAGCTTGGTTCATATTTTTCTTCTCAGGCTAAGTTGAACATTAGCTAAACCTTATCTTCATTGGTTTGAATGCTTTTTTGACGATGTTTTAATGTTACAGCTAAATTTGTACTAAATCTTAGTCTATTTCTTTCTGGATGACAACCCTTGATTTAAGAATGTCCCTGTAACCATAGCTTGTACCATGTCCTTCTGGGATCCAGTGGACCTGTGGTAACTATGTTTATACAGGTTTTTGTTCCTCTGCTGAAAATCTAGCAGCTAATTTTCAATCCAGTTAAAAGTCATATTGTCCAAGCTTATTAAATTTAATATTCTTAATAATAGTCCATATGCAGATACAGAATAATATCTTAATACCAAATTATAAGGTGCACTTTAATATAATAATTATGAGGGGGAGATATTCAAGATGGCGGAAGAGTAAGACGTACAGATCACCTTCCTCCCCACAACTACATCAGAAATACATCTACATGTCGAACAACTCCTACAGAACACCTACTGAACGCTGGCAGAAGACCTCAGACTTCCCAAAAGGCAAGAAACTCCCCATGTACCTGGGTAGGGCAAAAGAATACAGAAAAAACAGGGATAAAAGAAAAGGGACAAGACCTGCACTTTGGGGAGGGAGCTGTGAAGGAGGAAAAGTTTCCACACACAAGGAAGCCCCTTCACTGGAGGAGACGGGGAGGTGGGGGTGTTGTCAGGGAAGGGGGCTTTGGAGCCATGGAGGACAGCACAGCAACAGGGGTGCAGAGGGCAAAGTGGAGAGATTCCCGCACAGAGGATCGGTGCTGAATAGCACTCACCAGACTGAGAGGCTTGTCTGCTCACTCACTAGGGCAGGTGGGGTCTGGGAGCTGAGGCTTCAGCTTCGTAGGTCAGATCGCAGAGAAAGGACTGGGGTTGGCTGCGTGAACACAGCCTGAAGGGGGCTAGTGTGCCAGTTAACTGGGAGGGAGTCCGGGAAAAAGTCTGGAACTGCCTAAGAGGCAAGAGACCATTGTTTCGGGGTGCGAGGGGAGAGGGGATTCAGAGCACTGCCTAAACGAGTTTCAGAGATGGGTGCAAGCTGTGGCTAACAGCACGGACACCAGAGACAGACATGAGATGCTAAGGCTGCTGCTGCAGCCACCAAGAAGCCTGGTGTGCAAGCACAGGTCACTATCCATACCTTCCCTCCCAGGAGCCTGTGCAGCTCACCACTGCCAGGGTCCTGTGATGCAGGGACAACTTCACTGGGAGAACACCCGGCATGCCTCAGGTTGTTGCAACATCACACAGGCCTCTGCCACTACAGGCTCACTCCGCATTCCATACCCCTCCCTCCCCCCAGCCTGATTGAGACAGAGCCCCCTAATCGGCTGCTCCTTTAATCCTGTCCTGTCTGAGCAGGGAACAGACACCCTCAGGTGAACTAAACACAGAGGCAGTGCCAAATCCAAAGCTGAACCCCAGGAGCTGTGCAAACAAGGAAGAGAAAGGGAAATCTCTCCCAGCAGCCTCAGGAACAGCAGATTAAATCTCCACAATCAACTTGATGTACCCTGCATCTGTGGAATACCTGAATAGACAATGAATCATCCCAAAATTGAGGTGGTGGACTTTGGGAGCAAAGATATATATATATTTTTCCTTTTTTCTTTTGTGACTGTGTATGTATATGCTTCCTTGTGTGATTTTGTCTGTATAGCTTTGCATTTACGATTTGTCCTAGGGTCCTGTCTGTCTGTTTTATGTGGGTTTTTTTTAGTATAGTTTTTAGCACTTGATATCCTTGGTGGATTTGTTTTAGGTTTGGTTGCTCTCTTCTTCTTTCTTTCTTTTTTTTTTCTTTTTTTATTACTTTTTAATTATTTTATTTTTAATAATTATTTTTTATTTCAATAACTTTATTTTATTTTAGTTTTTTCTCTCATTCTTTCTTTTTTCTCCCTTTTCTTCTGAGCCATGTGGCTGACAGGCTCTTGGTGCTCCAGCCAGGTGTCAAGCCTGTGACGCTGAGGTGGGAGAGCCAAGTTCAGGACATTGGTCCACCAGAGATGTCCCGGCTCCATGTAATATCAAACCGCAAAGGCAAAAACTCTCCCACAGATGTCTATATCAACACTGAGACCCAGCTCCACTCAACGACCAGCAAGCAACAGTGTTGGACACCCTAGGCCAAACAACTAGCAAGAAAGGAACACAACCCCAACCATTAGCAGAGAGGCTGCCTAAAATCATAATAAGGTCACAGACACCCCAAAACACAGCACCAGACGTGGTCCTGCCCACCAGAAAGACAAGATCCAGTCTCATCCACCAGAATATAGGCACCAGTCCCCTCCACCAGTAAGCCTACACAATGCACTGAAACAAACTTAGCCACTGGGGAAGACATCAAAAACAACAGGAACTACACACCTGCAGTCTGCGAAAAGGAGACACCAAACACAGTAAGTTAAGCAAAATAAGAAGACAGAGAAACATACAGCAGATGAAGGAGCAAGGTAAAAACCCACCAGACCCAAAAATGAACAGGAAATAGGCCTTCTACCTGAAAGAGAATAAAGCGTAAGGAGTAAAGATGATACAAAGTCTTGGAAATAGAATGAAGGAAATACAAGAAACGTTTAACAAGGACCTACAAGAACTAAAGAGCAAAAAACAATGATGAACAACACAAAAAATGAAATTAAAAATTCTCTAGAAGGAATCAATAGCAGAATAACTGAGGCAGAAGAACGGATAAGTGACCTGGAAAATAAAAGAGTGGAAATAGCTACTGCAGAGCAGAATAAAGAAAAAAGAATGACAAGAATTGAGGACAGTCACAGAGACCACTGGGACAACATTAAATGCACCAACATTCGAATTATAGGGGTACTAGAAGAAGAAGAGAAAAAGAAAGGGACTGAGAAAATATTTGAAGAGATTATATTTGAAAACTTCCCTAATATGGGAAAGGAAATAGTCAAGTCCAGGAAGCACAGAGAGTCCCATACAGGATAAATCCAAGAAGAAACACGCCAAGACAAATTAATTAATCAAACTATCAAAAATTAAATACAAAGAAAAAATACTAAAAGCAGCAAGGGAAAAATAACAAATAATATACAAGGGAACCCCCATAAGGTTAGCAGCTGATCTTTCAGCACAAACTCTGCAAGCCAGAAGGGAGTGGCAGGACATATTTAAAGTATGAAATGGAAAAACCTACAACCAAGATTAATCTACCCAGCAAGGATCTCATTCAGATTTGAAGGAAAAATTAAAACCGTTAGAGACAAGCAAAAGCAAAGAGAATTCAGCACCATGTAACCAGCTTTACAACAAATGCTAAAGGAACTTATCTAGGCAGGAAACACAAGAGAAGGAAAAGACCTACAATAACAAACCTAAAACAATTAAGAAAATGGTAATAGGAACATACATATTGATAATTACCTTAAATGTAAATGGATTAAATGCTCCAACCAAAAGACATAGACAGGCTGAAAGAATACAAAAACAAGACCCATATATATGCTGTCTACAAGAGACCCACTTCAGACCTAGGCACACATACAGACTGAAAGTGAAGGTATGGAAAATGATATTCCATGCAAATGGAAATCAAAAGAAGGCTGGAGTAGCAATTCTCATATCAGACAAAATAGACTTTAAAATAAAGACTGTTACAAGAGACAAAGAAGGACACTACATAATGATCAAGGGATCAATCCAAGAAGAAGATATAACAATGGTAAATATTTATGCACCCAACATAGGAGCACCTCAATACATAAAGCAAATGCTAACAGCCATAAAGGGGAAATCAACAGTATCAAAATAATATTAGGGGATTTTAACACCCCACTTTCACCAGTGGACAATCATCCAAAATGAAAACAAATAAACACAAGCTTAAATGACACATTAGACAAGATGGACTTAATTGATATTTATAGGACATTTCATCCAAAAACAACAGAATAAACTTTCTTCTCAAGTGCTCATGGAGCATTCTCTAGGATAGATAATATCGCAAATCAAGCCTTGGTAAATTTTAGAAAATTGAAATCCTTTCAAGTATCTTTTCTGACCACAGCGCTATGAGACTAGATATCAATTATAGGAAAAAATCTGTAAAAAATACAAACGTGTGGAGGCTAAACAATACACTACTTAATAACCAAGAGATCATGGAGGAAATCAGAAAGTACCTAGAAACAAATGACAATGAAAACACAACAACCCAAAAGCTATGGTATGCAGCAAAAGCAGTTCTAAGAGGAAAGTTACAGCAATACAATCCTACCTCAAGAATAAGAAAAATCTCAAATAAACAACCTAAACTTACACTTAAAGCAATTAGAGAAAGATGAACAAAAAACCCACAAAGTTAGCAGAAGGAAAGAAATCATAAAGATCAGATCAGAAATAAATGAAAAAGAAATGAAGGAAACAATAGCAAAGATCAATAAACATAAAGCTGGTTCTTTGAGAAGATAAACAAAAGTGGAAACCATTAGTCAGTCTCATCAAGAAAAAATGGGAAAGACTCAGATCAATAGAATTAGAAATGAAAAGGAGAAGTAACAACTGATTCTGCGGATATACAAAGGATCATGAGAGATTACTACAAGCAACTATATGCCAATAAAATGGACAACCTGGAAGAAATGTACAAATTCTTAGAAAAGCACAACCTTCTGAGACTGAACCAGGAAGAAATAGAAAATATAAACAGACCAATCACAAACACTGAAATTGAAACCGTGATTAAAAATCTTCCAACAAAAAAAGCCCAGGACCAGATGGCTTCACAGGCGAATTCTATCAAACATTTAGGGAAGAGCTAACACCTATCCTTCTCAAAATCTTCCAAAATACAGCAGAGGGAGGAACACTCCCAAACTCATTCTACAAGGCCACCATCATCCTGATACCAAAATCAGACAAAGATGTCACAAAGAAAGAAAACTACAGGCCAATATCACTGATGAACATAGATGCAAAAATCCTCAACAAAATACTAGCAAACAGAATCCAACAGCACATTAAAAGGATCATACACCATGATCAAGTGGGGTTTATTCCAGGAATGCAAGGATTCTTCAATATATGCAAATCAATCAATGTGATACACCATATTAACAAATTGAAGGAGAAAAACCATATGATCATCTCAGTAGATGCAGAGAAAGCTTTTGACAAAATTCAACACCAATTTATGATAAAAATCCTCCAGAAAGTAGGCATACAGGGAACTTTCCTCAACATAAGAAAGGCCATATATGAAAAACCCACATCCAACATCGTTCTCAATGGTGAAAAACTGAAACCATTTCCTCTAAGATCAGGAAGAAGACAAGGTTGCCCACTCTCGCCACTATTATTCAACCTAGTTTTGGAAGTTTTAGCCACAGCAATCAGAGAAGAAAAAGAAATAAATGGAATCGAAATTAGAAAAGGAGAAGTAGAGCTGTCACTGTTTGCAGATGGCATGACACTATACATAGAGAATCCTAAAGATGCTACCAGAAAACTACTAGAGCTAATTAATGAATTTGGTAAAGTAGCAGGATACAAAATTAATGCACAGAAATCTCTTGCATTCCTGTGCACTAATGATGAAAAATTTGAAAGTTAAATTAATAAAACACTCCCATTTACCACTGAAACTAAAAGAATAAAATATCTAGGAATAAACCTATCTAAGGAGACAAAAGACCTGTATGCAGAAAATTATAAGACACTGATGAAAGAAATTAAAGATGATACAAATAGATGGAGAGATATACCATGTTCTTGGATTGGAAGAATCAACATTCTGAAAATGACTATACTACCCAAACCAATCTACAGATTCAATGCAATAACTATCAAACTACCAATGCCATTTTTCACAGAACTAGAACAAAGAATTTCACAATTTGTATGGAAACACAAAAGACCCTGAGTAGCCAAGACAATCTTGAGAACGAAAAATGGAGCTGGAAGAATCAGGCTCCTGGACATCAGACCATACTACAAAGCTACAGTAATCAAGACAATATGGTACTGGCACAAAAATAGAAATATAGATCAATGGAGGAAGATAGAAATCCCAGAGATAAATCCACGAACATATGGTCTCCTTATTTTTGATACAGGAGGCAAGAATATACAATTGAGAAAAGACAGGCTTTTCAATAAGTGGTGCTGGGAAAACAGGAGAGCTACATGTAAAAGAATGAAATTAGAACAGTCCCTAACACCATACACAAAAATAAACTCAAAATGGATTAAAGAGCTAAATGTAAGGTCAGACACTATCAAACTCTTAGAGGAAAACATAGGCAGAACACTCTATGACATAAATCACAGCAAGATCCTTTTTGACCCTCTTCCTAGAGAAATGGAAATAAAAACAAAAATAAACAAATGGGACCTAATGAAACTTAAAAGCTTTTGCACAGCAAAGGAAAACTTAAAGAAGATGAAAAGACAACCCTCAGAATCGTAGAAAATATTTGCAAGTGAAGCAACTGACAAGGGAGTAATTTCCAATATTTACAAGCAGCTCATGCAGCTCAATATCAAAAAACAAACAACTCAATCCAAAAATGGGCAGAAAACCTAAATAGACATTTCTCCAAAGAAGATAGACAGATTGCCAACAAACACATGAAAGATGCTCAACATCAATAATCATTAGGGAGATGCAAATCAAAACTACAATGAGGTATCACCTCACACCATTCAGAATGGCCATCATCAAAAAATCTACAAACAATAAATGCTGGAGAGGGTGTGGAGAAAAGGGAGCACTCTTGCACTGTTGGTGGGAATGTCAATTGATACAGCCACTATGGAGAACAGTATGGAGGTTCCTTAAAAAACTAAAAATAGAGGGCTTCCCTGGTGGCACAGTGGTTGGGAGTCTGCCTGTTAATGTGGGGGGCGCGGGTTCAAGCCCTGGTCTGGGAGGATCTCACGTGCCATTGAGCAGCTGGGCCCGTGAGCCACAATTACTGAGCCTGCGCGTCTGGAGCCTGTGCTCCCCATGGGAGGGGCTGCGATGGTGAGAGGCTCGTGCACCACGGTGAAGAGTGGCCCCCGCTTGCTGCAACTGGAGGGAGCCCTCACACAGAAACGAGGACCCAACACAGGCAAAAATAAATTAATTAATAAAAATTAAAAAAAAAAGGCACATCTGAATTTATAAAAAAAACAAAAAAAAACTAAAAATAAAACTACCATATGACCCAGCAATCCCACTACTTGGCATATACCCTGAGAAAACCATAATTCAAAAAGAGTCATGTAGTACAATGTTCATTGTAGCTCTATTTACAATAGTCAGGACATGGAAGCAACCTAAGTGTCCATCGACAGATGAATGGATAAAGAGATGTGGTACATATATACAATGGAATATTACTCAGCCATAAAAAGAAATGAAATTGAGTTATTTGTAGTGAGGTGGATGGACCTAAAGACTGTCATACAGAGTTGAGTTAAGTAAGTCAGAAAGAGAAAAACAAATACCGTACATTAACACATATATATGGAATCTAAAAAAACCCCAAAAAACTGGTTATGAAGGACATAGGGGCAGGACAGGAATAAAGATGCAGAATAGAGAATGGACTTGAGGACACTGGGAAGGGGAAAGGTAAGCTGGGATGAAGTGAGAGATTGGCAGGGACTATATATACTACCAAATGTAAAATAGATGGCTAGCGGGAAGCAGCCACATAGCATAGGGAGATTAGCTCAGTACTTTGTGAACATCTAGAGGAGTGTGATAGGGAGGGTGCTAGGAAGATACAAGAGGGAAAGGATATGGGGATATATGTATATGTATAGCTGATTCACTTTGTTATAAAGCAGAAATTAACACACCATTGTAAAGCAATTATACTCCAATAAAGATGTTAAATAATAATAATAATAATAATAATAATAATGAGATCTTGTGTCTTAAATAGTGGCTTTATTAGAGAATATCATATTTAAAACATATGGTCTGACACAACCAAAGAGAAAAGAATTCAGTGGAATGATTCTAAGACAAGTATAGAGGATAATGAAGGTATTCTCATTTTGTCCACAATAGTTCTGTACATATTTTAGATCAGTGAAACATCATTTACCGAGAGAAATCTATGTCCAAGACAGAGTGTCCATACTGTGGGAGTACACAGATGATAGCAACAGATCACCCCTGATGGCTGTCCTTGGCTGTATTTTTGTGTATATATAAAAATATACATGTATATATTACATATACTACCTCTCGACAATGCTTTTTATTTATTTTTTACCTGGCCTAAATTTGTTTTTGTGCCTCAAGCCACCTGTTATTATTGACAGTTGGATACTGACTGCCTGATGTAACTCAAATTCTATATGCACAATGTTGAAAGAATTGTTTCTCCTCTCCTCTCCTCCTCTCCTCTTATCCCATTGAAAAAACAAAACAAAATCAGAACATACCGTTTCCACTCCTGGTTTCAGTGTTTCTTTTATTGCAATCCTCATTTTTCAAATGACTCAGACTCTGAATCTCTAAATTACCTTTAACAATTCCATTTACATAATAGATGGATTCCTGTTATTCATTTTAGAATACTGCTACTTAATAGCTGTGTGACCACTGTCAACTTTCCTTCATCCATTTAGTCTGCACTCCCAATGCATCTATTCTGGAAAATTCATAGTCATTATCTCTTTAGAAATTATGTATGTATGTATGTATGTATGTATGTATGTATGTATGTATCAATGTAAAATGTATAGATAGATCTGATCTGAAAGCTGACAGGCTTATGACCCAAGAGGAACCTGTTTCAACTTGAGTCTGAGGGCAGCAGAAAAATGATGTCCAAGCTCAGATTATCAAAGCTAGAAGAGTTCCCTCCCTCTTATTGAGCTTTTTTGTTTTATTTGTGTCTTCAATTGATTGAATGAGCCCCACCCATTTTAGGGAGGACTATCTGCTTTACTCAGTCTACTCATTCAAATGCTAATCTCATTCAGAAGCACCCTCACAAACACACCTGGAATAATATTTGACCAATTGTCTGGGTACATCTGTAGTCAAGTCAAGTTTATACATAAAATTAACCATCACAAGGACCATGTGCACTTTATTGCTAGTGAAAAGGTTTGTCGTCTTCATTGACACATTAAATGGTCCATGATCCCCCAAAGCTAATAATAGCCCATTATCTAAAGCGTTTACTGGGAAAGCATCAGGAAGAGAAAAAGTCTGAAGACTGAGAAGAATATTTAGTGTGTGGATCTAGAATACTGACTTTTGTCAGTGGATCTCCATAAATCTCTTTCTTTAGCTGCTTCCAAACCTGTGTAGCCTATGTTATATCAACAATGTAGCTTGAAAGAGAACATTTTCTACAGTGGTATATCATCTGAATCCTTGAGTCTTAGGTAATCTTGGAGATAAAATCTTCTTTCCACATTCACTTCTAAATTGAACACACAGCAATCTCTAGACTCCCCTGACGCATGATGTTTTGTCAGGCAGATTTTTTTTCACTTAATTTAGTGATTAATGTTTTGATAACTACTACCAGCCCTTTAACTCTCAAGGAAATTCCAGAAAAGCTTTCCTGTCAACATAGACTATAAATATTACTTATATACTTATATTATTTATAATTTATTAAATCTTTATATTCTTATACCAACAACATTAATAGTAAATAATGGCTTAATATATTGTCCCTTCCAGAGAATGTTTGCCTTTTATATGTATCCTCAAAATTTAGCCCATTGTTTTCCCGAAGCATGCTCCAAGGGGCACCAAATTATTCTCTGAAAATAAGGTTTTCTAGTCAAAACTTTTGGAAAACACTGTAGAGTGTATGTCCTCTTGGAGATTCAAAATGCCTGTGTGTGTACTGAGTGCTTTGAGAAGACGGGTCCGTGCTTTTGTAGTACTGAATTCTTCATTTCCTGTCTGGCTGTCAGCCAGGCACCCCTCTTACTGGCTTAAGGCCTCTCTGTGGTACTTGCACATTGCTCCTTGCCTTCCCAGTACCTAACCAGCATCAAAGTGTGAAATTCTTCTCATGCTGTCGTCTCGTCTCTCTTGTCCACCCTTCTGCCTTCCTCTACTACTTTTTAAAACTATAGTAAGAACACTTAACATGGGGAAACTCTTTTAATAAAATTTTAAGTATAAAATACAGTATTGTTAACTATAGGCATGAACGAGGCTGTGCAGCAAATCCCAGAATTTATTCATCTTGAGTAATTGAAACTGTATATCCATTGAATAACAGCTCCTTATTTTGCCCTCTCCCAGGTCTGGCAACTGCCATTCCCCTCTCTGCTTCTATAGTTTGACTATTTTAGATATTTTAGATAAGTAGAACCATACAGTATTTGTCCTTCTGTAACTGACATATATCACTTTGAATAATATCCTCGAGATTCATCCATGATGTCACATATTATAAATTCTCTCTTTTTAAAGACTGAATAATATTCCCTTGTATGGAACTCACGTGATTAAATTGGGCTCATCCAGATAATCCAAAATAATTTCCCCACTTCAAGTTCTTTGGCTTTAATTATGTTTTTGATGTCCCTTTTGTCATGCAGAGTAACATATTTATCACAGATTCCAGGGATTAGGGTATGGACTTCTTTAAGGGACTATTATTCTGCCAATAATAATGAGTCCACTTGTTTGACTTCAAAACCATGTGGTTACCCATCATGATCTTCTGTTGTTTAAGAATATCCTACGCAGCTTAAAACTTTGGGACATATTTTCTTAGTTCAAAATAGCAATACAAGTAGTGAAAATGTACAAGTGGGGCAGATCTGGGGAGAAGCTATTTGGGTTTCCAGGGTCTCAGAACACAAAAGTGGCTACAAAATGCTTATTTTTTGGAGCAAGTTATGTCAAGCACAGCATGATTCAAGAATCTCCAAACTTATCAAACTTATTTCTCAGACTTTTAGAAACACAGTGAGAGAGGGAGAGAGAGAGAGAGAGAGAAAGAGGGACCTTAAAGATAATTTCTCTGTATTTTTTCTGGCCGTATCTCCCTGATAAACTGTCCTTTGACTTTATGAAAGGTCATTTGTTTGTAGATGATTTGTTTCTAAAACTCACTGTAGTAACATAGACCAGGGGCAGGAAAATTGCCCCTATTTATTTCCTATAGGAAATAAATTGCTTTATTTATTTCCTTGTTTCTAACACTTCAGACTTTAGTAAGCAAAACACTCAAGAATTCTCATAGGGATCTTTTCCTCTCCCATACTCAACACTGCTTTCTGGACAGTTTTTGAAAGGGCAAGTACTGTATAGTGAAACACTTATTGTGTCCTGGCTAAAAAATGCATTTCTTTTCAGCTGTCCAGTATGTGTTCCATTATGTAAAACAATTGCTCTACTTAGTACCATAATGTATCTTAAATATTTTCACCTAGATTTTGTTTTTTTTTTAATTTAAGAAAAAAATAGTGTTTCACTGTAGTTATCGACCTGGGGTAAGGTGGCTTTATTTTCTAGGACTTATAGTTTTGTTTTCTAAAATGTATCCGTCCATATCAAATAAGTACTAACAATATCATAGCACTTTACTGGTCACTGTGGGGGAAGCAAAGAAGTATTGAGCCCTTGTACTTAAAGAATTTATATCCATCATCTCACATTCATCCCACTGATGCCATACTTGGTTAAACCTTCCTCGTCATTTATATAATGGTTTCTCTGACTTTATTCCTCAGTTATCCTCTAGTCCAATATTTGTTTTGCAAATATTTTCTCCCAGTCTGTGGCTTGTGTTTTATTTTCTTAAGAGTTAATTTTTTTCAGAGAACTTATTACTAGGTTAACATTTCTTGAGCATCTCCAATGAGCCCAGATTTATGCTCAGCTTTTACCTGCATCATTGCATTTTAACTGCTTATAACTTTTTTGTGAAACGGATTTCATTTCCCCTTTTACAAAGGAGAGAACTGATGTCTAGAGATCCAGTAAGCTGTATGCATATGTTGCATTATTCTTTGTCCTCCACAGTTACTATGCAAAATCAATTATGTTACAGTATTATGCCATAATTTATTTGAGGGAATGCTGGTATTTTATGGTGCGGGGGGCCTTTTAGGGTTTCATAAATGACTAAGTAGCTAGAACCTTCTACTTCTGAAAAATAATTCAGCCACAGCCACAAGTGAACATTCCATATAAAATCAATTAGATTTCCCTTCAAATTTCTCCAACTTGGTTATAAAGATCCAGGGTATGATGGTATGAGTGGTATGTAATTATTTTCCTGGTGCTTGCACTTTTCTTATAATTTTCTTTAAAATGATTTCTTTGATGTTGGATTTCAGAGTTACCATAATGAACTTCTAGTTCCTTTGACTATTTGCATTTCTAAAACTTTGGGATGGGCATTCAAAGCCAGCATGATATCTCATTTACTTCTAGCAGTATAATCTCCCATCATTTGGCTAAAAACTGTTAGATGTTTTTATATATATTATTTATATTCTGACACTTGTGATTGATTTCTGAGATAAATATGTTGCACCATATTTATTATGTTATTTCATTACTCCTCTTACTGACTTATGGTCCTTCAATACTATACCAATATTGATAGCTTAAGATGAACCTGATCTATCAGGAACTGTATAATGATGTTCACCTCTCCAGTACACATTCTAGATTGATTGAGCTGGCTATATCGATAGTTGCCATCTAAGACTAAGAGCCAAGTGCTTCACTGTGACTGGTTTTATTAGTCACTCAGTAAAAATTAAAGAAAAGAAAAGAAAAGAAAAACTGACAAGAGAGGAAAGGCTTAGATTTATTATATAAACTCTGATAAGAGTAAAGTTAAGTAGCATTACTCTTTACTTCTCTCTCTACATAAAGGACAATATAATTCTGTGAAACACCTTCTTAAAGTCTGATATTAAAGAACAAATTGTGATATGTTGTATGTTTGAAATTGTGGATGTAGTGAAGAATTCTGTAAAAAGGTCTTCTAATATCTAAACTGGTAGAAGTTTTAATTAAATTGGTTATATTTTCACAGGCTGTATTCACATTACAAGTGAAGGTGTATAATGACCTTACTGTGAACTGGCAGAGAGTAAGACTGAGAAAAATGTATACTTCACATCTCTTGGTAAAAATGGAATCTAGATAATCTTTTGCTCATTTGAAAATGAACAAATAGAAATTCCAACATGGAAGCTATGGAAAACATATTGCAAAAGAAGGGAATGGGTTTATTATCATAGATGACTAAGAGGGAGAGCAAGATTATAAACTTAATTTACTTCCTCAACAACAACAAAAAAAATGCAGACAATCATTGACAGTCTCAAGAGGATGGAAAGCATGGCCAACTCCTTTCCATTGGGTTGTTTCCTTCTTATTCTTTTAAACTCAACTTAAAAATCTTCCCAAGGGATATAGAGTGAGAGGAAATTTCCTGACCTCTGCATAAATTAAGTTAGCCCTTTTATTGCTGCTTTTCACAATTTATTCATTTTCTCCACAATACTAATTATAATTTTTAATTATTTATATAGTTGTTCTTTTAATTTTACTCTCTGGTTCACGTACGTAATAGGACATAACTCCAAAAAGACAGCTACAATATGCCATCTAACAGATTTCTTGGTAAAAAATAACTGATAAAATTTGTTGAATGAGTTAATGAACCAATAATCAGGAGGCTATGAGGAGAGAGACCAGGTTGACCCAGGAAAAAACAAAAGTCAATGAAAAAGTTATAATAGAATTTTGTCTCAGAAAGACCTATAAATCCAGGCTTTAAAGGTATGCTCTTTCAAATTTTCTTAGAAGCAATGCTATATAGCTTATTCCAGAACAAAGAACATTGTGGAAAATGCACCAATTGATGGAACATTGTGGTTAATAGTATGGATCATGATCCCAAAATGACCAGAGTTGGTGGTTTGCATCTACCATTGTCAAAGGTAAAATAATAGGCAAATATCATCTCTAAAATTAATTTAATTTATTTATAAAATGAACAGACAAAAAATCCTACGAAATAGAATTGTTGTGATGATTATCAGATTTTATGTAAATTGAACATCCCAGGACAGTGAACAGTCAGTAAATATTTGCAATTTACCCCAGTATGAGGCAGATAATAACCATTTCTCACATAAGCTGTTAGTTTCATTTCTACTTTAAGTGAATAAACTCTGACACTAAAATTCAACATAGCATGAGTCTCATCAATGTACAAATATCTTTAAGAAATGAACAACCAGACTTACCGGTACCGTAATTAAGTAAGAATGTGCATGGCTTAGTAGTCAATCTATTAGCTCATTATTAGACTCCATAACAAAAAAATGTACAAAAATATAATGAGATACTTAAAACATATTAAAAAGAAAACTTCAAAAGCCATTGTTGTTAAAAGCTGTTAGACAATTAGAAATACTGGAAAACTTCCTGATTATTTAAAGACTATATCAATTTTGTAGCTTTTGTTCATTCATTTATTTGTTTATACAACTGATATTTATTGAATACCGATTATGCTAGCTAATAAGGGTGTTGTAATAAACAGAATAATAACCTCACGCCCACATGTTCATATTCTAATCCCTGGAATCTTTACATAACACAGGGAAATTAAGGGGGCAGAGGGGATTAAGGTTGCTAATCAACTGACTTTAAGATAGGGAAATTATTCTGAATTGAGTGGATTTATTCTAATCACAAGGGTTCTTAAAAGTAAGTGAGACAGAAGAAGAGGTCAGAATGAGAAAGACAACCAACCATTGCTGGCTTTAAGAAGGTAGGAAGGAGGCCAAAAGCTAAGGAACGTGTAAGGTTTCTAGAAGCTGGAAAAGGCAAGGAAATCAATTCTCCCCTAGCGCCTCCAGAAAGGAGCGTGTGTTAATGTGTTACAGCAACAATAGAACACTAATACAGTTATGACAATGGATGTATGAAAGCATGAGCCCTGACCTAATAGAATTTAGGGCCTGGTAAAAGAGTAAATAATCTTTTAATAACAGTAAATAATGCAAAGCAGCGTGAAGTGCTATGAAAGAGTATAAGCTTTGAGGTGTTTATTTATATTTAAAAAGAGCTGTGTTATGTCCTTAAGTCAGTATAAAAAGTGCAATCATCACAGTCACGATTAATTCTGCATAGCTCTTAAATTGTCCATGTAAGGTTTATTATACATGGTTTTGACTATACAGGCCAGAAAAGTAATTCTTAGATACACTAAAGCATGAAAACCAATAAAGCAGTTTAACAGAACAAAAGTAGAGTCTACATGCAGAGTGTCTGTTATCAAATGTGTCCTCTTTTTGGAAAACAATCAAATGTCTAACAGTGACTGGAGCAGGGGATGTGAAGAATTTTAAAATATTTCTGCCTTCCTTCAGGATTTACTCTGTTTTATTTTTCACATCAAGCTTTTAAAAACCTCATTTTGAATAGTGAAACTGTAGTGAAATAATTTCAATAGTAATTGAAATTATTAATTTACAAATAAATAAGTTCCCTACAAATTTTAATACATTTAAGCTTATTCTAGACTTTCTGATCAACATAATACTATGTGACAAAAAATAAGAGATGTAATCTTTAGAAAGTTGAAGATAAAATTATCATTTTTTATTTTTATTTTATTGTGGTAAGAACACTCACGGATAATATTATATACCTAGAAACCCCAAGAAAGTCAACTGAAAACCACTAAACTTACCAAAGGATTATCAGTAAAATTGTTACATATATAGTGAAACAATAGTTCTCCCTTAGAAGTTATATTATAAAAGAAAACAATTCATTAACAAACAAACAAACAAAAAATCATAAAGTGCCCAGGAAGAAAGACCTTAACCAGTAAACGTATAAAATCTGTATGAAGGAAAAATATTGGGGAAAAAAAAAAAAGGATGGGAAATGGCCTATGGATTAACTAAGAACATTTTAAGTTAAAGAGATATGTTAGCATATTTGGGTGGGATGGAGATGGAGATTTGGGGAGGACTAATGGGGAGACACAGTGTATATAAGAACTTAATAGGGTTTCAGAAACCTCACAAGGTAATGGGAAATGAAAGAATAGTCAACAACTTATTTTGGAATAAAAGCATTTGATCCTCATTGCACATAATTAACCAAAAAAAAAAAAGAAGTCAGGAATATTAAAGTGTTAAGATTTTTTAATTAATATCTTACTTGCTATGTATGATATAAAATAATTGTATATGGCAATTTAATTTAACCAAAAATGGAGGACTCAATAAACAATTAATAAATGAAAGACTGATAGATTTGACAGTAAAAAAATATAAAAAGTCTGCCCAGCAAATATTGCAAAATTTAAAGTTTTACTATAAACTGAAAGATTTACTCTAAACAGACTAATATTTGTAGCAAACATAGCTGATAGAAAGTTGATATTCTTATGAAGAGATCTAAAATATCAATGAGAAAACTTGCTAATTAAAAAAAAACATGAATTAAATATATACATGTAGATTAAAGAAAAGAAAACATATGACGTTTTTACTTATTACCTTAGAAACATCATATATTAAACATCCATATTGAATACTACTGATTTTATACTAAGATGCTGCTGCTTCTGGGATCATTGGTGTATACACATTTTCTGAAAAGCAATTAGCATTATATATCAAAAGACCTACATACTTATATATTTTATTTTAATATTTTTACTTATAGGACTCCATCTTAATGAAATAATCA
The DNA here is from genome assembly GCF_965194825.1 of Balaenoptera physalus. Classification (NCBI taxonomy): domain Eukaryota; kingdom Metazoa; phylum Chordata; class Mammalia; order Artiodactyla; family Balaenopteridae; genus Balaenoptera; species Balaenoptera physalus. The sequence goes on from NC_138894.1 coordinate 18,477,659, forward strand.
TAGATCCTGACAGGAAAGATTTTTTGTCCTAAGATTTTAATCATAGAATGTTTCATTTCAGTCAGCATCACATAACAAATTTTGATTTCAGTATTTAGTACATGGAAGGTCCTTGATATATACTCTTAAATGAAAAATTAATAGCCACTTTTATATTCCAAAAATGGAAATAAACCTAGATATCCAGTAATAAAAAAGCTATAAATGGTTACAAATTATATGCAGTAAGATAAATGTAGTAGCCATATTCCAAGATGGCCTAAATGATCCCGGTTTCCTGGCATCCATACATTGTGTAATGTCCTCCTCTTGAGTGTGGGTTGGCCATTGTGACTTGTTTTTAATGAATAACATATGGTGGAAGTGGTCGACCGAAAAAAATGCACAACGTGAGAGTTGTGAGTTAAGTTTTATTTGGGGCAAAATGAGGACTATAGCCTGGGAGACAGCATTTCAGATAGCTCTGAGAAACTGCTCCAAAGAGGTAGGGTTGAAGGTCAGTATATATGTGATTTTGTGAAGGGGGAGTACATGCAATCAAGCAAATATTTTTTGCAGAAGGTTACAGTTAATCACAAGAAGCAGACGTCTCCATGAGCCTCATTCCTGATCTCTACCCTGAACTCCTTTCAGGGGTGTTGAAGGTCAGCAGCTAAAGAGGCTCATAATTTAATCCTTATAGAGGTAGATGGCAAGTGCCAATTTGTAGTTGACAAAGTGATGGTGTATAACTGGAAGACGAGGTCATAAAATGCAGTATAATCTCTCTCTCTCTGTCTTTCTTCGCCCACTCTGGGAGAATCCATGTTGGGTGTTGGGAACAACTCTACAGCAAAATTCATATGATAGGAAACTGAAGCCTCCAGGAAAGTGAGCTTCTAAGGGAATCCTCCAGTCAAGTCTTCTGAGACAGCAACCCTGGTCACAGGTTGATTGCAACTTCATGAGATGCCCTGAGCTAGACCCTCCCAGCTGGGCCCTCCTGCATTCCTGACATTCAGAAACTCTGTGACATAATAAATACATGTTTTAAGTTCTGGGGTAACTTGTTATGCAATAATAGATAACTAATATTGTTAGTTCCCAGATGAAATAATATGTACTTATTAAACTCATGTTCTCAAAGACTATTTAATGGCACAATAGCAATCATGTCAGATAGCATCAAAGGTTAAAAACTGAAAAACAAACAAAACATGACAGAATTTTATGAATGTATGATTCCCTCACTTAAATTTATCTGTATCTATAAATCTGGGAAGAAAAGACACCCAAATGTTAACAGTAATATTACATGCATTCCATCTGGGGCTCAGGGCAGGCCACCCCAAAATATGCCACAGTAGCATATCCACTATCTTGATTTAAATTTACTTAAGAAATGGCCAAAGCAAGAGGGGCACTTTGATCCTCCCTCTGTCATCTTGAAAGCAGGAACTAAACCTCCCATGTGAAAAGTGCTCTCCCTGCATTCAAAGGTAGAAGGACATCCTTATTGCCAGAGACAGGGAATTTAGGGCCAAGAAGCATGTATAAACAAACCTTATTACTTCTTTACTAATTTACTACCCCAAGCCCAAACACTGTTTGGATTCTTTACTAATTGAGCACCCAAAATTTCTTTGTCTGTCAATTCCTCACAAATGTTTTATTTGTTTGTTTGTTTGTTTGTTATTTTTGTCTGAAAAGTATAAAAGCTGCCTGCTTTGGCCACTTCTTAGCTCCTATTTCTATGAGACCTCCATGTGCACAAATTAAATTTGTTCCCCCCCCCCGCCGCTTAATGTGTCTTGTGTCAATTTAATTATCAGTCTAGCCAAAAGAATTCAAGAAAGGTAAGGAAGAAATTTCTCCCTCCTCCCAAAATTCTAAGAGTAATAAGAAGTCCCTGTGTTTAAAAATATATATATATCAACAATGACAAAAATGAGCAGCCCCTGACATTTGAAAGTTGTCCTGGAACTCACAGCAAAGCCAAATTATTCCCCTGTTAAACATAAACAATCTCAGAGAACACCCCTGACAATGTTACTCAGAGACCATGATAAAATGAGTCAAAACAAAGCCACTTCATAATTTTGTCTAAGCACACAAAAAAAGTCACTGTGCCACCCACATAACATCCAACACCCCCTCTCTTGGCCAAAATATGTGACTGCTACTTCTTTACCAACTACAGTTTTGTCTTTGTGGTAGATAAGATTTATTGAGCTATCCAGTCATAGAATAACCCCCCCCTTTTTGACAGCTTCCAAACTACAGTGAACCCCTGCTTCCTTAGATCCTATCCCAAATCATCCAACCAAATCCCAAATCCTAAAATAAGTTCTTTCTAATACCCTCTTACTGATATAACCCATGGTTTCTCATGGTGTGTATTTCCCCCCACCCCCCATTCCCTTCTGCAATGAGTAATAAACCCAAGTTGTTTAACTAGGGGTATATTTCTGATGGTCTTTGTCTAAAGGGCATTGATACCACTATGAGGTTTTTAACATACTTAGAATAAATGTGGACAAGGTTTTGTTGAGACATCTGATAAAATGGAAAGTAAATGCAATAGAGTACCTTAAACTCCTGTATAGGCCAAGATAGATTTACGTGGTCTTCCCTGGGTTAATTTTTTCCCTTCCCTTCAGTCCTCTCTATGGGTTCAAAGGCAGCTTTTACCTTTTCCTACCTCACCTTCCCTTCACTGTTGATCTCCACACACATTCTGGAAGCACTATATACTATTCCATATTTCAGAATCTCAGAAAAATTAAGTCTATAATTTCAAAGAAAACTGGGAGAGATTTATCCCTCATACCATTTGTTGCTATCCCTGTTCTCTAAAATAAGACCTTGAGATGAGGATTCATGTGCCAACGATTTGTTACAGAATTGCTCCCAGGAGAAATTTGTAAGACAGTGAAGGAAAAGGAAGGGAGGAAGTCAAGCAAGGATGCAATTACAGGCAAAATCCCAGCATCAGCTTTGACCAAGGGGAGCCCTGAATTGTAAATTACACCTTAAAATTTGTATCAGTTTGAGGCAAGGATCTGGGCATTCATACTCTGACATTAATTAGTCATTGGCTGATGGCTGCTACAGGGACACATAACCTTGCAGGCACTTCCAGTTCTAGTAGCTGGGGGCAACCATACACAGAGACTCACAAATGGGGGTAGTTTGAAGCAGAAGCAAGTAGAGGCAAAGGAGTCACAAAAATGGTCAAAAATACCCAAGGGAAATTGGTGGAACACCTCCACTTTTTAATCCTTGCCTTCCATCTTTATTTCCTACCACTGGACTGACCTCCCCAGGAATGATGGCAATGGATATATCTATTTGCTTTGTAGGAAGCTTATAGGGATATTTTGTGGACCACTTGCTCAAAAAAAAAAAAAAAAAAAAAATCTTACACAGCAGGACCTTAGTTTATTTTCTGAAATTCATTTTAATTTTCTTGAAATTCTCCATTTTAAATATCCCTTGAGGAGCATCTCATGGCAAATTCAGATTTCCCCGTAACAAGTCCAGTTTTGTTTCCTTTTTCATTCTTCCCCCAGTGAGTGTTCAAGAAAGTATGGGACCAGCTTCAGCATCTGTCACATACAGAAATACATTAAGCATAGAGCACATTGCCTAGCACTCTGTAGATCTTAAGTATACAGTAGCTATCTTTATGATTGTTTCATTCTAAAACCCTGTACTAACAGGAAGTTAAATGCTAGGGGAGGGAATTACCTCTTTTTGGTTATCCACTATTCTTTCTGTCCTCCCCTAACCTGAAAGATATGTGGGCCACAGCCATGTGACAGGACCATCTGCAACTTGTGCTTTTTGGGACCAGAATATTTTCTTCCCTTATATTTATCCAGCATGGCTGTAATGGCTCAGTAACAAACATGTCTTGCATGACTTTGTGCAGGGAAGATTTCCAGAAGTCTCTGTGACTACTTGGAGGCAGCAAAGGAGGAAGGATAAGCTGCCAAGACATCTCTTCCATCCTAATGAGCACTAATTGAATATCTTGTTTGAAAAATATGTAAAACTACAAAGGCATCCTCACTCAGATGATTTGGGCTGCAGCCTGGCCAGATGCAGTTCTGTGTGTCAGACATGATGTCATAAGCCTGTTAAGATGTTTTAAATATCTTAAAATATTGGATTTGCTTGGAGTGGTCGAGCGTTATAGGACTCTTCCTGGACCAGCCCTTAGGAAAATGATGAAGAGATGACTTTGTCCTCAACCTTCTTCAGTTTGCGCCTCTCTCCCCTTCCATGTTCTCATCTGAGTATAGCCTGCCTTCCAAAAGCGCTTGCCTTTCCTGTTTCCTCAACTTGGTTGTTCACTCCATGTTAACTCACTAGGCCCAAGGGTCAAGAAAAAGGGAAAGGCAGGGACTACCCTATTGGACCTACCCTAGAAATATCCAGCTAGTTGGGAACATGGTCAGAAATGGATTTCATGGTAAGTTACATAATTTTATGAAATCTTTTGATATGAACAAGATGGAGCTGTGTGGTATTTTGATGGAATTACAGCCATGGTCTTTAGAATCACCCTATCAATTACCCCACCTACTCTCAACAAGTTCAGAGAAATCTAAGTGCATAAAGGAAAAGAAAAAGGAACAAAGGGAATGAGAATATATGTATTTGAAATACACTGACAAATATTTAATGATCTCTAATGCAAGTCTGTTTAGCAAAACATGAATTCAAGAATGTAGCCTGGACTCTTTATAAAAGGAATGTCCTGGGATCGAATCATCAAGTTATCTTCTCTGTTGAGGTAAGTTTTGAGAAGGGGCATTAGGTGGTCCAGTACTAGAATGGGAAGAGAGTGACAGGTTTTTCTTATCTGACCGTGCTCTCTTTTTGTTTTCTCTTTGTTCCATCAGAGACCCTAGCATAAAATCAAGCAAAAGTATGCTTGTCCTGACCCACCTCTATGAGACTGATCCCACTAAATCTTCCTTTCTTCTCTCTTAATCCACCTAAAGTAACTGAAATCATTGTCTTAGAAACTGAACTGAACAAACATTAAGTTAACTTTCAGGCCAAACTATTCACAGGCTGAAATTGCACTCTCAATTCTATTTACCACCTAAGTTAAAGGTGGTAAACAACTTTCAACCTAATCCCAAGATGAGGTTTCAAATAAAACCAAATAATAATGTTCCAAATATGTAAATTCGTTAGCCCTCCTTCTTCTGACCCCTGGTTAGTTAAGAGAAGCATAAGACCCAGAACATGGGGCTCTGAGCAAGCTTGCCTGGTCCAGGAGGTGTTAGGAGCTGGCTAACACTGACCAAGTTATTTATCCTCACTATGACTCATATTCTCAGCTTTTATAATGGGATGAGAATAATATCACCCTACAAAGTTTTTGTGCTGATTAACAGAGTTATTACATGTGCACCATTTAGAATAGTACCTCGCACAGAGTAAGTACAATGTAAGACTTATCATTATTAGAACATTTATTTAAAAAGAAAAAAAAATCAAAGAGAATGTACCTTTAAGGAACAGTTACTTTGACCATACAGTGAGTTCCTGAGTTGTAGTGTGTCAGATTAGATATTCTCCTGCTTGAGGAAGAGTTAGGAAGGGGGTGGTAGAGGCAGAATTAGACTAAGAAGACTAAAAATGTGATCCAGCATTTCAATCTCCTATATCACCAAAGACAGAACAAAATGACGGCAAAGAAGGTGGGATTTGCCCCAGGACCAAGATAGAAAGCAGAAAGCTGGGGAATAGCATGAGCAAATTCTACAATTCACTTAAATATACATTCCTCCAAAAAAAAAGAAAAAAGAAAAAAAAAAAGGATTATGCCAGCTAGAATTACTTTCAGACACATTCGTGCAAACCCATTTAAAAATCTTAATGTTAAGGACTTTTCTTTCATTGAGAGTAGCTATTGAGTTTTAAACACAACCAACATTTGGATATAAAAGTGGAATAAAAAATATAGTAATATGTTCTTTCTTTTTAAAATAATGCCATGAATGAAAAATGGCATATCATTTTAATTTTCTTTCTTTGATTTCTAATACCTTTTAAATATATTTTCATGTGTCTGTTGGTCCTTTCTCACCTCTCTCCCTCACTTAGAAGAGAGATTGCTTGCTCATGACCTTTAACAATTTTTATGTTGAGGATTCTTTCCTGTTATGGAATTGTATATACTTGTGTTGAACATTAAGAACTTTATACATCACTTTGTGACTGCCCGGGAAAAGTTGTGCTCTGGGTAGCAGGGCTCATGTTACTAAAACTCATTAACTCATTGTTTTCCTCCTGTTTTCATTTCTTTGGTCCCAGGTCCCCATGTTGTGCCATTGTGGCCACTTGGACATTTCTGTTTCATTGTGAGCACTGATAGGTCTTGTCCACTTCATTCTCTAATATTCTCTCTCTCTTTCTTCCTCTCTCCTTCTCTCTCAATATTTCTCTCTATTTTTCTCTGTCTTTGGTGATGACTCAGTTCTCAGGGTGTTTCCTGCCATTTTTATGTGTAGAGTCTAACTACTCTTTCTCATGTTTGATAATGAGATTATCCTTGTTAGTTTCAAGAAGCATCTCATTGAACGCCCCTGTTCAAGGAAGAGGTCTCTTTCAATGGTTATAGTAGAGTCCCTCAAGTACTTCATAAGACAGAGGAATTGGGAGGAGTGTGGTCTACCTCTCGGAGAGAGGGCCTCTGGAAGGGCACAGAATTTGCAGAAGAGAAGGGGGAGGGATGTGCTTTTAAAATCATGTTCCTGGGTGGGAAAAATCACTGACTAAAACAATTCTATTTACACACCTGACCCCAAACGTAGATGTTAAAGATGATGTACAGACAAGCAGAGAAGCTGTAAATATGAGTGTGGACACGTGGAGTTGGTAAAGGTGAATATTTCCTAGGGCAATGCCAATATGCCTTTTAAATTATTTATAGATTTATTGACATCAGCTCATGTTCTCTTCTCCAAGAATGTAAGTATGAGAATTGCCTAAGCCTGAAGCACGGGCAAACATTTCATATCTATTGATAATTGAGTCAATAAGTTTTCCTTGGGCACTCATGGTGTCAAAGTCCCTGGGCAGGTGCTACAGAGTAAGCAAAGAGGAAGAGAGCTGATTTTCTGCTCTCAAGCTTGAAGAATAGAAAGGAAGGTTTGAGACACTAAGCAATAGAAAACATTTCAAAACCTATTCCTTAATTATTAGTAGTTAACTGAACATTTAAAAGTTTTACCTTATATGTTCTCTTCATTATTCTTTGCGGAGTATGATTTGGAAATGGCTTTGCATTCAACATCACTTGGGTAGAAAATATGATTCCTTCTGATTTCATTCTTGTGACACAAAGTAAATTCAGCTGTTCTACAGTAAAATATGACATAGAAACAAGAAAAGATGAAACTAATTCGTGGTGGCAGGGTCAATGACTAGGAAAACAGGAAAAAATGTGGGTGAGAAGACACTGAAATTTAAAGGTCAAAATAATATTATTACTCAGTTGTTATTTATGGAGTAACTACTAGGTTCCACGCAAGCACATTTTGACTTTGGCCTTAGGAAAGTACTATGTGAAGTTTGACTTAAAATACCCAGACATATATTTTGCCAAAAATACTAGAGACTTATAAAGGAAAGTGGTTGCTATGGAAATGAAAAGGGGGGCAACTATTAAGCAGATTAAAATCCATAGAGTTCAGAGTTGTTTTCTTTTTTTTTTTGTATTAAGAGCCTGATACCTATGGAGAAATCCAAGATGAGTCTGACATTAAAGAAAAAAGTGTGTTATAATGTATAATGGGTCCAGATAATCTGGCAAGAGCTTTGCTTGGTAAGCTGCTTTGTTTGGACTGGCTTTTCCTGGTTGGTTTGTGGATAGAACAACTTCTACTGTGGTCTTGCTTAGAGGCAGAATGCAGCTTATGACAGCTCTCCTCATGCGAGACCTCTATGAATGATGAAGAGTGGTTCCTGGATGATAGATGTTACTGCTGTACCAGCGAAATTGTCAGGAGCTTAGAGGTGCTTAGCAGATAACAGACATTTGTTCCAGGGTACACTGACACTGCAGGGAAAGCAAGCAGCAATTTATCTGTTGGTTGGGCAGGGTTTGAGGGTGCTGATTTAAGGGACAGAGCAGGATAACAGTCCTGGGCCCGTGCAGGTCATCAGAAAAACCGGAAGAGTAACATATTTTTTCACCTGAATCTACCTGCCATAATAAGGGATGCAGGTTTTCCACTCAGTTAGAAATTTTATGATAAACCAACTATGATGTAAGCAGACACATTATACTAACCCCAGCACTGTTTCCAACACAGATTAGCAGTTTAATAAATACTGATGAATGAATTTTTCTGATCTGCTTCTTTGTTTAAAAATTTTACGTCTCTATTAATCTTATTCAACAATCGCTTGTATTCCTTTTCTCACATTGCATCATAAATGACACATCTATGAATGTCTACATTGCCATGTAATAAGTTTCAGCCTAAGACCAGCTTTGTGACTAGTGTTAATATCAAGCCAAAAATTCCAGATGTTCATTTGAAATAATATGGATACATACCTGTATGTCATCAGTGTTGAGTGAACTTAATCCATTAATAAACCATAAATCTTTAGAAGGAGATGTGAATTCTTCAGTACAAAGGGTGAAACATTTAACTCATAAAGCCCACCTGGTGCCACAAATGGAATTTTGGGTTTCAAATTCTCAGCCTAGGACATCTGCCAAAACCTATTAAATAAAACAAGAATTTTGAACATCTTTGTATATTTCCCAACTGATCCACCAATACTGGGCATAGGATTTACATCAATTGCCATTTTAGAGTATGCTTTCTTTAATATACATACACCTGAACTGTATCATTTGCAATTGGAGGTAAGTGTCTTGAAGAAACACAGGGATTTTCATATCTTATAAAATCAAAGGACCCTGAATAGCTAAAGCTATCTTGAGAAAGAAAAACGGAGCTAGAGGAATCAGGCTCCCAGACTTCAGACTATACTACAAAGCTACAGTAATCAAGACAATATGGTACTGGAACAAAAACAGTAATATAGATCAATGGAACAGGATAGAAAGCCCAGAGATAAACACACACACATATGGTCACCTTATCTTTGATAAAGGAGGCAAGAGTATACAATGGAACAAGATAGCCTCTTCAATAAGTGGTGTTGGGGAAACTGGACAACTACATGTAAAAGAATGAAATTAGAACACTCCTTAACACCATACACAAAAATAAACTCAAAATGGGTTAAAGACCTGAAGGTAAGGCCAGACACTATAAAACTCTTAGAGGAAAGCATAGGCAGAACACTCTATGACATACATCACAGCAAGATGCTTTTTGACCCACCTCCCAGAGAAATTGAAATAAAAACAAAAATAAACAAATGGGGGGTGACCTTCAAGATGGCAGAAGAGTAAGACGTGGAGATCACCTTCCTCCCCATAAATACATCAGAAATACATCAGAAATACATATACATGTGGAACAACTCCAACAGAACACCTACTGAACACTGGCAGAAGACCTCAGACTTCCCAAAAGGCAAGAAACACCCCACATACATGGGTAGAGTAAAAGAAAAAAGAAAAAACAGAGACAAAATAATAGGGATGGGTCCTGCACCACTGGGAGGGAGCTGTGAATGAGGAAAAGTTTCCAGACACTAGAAAGCCCCTTCACTGGCAGAAACTTGTGGAGGGGGGGAAGCTTTGTAGCCATGGAGGACAGCGCAGCAACAGGGGTGCAGAAGGCAAAGTGGAGAGATTCCTGGAAAGAGGATCAGTGCTGACCAACACTCATCAGCCGAAGAGGATTGTCTGCTCACACGCCAGTTGGGACGGGTGGGAGATGGAAGCTGAGGGTCCGGCTTCTTTGGAGGTCAGATCCCAGGGAGAGGACTGGGGTTGCCTGAGTGAACACAGCCTGAAGGGGGCTAGTGTGCCATAGCTAGCTGGGAGGGAGTCCCTGGAAAAAAGTCTGAACCTGCCTAAGAGGGAAGAGACAATTGTTTTGGAGTGTGCCAGGAGAGGGGATTCAGAGCATCACCTAAATGAGTTCCAGAGATGGACGTGAGCTGCGGCTATCAGTGCGGACACCAGTGACAGACATGAAACACTAAGGCTGCTGCTGCAGCCACCAAGAAGCCTGTGTGCAAGCACAGGTCACTATCCACACCTCCCCTCCTGAGAGACTGTGCAGCTTGCCACGACCAGGCTCCCGTGATCCAGGGGCAACTACTCTGGGAGAACATATGGCACACCTCAGGCTGTTGCAACATCATGCCAGCCTCTGCCACCACAGGCTCGCCCCACATTCCGTACCCCTCCCTCCCCCTGGCCTGAGTGAGCCAGAGGTCCTTAATCAGCTGCTACTTTAACCCCATCCTGTCTGAGTGAAGAACAGACACCCTCAGGTGACCTACATGCAGAGGAGGGGCAAATCCAAAGCTGAACCCCAGGAGCTGTGCGAACAAAGAAGAGAAAGGGAAATCTCTCCCAGAAGCCTTAGGAGCAGTGGATTAAATCTCCACAACCAACTTGATGCACCCTACATCTGAGGAATACCTGAATAGACAACGAATCATCCTAAAATTGAGGCAGTGGACGTTGGGAGCAACTCTCTATATATATTCTTTTCCTTTTTTTCTTTTTGTGACTGTGTATGTGTATGCTTCTTTGTGTGATTTTGTCTGTATACATTTGCTGTTACCATTTGTCCTAGGGTTCTGTTGGTGCTTTTTTTTTTTTTTTTTTGCAGTATAGTTTTTAGCGTTTGTTATGGTGGATTTGCATTTTGGTTTGATTGCTCTCTTCTTGCTTGCTTTTTTTTTTTTTTCTTTTCTATTACTTTTTAATTTTTTAATTTTTAATAATTATTTTTTATTTTTTATTTTATTACTTTATTGTCTTTTCTTTCTTTCTTTCTTTCTTTTCTCCCTTATCTTCAGAGCCGTGTGGCTGACAGTGTCTTGGTGCTTTGACCTGGTGTCAGACCTGTGCCTCTAAGTGGGAGAGCCAAATTCAGGACATTGGTCCAACAGAGACCTCCCAGTTCCACGTATAATCAAATGGTGAAAGTTCTCCCTGAGATCTCCATCTCAATGCTAAGACCCAGCTCCACTCAACGACCAGCAAGCTACAGTGCTGGACACCCTATGCCAAACAACTAGCAAGACAGGAACATAACCCCACCCATTAGCAGAGAAGATGACTAAAATCATAAGATCAAAGACACTGCAAAACACACCACCAGACGTGGTCCTCCCCACCAGGAAGACAGATCCAGTCTCATCCACCAGAACACAGGCACCAGTCCCCTCCACCAGGAAGCCTACACAACCCACTGAACCAACCTTAGCCACTGGGGGCAGACATCAAAAACAACAGGAACTGCAAACCTGCAATCTGTGAAAAGGAGACCCCAAACACAGTAAGTTAAGCAAAATGAGAAGACAGAGAAACACACAGCAGATGAAGGAGCAAGGTAAAAACCCACCAGACCAAACAAACGAACAGGAAATAGATAGTCTACCTGAAAAAGAAAAAAGCATAATGATAGTAAAAATAATCCAAAATCTTGGAAATAGAATGGAGAAAATACAAGAAATGTTTAACAAAGACCTAGAAGAACTAAAGGGCAAATAAATAATGATGAACAACACAATAAATGAAATTAAAAATTCTGTAGAATGAATTAATAGAAGAATACCTGAGGCAGAAGAACGGATAAGTGACCTGGAAGATAAACTAGTGGGAATAACTACTGCAGAGGAGAATAAAGAAAAAAGAATGAAAACAATTGAGGACAGTCTAAGAGACTTCTGGGAAAACATTAAACACATGAACATTCGAATTATAGGGGTCCCAGAGGAAGAAGAGAAAAAGAAAGGGACTGAGAAAATATTTGCAGAGATTAGAGTTGAAAACTTCCCTAATATGGGAAAGGAAATAGTTAATCAAGTGCAGGAAGTGCAGAGAGTCCCATACAGGAAAAATCCAAGGAAAAACACACAAAGACACATATTAATAAAACTATCAAAAATTAAATACAAAGAAAATTATTAAAAGTAGCAAGGCAAAAACAACAAATAACATATAAGGGAATCCCCATAAGGTGAACAGCTGATCTTTCAGCAGAAAATCTGCAAGCCAGAAGAGAGTGGCAGGACGTTTTAAAGTGATGAAAGGGTAAAATCTACAACCAAGATTATTCAACCCAGCAAGTGTCTCATTCAGATTCGACAGAGATATTACAATGCTTACAGACAAGCAAAAGCTAAGAGAATCCAGCACCATGAAACCAGCTTTACAACAAATGCTAAAGGAACTTCTCTAGGCAGGAAACACAAGAGGAGGAAAAGACCTACAATAACAAACCCAAAACAATTATGAAAATGGTAATAGGAACATACATATTGATAATTACCTTAAATGTAAATGGATTAAATGTTTCAACCAAAAGACATAGACTGGCTGAATGGATACAAAAACAAGACCCATATATATAGTATCTACAAGAAACCCATTTCAGACCTAGGGACACATACAGACTGAAAGTGAGGGGATGGAAAAATATATTCCATGCAAATGGGAACCAAAGAAAGCTGGAGTAACAATTCTCATATCAGACAAAATACACTTTAAAATAAAGACTATTACAAAAGAGAAAGAAAGACACTACAGAATGATCAAGGGATCAATCCAAGAAGAAGATATAACAATTGTAAATATTTATGCACTCAACATAGGAGCACCTCAATACATAAGACAAATGCAAAGAGCCATAAAAGGGGAAATCAACAGTAGCACAAATGTAGTAGGGGACTTTAATCCCCAGTTTCGTCAATGGACAGATCATCCAAAATGAAAATAAATAAGGAAACACAAGCTTTAAATGATACATTAAACAAGCTGGACTTAAATGATATTTATAGGCCATTCCATCCAAAAACAACAGAATAAACTTTCTTCTCAAGGGCTCATGGAACATTCTCCAGAATAGATCATATCTTGGGTCACATATCAAGCCTTGGTAAATTTAAGAAAATTGAAATCATATCAAGTATCTTTTCTGACCACAATGTTATGAGACTAGATAACAATTATAAGAAAAAATCTGTAAAAAATACAAACACTTGGAGGCTAAATAATACACTACTTAATAGCTAAGAGATCACTGAAGAAATCAAAGAGGAAATCAAAAAATACCTAGAAACAAATGACAATGAAAACATGACAACCCAAAACCTATGGGATGCAGCTAAAGCAGTTCTAAAAGGGAAGTTTATAGCAATACAGTCTTACCTCAAGAAAAAAGAAACATCTCAAAGAAACAACCTAACCTTACACCTAACACAATTAGAGAAAAAAAAAAAACAAAAAAATCCCACAAAGTTAGCAGAAGGAAAGAAATCATAATGATCAGATCAGAAATAAATGAAAAAGAAATGAAGGAAACCATAGCAAAGATAAATAAAACTAAAAGCTGGTTCTTGAGAAGATAAACAAAATTGATAAACCATTAGCCAGACTCATCAAGAAGAAAAGGGAGAAGACTCAAACAAATAGAATTAGAAATGAAAAAGAAGTAACAACTGGCACTGCAGAAATACAAAGGATCATGAGATATTACTACAAGCAAATGTATGCCAATAAATTGGACAACCTGGAAGAAATGGACAAATTCTTAGAAAGGCATAACCTTCTGAGACTCAAGCAGGAAGAAATAGAAAATATTAACATACAAATCACAAGCACTGAAATTAAGACTGTGATTAAAAATCTTCTGACAAACAGAAGTCCAGGATGAGATGGCTTCACAGGTGAATTCTATCAAACATTTAGAGAAGAGCTAACGACTATCCTTCTCAAACTCTCCCAAAATATAGCAGAGGGAGGAACACTCTGAAACTCATTCTACAAGGCCACCATCACCCTGTTACCAAAACTAGACAAAGATGTCACAAAGAAAGAGGACTACAGACCAGTATCACTGATGAACATAGATACAAAGATCTTCAAAAAAATACTCACAAACAGAATCCAACAGCACATTAAAGGGATCATACACCATGATCAAGTGGGGTTTATACCAGGAATGCAAGGATTCCTCAATATATGCAAATCAATCAATGTGATACACCATATTTATAAATTGAATGATAAAAACTATATGATCATCTCAATAGATGCAGAAAATATTTAGACAAATTTCAACACCCATTTATGATAAAAACCCTCCAGAAGAAAAGCATAGAGGGAACTTTCAACATAATAAAGGCCATATTTGACAAACCCACAGCCAACATCATTCTCAATGGTGAAAAACTGAAACCTTTTCCACTAAGATCAGGAACAGGACAAGCTTGTCCACTCTCACCACTATTTTTCAAAATAGTTATGGAAGTTTTAGCCACAGCAATCAGGGAAGAAAAAGAAATAAAAATAATCCAAATCGGAAAAGAAGAGGTATAGCTGTCACTGTTGGCAGAAGACATGATACTATACATAAGGAATCCTAAAGACTCTACCAGAAAGAAGTAGAGTTAATCAATGAATTTGGTAAAGTAGCAGAATAGAAAATTAATACTCAGAAATCCCTTGCATTCCTATACACTAATGATGAAAAATCTGAAAGAGAAATTAAAGAAACACTCCCATATACCACTGTAATAAAAAAAATAAAATACCTAAGAATAAACCTACTTAAGGAGAAAAAAGACCTGTATGCAGAAAACTATAAGACCCTGATGAAAGAAATGAAAGATGACACAAACAGATGGGGAGATATACCATGTTATTGGACTGGAAGGATCAACATTGTGAAAGCAACTATACTACCCAATGCAATCTACAGATTCAATGCAATCCCTATCAAAATACCAACGGCATTTTTCAAAGAACTAGAACAAAAAATTTCTCAATTTGTATGGAAACATAAAAGACCCCGAATAGCCAAAGCTACCTTGATTAAAAAAAAAAAAACAGAGCTGGAGAAATCACGCTCCCTGACTTCAGACTATGCTACAGAGCTACAGTAATCAAGACAGTATGGTACTGAAACAAAAACAGAAATATAGATCAATGGAACAGGATAGAAAGCCCAGAGAAAAACCCATGCACATATGGTCACCTTATTTTTGATAAAGGAGACAAGAGTATACAATGGAGAAAACACAGCCTCTTCAATAAGTGGTGCTGGGAAAACTGGACAGCTACATGTAAAAGAATGAAATTAGAACACTCCCTAACACCATACACAAAAATAAACTCAAAATGGATTAAATACCTAAATGTAAGGCCAGACAGTATCAAACCCTTAGAGGAAAACATAGGCAGAGCACTCTATGACATAAATCGCAGCAAGATCCTTTTTGACTCACCTCCTAGAGAAATGGAAATAAAAACAAAAATAAACAAATGGGACCTAATGAAACGTAAAAGCTTTTGTGCACCAAAGGAAGCCATAAACAAGATGAAAAGACAACCCTCAGAATGAGAGAAAATATTTGCAAAAGAAGCAACAAAAAGATTAATCTCCAAAATATACAAGCAGCTCATGCAGGGCAATAACAAAAACCAAACAACCCAATCCAAAAATGGGCAGAAGACCTAAATAGACATTTCTCTAATGAAGATATACAGATTGCCAACGAACATGTGAAAGAATGCTCAACATCATTAATCATTAGAGAAATGCTAATCAAAACTACAGTGAGGTATCACCTCACACCAGTCAGAATGGCCATCATCAAAAAATCTACAAACAATAAATGCTGGAGAGGGTGTGGAGAAAATAGTACCCTCTTGCACTGTTGGTGGGAATTTCAATTGATAGAGCCACTATGGAGAACAGTAAGGAGGTTCCTTAAAAAACTAAAACTAGAACTACCATATGACCCAGGAATCCCACTACTGGGCATATACCCTGAGAAAACCATAATTCAAAAAGAGTCATGTACAAAAATGTTCATTTAAGCTCTATTTACAATAGCTAGGACATGGAAGCAACCTAAGTGTCCATCGACAGATGAATGGATAAAGATGTGGCACATATATACAATGGAATATTCCTCAGCCATAAAAAGGAATGAAATTGAGTTATTTGTAGTGAGGTGATTGGACCTAGAGACTGTCATATAGATGAAGTAAGTCAGAAAGAGAAAAACAAGTACTCTATGCTAACACATATATATGGAATCCAAAAAAAAAAAAAAATGGAATGAAGAAAGTAGCGGCAGGACAGGAATAAAAATGCAGACATAGAGAATGGACTTGAGGACAAGGCGGGGGGTGGGAAGGAAAGCTGGGACGAAGTGAGAGCGTGGCATGTACTTATATATACTACTAAATGTAAAATAGATAGCTAGTGGGAAGCAGTGGCATAGCACAGGGAGATCAGCTTGGTGCTTTGGAATGACCTAGAAAGGTGGGATACGGAGTGTGGGAGGAACATGCAAGAGGGGGGGAATATGGGGATATACATATGCATATAGCTGATTCACATTTTTTTAACATCTTTGTTGTAGTATAATTGTTTTACAATGGTGTGTTAGTTTCTGCTGTATAACAACGTGAATCAGCTATACATACACATATGTATACCTATACATATATATACATATACACCCTCTCCCTGTGTCCTCAATGCAAGAGAATGAGATAATTTCTCCCATTCTGAGGAATGCAAGAGATTTCTGTGTATTAATTTTGTATCCTGCTACTTTACCAAATTATTTGATTAGTGCTAGTAGTTTTCTGGTAGCATCTTTAGGATTCTCTATGTATAGTATCATTTTATCTGCAAACAGTGACAGTTTACTTCTTCTTTCCCATTTGTATTCCTTTTATTTCTTTTTCTTTTCTGATGGCTGTGGCTAAAACTTCCTAAACTGTGTTGAATAATAGTGATGAGAGTGGGCAACCTTGTCTTGTTCCTGATCTTAGAGGAAATGGTTTCCATTTTTTAACCATTGAGAAGGATGTTGGCTGTGGGTTTGTCATATATGGCCTTTATTATGTTGAGGTAAGTTCCCTCTATGCTTACTTTCTGGAGGGTTTTTATCATAAATGGGTGTTGAATTTTGTTGATAGCTTTTTCTGTATCTATTGAGATGAACATATGTTTTTTCTCCTTCAATTTGTTGATATGGTTTATCACATTGATTGATTTGCATATATTGAAGAATCCTTGCATTCCTGGAATAAACCCCACTTGATCATGGTGTATGATCCTTTTAATGTGCTATTGGATTCCGTTTGCTAGTATTTTGTTGAGGATTTTTGCATCTATGTTCATCAGTGACGCTGGTCTGTAGTTTTCTTTTTTTGTCACATCATTGTCTGGTTTTGGTATCAGGGTGATGGTGGCCTCATAGAATGAGTTTGGGAGTGTTCCTCCCTCTGCTATATTTTGGAAGAGTTTGAGAAGGATAGGTGTTAGCTCTTCTCTAAATGTCTGACAGAATTCACCTGTGAAGCTGTCTGGTCCTGGGCTTTTGTTTGTTGGAAGATTTTTAATCACAGTTTCAGTTTCAGTGCTTGTGACTGGTCTGTTTATATTTTCTATTTCTTCCTGGTTCAGTCTTGGAAGGTTGTGCTTTTCTAAGAATTTGTCCATTTCTTATAGCTTGTCCATTTTATGGCATATATTTGCTTGTAGTAATCTGTCATGATCTTTGTGTTTCTGCAGCGTCAATTTTACCTCTCCTTTTTTATTTCTAATTCTATTGGCTTGAGTCTTCTCCCTTTTTTTCTTGGTGAGTCTGGCTAAAGTTTTATCAATTTTGCTTATCTTCTCAAAAACCAGCTTTTAGTTTTATTGATATTTGCTATTGTTTTCTTTGTTTCTATTTCATTTATTTCTGCTCTGATCTTTATGATTTCTTTCCTTCTGCTAACTTTGGGTTTTGTGTGCTCTTCTTTTTCTAGTTCCTTTAGGTGTAGTGTTAGATTGTTTACTTGAGATTTTTCTTGTTTCTTGAGGTAGGCTTGTATAGCTATAAACTTCCCTCTTAGAACTGCTTTTGCTGCATCCCATAGGTTTTGGATCATTATGTTTTCATTGTCATTTGCCTCTAGGAATTTTTTGATTTCCTCTTTGATTTCTTCAGTGATCTCTTGGGTATTTAGTAGTGTATGTTTTAGCCTCCATGTGTTTATATTTTTTACAAATTTTTTCTTGTAATTGATATCTAGCCTCAAATCCTTGTCATCAGAAAAGAAACTTGATATGATTTCAGTTTTCTTATATTTACCAAGGCTTGATTTGTGACCCAAGATATGATCTATTCTGGAGAATGTTCCATGAGCACTTGAATAGAAAGTGTATTGTGTTGTTTTTGGATGGAATGCCCTATAAATATCAATTAAGTGCATCTTGTTTAATGTATCATTTCAAGCTTGTGATTCCTCATTTATTTTCATTCTGGAGGATCTGTCCATTGGTGAAAGTAGGGTGTTAAAGTCCCTTACTATGTTTGTGCTACTGTTGATATCACCTTTTATGGCTGTTAGCATTTGCCTTATGTAATGAGGTGTTCCTATGTTGGATGCATAAATATTTACAATTGTTATCTCTTCTTGGATTGATTCCTTGATCATTCTGTAGTGTCCTTCTTTGTGTCTTGTAATAGTCTTTAAAGACTATTTTGTCTGATATGAGAATTGCTACTCCAGCTTTCTTTTGATTTCCATTTGCATTGAATATCTTTTTCCATCCCCTCACTTTCAGTCTGTATGTGTCCCTAAGTCTGAAATGAGTCTATTGTAGATAGCATATATAGAGGTCTTGTTTTTTACCCATTCAACTAGTCTATCTTTTGGTTGGAGCATTTAATCCATTTACATTTAAGGTAATTATCGATATGTATGTTCCTATTACCATTCTTAATTGTTTTGGGTTTGTTATTGTAGGTCTTTCCCTTCTGTTGTGTTTCCTGCCTAGAGAAGTTCCTTTAGCATTTGTTATAAAGCTACTTTGGTAGTGTTAAATTCTCTTAGCTTTTGCTTGCCTGTAAAGTCTCCATCGAATCTGAATGAGATCCTTGCTGGGTAGAGTAATCCTGGTTGTAGGTTTTTCCCTTTCATCACTTTAAATATGTCCTGCCACTCCCTTCTGGCTTGCAGAGTTTCTGCTGAAAGATCAGCTGTTAACCTTATGGGGATTCCCTTGTATGTTTTTTGTTGCTTTTCCCTTGTTGCTGTTAATATTTTTTCTTTGTATTTAATTTTTGATAGTTAATATTTTTTCTTTGTATTTAATTTTTGATAGTTTGATTAATATGTGTCTTGGCATGTTTCTCATTGGATATGTCCTGTATCGGTCTCTCTGTGCTTCCTGGACTTGATTGACTATTTCCTTTCCTATATTAGAGAAATTTTCAACTATAATCTCTTCAAATCTTTTCTCAGTGCCTTTCTTTTTCTCTTCTTTTTTTGGGACTCCTATAATTTTAATGTTGGTGCATTTAATGTTTTCCCCGAGGTCTCTGAGACTGTCCTCAATTCTTTTCATTCTTTTTTCTTTACTCTGTTCTGTAGTAGTTATTTCCACTATTTTTTCTTCCAGGTCACTTATCTGTTCTTTTGCATCAGCTATTCTGCTCTTGATTCCTTCTAGAGAATTTTTCATTTCATTTATTGCATTACTAATCATTGTTTTTTTGCTCTTTAGCTCTTGTAGTTCCTTATTAAACGTTTCTTGTATTTTCTTCATTCTATTTCCAAGATTTTGTATCATCTTTACTATCACTACTCTTTATTCTTTTTCAGGTAGACTGCCTATTTCCTCTTCATTTGTTTTTTCTGGTAGGTTTTTACCTTGGTCCTTCATCTGCTGTTTGTTTCTCTGTCTTCTCATTTTTCTTAACTTACTCTGTTTGGGGTCTCATATTTGCAGGCTGCAGGTTTGTAGTTCCCATTGTTTTTGTTGTCTTCCCCCAGTGGCTAAGGTTGTTTCAGTGGGTTGTGTAGGCTTCCTGGTGGAGGGGACTGGTACCTGTGTTCTGGTGGTTGAGGCTGGGTCTTGTCTTTCTGGTGGGAGGACCACATCTGGTGGCGGTTGTGTTCTTGTCTTGCTAATTGTTTGGCATAGAGTGTCCATCACTCTTCCTTACTGGTCATTGAGTAGAGCTAGGTCTTAGCATTGAGATGGAGATCTTTGGGAGAGCTTTTGCTGTTTGATATTATTTGGGGCTGGAGGTCACTCGTGGACCAATGTCCTGAACTCTGGTCTCCCACCTGAGAGGCTCAGGCCTGACACCCGGCTGGAGCATTAATACCCTGTCAGCCACAGAGCTTAGAAGAAAAGGAAGAAAAAAGAAAGGAAACGAAAGAAAGAAAGAAAGAAGGAAAGAAAGAAAGAAAGAAAGAAAGAAAGAAAGAAAGAAAGAAAGAAAGAAAGAAAAGAAAAGAAAAGAAAGTTATTAAAATAAAGTTATTAAAAATAAAAATATTAAAAAGTAATAAAAGAAAGAAAGAAAGAAGAGAACAATGAAACCAATAAAGAAGTCTACCAATGATAAGCAACACTAAAATCCATACTAAAAAACCCAAAAAACAAATGGAAAGACAGAGCCCTAGGACAAATGGTAAAAGCCAAACTATACAGACAAAACCACACAAAGAAGCATACACATACACACTCACAAAAGGAGAAAAAGGATAAAAATATATATATATATATATATATATATATATATATATATATATATATATATATATATATATATAAAGGAAGAGAGCAACTAAATCAATAAACCAATCTACAAGTGATAATAAGCTCTAAATACTAAACTAAGATAAACATAAAACCAGAGACAAATCAGATGCAGAAAGCAAACCCCAAGTCTACAGTTGCTCCCAAAGTCCACTGCCTCAATTTTGGGATGATTCATTGTCTATTCTGGTATTCCACAGATGCAGGGTATGTCAAGTTGATTGTGGAGATTTAATCTGCTGTTCCTGAGGCTGCTGTGAGAAATTTCTCTTTCTCTTCTTTGTTTGCACAGCTCCTGGTGTTCAGCTTTGGATTTGGCCCTGCCTCTGCATGTAGGTGGCCTGAGGGCCTCTGTTTCCTGCCCAGACAAGACAGGGTTAAAGTAGCAGCTGATAGGGGGCTCTGGCTCACTCAGGCTGGGGAGAGGGAGGGGTGGGGTATGCTGGGTGAGGCTGTGGCAGCAGAGACCAGTGTGACGTTGCAACCATCTGAAGCATGCCGTGTGTTCTCCCGGGGAAGTTTTCCCTGGATCACGGGAGCCTGGCAGTGATGGGCTGCAAACGCTCCTGGGAGGGGAGGTGTGAATAGTGACCTGTGCTTGCACACAGGCTTCTTGGTGGCTGCCGCAGCAGCATTAACATTTCATGCCCATCTCTGTTGTCTGTGCTGATAGCTACGGCTCGCCCCCGTCTCTGGAGCTCATTTAGGCCGTGCTCTGAATCCCCTCTCCTCGTGCACCCCAAAACAATGGTCTCTTGTCTCTTAGGCAGGTCCAGACTTTTTCCAGCTACTCCCTCCCAGCCAGCTGTGGTGCACTAGCCCCCTTCAGGCTGTGTTCATGCAGCCAACCCCAGTCCTCTCCCTGGGATCTGACCTCCAAAGGATCTGGAGCCTCAGCTCCCAGCTCCCACCCGTCTTGGCAGGTGGGTCAGCAGACAAGACTCTAGGGCTGGTGAGTGCTGGTTGGCACTGATCCTCTGTGCGGGAATCTCTCTGCTTTGCCTTCTGCAACCCTGTTGCTGTGCTGTCCTCCGTGGCTCTGAAGCTTCTCCCCCGCCACCCTCCCTCTTGGCCAGTTAAGGGGCTTCCTAGTGTGTGTAAATTTTTCCTCCTTCATGGCTCCCTCCCAGTGGTTCAGGTCCCATCCCTATTCTTTTGTTTCTGTTTTTACTTTTTTCTTTTGCCCTACCCAGTTATGTGGGGAGTTTCTTACCTTTTGGGAAGTCTGAGGTCTTCTGCCAGCATTCAATAGGTGTTCTGTACGAGTTGTTCCACATGTAGATGTATTTTTGGGGAGGAAGCTGATCTCCACGTCTTACTCCTCTGCCATATTGATGGTTCCCTCTGATTCACTTTGTTATACAGCATAAACTAACACAATATTGTAAAGCAATTATACTCCAATAAAAATGTAAAAAATCTAATCTTGACCTATGCCCTATTTCCCACTATTAATTTTTATTTTCCTATTTTTCTTAAGAATAAACTAAGTGAAATTAGCTCCTGTTTGTAGCTCAGTCTTTCCTATCTGGATTGCCTAGACACACTTCAAACACTGCAAATGAAAATAAAATAATGTATGTTATGAGTGCAAATACTCAAGTATTGATACTTTCCTACTATTCTGCTAATTTTCACCAGGTATATACTGATAGTTCTTTGAATTATTTACTAGGACATGAATTCCGGACCCTCATAATTCTAGTCATTCTTCACCAAATGAATTCACCTTATTAGACCCAATACGCCTACTGATGCATCCTAAGACCCATATTTTCATCTTTAGTGGTCACATCTTATGGAACATAAAATAAGCAAAAAGTTAGGTTGGTATTATTATTCACTTAATGTATGATTTTCTTATTTCCCTGAATCTATCAAAGGACAAAACATCTCCTTATAAACACTGCATCCCATTTCTCATTACCTTTTCATGGAATGTTTTGATAATTTAATAAATATCCCCAAGGAGTCTCCACAAGTATTAAAACAATCTGGCAAGTGATTGTTTTATCACAAAGAATCACTGATAGTTTTCTATCCCCATGTTCCTTTAACTATGTACTTTTTGTGGGGGTTTGTTTTCACATTGGCCAAGATAACTATGTGTTTGCCCAAAGAAGGTATCAATTCAATGAAATAATAAAACACAGAGTAAAACTCATATGGAATGGATTGCATTCTAAAGTGGAAATGATGATCAATGCAGATAAAAGTATTTACCCAAGAGGCCCAACTGGAGATAAATTGACCATTTCTCCTTCCAGAGGTGTTTTATGGTAATTCATATAATTCAGGCAGTTCATAGCTGCCTGGCATGTAGAAAACACACAATGACTATTGCATAAATAGATAGACAGACAGAATGAATGAATGAATGAATGAATGAATGAATAAATGAATATTAAGATAATATTGCTGCCTCTAAATCTGCTTCCTGGCAGAGTTGTAAAGAGTTACATCTTTTTTCTGTTTACTGACTTAGTTGGTTACAATGCCTGCACACCCAGGTGAATCTTGTAAATATTTGCATTTATTCATGATAATGTACTGAGGGGACTCCATTTGAAAAAGTACTAGCAGTGAGGCCAATGCATTCTGAGAAGGCTGACAACATGAGAAAGCCAAAAGAGGAAATGATTTCCAGCCGTCAAGATCTCTCTGCCTGGTGTTCTATCCTACCCTCTTGATGTGGAGGTATGAATTTGGAATTATAAAATATGTTTATGGCCATAGAGGAGGAGGAAAATTAAGATCATTTTTAGGGCAGCATAGGCCTTAACACAAATCCATAATGAGAACAAGAAAACTTGAAAACGTGTTCTTCATAGAACACAAATAAATGGAACACTGATGCTGAACTGGAGGCCTGAGATGAATCCCAAGGTGCTGCCTTAGAGTTGGGGACTTGGTTTACAATCTGAGCCAATGCATCTTTTCATTAAAATTCAAATAAAATTTCAATTGAGCACCCAAGGCTCAAATTACTTATTCTTCTTGAACTCCCTGCTCATCATTATTTAAACACTGGTGTTTAATTTTTTACTGAGAGAAAATGAATTAGACACTTAACTCCAACTCCTCTATGAAGAAAACTGTGTAGGTTTTAATGGACCTGATGTTGAACAATCTAAGTCATCCTTATCATCAGTGGCAACCTCTATGAAGAAGTCAAATCCAAAGGTCTCTGGTCCACTAGACACAGTTGAAGTTGTGGGTGAGATGTGGAAATGAAGATGGGGGGTCAGGTGCAGGTGGAATGTGGAGAACCCCAGCCACCTTTTCCATCCTGCTCTTATGATTCTGGTTGACAGGTGAAAATGCTTCAGGCAGAAGACTGGAGACTTCCTCTAGAGAAACTGGCAATTGTGGGTAAAACAACCAACATTCAATTCCCTGCCTGATATTCCAACAGTGAAACCCAAAAGATGGTAAAGATTTTGATACCCACACAACTGCCAATCAACCTTCTAAATATGACTGGAGAGTCAAAGACGGCTGACATTTCAAGAAAACCTCCAACATGAAAGACAGATACACAAAGAAATAAACAAGAAGCAGAGAGGGAAACATAATATCCTATAATCAATACTCTCAGAGGCATAAAAGAAGATCAAGCATCTGTTTAAAAAAAGATGCTAGAAAACAGGACTAATTAGAAAGAAAACATAGGTTTTAAAAATGAACAACATGTTAGCTTAAATTATACAGATCCATATGTAAAAGAACATTCCAAGAGGATGGAGGACAGTTGACACAATGCTTTCAAAAGAAAAAAAACCTCTACATTTTATGTTCAAGAAAAACTTGAATTTGTCCTAAATCTGACTTTCTATATTTTAGAAGCACCAGTTAACACAGTGATTTCAGTTTTCTCATTTCTATATTAGTACTCAAAGACATTGTGAAAATTGAATGAGATCATGTATATTTATATGTTTTTTGTTTGTTTTGCTTTGTTTTGTTTTAATTTTTTTTAAATTTATTTTGGCTGCCTTGGGTCTTCATTGTTGTGTGCGGGATTTCTTTAGTTGCGGCAAGTGGGGGCTACTCTTCATTGTGGTGTGCAGGCTTCTCATTGCGGTGGCTTCTCTTATTGCAGAGCACGGGTTCTAGGCATGTGGGCTTCAGTAGTTGTGGTGCATGGACTTAGTAGTTGTGGCTCATGGGCTCTAGAGGTCAGGCTCTGTAGTTATGGCACACAGGTTTAGTTGCTCCGTGGCATGTGGGATCTTCCTGGACCAGGGCTCAAACCTGTGTCCCCTGCATTGGCAGGCAGATTCTTAACCACCGTGCCACCAGGGAAGTCCCTATTTATATGTTTTGTAAGCTAAGAAATTATACAAATACAAAGCATCATTATGATAGGTGATTACAAATATGTATGTAATTTTTTTGTTTCCTTTTCCATCCAGCTTGGTAGTAGAGGCCAGAAAAGAATTTTCTGGCCTAGGGAATTTTCTAGACTTTCTTGAAATCTTTTATCACAAAGGAAGATGAAAGTAAAAGGAAGAAAAAATAAGAACATTAACATGAACATGAATTAAACCAAGTTTTAGTACATTTTTATAAGTTATATATTTTAGGCAAAATCAAATTAGTAATATGAAATCAAATTTTTTAAATTAAATATTTAACAATTTTTTAAAATTTTTGTTTTTTTGTATAGCACTCTATTACAGAGCTTACATTTTATTGTGTTCCTTTCTTTTTGCTTTTGATCTTTTAAAAATTGTATTTATTGTTATTATTTTTATATAATTTTTAAAGGTTACTTTCCATTTACAGTTATTACAAATATTGACTATATTCCCTAGGCTGTACAGTACATCTCAGAGCCTATCTTACACCTGATACCTCCCCCTATCCCACCCCTATAGTGCCCCTCTCCCACCACTGGTCATCACTAGTTTGTTCTCTATGTCTGTGAGTCTGCTTCTTTTTTCAATATTCACTAGTTTGTTGTATTTTTTAGATTCCAGATATAAGTGATATCATACAGTATCTAAAAAGATTATTTTCTAGGATCTGTTTTAGTTTTAATACAAAATAAATACAAATTATAAACCATTTTTTTTATAATTCTGCCAATTAATTAACAGTATATTTCCAGTTAGCTCACACAAAATATTTGAAATATTTACTACTTTATAAAAATTTTATAAGTGAGGAGATTAAAATTCAGAAACTTAAAAAAAAAATTTGTTCCTCAAAATATAGTATGCTAGTAACTTGTGTTAAAGCCAACATCAGTGCACAGATCTGGTAGACCTCAAAATTTGTATTCTTATCCACTACCAGAAGTGTGGCAGAATAATCTACTAAAGTAATAATCTGTGTTTTATTCCACTGTAATCAAAGGAATGTGAGGCATTTTTCTCTCACAATACTCGTATCCACCTCTTTAAGAAAGTAAACAACCTTAGACTCAGAAAGGCTATGGCTTCTCTTCCTCAGGACCTTTATAACAGCCCTTTGCTTGTGAAAGCCTTTTAATCTTTTCAGAGCAGACCTTTATGTCCAAAGGTCCTTAACCCAAATATTGGGGTATATAAGAGCAGCCAAACCCTGAAGATGGAGAGAGACATAGCTTCCTGAATGCTGGGAAAAGGCCTTAAAGAAATTTCTGGGGTGGTGGTGACCTTGGCCTCACTTACACTCAGAGTCCCAGTTAGTAGGAGCGCTGCATGATATGAACACTGAGACATCTGGGGTAGACATTACTCATGTTCTCTGGCATCTTGTTCTCTTCTTCCAGGTACATCAGGGATTATAACTGTTTAACCCTTGAAGTTACAGATGTCCATGTTGCTTTCTATGGGCAATGATAGGTGAGCAGGATAGAAAAGTGTCTATTCCTGTGTGAAGCATTTAATGGCCAGTGTTTTGTTCTATTTTCTCCATCAGATTGCTATGCAGATATGTCCATCAACAGGGAGAAG
The DNA here is from genome assembly GCF_965194825.1 of Balaenoptera physalus. Lineage (NCBI taxonomy): Eukaryota > Metazoa > Chordata > Mammalia > Artiodactyla > Balaenopteridae > Balaenoptera > Balaenoptera physalus. Next base: position 18,504,339 of record NC_138894.1, read on the forward strand.
GAAGGGAACCAAACATGAATGAGCTACCTTTCCTCTCTTCCATGGACTACTCTCAAAGTAAGTAGTTCTTCTTAGAAAGGGTGGTGAGGGGGGAACCACACTTGAGTATATATGGATGAGAGGAAGAAGGTTTCCTCTCTTTTTCCTGTTGCCCAATGGTCAAAGATCATTCCATCAGGGGTGAATTCCTCCATACTTGTGGTTTGTATTACCCTCACCTTACACCTGGGACCTCTTAGGAAGCCATATTTCATGTCCTTTTGTGTGATGTTTCACTTGTCTGAGGATGGAAAAGCCACCCACCACAGGAGGGTTACTGATCAGAGAGAGAAAAAATAAGCAGTTGAGGAAATATGAGAAGGTATGCAAGATTTAGAAAAGTGCTGATAATGCTTGCCCAGTGGAATTTCAGAATTGCTGTGAACAGTGCCTGCTGTATGTTTCCTATTCTTCTTTCTGAAGTGCAGTGAACATTTATTGTTTTTATTCTGTTCCAGTTTCATCAATGCATGCTGGGTTATTGGAAACAGTTTGGTTTTTAGCTCCTGATTATGGCTGGACCAGTTGTAAACACAATCATCCATCACACATGTATGCTGGACTTTGGGGCACCTCCCTCGGAGAGGAGTTGAGAGTAAATCAACTACATAGTGACCAAAAGATTGAATTGTAATAAGCATTATAAATATTCACTAATATTAATCATTAATATCTGATCATTACTTCTAGGTAAATAATTATAATTCCCACCCAGCTGAAGTTAGGCATTACCAGGAGATTTAGCTAAGGAAAGGTGAGATGAAGTGGGGTTTTTTTTCAAACTAGAACTTTCGTTGGACCAGTGTCCTTCCTATTCTCGGCACAGTGATCATGAGGAAAGAAACACATGTTAAAATAGTGATGTGATCTTTTTATTGAGCAGCTCTTAGCCTGTGTTCTAGGATGGGCACAATGAATACACTTTTTTTGGCCTTCATTTAACATGTAGTGTGAGACAGAAATGAACCTTTATTATTTTCAACTACTGAGAGTTTGGAGTTGTTAATTTAGGTACCTCTAAGTAAACAGGGTTGTTACCTAGCCTCTCCTGACTCGTAAAGTCCACAAAAGATTTTACTCCCCCACAATGACCAAAGTTAGACCTGTTGATTAATTAAATGGGGACTCCAAGATTTAATTTGACTTAGAAAAAATAAAGGTGCTCTGAATTATAATTGACCAAACTTTTACTAATGAATAAATATATTTTCTGATTAGAAAAACAAAAAAAAGTGATGGGCACTGCATTTTGCTGGGGCATGTTCATTAATCTAATTGCTAATTGTATTAAGCACAATATTTTTAACCCAGTGTAACAGAACAGATGCAGAAAAGTGATTTTAAGGAGTGAAGTTGCTACACTGTCATCCTCCCCACTGACTTGTTTACAGAAATAAGCATTCCATCCTCAGATATTTCAGACTGTTTGGTCCACACTAATAACATGGAAACATGAGTTCTGGAGGTAAATTCCTTAAATCATAAATCCTCACTACTGCCTTCCAATTGGCTATATGGCATCTGAGCTAGCCATGGTGGGTCTCTGGAGGACACAATCTATTACATGGCAAGCATAAAAAAGATGTTCTTATTTCTCTGACCCTGATCACCGTGGACCTCTGTTCTTTTCATGTTACTTTCAACTCTGCTATGCAGTCTATAGATCAGGGATCCCCAACCCCCAGGCCACAGACCGGTTCCAGTCCGTGGCCTGTTAGAAACCAGGCCGCACAGTAGGAGGTGAGCGGCAGGGGAGCAAGCGAAGCTTCACCTGTATTTACAGCCACTCCCCATCGCGCACATTACCGCCTGAGCTCCGCCTCCTGTCAGATCAGTGGCGGCATTAGATTCTCATAGGAGAGTGAACCCTAATGTGAACAGCACATGCAAGGTATCTAGGTTGCGCGCTCCTTATGAGAATCTAACACATGATGATCTGAGGTGGAGCTGAGGCGGTGATGCTAGCGCTGGGGAGTGGCTGCAAATACAGATAATCATTAGCAGAGAGGTTTGACTGCGCAGAGACCATAACAAATCAATTGCTTGCAGACTCATATCAAAACCCTATCAGTGGGCTTCCCTGGTGGCGCAGTGGTTGAGAATCTGCCTGTCAATGCAGGGGACACGGGTTTGAGCCCTGGTCTGGGAAGATCCCACATGCCACGGAGCGACTAGGCCCGCAATTGCTGAGCCTGCGCGTCTGGAGCCTGTGCTCCGCAACAAGAGAGGCCGCGATAGTGAGAGGCCCGCGCACCGCGATGAAGAGTGGCCCCCACTTGCCGCAACTAGAGAAAGCCCTCGCACAAAAACAAAGACCCAACACAGCCATAAATAAATAAATAAATAAATAAATAAATAAATAACCCTATCAGTGAGTGGCAAGTGAAAATAAGCTCAGGGCTCCCACTGATTCTGCATTATGATGAGTTGTAAAATTATTTAATTATATATTACAGTGTAATAATAATAGAAATAAGGGGCACAATCAATGTAATGAGATTGAATCATCCTGAAACCATCCCCCACCCTCATCTGTGGAAAAATTGTCTTCCACAAAACTGGTCCCTGGTGCCAAAGAGGTTGGGGACTGCTGCTATACATGAATGTTGGATGCTTCCTCAGAATACTAATTGTATGGGATTTTTCAACAGTATGTATAGGGCTTTGATTTTCCATCCCAGATCAGGCCAAAGCTTCTGATAATTTTAGTACTTCCTTTAAATTTGTGGGTGTGTCCAATGGGACAAAAGTATTAAAAAAAGTCAGAAGCTCATGAGGGTTTAACCTATTCATAAACATTTTACCGTAAAGCAAAGTGATACAGATGTAGTCTCCTCTGATGCTTTCCTTACCACCTTTAAAGCAGTTTATGATTGGTATTTATTTATAAATGAGCACTTTGTTTTAAAGTTTACTTCACATGGAAAAACAAACAAATCACAACCAGCAATAAATTGCAACTATTGTGTATTAGTACTAGTTGGTGAAATTTTGTCAAGATAACGTTTGCTCCTGATTTCTTTCATTATGAAGTAGGTAAAAACAGATTGACAGCATTTATCACAATGTTATTCTCATTTCTCTGAAAATACCTCCCTTACTCAAGTTACATGCTATATTTTGGTGTTGGGAGTGAAAGAATCGAAAAGGTATTTTTAAAAAAAGGATATTCAGAGAATGGGGGCCTGAGAAAATGCAAAGGAGATTCCAAAATGGATCATTCCCATTAGAAGTAGTGAGATGGAATTAGAACTACAATAGTAATATTAACTAAACTTATTGTGGTAATCATTTCACAATATATACATATATCAAATCATTATATTGTACATCTAAAATTAATACAATATTACATGTCAATTACATTTCAAAAACAAACATTTTAAAAAACTACAACAGTAAGATCCAGATCCTGAATCTTCATTCTCTGTGCTTAGCTGCTCAATGTTTTAAGCAGTTGGTCTGTATTTTTAAGACAATACCATGGAGAAGTGAATATTTCACTTCAGGATGACATTCAAAATAGAAATATGTGGCATCTGAGTATGAGCAGAAAGGCTACCATGGGGCTTCACTTTTCAGTTAGAAATATAATTTTTGAGAGTTAAGTGAAAGTTTAGAGTTGACTCATATTAACCAAACCCATAAAGGAATGTGCTTAACTAAAGTGCTCATTTATTAATTTCATATGGGAAATAAAAGAACTTTGAAGATTGGAATTCTTGAGTGAACATATCCCGTAAAAATCTATCCCTATAATCATAACTCTGTGAGGTGCAAAAGCATGTATGGTGAGCATAAAATTCAAGGAATGGATTAATTATGCAGTGGCTGAAATTGAAGGTGCCATACATCTTGTCTAAAAGGATATTCTCACATTTATGACTGTAATACTCAAAACATTTTGCCCAGATTGAATAATCTTCTGAACAGTTATGATGAGGCACTGCTATTTTGCATCTCTGTGATTCTTTCCTCTCTTCCCAGGCTTCCAGAGGCCATCATTCTCTCAGTTTCACACTGGCATACTTTTCTGTTTTGGTTATGATTCTGGAAGATATTTATGCCTCTCTAAAGCACCTCTATTTTAATGTATTTATTGAAGTATAGCTGATTTACAATGCTGTGTTAGTTTCAGGTGTACAGCAAAGTGATTCAGTTATACATATATTTATATCTATTCTTTTTCAGATTCTTTTCCCTTATAGGTTGTAACAAAATATTGAGTATATTTCCCTGTGCTATACATAGGTCCTTGTTGGTTACCTATTTTACATATAGTAGTGTGTATATGTTAATCCCAAACTCCTAATTTATCTCTCCCCCTTCCCCCTTTCCCTTTTGATAACCATGTTTGTTTTCCATGTCTGTGGGTCTATTTCTGTTTTGTATATAAGTTCATTTGTATTTTTTTTCTTTAGATTCCACATATAAGTGATATCATGTGATATTTGTCTTTGTCTGGCTTACCTCACTTAGTATGATAATGTGTAGGTCCATCCATGTTGCTGCAGTTGGCATTATTTCATCTTTTTTATGGCTGAGTAATATTCCATTATATGTATATATAACACATCTTCCTTATCCATTCATCTGTCGATGGACATTTAGGTTGCTTACATATCTTGGCTATTGTAAATAGTGCTGCAATGAACATTGAGGTGCATGCATCTTTTCGAATAATGGTTTTCTCTGGATATATGCCAAGGACTGTGATTGTAGGATCATAGGGTAGCTTTATTTTTATTTTTTCAAGGAACCTCCATACTTTCTCCATAGATAAAACACCCTTTTATTATTTATATTCTGGCATTTCATGTATGAATGCCAATATTATTTACCTAATTTGTGAATTTGTGGAGTTGCCTCTGTATTTCCCCATTACTGATAATGGTTTCTTTGTTATTTGGGAGGTGTTACTTTCCAACTCCTGATAGCTCCTTACACACAAGGGATGTTAATTATTTAACACTCCTGGCCTCTCTCTATTCTATCACCCATTCCATTTCAGGTGAGTGATTTAACAGGTCAGTAAATCTGGGATAAGCACTCAACTTTTGGGCATGAGCTGCCTTAGAAAGCAGCTATTCTCTTGCTCCTGTATATCATATTTCTAACCTGGGTAGGGCCCCACCTTCAAAATGCTTGTGACTTCATCAGTAATTATCCATAATTATGGGTTTTATCTAGCTGATCCACTTTGCTATCATACTGAACTATATGCTATAATTTAGATTTTATAAGTAATGAAGTGATTTTTGTTTTCTATCTACTTTGCTATTTGTTCTTTTTACCAACTTGTTCAGAACTTGAGTGAGAAAGAGAAATAATATTTATAGTTTGAAGACCCCAAACATTTGCACTACAAGATTATTTGGGAAATATTACCTTAATTTGGTGGTGTGGAAAGAAAGCTGGACTGAGTTTTAGGTCTAATTTTCCTACAAATTTAAATGTGATCCTGGAAAACACCTTATTTCCCTGAGAATCAGTCTTTCCTTTGTAACATCAAGTAGTTTAGGATAAATGGTTTCTAAGAGGCTATTAGTCCGTGAGTAATTTGTGGTTTTTCATACATTGATCAATTTTAAGAAACTGTGGTATAGAGGCATATCAATAGCCTTTGGTAGTATCAGGGGTTATTATTCCTCTAGGTCAAGTTAAATGGCCATCCCTTGTCTTTCCATGGATTTATCTGAAATTGATGTCTTCCATTCTTTACCTACTGTGAAAACCCTTTAAGCTTCATCTGTTCTTCCTGTGTTGATTTTCTTTACACTTTAGTCTTCCAATTATACAACCTTCTTATCTTAATAATATTTCTTTTATCCCCATCTCATAGTCACATTCTTGACTATGTCATCACAATTTCTGAAACCTGATCATTATCTTCCATTCTCACAGCATATTGCTGCAAATATCTCGCTTTAATAAAGACTTAATTTTTAAAAAAAATTTATATAATTTTTAAAGGTTATACTCCATTTACAGTTATGCAAAATATTGGCTGTATTCCCCATGTTATACAGTACATTCTTGTAGTCTATCTTAACACCTGATAGTTTTTACCTCCTACTCCCCCACCCCTATATTGCCCCCCCCAACTTCTAACCAGTAGCTTGTTCTCTATATCTGTGAGTATGCTTCTTTTTTTTGTTATATTCACTAGTTTGTTGTATTTTTTAGATTCCACATAAGTGACATCATACAGTATTTATCTTTCTCTGTCTGACTTATTTCAGTTAGCATAATTCCCTCCAAGTCCACCCATGTTGCTGCAAATGACAAAATTTCATTCTTTTTTATGATTGAGTAGTATTCCACTGTGCGTATGTATGTATGTGTGTGTGTGTGTATATATATATATATATATATATGTACACATACACCTCACACATTCTTTATCTATTCATCTGTTGATGGACACTTAGGTTGCTTCCTAAGTTATCTACGGATGTTATCTCCACTTCCTCCCCATTCCCATAGTAGTTCCAATAGTGAGTCAATGCAAATCTGTCTAGTTTCTGTCCTAAACATGCATCCAAACTATTAATGTTTTTACCTTCTCTACTACCATTTTATTTCAAGCTATCATCAGTACTCACCTCAATTATAAGAAAAGCCTATCCGAAAATTTTCCCCACATTGCTATCTGAGCTTTTTTCATTATCTACAAGATAGCCAGAATCATCTGCCTTTTAATAAAAGTGTGATCATATTCTTTCCACTTAGTTCCTTTTAGAGTCTTCAGATTGCACTAAAGATAAAATCTAGTAGTTTACATGTAACTATTCAAAGTCATGCAATTATCACACCCATCATCTGCCCAGTATTTTGGCTTAATCTCATGCTGCTCACAACTTCACTCTCTATGCTTCATCTGTCCTGACTTTCTATGGGTTTCTAAGACCCTCTAAAATTCTTTAGGATCCAGAGCTTTCACACAAGTTTTGTTCTCCCTTGGAATGTTTTTCCCTCGCTTGATCTTTTTCATGCTTATCTTGCCTAAAATGCCACTTACACAAGGAAGTTTTCCATGAAAACCCTGACTTAGGTCCCTTGTATAGCACTCTGTATTTCCTTTACCTTAGCATATAATAAAAATTAATTTAATATTTACTTGTTAATTATATTATTAATTTCTAACTTATTTATTAGTAGACTATAAGCTTAATATAAGAAAGGATGACATTAGAAGTTTTGACTTCTGTATTCCTATCACCTTAGACTTAGTCTGTCCTTATTATTACCAAATGAACAAATAAGTGAATAAATATGAGGAAAAAGAGGTAGAATCTTTATTTATGAAACATCCTCCATGTGCCTGGCACTTTGTTTGATACATTCTCTAGAAGAAGAAACTAAGATTCAGCACACCTCATAAAATTGTTTAAGATTACCTAATACCTAGTAGAAGAAGAAAGATTTGAACTCAGATAGTCTGGTTGCAAAGGTAACCTCCAAGTCTAAGGGAATCATCAATTCCTCATAGAAATTGTTCGGACTGTCTCCTAATAAGGGTCCCCAAGTGGCGCCTTCTGCAATAACTATTCGACATTTCTTTTTTCTTTTTTTCTTTTTTTTTCTTGGCCGTGCTGTGCGGCATGCAGGATCTGGGATCTTAGTTCCCCGGTCAGGAATCGAACCCGTGCCCCTTGCATTGAGAGCACAGAGTCTTAACCACTGGACTGCTAGGGAAGTCCCACTGTTCTACATTTCTGTTCCTTAACTGTTGTGGTAACTTCTAAAATTTTTTATGGAACAAATCAGTCATTTCCAGATCTTTCCCTAGACACTTCAGCTCATGTTCCACTGACCTCTCTACACATTTATACACTTAATAAATGATAGTTTACTTCTTATCCTCTACAAATACTCATTACATGAATCATTGTTTTAGTAAGAATGTCTTACTATCTTCTGACATCAAAGTCTCTGGAATGAAAGGATAACATGAGAGAGAAATACTGATCTCTTTATGGTCAGTCCATTTCATTGTTTGCCCCACCCAAACTCACAGAGTGTGTAAGAGTTAAAGTCATAATAGACCAGTGCAGAAAATGGCACAGATAATAAAAGAGTCAGTAGAAATAGCTTGCTGTCTTGCTGCTTCTGCTGCAGGGCCTTTAGGAATATTACAGACTATTACTATATATACATTTATGGGCCCTTGTAAATACATCACATGTAAATATTTTTCTGGAAGGCTGGGAGGGCTGAATCAATGTATGACCATTTTTCCTCCTGTCAGAAGCAATATAATTTTTATTATCATAATTTCCATTTCTCAGCACTGACTGTGGTATCTTTGATCAAACTAATTAGAAATGGTTACACTTTGTACCATGAGTTATATCAAATTTATCAGAAAAAATTATGTATGTGCACACATAGGAAATAAACAGGGATATTAAATATAAAAAGATGACATTTATGCCACTGTTTGGAGTGAGGAGGCATTCTAATTAGCGAATATTCTTAAAGTATGAATTTTCTATGTGGATTGCACTATTCAGCTAAAACTACAATTGCTAATAGAACTTGCATGCGTAGAAGAGGGCAAAGATTTTTTTTTTTTTGAGCACTGAAGTCAATCTGTATTTTTTTGTCCACTGTAATGTGTCTTTGCTAGATGTTATGATGAGGAAAATGGGTTTCTGGCATTGAGAAGTTTTTTTTTAATACACCTTGTGGATGAAGATTACCCTAATTAGCTAGTATTGATATATACAACTAGAATATTTTAATATCTTCAAATATGTGTTATAGGAAAGAACTGATGAAGTTGTTCAGAGAAAAGATGGAACCTTGTGGCTGGGAGACATATCAATGGAAGAGGTGCAACTCATATGGTTTTGAAAACTGAGTTGAGGAAAGAAGGTAGCAGTAGGAAATATATGTCAGTGAGAGAATGGAATTAGACCTGGAGCTTTACTGCCTGCATCTGAGGACTTATATCATCAAAGATGGATAGACTCAGACTCCCATGATGAATAAGCAGTGCATCTAGTGAATATTTTTGAAACCTTTGTGGCAGATCCAAGTCTAGGAGTTGACTGGGGTGAGTAAACCAGAAATGTTGGATGCTGCTGTTGTGGTTTCTCTTGCTGTTGTTGTTGTTATGATTTTAAGAATCCTTATTTAGAAGCAACTTCAGAGTTCAGAATAAAAGGGGCTTTCCCAGTCTTGGCAGTTTCAAAAAGTGTTTATGTGATTTATATAGCCTGTGCGTCCCCAGGCCCTACCAGTCTGTGATACAAATGGAATCATATTATCATGGTCACACACACTTCCTACAGAGCTCAGGTTTTGCTGAACCATCTCCATCAGTGAGAGCTGAGGTGCACATCTACCAACATGGCAGCCATTAGCATTCTCATACAGTAACTCTTGGAGTCCATCTCTGTGGCTGTGTCATCTGATGCTCTCTAATGATGGAGAGCACCAACTCTGAATCCTGGTAAGGCTCCATTCACAAGCTATAGCTAAATCTTGATAACTTGTTCCTGCTGACACCCTTGGTAAACTTACATTGAACTAAAATTAATGCTTGTTCTTTCCTGGAGATCCAGAAGAAAACAATCACATAATTTATCAGCTCTTCAATTTAGAGCCTTCTTGCCTCACTTGATGGACATTCAAACATGGGAAAATAGCTGTTATTTCTCTTGATGCTGGGAGAAAGTATCGCCCCTCCTCACAGAAACTTTCTTGTACTTGCTTTTCAATTACCAAATTGTCTCTTCCAGTTCTGACTTCTCAGTTAATTTACTATTTTTTTTGATTGTTGGGCAAAAACAAATATATTTTCAGTCATTTGAAACTCAAAGTTCCATAATATGCCTGCCTTTTAAAAATCTTGTTTTCTTCTGCCCTTGGTGACTCTTCCTACTTTTTTATTCAGAAACGCACAATGACTGACTCAAAGCAAGACTTCTTTTTGAGAAAAATTAATCTAAATTGTCAAGAGTTAGCAGAGGTGAAGATATTTGCTATTTGAATTACTGGCAATTAAGCAACCATATACACAAGTCATATAGGAAAGGCACAGTTATAACTTTTAACCAGTGGGGAGCAATCAGGTGGGAAGCAAATTTATAACACCTTTTATTACATTCTCCTTCTCTTGCCTTCTCACATCATTTTATGTTTCTTTAAACTAAAATGTATTTAGACTACTAATACAAAAAATGCTAAATATGGTGAAAGAATAGAAGTAGTACACAAGTATGTGTGTCTGTGTACATATGTGCACATGCATAGCCACACAGGTCCAAATTTCTGTACAACATTCACTCAGTATAAACTCTTGGAGGAGATGGGATTCAAAACTTCTTTCTTAGAGAAAGTGTTTGTCTAGGTGCTATAGATGGGAGATAAGACTGTGTATGTAGGATCACTTAGGCTACACAGGTCAGGTATTTCCATAAATATTGTTACTTGTTAAGGTTTTTGTCCACATGACACATACATACTTTTGGGTTGACCTTTCAGGATTGGTCCTTGACAAATATGTTGACTTCTAAAAGATTGCTATGTATGTACTTTCTTGACTACATTAAAATAAATAATTGACTAAAAATTACTGATGAAAACTGGCACCAGGAAAATACTTTTACCTCCACAGAACCTATGTCTGTTAAATACTATTAGATACCAGAGCAAGCATTAAAACTATTTGGAAAGAAAAAATTTTGATGCAAAATAAAAGTTTTCTTTGATGCATTAGTTGCTCTGGGACATTTAGATAGCCATCTATAACACTAGACCAAAAAAAAAAAAAAAGACTACTACATGGTTTGACACAAGTGAACATTTATTTATTGTATAATCGAGGCAAGAAAAACAAGATAAAGGAGTATGTCCCAATATTTTAAAAAACTGGGTTATGAAGAATGAATATCAAGTGCATCTTAAATGCACAGAATTGGATTAATTGTAATCTCATCATTTGTCCATCAATAACCCTTTTGAATTTAGTGATTTTTCATAGTTTAATGTAATGCACTTTAAAAATGCAACCCAGAAACCCGTCATTCTACAAGTAAAGTAGGACTTGGGCAATAAACTACATCTAATTGTACATCTCTACCCACCTGAGGAATCATAATCTTAAATCTTGTGCTTATCATTCTTTCCCTCTTTAGTTTTATAGCAGCTCTATGTATTATATAGTTGGTTCATCTGCTCTGTACTGACATATTGGTAACAGCTTCCATTTTTTCTACTGTGAACAGAGCATCTGTGAATATTCTTATATATAATTTTTGGTGAACACATTCAAGGGTAAGAGTGGAATTGGTGAATGGCAGGATACGTAGGCATTCACTTTAGGAGATAATGTCAAACTGCTTTCTAAAATGCTTGCTACAATTTACCATCCACTAGCAAAGTATACGAGACTCTGGTCATTCATATTCTCTCTAATACTTGGTATTGTCATGCTTTTAAAAATGTTTGCCAATTAAATAAAGTTGGCATATAAAATAAAGTTGGGTTTAAAGTTGCAGCATACTGTGGTCTTAAATAAAATTTACAAGTTCAGTACCGATGTTAAACATTTCTTCGTACATTTCTTAGACTTATATACTTGCTATTCCATGAGATCCTTATCTGTTTCTTGTCAACTTTTCTATTGAATTGTGTATGCTTTTCTCATTGTTTTTCATAAGGATTTTTTAAAAAATATATAATCTAAATCAATCAGTTAAATGAATTGGACAAATTATTTCATAGTTCGTAACTGTCTTTTTTTCTCTTTGTGGTGTTTTTTTTAATTTTATTTTATTTATTTATTTTTATACAGCAGGTTCTTACTAGTTATCCATTTTATACATATTAGTGTATATATGTCAATCCCAGTCTCCCAATTCATCACAACACACCCCCTCCCCCCGCCACTTTCCCCCGTTGGTGCCCATACATTTGTTTTCTACATCGGTATCTCTATTTCTGCCCTGCAAACTGATTCATCTGTACCAATTTTCTGGGTTCCACATATATGCGTTAATATACGATATTTGTTTTTCTCTTTCTGACTTACTTCACTCTGTATGACAGTCTCTAGATCCATCCAGGTCTCTACAAATGACCCAATTTCATTCCTTTTTATGGCTGAGTAATATATACATAATATTGTATATATGTACCACTTCTTCTTTATCCATTCGTCTGTCGATGGGCATTTAAGTTGCTTCCATGACCTGGCTATTGTAAATAGTGCTGCAATGAACACTGGGGTGCATGAGTCTTTTTGAATCATGGTTTTCTCTGGGTATATGCCCAGTACTGGGATTGCTGGGTCATATAGTAACTCTATTTTTAGTTTTTTAAGGAATCTGCATACTGTTCTCCATAGTGGCTGTATCAATTTACATTCCCACCAACAGTGCAAGAGGGTTCCCTTTTCTCCACACCCTCTCCAGCATTTGTTGTTTGTAGATTTTCTGCTGATGCCCATTCTAACTGGTATGAGGTGATACCTCATTGTAGTTTTGATTTGCATTTCTCTAATAATTAGTGATGTTGAGCAGCTTTTCATGTGATTCTTGGCCATCTGTACGTCTTCTTTGGAGAAATGTCTATTTAGGTCTTCTGCCCATTTATGGATTCAGTTGTTTGTTTTTGTAACTGTTTATATATTTTGGAGATTAATCGTTTGTCCGTGGATTAGTTTGCAAATATTTTCTGATATTCTGAGGGTTTTCTTTTCGTCCTGTTTATGGTTTCCTTTGCTGTGCAAAAGCTTTTAAGTATCATTAGGTCCCATTTGTTTATTCTTGTTTTTATTTCCATTACTCTAAGAGGTGGATCAAAAAAGATCTTGTTGTGATTTATGTCAAAGAATGTTCTTCCTGTTTTCCTCTGAGAGTTTTATAGTGTCCAGTCTTACATTTAGGTCTCTAATCCATTTTGAGTTTATTTTTGTGTATGGTGTTAGGGAGCGTTCTAATTTCATTCTTTTACATGTAGCTGTCCAGTTTTTCCAGCACCACTTATTGAAGCGACTGTCTTTTCTCCATTGTATATACTTGTATCCTTTGTCATAAATTAGTTGACCGTAGGGGCATGGGTTTATCTCTGGGCTTTCTATCCTGTCCCATTGATCTATATTTCTGCTTTTGTACAAGTACCATATTGTCTTGATTACTGTAACTTTGTAGTATTCTCTGAAGTCAGGGAGTCTGATTTCTCCAGCTCCGTTTTTTCTCCTCAAGACTGCTTTGGCAATTCAGCGTCTTTTGTGTCTCCATACAGATTCTAAGATTTTTTTGTTCTAGTTCTGTAAAAAATGCCAAATTTGATAGGGATTGCATTGAATCTGTAGATTGCTTTGGGTAGTATAGTCATTTTCACAGTATTGATTCTTCCAATCCAAGAACATGTTGTATCTCTCCATCTATTGGTATCATCTTTAATTTCTTTCATCAGTGTCTTATAGTTTTCTGCATACAGGTCTTTTGTCTCCTTAGGTAGGTTTATTCCTAGGTATTTTATTCTTTTTGTTGCAATGGTAAATGGGGGTGTTTCCTTAATTTCTCTTTCAGATTTTTCATCATTAGTGTATAGGAATGCAAGAGATTTCTGTGCATTAATTTTGTATCCTGCAACTTTACCAGATTCATTGATTAACTCTAGCAGTTTTCTGGTGGCATCTTTAGGATTCTCTATGTATAGTATCATGTCATCTACAAACAGTGAAAGTTGTACTTCTTCTTTTCCAATTTATATTATTTTTATTTCTTTTTCTTCTCTGATTGCCGTGGCTAGGACTTCCAAAACTATGTTGAATAATAGTGGCGAGAGTGGAAATCCTTGTCTAGTTCCTGATCTTAGAGGAAATGCTTTCAGTTTTTCACCTTTGAGAATGAAGTCTGCTGTCAGTTTGTCATACATGGCCTTTATTATGTTGAGGTAGGTTCCCTCTATGCCCACTTTCTGGAGAGTTTTAATCGTAAATCAGTGTTGAATTTTGTTGAAAGCTTTTTCTGCATCTATTGAGATGATCATATGGTTTTTATTCTTCAGTTTGTTGATATGGTGTATCACATTGATTGATTTGTGTATATTGAAAAATCCTTGCATCCCTGGGATAAATCCCACTTGATCATGGTGTATACTCCTTTTAATGTGTTGCTGGATGCTGTTTGCTAGTATTTTGTTGAGGATTTTTGCATGTATATTCATCAGTGATATTGGTCTGCAGTTTTCTTTTTTTGTAGTATCTTTGTCTGGTTTTGGTGTCAGGGTGATGGTGGCCTCATAGAATCAGTTTGGGAGTGTTCCTTCTTCTGAAAATTCTTGGAAGAGTTTGAGAAGGATGGGTGGTAGCTCTTCTCTAAATGTTTGATAGAATTCACCTGTGAAGCCATCTGGTCCTGGACTTTTGTTTATTGGAATATTTTTAATCACAGTTTCTATTTCATTACTTGTGATTCGTCTGTTCATAGTTTCTATTTCTTCCTAGTTCAGTCTTGGAAGGTTATACCTTTCTAAGAATTTGTCCATTTCTTCCTGGTTGTCCATTGTATTGGCATAGAGTTGCTTGTAGTAGTCTCTTAGGATGTTTTGTATTTCTGTGGTGTCTGTTGTAACTTCTCCTTTTTCATTTCTAACTTTATTGATTTGAGTCCTCTCCCTCTTTTTCTTGTTGTGTCTGGCTAATGGTTTATCAATTTTGTTTATCTTCTCAAAGAACCAGCTTTTAGTTTTATTGATCTTTGCTATTGCTTTCTTTGTTTGTATTTCATTTATTTCTGCTCTGATCTTTATGATTTCTTTCCTTTTGCTAACTTTGGGTTTTGTCTGTTCTTCTTTCTCTACTTCCTTCAGGTGTAAGGTTAGCTTGTTTATTTGAGATTTTTCTTGTTTCTTGAGGTAGGCTTGTTTTGCTATAAACTTCCCTCTTAGAACTATTTTGCTGCATCCCATAGGTTTTGGATCATCTTGTTTTCATTGTAATTTTTCTCTAGGTATTTTTTGCTTTCCCCTTTGATTTCTTCAGTGATCTCTTGGTTATTTAGTAACGTATTGTTGAGACTCCATGTGTTTATATTTTTTACGTTTTTTTCCCCTGTAGTTGATTTCTAATTTTATAACATTGTGGTCAGAAAAGATGATTATATGACTCAATTTTCTTAAACTTACTGATGTTTGATTTGTGACCCAAGATTTGATCTATCTTGGAGAATGTTCCATGTGCACTTGAGAAGAATGTGTAATCTGCTGTTTTTAGATGGAATGTCCTATAAATTTCAATTAAATCTAGCTGGTCTCTTGTGTAATTTAAAGCTTGTGTTTCATTGTTAATTTTATGTCTGGATGATCTGTCCATTAGTGTAAATGAGGTGTTAAAGTCCCCCACTATTGTGTTACTGTCGAGTTCCTCTTTTATAGCTCTTAGCAGTTGGCTTATGTATTGAGATGCTTCTGTGTTGAGTGCATGTATATTTATAATTGTTATATCTTCTTCTTGGATTGATCCCTTGATCATTATGTAGTGTCCTTCCTTGTCTCTTGTAACATTCTTTATTTTAAAGTCCATTTTATCTGATATGAGTATTGCTACTCCAGCTTTCTTTTGATTTCCATTTACGTGGAATATCTTGTTCCATCCCCTCACTTTCAGTCTGTATGTGTCCCTATGTCTGAAGTGGGTCTCTTGTAGACAGCATATATATGGGTCGTGTTTTTGTATCCATTCAGCAAGACTGTGTCTTTTGGTTGGAGCATTTAATTCATTCATGTTAAAGGTAATTATTGATATGTATGTTCCTATTACCATTTTCTTAATTGTTATGGGTTTGTTTTTGTAGGTCCTTTTCTTCTCTTGTGCTTCCCACTTAGAGAAGTTCCTTTAGCATTTGTTGTAGAACTGGTTTGGAGGTGCTGAATTCTCTTAACTTTTGCTTGTCTGTAAAGCTTTTGATTTCTCCGTTGAATCTGAATGAGATCCTTGCCGGGTAGAGTAATCTTGGTTGTAGTTTCTTCCCTTTCATCACTTTAAATATATCGTGCCACTCCCTTCTGGCTTGTAGAGTTTCTACTGAGACCTCAACTCTTAACTTTGGTTGTTCCCTTGTTTGTTATTTGTCATATTTCCTTTGTTGCTTTCAATAATTTTTCCTTGTCTTATTTTTCATCATTTTGGTTACTATGTGTCTCTGTGTGTTTCTCCTTGGCTTTATCCTGCCTGGGACTCTGCACTTCCTGGACTGGTGTGGCTATTTCCTTTCCCATGTTAGGGAAGTTTTCGACTATATTCTCATCACATATTTTCTCGGGTCCTTTCTCTTTCTCTTCTCCTTCTGGGACCCTTATAATGCGAATGTTGTTGTGTTTAATGTTGTCCCAGAGGTCTCTTAGGGTGTCTTCATTTCTTTTCACTATTTTTTTCTTTATTCTGTTCCGTGGCAGTGAATTCCACCATTCTGTCTTCCAGGTCACTTATCCGTTCTTCTGCCTCAGTTATTCCGCCATTAGATTTTGTCTAATGTATTTTTAATTTTAGTTATTGTATTGTTCATCTCTCTTTGTTTGTTCTTTAATTCTAGGTCTTTGTTAAACATATCTTGCATCTTCTCGATCTTTGCCTCCATTCTTTTTCCGAGTTCCTGGATGATCTTCATTATCATTATTCTGAATTATTTTTCTGGAAAGTTGCCTATGTCCACTTCTTTTAGTTGTTTTTCTGGGGTTTTATCTTGTTCATTCATCTGGTACATAGCCCTCTGCCTTTTCATCTTGTCTATCTTTCTGTGAATGTGGTTTTTGTTCCACAGGCTGCAGGCTTGTAGTACTTCTTGCTTCTGCCATCTGCCCTCTCGTGGATGAGGTTATCTAAGAGGCTTGTGCAAGTTTCCTGATGGGAGGGACGGGTGGTGGGTAGAGCTGGGTGTTGTTCTGGTGGGCGGAGCTCAGTAAAACTTGTATCCGCTCTTATACTGATGGATGGGGCTGGGTTCCCTCCCTGTTGGTTGTTTGGCCTAAGGCGACCCAACACTGAAGCCTACCCAGGCTCTTTGGTGGGCCTAATGGCAGACTCTGGGAGGGCTCATGCTAAGGAGTACTTCCCAGAACTTCTGCTGCCAGTTTCATTGTACTCATGGTGAACCACAGCCACCCCCCACCTCTGCAGTAGACTCTCCAAGACTAGCAGGTAGGTCTGGTTCAGTCTCCTATGGGGTCACTGCTCCTTCCCCTTGGTCCCAATGTGCACACTAATTTGTGTGTGCCCTCCAAGAGTGGAGTCTCTGTTTCCCCCAGTCCTGTTGAAGTCCTGTAATCAAATCCTGCTAGCCTTAAAAGTCTGATTCTCTAGGAATTCCTCCTCCAATTGCCGGACCCCCCAGGTTGCGAAGCCTGACATGAGGCTCAGAACCTTCCCTCCAGTGGGTGGACTTCTGTTGTATAAGTGTTCTCCAGTTTGTGAGTCACCCACCCAACAGTTATGGGATTTGATTTTATTGTGATTGTGCCTTCCTACCCTCTCACTGCAGCTTCTCCTTTGTCTTTGGATGTGGGGTATCGTCTTTGGTGAGTTCCAGTGTCTTCCTGTCGATGATTGTTCAGCAGTTAGTTGTGATTCCGGTGCTCTCACAGTAGGGAGTGGGCACATGTCACGTCCTTCTACTCTACCATCTTGAACCAATCTCTGAGCTTCCATTCTTAAGCACCAAGTCCCAGCATCCCTTTCTATCTCCCTCTCTCCCTTGATATATATATATATATAATATATATATAATATATATATATATATATGTAGTTTCTAGTCCAGTAGACACTTTTTTTTCCCCAGAGTGTCTTAAATTACCACCTTCCTATAGATTGCCAAAGTCATTGCCCCTAACCAGCTCTCTGTGGTGTTTTTGATGAACAAAGCTCTTATTTTTAATATAGTCAAATGTATCAATCTTTTCCATTGACCCCTTTTTGAGTTTTGTTTAATAATTCTTTTCATTTACCAATGTCTGAAGTTATTAGCTTATACTTTCTAATAAGAATATGAACATTTTATTTTTAACATGTCATTGGCAGAATGATGCACTCCCCCAAAGTTGTCCATGCCCTTATACCCTGGAATATATTATTATGGCAAAACATATGAACTATGCTATATGGCAAAGAGTTTTTGTAGCTGTGATTAAGGTTATGGACCTTGAGGTGGGGATTATATTTTCTTGGTGGGGCCAAACTGATAACATGAGTTTTTAAGAGTCAACAATTTGTGGTCAGAGAGAGATGCATGTGTGAATGTGTGCTGCTTCTGAAATACAGGGAACTATACGCAAGGAACTGAATTCTACCAGCAACCTGAAAGGAGAGGGGATGGATCCTTACCTAGAGTTTCCAGAAACAAACACAGCCCTTCAGACACATTGATTTTAGCTCAGTGAGACCCATATCAGACTTCTGACCTACAGAACTGTAAGATAATATTCTGTGGTGATTTAATCCACTAAGCTTGTGGTAGTTTGTTATGACACCAATAGAAAATGAACACAATATATGAGTTCCTTGTTTAACAGCTTTATTAAGATACAATTCACATACCATAAAACTCATCTGTTTAAAAGTGTACAATTCAGTGGATTTTAGTATATTCACAGATACGTGCAAACTTCACTATAGTAAAATTTTGAAAATTTTTATCACATAAAAAAGAAACTGCACGTACACACACTACCAAATGTAAAATAGATAGCTAGTGGGAAGCAGCCGCATAGCACAGGGAGATCAGCTCATTGCTTTGTGATCACCTAGAGGGGTGGGGTAGGGAGGGTGGGAGGGAGATGCAAGAGGGAAGGGATTTGGGGATATATATATATGTATAGCTGATTCACTTTGTTATACAGCAGAAACTAACACACCATTGTAAAGCAATTATACTCCAATAAAGATGTTAAAAATAAATTAATTAATAAAATAAAATAAAATTGTAGTAATTAAAAAAAAAAAAGAAACTGCAGATGAGTTAGCTATCATCCCACGGCCCTTATTCTCCCAGCTTTAAGCAACCATGAATCTACTTTCTCTCTTTAATTTCTATATGTAAACATTTATTGAGGTAAAATTCACATAAAATTAACCATTTTAAAGTGAACAGTTCAATGGCTTTTCATACATTCAGAATATTGTGTACTCACCAATTCTTTGTTGTTTAAAAACTTTTTTATCACCCCAAATAAAACCCTGTACCATTGAGAAGTGCTCCTCACTTCCCCTCCCTTGGCCCCGGCAACCACTATTGACTTTCTGTTTCTGTGAATTTATCTATTCTGCATATTTCATAAATGTAGAGGAATATAATATGTGACCTTTTATGTCCGGTTTCTTTCTTTTAGCCTAATGTTTTTGAGGTTTCATCCACATTGTAGCATGTATCAGTATTTAATTTCTTTTCATGGCTCTATAATGTTCCATTATATGTATACAACACAGTTTTTTAATGCATTCTTCTATTGATGGACATTTGGGCTGTTTTCCTTTTTGACTATTATGAATAATGTTGCTATAAAGATTCATCTACAAGTTTTTAAATGGACATACATTTCCATTTCTTTTAGGTATATACCTAGGAGTAGAATTTCTGGGTTATATGGTATTTCTAGATTTAATTTTTAAAGTAACTGATGAACTGTTTTCTAGAGTTTATGAAGCTTGTTACATACAATTGCCCAGACACTATTTCCTTTTTCAAAATTATTATTATTACAGCCTCCTAGTAGGTGTGACACTTTACTTATTGTCATTTTGTCATATCTTACTGTCATTTTGACTTGTATTTCCCTAATGACTAATGATTAAGAATCTTTTCAAGTACTTACTGGCCATTTGTATATCTTCTTTAGAGAAATGTGTATTTCAGTCCTTTACCCACTTTTTAAATTGAGTTGTTTTTTGTTTGTTTTTTAGTTGTTGAGTTGTAAATTTCTTTGTATATTCTGGAAATTATACCATGATCAGATATACTGTTTGCTCCCAATGTGTGGGTTGTTTTTTCACTTTCCTGATATTGTTCTTTAATACAAAAAATATTTTAATTTTGATGAAGTGCATTTTATCTTTTTTTTTCTTTTGTATACTTTTGGTGTCTTAGGTAAGGATCCATTTTCAAGTCCAAAGTCATGAAGACATAACAACATTCTTTCTTCTAAGAGTGTTATAATTTTAGCTCTTATATTTATGTCATTAATCTATTTTGAGTTATTTTTATGTATGGCAGGAGATAGGAATCCAGCTTTTTTCCTTTGCCTGTGAATTTTAAGTTGTCCCAGCACCATTGTTTAAGATTCTATTTTTTGCCATTGAATGATTTTGAAAACCTTGTCAAAAATCATTTGGCTATAGATGTATAGGTTTATTTCTGGACTGTCAATTCAGTTTCATTGGTATATATGTCTATACATATGTCACTATCACAGTGTTTTGATTAACATAGCTTTGTAGTAAGTTTTGAAATAGGTAACTGTGAGTCCTATTCTTTCTTCACAAGATTGTACTGACTGTTATGGGCAGCTTGCAATTCCATATGAATCTTAGAATCAGCTTGTCAATTTCTATGAAGAAGTCTTCTGAAGTTCTGATAGGAATTACCTTGAATCTGGAGTAGAGTTTGGAGTATTTATTGGGATGGTCAAAAGGTTCATTCCGCTTTTTCCATAAGATGGCTGTAGTAGCACTTAGTTGTCTTTAACATCATTCAAAACAATGTTTGTTAGATTGTATGTGATAGCTGTCATATCAGCGTGCATTTAAAAAATGACTTATCAAAATTGTTGAATTTTTGTGTGTCACTTTAATATTGAAGATGGAAGAAAAAAAACAACATTTTTGGCATATTATGCTTTATTATTTCAAGAAAGGTAAAAACTCAACTGAAATGCAGAAAAAAAACAGATTTGTGCAGTGTATGGAGAAGGTGCTGTGACTGATCAAACATGTCAAACATGGTTTGGGAAGTTTCATGCTGGAGGTTTCTTGCTGGATGATGCTCCATTGTTGGGCCAAAGAGTTGAAGTTTATAGCAATCAAATCTAGAAATTAATTGAGAACAATCAATGTTATACCATGTGGGAGATAACCAACATACTCAAAATATTCAAATCAAGTGTTGAAAATCATTTGCACCAGCCGGGCTATGTTCATTGTCAAGATGTTTGGGTTCCACATAAGTAAAGTGAAGAAAACCTTGACCATATTTCCACATGCATTGCTCTATTGAAATGTAATGAAAATGAACCATTTTTAAAACAAATTGTGGGCCAAAGTCCTTGTCCTGTGGTGAGCCACAGCCACCCCTGCCTAAGCAGGAGACCCTCCAACATTAGCAGGTGGTCACAAGGCATTGAACTGATCTCCCTGTGCTATGCGGCTTCTTCCCACTAGAGTCTGTCATAAAGAGTGAACCGAGTGGCTGACAGGGTCGTGGTGTTCTAGCCGGGTGTCAGGCCTGCACCTCTGAGGTGGGAGAGCCGAGTTAAGGACATTGGTCCATCAGAGACCTCTCTGCTCCACATAATATCAAATGGTGAAGGCTCTCCCAGAGATCTCCATCTCAATGTTAAGAGCCCACTCCACTCAACGACCAGCAAGCTACAATGCTGGACACCCTATGCCAAACAAATAGCAAGACAGGAACACAACACCAACCATTAGCAGAGAGGCTGCCTAAAATCATAATAAGATCACAGACACCCCAAAACACACCACTGGATGTGGTCCTGCCCACCAGAAAGACAAAATCCAGCCTCATCCACCAGAAAAAATACACCAGTACCCTCCACCAGGAAGCCTACACAACCCATGGAAACAAACTTACCCACTGGGGGCAGGCACCAAAAACAATGGGAAATACGAACCTGAAGCTTGCAAAAAGGAAACCCCTAACACAGCAAGTTAAGTAAAATGAGAAGACAGAGAAACACACAGCAGATGAGGAGCAAGGTAAAAACCCACCAGACCAAACAAATGAAGAGGAAATAGGCAGTCTATCTGAAAAAGAATTCAGAGTAATGATAGTAAAGATGATCCCAAATCTTGGAAATAGAATGGACAAAATAGAAGAAATGTTTAAGAACGACCCACAGAAACTAAGGAGCAAACAAAGATGAACAACAAAACAAATGAAATTAAAAATTATCTAGAAGGAATCAATAGCAGAATAACTGAAGCAGAAGAACGGATAAGTGACCTGGAAGATAAAATAGTGAAAATAACTACCAGAGAGCAAAATAAAGAAAAAAGAATGAAAAGAATTGAGGACAGCCTCAGAGACCTCTGGGAGAACATTAAATGTACCAACATTCGAATTATAGGGGTCTCAGAAGAAGAAGAGAAAAAGAAAGGGACAGAAAATACAAGCAGAAGTTATAGTTGAAAACTTCCTTAATATGTGAAAGGAAATAGTTAATCAAGTCCAGGAAGCACAGAGAGTCCCATACAGGAAAAATCCAAGAAGAAACATGCCAAGACACATATTAATCAAACTATCAAAAATTAAATACAAAGAAAAAATATTAAAAGTAGCAAGGGAAAAACAACAAATAATATACAAGGGAATCCCCATAAGGTTAACAGCTGATCTTTCAGCAGAATCTCTGCAAGTCCGAGGATGTGGCAGGACATATTTAAAGTGATGAAAGGGAAAAACCTACAACCAAGATTACCCTACCCATCAAGGATTTCATTCAGATTCAACAGAGAAAATAAAATATTTACAGACAAGCAAAAGCTAAGAGAATTCAGCACCAACAAACCAGCTTTACAACAAATGCCAAAGGAACTTCTCTAGGCAGGAAACACAAGAGAAGGAAAAGACCTACAATAACAAACCCAAAACAATTAAGAATGGTAATAGGAACATACATATTGATAATTACCTTAAATGTAAATGGATTAAATGCTCCAACCAAAAGATATAGACTGGCTGAATGGATACAAAAACAAGATCCAGAGGCTTCCCTGGTGGCACAGTGGTTGAGAATCTGCCTGCCAATGCAGGGGACGCAGGTTCGAGCCTTGGTCTGGGAGGACCCAGCTATGGAGCGGCTGGGCCCGTGAGCCACAATTACTGAGCCTGCGCGTCTGGAGCCTGTGCACTGCAACAAGAGAGGTCGCGATAGGGAGAGGCCCGTGCACCGTGATGAAGAGTGGCCCCTGCTTGCCACAACTAGAGAAGGCCCTCACACAGAAATGAAGACCCAACACAGCAATAAATAAATAAATAAAATTTAAAAAAAAAACCCCAAAAACAAAGACCCATATATATGCTGTCTACAAGAGACCCACTTCAGACCTACGGAAACATACAGACTGAAATGGAGGGGATGGAAAAAGATATGCCATGCAAACGGAAATCAAAAGACAGCTGGAGTAGCAACTCTCATATCAGACACAATAGACTTTAAAATAAAGACTATTACAAGAGACAAAGAATGACACTACATATTGATCAAGGGATCAATCCAAAAAGAAGATATAACAATTGTAAATATTTACGCACCCAACAAAGGAACACCTCAATACATAAGACAAATGTTAACAGCTATAAAAGGGGAAATCAACAGTAACAAAATCATAGTAGGGGACTTTAACATTCTATTTTCAACAATGGAAGGATCATCCAAAATGAAAATAAATAAGGAAACACAAGCTTTAAATGATACATTAAACAAGATGGACTTAATTGATATTTATAGGACATTCCATTTAAAAACAACAGAATATACTTTCTTCTCAAGTGCTCATGGAACATTCTCCAGGATAGATCATATCTTGGGTCACAAAGCAAGACCTGGTAAATTTAAGAGAATTGAAATCATAACAAGTATCTTTTTCTACCACAACACTGTGAGACTAGATATAAATTACAGGAAAAAATCTGTAAAAAAAAATACAAACACATGGAGGTTAAACAATACACTACTTAATAACCAAGAAATCACTGAAGAAATCAAAGAGGAAATCAAAAAATACCTAGAAACAAATGACAATGAAAACATGATGTGCCAAAACCTATGGAATGCAGCAAAAGAAGTTCTAAGAGGGAAGTTTATAGCAATACAATCCTACCTTAAGAAACAGGAAACATCTCAAATAAACAACCTAACCTTGCACCTAAAGCAATTAGAGAAAGGAGAACAAAAAAACCCCAAAGTTAGCAGAAGGAAAGAAATCATAAAGATCAGAGCAGAAATACATGAAAAAGAAATGAAGGAAACAATAGCAAAGATCAAAAAAACTAAAAGCTGGTTCTTTGAGAAGATAAACAAAATTGATAAACCATTAGCTAGAGTCATCAAGGAAAAAAGGGAGAAGACTCAAATCAATAGAATTAGAAATGAGAAAGGAGAAGTAACAACTGACAGTGAAGAAATACAAAGGCTGATGAGATATTACTACAAGCAATACGATGCCAATAAAATGGACAACCTGGAAGAAATGGACAAATACTTACAAAAGCACAACTTTCTGAGACTGAACCAGGAAGAAAGAAAATATGAACAGACCAATCACAAGAACTGAAATTGAGACTGTGATTAAAAATTTTCCAACAAACAAAAGCTGAGGACCAGATGGCTTCACAGACGAATTCTATCAAACATTGAGAGAAGAGTTAACATCTATCATTCTCAAAATCTTCCAACACATATCAGAGGGAGGAACACTCCCAAACTCATTCTACGAGGCCACCATCACCCGGATAACAAAAGCCAACAAAAATGTCACAAAGAAAGAAAACTACCGGCCAATCTCACTGATGAACATAGATGCAAAAATCCTCAATAAAATACTAGCTAACAGAATCCAACAGCACATTAAAAGGCTCATACACCATGATCAAGTGGGGTTTATCCCAGGAATGCAAGGATTCTTTAGTATATGCAAATCAATGAATGTGATAAATCATATTAACAAATTGAAGGAGAAAAACGATATGATCATCTCAATAGATGCAGAAAAAGCATTTGAAAAAATTCAACCCCCATTTATGATCAAAACCCTCCAGAAAGTAGGCATAGAGGAAACTTACCTCAATATAATAAAGGCCATTGGTGACAAACCCACAGCCAACATCATTCTCAATGGTGAAAAACTGAAACCATTTTCACTAAGATCAGGAACAAGACAAGCTTGTCCACTCTCACCACTATTATTCAACATAGTTTTGGAAGTTTTAGCCACAGCAATCAGAGAAGAAAAAGAAATAAATGGAATCCAAATCAGAAAAGAAGAAGTAAAGCTGTCACTGTTTGAAGATGACATGCTACTATACATAGAGTATTCTAAAGATGCTACCAGAAAACTCCTAGAGCTAATCAATGAATTTGGTAAAATTTCAGGATACAAAATAATGCATGGAAATCTCTTGCATTCCTATACAATAACAACAAAATATCTGAAAGAGAAATTAAGGAAACACTCCCATTCACCATTGCAACAAAAAGAATAAAATACCTAGGAATAAACCTACCTAAGGAGACAAAAGACCTGTATGCAGAAAACTATATGACACTGATGAAAGAAATTAAAGATGATACAAACAGATGGAGAGATATACCATGTTCTTGGATTGGAAGAATCAACATTGTGAAAATGACTATACCACCAAAAGCAATCTACAGATTCAGTGCAATCCCTATCAAACTACCAATGGCATTTTTCACAGAACTAAAACAAAAAAATTCTCAATTTGTATGGAAACACAAAAGACCCCGAATAGCCAAAGCAATCTTGAGAAAGAAAAACGGAGCTGGAGGAATCAGGCTCCCAGACTTAAGACTCTACTACAAAGCTACAATAATAAAGACAATATGGTACTGGCACATAAACAGAAATATAGATCAATGGAACATGATAGAAAGCCCAGAGAAAAACCCATGCACATATGGTCACCTTATTTTTGATAAAGGAGGCAAGAATATACAATGGAGAAAAGACAGCCTCTTCAATAAGTAGTTCTGGGAAAGCTGGATAGCTACATGTAAAAGAATGAAATTAGAACACTCCTTAACACCATTCACAAAGATAAACTCAAAATGGATTAAAGACCTAAATGTAAGGCCAGACACTATAGAACTCTTAGAGGAAAACATAGGCAGAATACTCTATGATATACATCACAGCAAGGTCCTCTTTGACCCACCTCCTAAAGAAATGGAAATAAAAACAAAAATAAACAAGTGGGACCTAATGAAACTTAAAAGCTTTTGCACAACAAAGGGAAACATAAAGAAGACAAATAGACAATGCTCAGAATAGGAGAAAATGTTTGTAAATGAAGCAACTGACAAAGGATTAATCTCCAAAATTTATAAGCAGCTCATGCAGCTCAATATCAGTAAATCAAACAACCCAATCCAAAAATGGGCAGAAGACCAAAATAGACATTTCTCTCAAGAAGATATACAGATTGCCAACAAACACATGAAATGATGCTCAACATCACCAATCATTAGAGAAAAACAAATCAAAACTACAATGAGGTATCACATCACACCAGTCAGAATGGCCATCATGAAAAAATCTACAAACAATAAATGCTGGAGAGGATGTGGAGAAAAGGGAACCCTCTTGCACTGTTGGTGGGAATTTCAATTGATACAGCCACTATGGAGAACAGTATGGAAGTTCCTTAAAAAACTAAAACTAGAACTACCTTATGACCCAGCAATCCCACTCTGGGCATATACTCTGAAAAAACCATAATTCAAAAAGTGTCATGTACCACAATATTCATTGCAGCTCTATTTATGATAGTCATGACATGGAATCAACTGAAGTGTCCATCGCCAGATGAATGGATAAAGAAGATGTGGAACATATATACAATGGAATAATCCTCAGCCATAAAAAGAAACAAAATTGAATTATTTGTAGTAAAGTGGATAGACATAGAGTCTGTCATACACAGTGAAGTAAGTCAGAAAGAGAAAAACAAATACCGTATGCTAATATATATATATATATATGAAATCTAAAAAAAAAAAAAAGTTTCTAAAGAATCTAGGGGCAGGATAAGAATAAAGACACAGACATAGAGAATGGACTTGTGGACACAGGGAAGGGGAAGGGTAAGCTGGGACGAAGTTAGAGATTGGCATGGACATATATACACTACCAAATGTAAAATAGCTAGCTAGTGGGAAGCAGCCGCATAACACAGGGAGATCAGCTCGGTGCTTTTTGACCACCAAGAGAGGTGGGATATGGAGGGTGGGAGGGAGACGCAAGAGGGAGGAGATATGGGGATATACGTATATGTATAACTGATTCACTTTGTTATAAAGCAGAAACTAACACACCATTGTAAAGCCAGTGTACGCCAATAAAGATGTAAAAAAAAAAAAATAACAAAAAAACCCATAAAAAACCAAATTGTGATGGGCAAAGAAAAGTGGATACTGTACAATAATGTGGGACAGAAGAGATCATGGGGCAATCAAAATGACCACCACCAACCACAACAAAGGCCAGTCTTCATCCAAAGAAGGTGATGTTTTATATATGGTGAGATTGGAAGGGAGTCTCTCTTATGAGCTCCTTCTGGAAAACCAAATGATGAATTCCAACAAGCACTGCTCCCAATTAGACCAACTGAAAGCAGCACTAGAGAAGAAGTGTCCAGAATTAAGCAACAGAACACATAATCTTCCATTAGGATAATGCAATACTGCATGTTTCTTTAATGACCAGGCAAAAACTGTTACAGCTTGGATGGGAAATTCTGATTCATCCGCCATACTCACCAGACCTTGCACATTTGGATTGCTGCTGTATTCACCAGACATTACATCTTCGTATTTCCATTTATTTTGGTCTTTACAAAATTCTTTTAATGGAAAAAATTCAATTCCCTGGAAGATTGTAAAAGGCACCTGGAACAGTTCTTTGCTCAAAAAAGATAAAAAGTTTTGGGAAGATGGAATTATGAAGTTCATTGAAAAATGGCAGAAGGTAGTGGAACAAAAGGGTGAATACATTGTTCAATAAAGTTCTTGGAGAAAATGAAAAATGTAACTTTTATTTTTACTTAAAAACTGAAAGCACTTTTTGACCAACCCAACACTTCTCAGCAATATTAAGTCTTCTGATCCATGAACATGGGATGTTTTCCCCTCAGTGTTTTCATTCATCTTTAATTTCTTACAACGGTGTTTTATAGTTTGCAGAGTATTAGGTTTGTACTTCTTTTGTTAAATTCATTCCTAAGTACTTTATTCTTGTTCATGCATAATTACTTCTATCTATGTCCTTTCCTTCTTTTGTGTGTATATGGATTCACATTGCCATATAGGGTTAATATGTTTCAGGCTGAAGAACTTCTTATCTTGAATGAGGTCTACTGTCTTCAAATTATCTCAGTTTTTTAAAATTTGGAAATGTCTTTTCATTTTTGAAAGATAGCTTTGTTGGATATAGAGTTTATAGTAGTCAACAATATTTTTCTTTGAGCACCTTGAATATGTTATCCACCTGCCATCTGGTATCTATTTCTGAGAAGCCAACTATTAATCTCAAAGACATTTTTGTCCTTGACTTTCATCATTTTTACTAGGATATATCTGTCTGTGAATCTCTCTGTGTTTAGTTTTTTGGAATTTATTGAGCTTCCTGGTTGTGTAGATTGTTTTCAACAAATCTGAGAAGTTTTCAGCCATTGTTTCTTCAAGTATTGCTTCTGTTCTTTTCTCTCTTTTTATTTCTTCTAGAATTTACATTATACATATGTTGGTGTCTATAATGGTAGCATACATTTCTCTGAGGCTCTCATTATTTTTCTTTATTCTTTATGTTCTTTGATATACACTGAGTGTGGTTTCCACTTTTATTTTTTAACTTGAAAATATCCATTAAAATTTCTATCTCTATTGATATTCTCTATGATGTGACATTGCCATATTACCTTTTTACATCTTTAAACATGGTTTACTTTATTTCTTTGAACACGTTTATAAAGGTTACTTTCAAGTCTTTTTCTCTTTAATCTGGCATCTGGTTTCCTCTACTGGCAGCTTTGTTGCCTGTTTTTTTTTTTTTTTTCTGATGTGTGGGTCTTGCATTCCAGTTTTCTTTCATGTCTCATAATTTTTTGTTAGAAAGTAAATATTTTAAATAATATAGTGTAGCAACTTTGGATATTGCCCTCCCACCCTGCCCCAGGCCTGTTAGTGTTATTTTCTTGAGGTGCTACTGCTGACACTAAAAACTGAGTTAGAAGAAAAAGGAAGTGACAGAGATACAGAGAATAATCAAATAGACTGCTAAGATTGAGAAAGCCAGTAGATCAAGGTTGTTTATTAACTTCTATTGCAAGAAATCTCATGCTTATTGCAGCTGAGCCATATTATTGTTTGGTCCCCACTTAGAATGCTTTTCCATTTTTTAGCATGAGTTTATTCGTTTTTTAAACAGTGTTTATTTTTTATTTGTATTCATTGACTCCTTCTTATGTTACAGGAATTATAGAAAGAATCATATATAAATTATCCAACAATTTTCACAAGAGCAATTTAAAATACATGTTATCACACTTCTTATGAATGAGAACATTTTGTTTCAAAGAGATTAAATGGCTTGTTCAGGAGTACATGCTAGTAAGTAGCAGAACCAGGATCCCATCTCAGATATATCTGATTCTAAAGCCTGGGCTCTGAATAACTACTGTATTCTTCTCCTTTTTGGCTAAGCTACAAGTAAATCTCTTTGCTATGGACATTTCGGTCATAGACTCTGAGATACCAGTAACTAGCTGGGGGTCAGAGTTTGCTGAACACTAGGATAGGGGAACATTTGAATTTATTTGCTGAAATTCACAGTAGCCATACATATTCACTACTGAATCAGATGGTCATCAAATGTGACACTGTGGAGGCAGTTAGCATGATTCTATCCTTCTTTCTGGTGTGGAAGACGGTTCATAATCTTTTGCTGGCACCTCCCAGACCTCACTCCTCAATCCTCACCCCACCCCCCCAGTCCTCCCCAAAAGCTCCAGCATGCCCAATGATCCATCCACATGTAGTCATTTTCCTAAGAAGCATTTTTGTTCTGCTTTGTCATGAACGTATACATCTGTTGTCACTTGATGAGTTGGTCTAGTTAAGAGAGACTGATTTTTAAAAAATTTCTAAGTAAGATTCATATTAAACAATTCATTTATAACTTTATCTCATCTGTACCTCTCTGACTCTGACTTGGCTCTGCCCCTAAAATGTGCTACCCCTGTTGTAACACCTATGGTGCTATTCAGAACAGTGGGAAAAGGGAAAAAGCAAAAGTAAAGGGAGAGGAGGGAAAAATTAATATATATATTATAATATATAATTTAAATATATATAATATATATTGCTTTTACTATTTGGTGCATTTAAGTTTATGAAAGGAAGACATATATACTATAATAATGTGTTAGTAATATAATTATATATATAATGATATATACACATATATATCAGTATATATGATATATAATATATATATGTATTAGTCTTCCTTTCACAAACTTAAATGCACTAAATAGTAAAATCAAAATATATAAAGCAACTTGGCACAGTTACTATATATATATCTCCTTATCCTGGCTCCTTATGTTAGAGAATAGTATTTACAAGTCAAGATATGGGCATGAGGCATGCTGAGTACTATTGGGATGTTCTTTCTCTTAGATCCTTTCAATGGCTGGAGCTAAGAAATATATGAGTGTGTATGTATTTATGCATGTTCTTATATACACATGTATATGCACAGATAGAAAACCATGAGATCAACACTAATAACTTCAGTTTCTATCCAACACCACAGGGCTGATTCTAGCTTTCTGCCTTTCCTTATTTCTAACTAACTCCCTTCTCTCACAGTTAGAAACCTAACTCTTATTATCCTCACCATATTTACTAACTTGATCAAGTTTCCCAGTATATAACCAATCCCCTTGTTGTACTGCTATTGATACCTACTGTGCGGACATCCTCCTACTCAGCTTGGACTTTGCTAAACCACTGTGGGGTCACTGATCTTCTCCACACCAACACGGTCAACTTCAATGGTTGCCCTTCCCATCCTGCTTGGACTCTAACACTTGGACCATGCAGTTGCTCTCTTCACTCCACTCAGGCTTCTAACTCCACACTTGACCACTATCTTTACTCCTCCAACACCATGAATTCCTAGCTTGCGTGTTCCTCTCTAATGTGTCATTGACTAAATTATACTGGAAGAAATGAAGGAAGGAAGGAAGGAAGGAGAGAAGGAAGGAAGGGAGGAAGGAAGGAAGGGAAGGAGGAAGGAAGGAAGGAAGGGAGGAAGAGAGGAAGGAAGGAAAAGGGAGGCTAATATCACTAGAAAACAAAGCCTAAAACAATATCAACAGAAAGAAAATTAAAGATGAATATTATTTGTAAGGTGGATATTGAAAATATGAGCAAACTTAATTCAGCAAAGTGTGATAAAAATACATCTAATCAAGTTGAGTTCAACCAAGGACAACAAAGATGTTTTCACATTCTAAACTGTTAATGTAATTCAGTACCTTACAGGCTTAAAGGAGAAATAAATATGATCATTTCAATAGATGCAAAAAGCATTTGATAAAATTCAATACCCCTTTTTAGATAAAACTTCGAGAAGTATTAATAAGACATTTTCTTAACCTGAAGTAGCAAACCAGCAACATTCCTCAACAAATATCATAATTAATAATGGAATATTACAAAATTTTTCTTAAAGATCAGGCAAAAAACAATGAAGCCCAAAGTTGTTGCTTCTGTTCATCATTTTACATTTTCTAGAATGTGAAATAACAAAGTAAAAGAAGATGAATATTTAAGGATTAAAAAGTAAAAGATAAAACTGTCATTCAAGATTTTATTTTTATCTAAATAGAATCATTAGAAAATTTTCAGTCAGATAATGAAAGTTATTATAAGAGTACAGCAAGTGTGCTGGATATAGAATCAATACATGAAAATCAATGTGTTACTTTATATCAGGAACAAATAGTAATCTAAATTTGCAAAAAATATTATTTACAAAACAAGTTACATGAAACCTTATCTAATAAAATTTACCTTTATGGGAAAATATTTTATTTAAAAACCTCTAAGCAAGATCTAAACAGTTGGAAAGATATGCTATATATGAAAGAAAAGACTTTTCTACTGTCAAGTTATCTATTCTCTATTAATTGAACTATGAGCTAACTACAATTTGAATAAAAATCCCAACAAGATTTTTCATGGTACTTGAAAGGTGATTCTAAAATTTCATTAGGAGAGGAGAAGACCAAGGCTATCTAAGATAATTTTGAAGAGGAATATAAAAGAATGATGCTTTCCTTACAAGTTATACAGATTTATTTAAATGCCAAATATTTAAGAAGGGTAAGGTATCTGCATTATTAAGTATAAAGATATATTAAAATGCTGAAATATTTAAAATTATTAGAGATGATCCAGTGGAATAGGACAGGAAGTCCCCAAAATGGATAGTATCCTTTGAAGCATAGAATTTTTTAATTTTGATAATGCACAATATATTTAATTTTTTCCCTTGGGTTTTTGGTGTCACATCTAGGAAACCATTGCCAAACATAAGGACATGAAGATTAACCAGTATGTTTTCTTTTCTTCTAGGAGTTTTATAGTTTTAACTCTTACATTTAGGTCTTTGATCCATTTTGAGTTAATTTTCAAATATGGTGCAAGGTAAAGATCCACTTTCATTATTTTGCATGTGACTGTCCCATTGTCCCAGCACAATTTGTTGAAAAGACTGCTATTTTCTCATTAAATTGTTCTGGTACCCTTATCAAAAATTACTTGACCATAAAAACCTGGTTTTATTTCTGGACAAAGAAACAAATTAAATTGTTTAGTTATTGGTCCCTTCAGTGTGAAATCAATATAGCTTGGAGAGTTCCTTAAAAACTTACATTTCTTACAATTTGGTAACTATAAGAGCTTTTATTTTCTGAGACACTAGTACTGTCCTTATTATGCCTACATTATTTTATTTACTCCTCAGAGTAACCCTAAAAAATGGGTATTGTTATATGATCACTGCTGATGAGACAGAGAATACAATGAGTCATAGCAAACACTTAGAGGTCATACCGCCTTGGTTGAATTCTGACTTTACCATCACCTTTGTAGCATGTCAAGGCACTTAAGTTCTTGGTATTTCAGTTTCCTCATTTGTAAAATAGCACATACCTCATAGGATTGATGTGAAGATTAAGTAATTTAATATACATAAAACACTTAAATTAGTCCTTGGCTCAAAGATCTACATAAATGTTATAATTATTTCAAATATAGGAAGACTTGGATACATAAAATTAGGCCATTTGCTTCAGGTAATTAAATGAGAAATTGATGTATTTTATATAGCAAATGAGTTCTGTGCTTTTGCTCCTGACCACTCTGCTTTCTGCCTCCCATGCTGTTTATTTAGATGATTATTTTTTATTGTTTTATGGGTGAATGGCAATGCCTATTCTTAAAATTTCCCAGGTGACAAGGGTTTAAATTTAAATAGAATTTTGGAAAAGTGATCTTCATTTGTCCATGTGTTAGGTTGGTCTCCAAATTGTCTTCTGAGGAATCTTTTGGTCCTGCCCATAGGTATTTTGTTAGCTAACTTGTGTCGAGGTGAGATGTGATCCATTCATTTATGTCATTGTCAGACTGTAATTTTATAACCTACTACACAGATGACTGTTATTGTGTTAACCTGCTTTTACCTAAATGATAACATATAATACAGGTTTTCCCCGATATCTGAAAGTAGAGCATTCCTATGAAACATTTTGTTAGCTGAAATGATGTAAACCTTAGGACACATCTTGCTAATAGATGAACAAAATAAATCGAGGTAAAGCACAGATGCTCACAGACACAGTTCAAAGCTATGGCAGCCTGATGCTGAGATGCTGACAGTAGTTCCCAGGGAAGGAGCTTGGCGGTGTCACTCATGCTGCTTGGGGTGTGAGTTGCCTCTATAAAGGCTTGCTGCAAAACAAATGCTGAAGCTCTTTTTACTTTTTGTTTTTTTTT
The DNA here is from genome assembly GCF_965194825.1 of Balaenoptera physalus. Taxonomy (NCBI): domain Eukaryota; kingdom Metazoa; phylum Chordata; class Mammalia; order Artiodactyla; family Balaenopteridae; genus Balaenoptera; species Balaenoptera physalus. The sequence goes on from NC_138894.1 coordinate 18,538,433, forward strand.
CCTAAAAGAGAAAATCCTCTTCTGATTCCTTTTGGTTAGCAAAAACAAGTATTAATATAGGTCTTTAACAAAAGCAAAGTGGTATAAAGCAAACTTTCAAAAAGCAAGAGAAGTCTGTATCTGCATGTTAAGTTTTATACAAATAGTGTATACTCAAATCTTAAGTCTTTACTGTTTACCAAAAGCTTTGGGTCAAAAGAGAGTTCCTGAGAAACATTCAGTCCATCCATTCCTACAGATGTTTAAAATGTATTATTAATTGAAGTCAGAACATCAGAGGACTGTGCCTCTGGTTTGCATTATCATGTCCCCTTATAAAACCATTTAAAATAGATTTAATTTTGGAATTATGCAAATAAGTTAAGTTGAGGATATGTAAGTAATAGTTCTACAAATTCTGTTTTATATATATTATATATATAAAGGATTTTATTCAACACAACACATGTATTAAATTTGTGACATGTGCTATATATTCTACTAAGCTCTGGATATGCAAAAACAGTCAAGGCATGATCTTACCTCTGAAGGACTCATGGATTTGCAAGGACAGAGTAAACAAATAAGTGCATAAAACTGTTATAGCTGACATGACCACATTATATATCGACAACAGCAAGGTAAAATGAATCAAGATTTCAATTTCATCTGAAAGGTCTGGAAGGGCTTCATGGTAAAAGGGAAGACATAAAGATAGTAAAGGAAGGTAGGTTCATCTTTCTAAAAGGCTTGGATGCAGAAGGAAAGTGATAAGGTGGTGTTATATTGAGGGAAGGGTCAAGTCTTTTGTTTATTTGTTTTGGTTTGTGTGTAATGGGGAAGATTTGAATAGGCTTTAAAGAATGGGGAGAAAACCATTAAAAAGAGAAATACCTGCTTGCTTACCATCTCTCACCCCCTAGATTGGAAGTGGCCATAAATATGGCAGCTCACATTCCTGGTGCAATTTGCTAGTGCCAGAGGGAGCAATATGGTCCTTATTCTCAAGTAATTATGGAAATGTTTTTAATCTGTCTGGTGGCTTCCAGAAATACTGGTGAAAGGGCTTGGCTTTATTTAACATAACTTGGAGCATTCCAGGGACCGAGGCCACTTCCTGGATGGCATTTGCTGAGTTTCTAAACATGATAGTATTGACCATAGCACTATGGGAGAAGTCTAGACAAGCAATAGGCAATTTGGCAAGTTTGGGAAGGAAGAAGTTAGGAAAGAAGAATAAAGGCTTTTTAAAATTTCCTGTGTCCATTGAGGAATCAAGAAGGACACATACATGAGCAGAGCTGGATACAGCCTCAGAAGAGATGTGAGAAGACCCTAAAGTTTCATCTCTGCCTGATCTCCAGGCTCCACACAAGCAAGAAGTGAAGGTGAAAGCAAAGTTGTAAATGGCATAGCTAAGTTTTGAAGGACTGCCCCCACACAGAGCCAATCTGCAAAGACTAGGAGATTCTTTTTGTCTTTTTCTGTTTTTTGTTTGTTTGTTTTTTTGCTAAAAGAATTTGAAGAAAACTCTGTCAAAACACTTGGAACACAGAGTTCAGTGGTCATACACAACAAGAATACAGACTTTGCAAAAGTAGTTTGGGAAAGTCAATAAACCAGATAAACAACAACAACCCACAAAAAGTAGCAACAATAAATCCTAGGAAGGGGGCAAATCTGATTTCCAGAGTTGCCATATTATATTTTAAATGTCCTGTTTTCAGCAAAAAAGTATGAGCCATACAAAGAAATAAGAAAGCCTTCTTTATTCAAAAGTAAAAAACAAATTAATAGAAACTGTCCCTGAGGAAGCACAGAGATTGAATTTACTAAGCAAAGACTTTAAATCAAGTGTCTTAAATATCTTCAAAGAGCTGACAGAAATCAGGGGCAAAGAACTCAGCTAGGCATACCACCTATCACTAAACAAAGAATATCATTAAAGAGATAGAACTTATGAAATGGAACAAAGTACAATGGCATAGGGGAAAGATTTAACCTGATCCAAAAAGGACATTTAAAAAAAATGAGACTGATGTTAAAAGGTGAGGAGGGTTGCATCTACAGAGAAGGTTTAAGAACAGGGTTGGAGAGTTAAAGGGACATCACAACTGAGAGCTTCCTTTGCTCTGAGTCAAGGTCAATCGCTGAGAGGAGAGGATAATTTCTACAGGTTTGAGAAAGCTTGAAGATGAACATTCGGATAAAATAATACTTAATATTCAGTTGACACTGGAAATCAGGAATTGAGGTGGTGGGACTCTGAGCCATTGTGATATCTCCTCATCAACCACCGAGTAGGAGCAGAAAGGGACTGTTGTCATATTGATCCAAAATTCTTGAACTCTTAACCAGTAAAATCTCTTATTGCTCTTTTAATAGTATTTCTTGCTAGTATCATTATCAGGAAAGGATGCTTTTCCTAAATAATATTTTACTTTAACCTCCAACTGTCTGCACTGAAAACTTTTTTCATCAGGTGTTAAGATTACAGAACAAATTTCTATTTCACTTATAGAAACTACAAAGAATCATAGGGTATGCATTTCTACAGGTAGATTTTTAATTCTTAGTTTTTCTTGACCAGCTTTCCTATAACAACATTTCATAAAATTGATATTACTTAGAATTCAGTTCTAGGAATTTTAGCTAGGTAGCTGAACACTGCATGCTCTATCCTCTTCTTTGACAGTCACGAATTACATTCATATTATCCAGTGTTTCTGTGATAAATAATTTAACTATTTTTAAAGCCAGCTTTTCTCATATTTATTTGTTACTGCAGAACATTTTGCAAAACACAGCGCTGTATGAGATACCAGTCTGAACAATTCTGCCTTAAGCCACTTATTTCATTATCTTGTGTTTTATATGTTTTTGTTTCTTTCTAAAGTGCCTTGAAATCTTTGTCACTTGAGAAAGGCCAGGGAGACCAATGGGTCTCTAGATTGAGGGAGGAGGTTCTTTTCTCTGACTCTTATAGGTTAGTTTACTCCCAGGAAGTAGTCTACCCATTTCATATCAACATCTTCTCTTTTCCCTAATTCAATTTAAATGGTGTTTTCCCATTTTGAGGGGTTCATTTGTTTGTTTAATATAGAATATAACAAGAAGGAAACACAAATGACCCATAGGTTGACTGCTTAGTGAACCTCTGATGATATTAACAAACAGAAAAGTGATATGTTAGGCACTTCTGGAAAGAAATTCCAGATATTACAAAATAATATAATGCTATGGATGTTATCCTTCCTAAAGGAAACCACTGTTAATAGTTTCTTGACTTGATTTCAAGATAAAAGCTCATATAACAGTAAATAAATATACTTTAAAAATAAGCAAACATTATCATACTATGTTAATTTACTAACTTTTGGCTTTTTCCCCCTTAAAATACATAAAAGGAACTTTTCTGTATAATTATAAAGTGTGGCTGCCTCATTGTTTTTACGAGTTACACATCATTAAAGGAAAAAAAAAAACAGAATTAACCACTCCTCTTAAAAACTTGACATAACAGGGTAAATTCTCAGGAATATAATTCCTAAGTCAAAAAGAATGGACATCCATTTACATACCACCAGAAATACATGATATTGCCATTTTCTTCTTGTCATCATATTTTGAAGAAGACATTGTGAAACCAGCATACATGCAGTGAGGGTTCAAATGTCAGGAAACCAAGTCATGTGAGAACAGATTAAGAATGGGTTGCTGATCCTCAGGTAAAACTAGCTAGAGAAAATTTATTAATTTGCATTAAAGCATGAATGAATTCTACTCATCCTACTTAATCTTCCCAGTGTAGTTGTATTTCATAAGAAAACTGTTTTAACATGAGCTATTTTCTAATTATAGGATTTTAGGCAGCGCAAGAAATTATTAAGTACAGGTAAAATTTAAAACAAAATGAAAACAAGAGTTATCAGAGTTTTTGACTTACAGGGTTCAAGACTCTACCACATTAATCTTGTAACAGCTTCCTTCCTGAATCTATTACTCTTTACCCTCCTTGGAAAGGGAACTGTATTAAAGGATTATAAGAAACTATAGATGATTTACACTATAGATCAAAATAGTTGATCACTTTATTTTCTAAAGTTGAGTTTTGACAAATGTATCAGGAAAAGAAAGCTCTGAATGAGGGCAAGGAGAGGGGAAAAAGGATATTCAATTTTGGACCATGACCTCTTTAAGAGAGAGACGGGCTTGATCTTGGGGTACCTTTTTGGGGGAAAGAAGGCAGCTATAGAGAATGAATAATTGCCTCAAGGATGAAGCTGAGTCTCATAGAATGGGAGTATGAAAACCGCCTAATCTCTTTCTCATCTCTTCTTTTCTTTACTATTTTCTCTTTCTCTCTCTGTCAAAATTAATTCAGTACTATCTGCTCAATAATGTTTTTGGGAGAGCAGGACGTCAGGTGCAGCCCTCCTAACTCCTCTCATTCAAGTCCTAAGAAGGCAAGGTCATGTCTTCACCTGTTTTTCCCTGATTTCCAATTCAGATCCTCTTTCCACGTTCTACCTAGAGTGTGTACATATTGTTTGGAATTCTCACATTACTACCACTTTTTTCTTGCCTTCTTAGAAATGCTTCTTGTCCTATTTTATTCATGGAATTCTAGTGGATCATTCCATATACCTAAGTAGTTCTGCCTCCTTAATCACATTTGATTTGCTTTGCCACAATCAGGGTTGGCCAGCAGAAATCTTCCCTTGGACTTTTTCAGGCTGGACTACTTCATGCCTTCTTGAATACAAGCAAGGGAGGGTCCAGAACACTGAAGACTGAACCTTCACCTGAAACATTCACCTGAGTTTCAAAGAAATAAGTTCACTTTTCTGCTTTTGCCATTTCTCAATGGAAGGTGGGGTTCTCATGGGAAGGATTAAATCAATAAAGTTGAAATAAAGACATCATGTTTTAATTGGACATTTGAGTGAAACAAAAGTAAAATTTGCAGTGTACAATAACAAATCTGATCATTCTGACTCACGGTGATACGAACATTCTAAACTCTCAAGAGTGGCACTGCAGATGTTACCATTTCATAAAAAATATAGGCACAGACAAGTTAGATATTCTTCCCTAGAAAACTTTTAAACTACTGTAAATACCCAGTGAAAATAAGGGAAAAAAAAAAAAAAAAAAAAAACCAAGCAGCTAGCACAGAGTAAACTTTAGGTAATTCACCTTTGATGGATGCTTTTGATTGCACGTGGAAAGTTATTTTGGAATTTGAAGTTTTTTTTTCTGAATTCTTATTTTTTTAAGGTAGTTTAAGACAACAGTCTTGAAAAATGTTTCCCAAGGTCACAATCTATCTTTGACTGGGCATCTTCCATGAAGATATGAATTTAAGGAACAAAATAAAAATTGATTTGTCTAAAGAAAAAAATATAATGGATACTTTTTGGTAAATGTGATTTATGGTAACTGATGGCTTGGGTTGTGAACTTTCATTTTATAAATCAGAAAATAAATCTTATGACATAGAGATTGATGCTAATTATGAAACTCAAGTCTAAAACATATCAGATCTTTTTTTTTTTTTTTCCTATACCTGGAGTTCTATACCAGGACCTTATTTAAAACAATAATTCAAAAAGCATTATTTGGGCTTCCCTGATGGCACAGTGGTTAAGAATCCGCGTGTCAATGAGGGGACATGGGTTTGAGCCCTGGTCCAGGAAGATCCCACATGCTGCAGAGCAACTAAGCCCACAAGCCACAACTACTGAGCCTGCATGCTACAAGTACTGAAGCCCGCTCACCTAGAGCCCAGGCTCCACAACAAGAGAAGGCACCATAATAAGAAGCCCGTGCATCGCAAGGAAGAGTAGCCCCCACTCACCACAACTAAAGAAAGCCCATGTGCAGCAACGAAGACCCAATGCAGCAAGAAAAACAAACAAACAAAAAAAAAACAAAGAAAAAAGAACCACCAAAAAGCATTATTCAAAAATGGATTTGTTAATGGAACAATTTTATAAATGGCTTTATTCCCAAATAACTATGAAACAGGGAGAAACCAAAATGTTAAAACAAAACCAAAATTGAGTTAATAATGAATAATGCTCTTCAAAGGTAACAATAGTAATGAAGTTCCAACCCAACTTATAGCAACTATTTCTATATTCAGATAAAGAAATGACCAGTTGTGCTGTAGGCTCTGGCAAAGGAAATCAGTCTCGAGAGGCAATATATCAAGATATCAGGGTTTGGGGGATAATAAGGAGAGGGGTTGAGGTTAGAGATATAGGTGACCCAAAGAGCCAAAATGAATTCACTTTCTAATGCACCAGCCTGGTGGGTAAAGCAAACTCTTAGTCATCTTTGTATTCTACTTGGCTCCAAAATGTTTGAGCAAGCAGCCTGCAAATACATAGAAAATGTACAAAATAACAGATTAAAAGGATGGTGAAAGAAAAAAGTAGAGACGCAGAGGAGAGCCATGAATAAGAATAAAAGTGCTGATTGGAATGACCTAAATTCTTGCTATAGGTGAGTCACAAATTTTACTCAAAACTTCTCAGCAATCAGTATAGAAAGAGCTTGAGTTTCCATGGTGGATGATACAATTCACAGTGTTAATGGGACGAATACAGAAAAATTGTTGATAGGAAAGCAGTTAGAGAGTAAAATTCTTTTGGGGTCCTCCACTATAAACCATTCATTGTGGATGCTGATACCATGTTGTCTGCTAAACTCTTTTTTATCTGGCTTTATCCAGAGGGAGACTTTAAAACATATCAGATCTTAATTTTAGCTTTTCTGGACAAGGTTTACAGAAATGCCATATTTTCTAGCTTTATTAAAAAGCTGTGATATGTAGAGGTCAAAATCACTGACTGACCGTTGATAATTTTTCGGACAAAAACATTCAAAAACACTGAAAATTTGGAAATCAACTTATCTTTAGCATTTCCATAATTAAGTCCTTCACTTATGTTTGTTGGTGAATCCATTCATTTATTCAACTCAAATTTGCTGCACTCCTAATACATGTTAGGCATTGTGGTAGACCCTACATCAGCATGCTTGCTACCCTCTCTCTGATCACCCTTACCCCAGAGCCCTCTCTTTTCTTCATGGAGTCCTCACCGGTATTTCTATATCAACCTCAATGACTCATGGAAGTTATGCTACAAATCACAAGTAACCAAAAAATAAAATCTCATTTGCATATGTCCTAAAAGGGGATGAATCATTTCTCCTCCTGAAATAAGGGGGAAAAAACCAAGACAAACAAAACAATAGAGGGATAGATAGATGAATCTCCGTAAAGCAGGATTCACATCTTTATCCTGCTCCAGATACAGTATATTTTGCTTGATTGCTATCTCATTTTTAACTTATAGCTTTTCCAATTCTCCAACATTGAGTAAAGTCACAAATCAGATACTTTGATAAAATTCAGGGGAAAATTTACACTTTGGTGAACAACCACGGTTTCTTTGTTTACATGATCCTCTCAGGTTCTTTTCATATTCTTTCCAAACCAAAGCACATGAGTATGATTAAATTTCTCATATACATTTGCATTCAATGTACTTTTTTTTCAAATTAGAAGTAGCATAAAGGCCATAGAAAATTTGTGAGGAAGATTAATTGCCCTTCATTTCAAAAATATTGCTCCCTCATTTCATACAAGTAGTATGCATTAGTATAGGGTGAGCTTGTTTTATTTTCTTGTTTTTGTTCATCAAGTTTGAAATACTTCTAATTATTCACTCTCCTTATCAAGCACACATTACTTGTACTTAAATTTTGGATTGTGTGCTTTGAAACAGTAAAATATGAGCATAAAAGAATATGTCATTTAAGCCCAACACACACAAAACTAATCCAGAAAGATTCTACTTATTATTATGAAATGTCTTAAGTTATTAAGGTTAGAATTCTCAGCCTGATTCTCACCGAGTTTTAATCCTTCTTTGATACAAATGTAAGTCCCTGAAGGAAGGATAAACAAGTGAAAAATGTATTATTTCTTCATTGCCTAAAATTTAAATTTATGTAAAAGGCAGAAAGGTAGACAGTAATTCGGAAAATCATAAAATGCAAGCAAATTCAGAGGGAAACTTGCATTTTCAAAAGTAGATGGGAGGTTTTAATATTAGTTAGTTATCAGTAGTGCAATATAGAGGCCAGACCTTATTTGAAAGACACAATCAACTTTTGAAAGTGAAATTTGACTCTCTTTGAACATCTACTATAGGCTGGGCATTATGAGAAGAGGAAATTATTTGTGCCCTCATTCTGCATTTTCATAGAATCCCTGTTTTGTCCATGACTCCATTCCAGTTCCTGTGTAGCACCAGGCTAGGGTTTCTGGCCCTTGGCCTCTCCAACCTGCCTTCTCCATCCTGAATCTCCTAATAAAATATGGAAGTGTATGTATCATTCTGTCAGTGTTATTTTATTATCATGCTAAACTAATTAATTCACATACCCAAACAGGTTGACATTTTATTGCTAATATTCTATCCCTTGTGGTCAGTGCATAGGAGTCTATAGTCAAAAAGAGTCAAGCTCAGTAAACCTTTACCCTATAAGAATACAAACAACAACAAAACAAAACAAAAAAAAACAATGTCATAAAAGAACATACCTGACAAAGATAAAATTTTCATCCTCAGAAAGGGCTTAATGAGGTAATTTCTTAATTTCAAACCAAGGATGAATCTAATACCTGGAATTTTAGACAACCCTGATAGTCAAATGTAGAATATTTATCAGAAAGAGCAGCTTTGGGACTTCCATGGTGGTGCAGTGGTTAAGAATCTGCCTGCCAATGCAGGGGACACGGGTTCGATCCCTGGTCCAGGAAGATCCCACAAGCTGTGGAGCAACTAAGCCCGTGTGCCACAACTACTGAGCCTGTGCTCTAGAGCCCGTGAGCCGCAGCTACTGAAGCCTGCATCCTAGAGCCCATGCACTGCAACTACTGAGCCTTCATGCTGCAACTACTGAGCCTGTGTGCTGCAGCTACTGAAGGTCACATGCCAAGAGCTCGTGCTTTGCAACAAGAGAAGCCACCGCAATGAAAAGCCCCCACACCACAATGAAGAGTAGCCCCTGCTGACCGCAACTAGAGAAAACCCGCGTGCAGCAACGAAGACCCAATGCAGCCAAAAAAAAAAAAAGAAAGAGGAGCTTTCACTGCTAGGCATGTTACATATTTTTAGGTAATTGCTTATTTCATCTTTAGCTAAGACTCCAAGTTTCACTTAGCAGCTTCTATTCTCTAAATAAATCTCTAGAAAACAGCTACCATATTCAACCTAGTACCTGCTGTTACTGAAACAAATCAAAACCCTCACACTCAACTCATTCATTACCTTTTAACTGCTTCATTATAAATGAGACCAGAACTAAGAAACTTGTTTTTTTTCTGGTTAAGCCACATGCATCACACCACTTATGGATGCATGGCCCTGGGTCACAATGTCTTTCCTTCATTTCTATTAGGAAGATGGAGCAGAAGGTCTGGGGAAACAGGGCACCAGGCTGTGACTTGTGATCCATGGTCTCAGTAGCAAGAAGAAAATAAAATAATGGGACCAATCCCCAACTTTTCCATCTATCTTATACAAGAACAGGCAGTCCAGAGACATCCTTGGCCCCCATCCAGCATGGCATCTGCGACTCTCAAAGCTGCGGATTGATGCTGGCAATGAAATTCTCAACAAGATATTTTTCGGCCAGATGTTCTGGGAGTGCCCAGGGAATCAAGCTTCTAATGACAATGTAATTTAATGACTTAAGAGTATCTTAACCATATTTCTTTCCAGAATCTTCAGACAGGAAAGTAAGCTTCTGGATACTGGCCATTTATTTACTCAAACTATTATTTACCTAGTTTTGTTCCATAGACACTATCCTTCTGGGACTCTGGTATTACTGAGTTATTTCACTTACTTAGAGTCTATGGTTTAGGGTATTAACTGCCTTTGTGGAAAAATCGTGACAGTGGTGGTGAAAGAGAATACTCTTTCTTTAAATTATTGTTATTATTATTTATTAAAGTATAGCTCATTTACAAAGTTGTGTTAATTACTGCTGTACAGCAAAGTGATGCAGTTATACATATATACATATATATATATATATATATATATATATATATATATATATATATACATTCTTTTTTAATATTCTTTTCCATTATGGTTTATCATAAGATATTGAATATTTTTCTCTGTGCTATATAGTAGAACTTTGCTGTTTATCCATTCTATATATAAAAGCTTAATACTCTTTTAAGAAGTTTAATCTGCCTCTGTTCAACCTGAAGGCAACTTTACTTTCCAAACCCCATTTATCCCTGAGTGGAATAAACCTATAATATTATATTATGAACACAGTTGATAACACAATGACCCTTCTTGATATTTAACTGTTTCTTTTTTACAACATTCCTTCACATCAAGGCCGAAGCAAAGTGCAGGGAGGAGGAGTGGCAGAGAGAGAATTTATTTTTCCTCATGTCACCATAAAAGTGAACTTTAAATCTGTTCTGTGTCCCTTAAACCTTCTCTCTCGCCTATGTTCTTAGGTCACTTACAAAATCTTTATAGCTGGAAATATTGACATCACCCTCTCTATCTGCCTCATCTGTGACAGCAAATTAGATATCAAGTTTTAGTAATGCTACCTGCAAAACAGTCATCAAATCTGACCTCTTATCCATTTTTACCATCACTAGAAAACAGCTAGTTCATAATATAAAGGAAGTTTAGTTCAGTTTTTCCGCTTGTCTCCCCTGGCCACATTGGGTAGCTTTTATAACAATGCCTTTCCTTCGAGATGCCTCCTGAGATATATTTTCCAGACTATTGACACAGTTATTTTTCCCAAGCCAACTATAATCCTATCACTTTCCCCCTTAAGTACCCCTAATGGTTACCTTTAGGACTGGCAGAATTACACTCTAACCCCTTTCAGGACATACAAGGCACTACTGTGCTGCTGAAACAGGTCTTCTGACACACTGTGCTCCAGTCATGCTAACCTTAATCACCGTGTCCTGAATAAGCCACATATTCCTATATCTTTGGGCATTTAAACAGGTTCTTCATTCATTAGATGTCTTTCCCCCCTTATCTGTCTAATGAATTAATTTCTTATCACAAATTCAAGGCACAGCTTCAACATCACTTGTAAATGTTCACCATTCACTCTCCCCTGTGTATCCACATTAGTTATTTATTCCTGTACTGTGACACATATTCAGCTTCATTGTTAGCCCCTGGGAGAGTCTCTAGGTTTGCTTGCTAGGAAAGGTGCCTCCAAATGGACTCTGCTATTGAAAAGCTCTTGTGCTAGTTGGGGAGATAAGATTAATTTACATGTAATATTATACCAGTGACACAAAATAATGGCACATCAATAATGCAACAGACAGTAATGCTACATGCTACAGAAGTTAGAAAGAAGTAGGTAGGATTGTTGGGAAAACTCTTATTGATTAGTTGAAAATGAGTGAATAGAATTACAGGGCATCATCTATGACCCAGAGATTTTATGTGTATTGAGTCCATCAGAGAAAAAAAGAGTTGGTTAAATAATTAATTCCTATCAAAATAGCTATGGATTATCATACCATATATTTGTATCTACCCCTATTTGCTCTAGATATATACCAAGCAAGACTATAATACAAAGGATAAATTTAATAAAACATAACTAAGCTCAAAATTAAAGTATATATCTTTCTGTACCAGAAATCAAAAAGAAACGTGAATTGGTAGTGTAAAGGGAAGAAACAGTGTAAAGGCTTTCTGGGTTCTGTGTTTGGAGAGACTTATGTGTCATAATATAAAGGAAGCTTGTTCACACACACAGGATTCTTTTCAATGCTAGAAGCCACAGTTTGCAATGCTGTGGATATCTATACAACAAATAACATAGTGACCTTTTAAAAAGCGAAAACATAGGCAGTGTGAGAAGACATGGGTAGAAAAACATCGTTAAAAAGAAATTAATGTGCTACCTTTAGTAAATCAGAGTTCACCTGGATAAGAAATTTTAAGTAAGACTAGAAGACCTAAAAAACAAAAAGAAGATGGCATTATTTATTACATACAGCTTTATGGTTATATACCAAATTTTATATGCAGATGAAAGGAATACAACTTCTTAAGCACACATAGAACATTCACAAAAATTGATCACATGTTAGATAAAAAAGAAATCATTAGTATATTCAATAAAGTAGAAATATTATAAACAATAATTTAATCACAATGTAATAAAATTAGAAATTAGCATTAACATTTTTAAAAAGGCCCTGAACATAATATTCCCTAGGTCCATCCACATTGCTGCAAATGGCAGAATTTCATTCTTTTTCCTGGCTGAGTAATATTCCATTGTATAAATACACCACATCTTCCTTATCCATTTGTTGTTGATGGACACTTAGGTTTCTTTCATATGTTGACCATTGTAAATAGTGCAGATATGAACATTGAGGTGTATGTATTTTTTGAATTAGTATTCTTTTTTTTCTGCATATATACCCAGGAGTGGAATTGCTTGGTCATATTGTAGTTCTATTTTAAGTTCTTTGAGAAACTTCCATACTGTTTTCCATAGTGACTGTACCAATTTACATTACCACCAACAGTGTACAAGTGTTTCCTTTTCTCCACATACTCTCCAAGATTTGTCATTTGTAAATTTTTGATGATAACCGTTATGACAGTTGTGAGGTGATATCTCATTGTTGTTTTGATTTTCATTTCTCTAATAATCAGCGATGATGAGTATTTTTTCATGTGCCTGTTGGTCATCTGTATGTCTTCTTTGGAAAAATGTCTATGCAGGTCTTCCATTTTTTTGATAGGGTTGTTTGTTTCCTTTTTGATACAGAGCTGTATGGGTTGTTTAAATATTTGGATACTAACTCCTTGCTACCACACACTGAGGAAAGATGTGACTTGTATCCACATCAAATGCAGCTCTCCAACCAAAGGCACTGGGCACACACAGTTTGTATACAGAGGCTCTCACAAACGAACACTCTTTCAAGACTGCAACAAGTAACTGTTTTACCTAAATTCATAAAGACAGAGAAAGCTATGCAAAATGAAAAGGCAGAGTAACTGTTCTCAATTGAGAGCAAGAGAAAACCCCTGAAAAATAATGAAACAGAAATAAACGATCTACCAGATAAAGAATTCAAAACATTGGTAATAAAAATGTTAACTGAATTAGGGAAAAGGATTGATGTAAACAGTGAATGTTTTAACAAGGAACTAGAAAATATTAAAAAGACCCAATCAAAAATGAATAATTCAGTAACTGATTTAAAAACATACACACACACTATATGGAATGAATAACAGACTGATACAGAAGAACACATATGTTATCTGAAGACATAATAATAATAACACCCAATCAGAACAGCAGATAGAAAAGCAGATTTTAAAAAATAAAAGCAACTTAAAAGATCTCTGAAATAACATTGTGTACAAAAATTCACATTATAGGGGTCCCAGAAGGAGAAGAGAAAGAGAAGGGGATCAAAAATGTATTTGAAGAAATTATGACTGAAAACTGCACAAACCTGAAGAAGGAAACAGATATCCAGGTACAGGAAGAACAGAGGGTCCCAAACAAGATGAACCCAAACAGACACACACCAAGACATATTATAATTAAAATGGCAAATTTAAAGGTAAAGAGGGAACTCTAAAGGCAGCAAGAGAAAACCAAAGATTCATATACAAGGGAATTTCTTTAAGGTTATCAACTGATTTCTCTGCAGAAACTTTGCAGGCCAGAAGAGAATGGCTTATTATATACAAAGTGCTGAAGGGGAGAAACTTGCAACCTAGGATACTCTACTCAGAAAGATTATTATTTAGAGTAGAAGGAGGGATAAAGAACTTCTTGGACAAGCAAAAACTAAAGGAGTTCAAAATACTAAATCTACCATAAAGGAAATGTTGAAGGGTCTTCTATAAGTGCAAAAGAAGTAAAAATCTATAGGAAAGGTAAAATTCCAATAGGAAATGTAAATATATAGTAAGGATCCCCAATCAACCATTTAATTATCCAGTACATAGATTAAATAACAAAAAATTGTAAAATCAACTGTAACTACAATAAACTGTTAAGGGATAAGCATAAAGATGTAAAATATGACATCAAAAACATAAAATGTGGGGGAGGGAAGTAAAAATATATCCTTTAGAATGTGTTTGAACTGAAATGACTACCAGTTTTTAAAAAGTTGATATAATTATAGGTCATCATATAAGATCCCCATGGTAACCACAAATCAAAAACATACAATAGATACACAAAAACTAAAAAGAAGGGACACAAGCATACTACTAGAGAAAAATTTCAAACCACAAGATAAGAAACAAAAACAATAAATGAACAGAGAACTACAAAAATAACCAGAAAACAATTAATAAAATGGCAATAAGTACATAACTTTCAAAGATTAGTTTAAATGTTAATGGACTAAATGCTCCAATCAAAGGCATAGGGTGGCTGATTGGATTAAAAAAACAAGACTTTTCAATATGTTGCCTACAAGAGACTCAATTCAATGCTAAGAGAACACACAGCCTGAAAGTGAGGGGATGGAAAAAGATATTTCATACAAACAGAAATGATGAGAAAGCAGGGGTAGCAATACTTGTATCAGACAAAATTAACTTTAAAACAAAGATTATACAATGGAGAAAAGACAGCCTCTTCAATAAGTGGTGCTGGGAAAACTGGATATCTACATGTAAAAGAATGAAATTAGAACACTCCCTAACACCACACACAAAAATAAACTCAAAATGGATTAAAGACCTAAATTTAAGGCCAGACACTATCAAACTCTTAGAGGAAAACATAGGTAGAACACTCTATGACATAAATCACAGCAAGATCCTTTTTGACCCACTTCCTAGAGAGATGGAAATAAAAACAAAAATAAACAAATGGGACCTAATGAAACTTAAAAGCTTTTGCATAGCAAGGGAAACCATAAACAAGACGAAAAGACAACCCTCAGAATGGGAGAAAATATTTGCAAATGAAACAACTGACAAAGGATTAATCTCCAAAATTTACAAGCAGCTCATGCAGCTCAATATCAAAAAAAACAAACAACCCAATCCAAAAATGGGCAGAAGGACTGAATAGACATTTCTCCAAAGAAGATATACAGATTGCCAACAAACACATGAAAGGATGCTCAACGTCATTAATCATTAGAGAAATGCAAATCAAAACTACAGTGAGATATCATCTCACACCAGTCAGAATGGCCATCATCAAAAAAATCTACAAACAGTAAATGCTGGAGAGGGTGTGGAGAAAGGGGAACTCTCTTGCACTGTTGGTGGGAATGTAAATTGATACAGCCACTATGGAGAACAGTATGGAGATTCTTTAAAAAACTAAAAATAGAACTACCATACGACCCAGCAATCCCACTACTGGGCATATACCCTGAGAAAACCATAATTCAAAAAGAGTCATGTATCAAAATGTTCATTGCAGCTCTATTTACAATAACCAGGACATGGAAGCTACCTAAGTGTCCATCAACAGATGAATGGATAAAGAAGATGTGGCATATATATACAATGGAATATTACTCAGTCATAAAAAGAAACGAAATTGAGTTATCTGTAGTGAGGTGGATGGACCTAGAGTCTGTCATACAGAGTGAAGTAAGTCAGAAAGAGAAAAACAAATACTGTATGCTAAAACATACACATGGAATCTAAAACAAACAAAAAAAAAAGGTCATGAAGAACCTAGGGGCAAAACGGGAATAAAGATGCAGACCTACTAGAGAATGGACTTGAGGAGACAGCGAGGGGGAAGGGTAAGATGGGAAAAAGTGAGAGAGTGGCATGGACATATATACACTACCAAATGTAAAATAGATAGCTAGTGGGAAGCAGCTGCATAGCACAGGGAGATCAGCTTGGTGCTTTGTGACCACGTAGAGGGATGGGATATGGTTGGTGGGAGGGAGGGAGATGCAAGAGGGAAGAGATATGGGGATATATGTGTATGTATAACTGATTCACTTTGTTATAAAGCAGAAACTAACATACCATTGTAAAGCAATTATACTCCAATAAAGATGTCAAAAAAAAAAAAAAGCAAAGGTCATAACAAATGAAAAAGAAGGGTGTTATATAATGATAAAGGGACCAATACAAGAAGAGAATATTACATTGTTATATAAAGTAACTCAAACAGTAACTCAAAACAGTTATATGACAGCTAAAGGCTCAGCTGAATATTTCCATGAATACAGCAATTTATTAACTACTTTCTTGTTATTCTGGTCATTTTAGACACAGGTTCAAACTGTCAAAATATATGATTGATTTCCTATAAAGCAAGATCACACAGCAATTTGGGGAAGAATCTCTCCAAGAATAATCAATCTATTACCTAACTTTCATTGAATAATTTTCAAGCTGTTATAATGCATGTTAATAATGGTTTGAAAAGTCATATACTAGTTCTAGTTTTAAGGAAAGGGCTGAAGTGTGATCTATCAGTTGCAGCTTGAAGGAAATATTTGTGGTCAGCATTTTAGTGGGAAATCACTGAGGGCAATGGCATGGAATTACTTTGCCCTGTTAACAAAAAAACACTTAGTTGTATAGAACTGAAAATCCAGTCATACTGCGTTCTTCAGGCCTCCCTGGTGGCACAGTGGTTAAGAATCTGCCCGCCAATGCAGGGGACATGGGTTCAAGCCCTGGGCGGGGAAGATCCCACATGCTGCGGATCAACTAAGCCCATGCACCACAACTACTGAGCCTGCGCTCTAGAGCCTGCGAGCCACAACTACTGAGCCCAAGTGCCACAACTACTGAAGCCCGCATGCCTAGAGCCCATGCTCCGCAACAAGAGAAGCCACTGCAATGAGAAGACCACACACCACAACGAAGAGTAGCCTCTGCTCGCTGCAACTAGAGAAAGCCCACGTGCAGCAACGAAGACCCAACACAGCCATAAATAAATAAATAAATAAATAAATAAATAAATAAATAAATAAATAAAATTTTTAAAAAAAGTTAGCAATGGATCCAGCTATAGAGCCTGAATCACAAACAATTATAGGTTTTGTTCACAAAGCTGCTTGGGATTGCATTTACATAGTAACAAGTGATGTATTGTGCTGAGGTCAAGAAAGCATCTACTCTCCCTGCACCTTGAAGAGGACAATGTCCCTGCACACGTCCTTGTACCTGTTGGAAATCACTTCGAATCTATTCTCACAACTTTGTTCCAAGCCAGAAATTGGGGTTTGCACTTCTAATTCTAGGGCTGAGGTTTGTTTTCATGACAGTATACTGTCTCTTTTGGGATTAATCACCTGATATATTTGATACTTGTATTGTTTCCTATCACTCTTTGGGAATAAAACTCTAATCCTCTAATGCTTGCCACTAAGAGCTTCGTGCAATAACTATATTTCTATTTAATGTTATTGTCCTTTATGCTGCCTGGGACAGAACCTCCTTTCAATTACTCCCTGTTTCAGCTACAGGAGTCTTAACTAGTGCATTGTCTTCAGGATAACTTGTGAAATCATTGACCTTAGGGTGAATGTCTCTGTACGAGTGGTTTGTGGGTAGGGATGTATATCCTACCTGCCTATGCTGAGACATTGTTGTGATCACATAAACATCTGTCTGTATCCATGTCCCAGGAGCTAGAGGTTGCCAACCAGAAGGCTGGGACTGTTGCACTTGAGGCAATTTCTGAAGGTTTCCTCAACCTTCCTAAATCCTTCCTTAGGAGGATTTACATTAGGAGATTTCAGAAATTCTCTTCAAGCTACCAGGACCATTTCCAATCTTGGAAATGGACTGGCTTAAACTCTTTCTTCCCCTTTCCTCCAATATGGGGGAAACCAACTTGAAATCACAAAGAAAAGGTTTTTTTTTTTTTTTTTTTTTTAGTTTTATTGGAGTATAGTTGATTTACAATGTTGTGTTAGTTTCATGTGTACAGCAAAGTGATTCAGTTATACATAGACATATATTCATTCTTTTTTAGATTGTTTTCTCCTATAGGTTATCACAGAATATTGAGTAAAGTTCCCTGTGCTATATAGTAGGTCCTTGTTGGTTATCTATCTTATATATAGTTGTGTGCGTATGTTCACCCCAAGCTCCTGATTTATCTCTCCCCCCCATGTTTGCCCTTTGGTAACCATAAGTTTGTTTCTGATATCTATAAGTCTGTTTCTGTTTTGTAAATAAGTTCATTTGTATAAATTTTAAAAAATTAGATTTCACATGTGAGTGATATCATACCAAAGAAAACATAAGCAATAGTATGGATTTCTGCTTTCCTGGCCACATAAGAAGTGGAGATTCCCTGGTCATACCCTCCTGCTGCATCCACTTTGCTGAAATCAAATAACCTCAGGTTTCTTCTAAGAGCACATCTAATGTTGGGACATCACAGGGGATAACTTCCATGCACACTGAGAATCAGTCCTCTTACTTAACCTTGGGAGAAACTGTATTCTCTTTGTCACCATGTGGAGAGATTTCCTATGACTGTATCATTAAAAAAATGGAAGCTATATACCTCGTGCCAGGAAAGTTACCCTGTGCTCCTGCTCAGACACACCAATGTCACCTCTGATGCTGAGGTTTCTCTTTCATCCCAAAGATCAAAATAAGAAAGGTCAAGTACACTGTACACAAAAGTGCCTATAGGCCAATGTAGAGGGCACTATGGGTGGTGTCAACACTGTCACCATAGCCCAGCCACTAAGACCCCAGCCACAGTAACATCATTATGATGGTCACAGTTGTCATCAGAATTGCAATTGGTGTCTATGCTCTCAGGCTTTTATGGAATTTGCTGGCAAACACTCCTTTAACTCATTCATTTCTTAAGGACCTCTTTGAAACGTGCCAAAGATGTCCCATTGCTCTTAGGAGCAGAATCATTAGTGGTGGACCTTGTCAGTTTTTCTCCTCAGTGCCTCTCCATTACCCAGCAGAAGGCTAAGCCCATGACAAATGATCGGTACATGTTTCTTGAGTTTATGAATTAAATCATCTACTGTAGGACTCTCCTATGTGTCTACGGGATTGGTTACTCTCTGAGGTGCAACCCTATATTTAAAATCGTCCTTCTCTTCAGAGTTTGATCCATTGTTCTCATCTCAAACTTCAACAAGGAGTTTTTCTCAAAACAGTAGGCACGCTGGCAGTCTGTCCCTGTAGTTCTCCAGGCATACCTGGATCTTAATTTGGAAGGATCTCAGGTTTAAGATGTAACCAGTGATATATTATTGATGTACATGTCTGCTTCCCTCATAACAATCCAACCTTCTTGAGGTTTTCAATTTCTCTTATTCCTGTTCCCATGTGGCTAAATAAATTAAATGTGTGGTGTGTGGGGGGTATATGTATGTGTGTGTGTCCGTGTGTGTAGCTTCATTCCCACGATAGGTCATGTCCTTGAAGCTTTCTTTACTAAATGTTGAATAAAGTGGGAAATTAGGCCACAGTAATTTGAGACCTGCCCAGGTGGTCCTGTCTCATGTGCTATATTCAACATGTTACTCTAGATTTGGTGTAGAAATCCATATTTCATTACCTTATTTAGCTGCTTGGAGGGAGAGGTATATGAAATGAAACATTCTAAACTCAAAACCCATCTTTATACTAGTATATGTCTCCATGGGTTTCCACTTATAAGTTGAAATATGAAAAAATCCTACTGTAGAGTTCCAGGCAACCTGGCTTTTAGATGATGGCAGGGACTGTGGTCATGGACCTCAGCCTCACTTATATCATGGAAAGACCTGAGACAGAAATATAGCTGAAACTGACCTTTAGATTCAACTACGTGAAATAAAAGATGTTTTTTTCAATTATTTTCTTTTGCTTCTGTTAGTTTTTATTCTTTCTTTACTTTTTCATTTTTAGTTTTCTTTTTCACCCTCACAAGCAAGCGTCTACAACTGCAGAATACTTATTTTGGGCAAACCCTATTGGATGCTTTTTAAATAAAGAAATGGGTGAGAAATGAGTGAACCCTTAACATCAAGAAGCTTATAATAAATGTGTGTGTATGCATGTGTGTGTGTGTGTGTGTGTGTGTGTGTGTGTGTGTGTGTGTGTGTTGCCGTGGGTTGGGGCATGAAGAAAGAAAGGAAACCACCGAATAAAGAAAAATAATTGTAGCCCAGTAGCAGGAAGTTTCTATTGGGGAATTATGCAACTAGCTTATAGAAATACAGGAAGCTTTGTGCCTAAATTTCCATACATATAGAATGAGAAAGTAGGACTGGAAAGGTTTCCTCACTGGTTTGCCTGTCTCCTATTTCATCCCTGTCTAGGCTCTTTTCTCTGTTTTCAGAACATTATTTCTTAAATTAATTTCTCACTTCATCACTTCCTTGATCAATGAGTTTCAGGATAAAGTCCTTAGCTCAAAATAATCTTGTCTCTCCTCTCTCTCTAACTCCTGTTTTCAAACGTGGCTATAGCCTTGCAATCATGATCCCTAACTCCCACTTAGCTTTTTCATAGCTTAGCATTTATATATGCTGTTTTCCTGCCTGGAATGCCCTCTAATTTTTATCCGTTGCTAACGTCTACTAATTTTTAAATTATCTTTTGAGGTGAAAAATACACTTTGCTAATTCTCCTTCATGAGAAAACTGGTTAGCTGTTTCTTTCCTGTATTCCTATAACTCAGCGTATTTAAATTTTCACTGATTATCAAGGACTTGTATTAGCTATAGAAAATGACTATTTAATATTTTTAAACTAAGTTATTATTATTCACTTTCTTATTGCTTTATTTTTAAAGACTAGCCACCATTAACTGAGCTCCTGCTCTGTGTAAGTAAGAGAGAAAATATAGCAGTCTACACTGTAACATGCAGTTATAAGGGCTGGGAATTTCACATATGAATTTTGAAGAGCCTTTATTAAGCTATATTTTTTGGTTTGATTTACTTTCAATCACTCTCTTTAATTGGCTAGGGTAACCTATTTCATTTAAGATCTAACACCCGGGGGCTGGAGGGAGGGAGAAGGGGAGAGCTAGGAGTAGAAAAGTACTGAATACTGTGTCAGAGTGGGAAAAAGGATCATCAAAGTTTCTCCACCACTCCTACCCCCACCTCCCTGCAGGACGACCTCAGCTGAGGTACCAGAGGAAGGCCTGTGAACTTAGGTGCATGGGCTAGGAATGTAAAGATGCATAAAAACATGTCCAACCCAAGAGGCTTGAGTCCTTGGTTGCCACTCCCTTTAGAGACTGTAATACACTGGCTGTGAACCAAATCTGGTGACGGGAAGCCAGCTTTCCTCTGTGAGACCTGCCAGGTAAAGCCTTTGTAATTGCCTATGGTTTGGCCTGAAGTATCACACAGAGTTTTTTTTTGAGGGGGTGGGGGTTAAACTTGGCATTGACATATATACAGTACCAAATGTAAAATAGATAGCTAGTGGGAAGCAGCTGCATAGCACAGGGAGATCAGCTCGGTGCTTTGTGACCACCTAGAGGGGTGGGATAGGGAGGGTGGGAGGGAGACACAAAGAGGGAGGGGATAAGGGGATATATATATATATGTATAGCTGATTCACTTTGTTATACAGAAGAAACTAGCACAACATTGTAAAGCAATTATACTCCAATAAAGATGTTAAAAACAAAAAGTTTAAACCCATACATAGTTTTTAAACCAGTAGTTTTATTACTGTATTCTTTATTGAGCTCATTCCAAGCACTCCTTTTGGGCAACATGCTTATGTTGGCTTCAGGAGAGACTAAGCAGTAATTGGCTCATATCTCTTCTATCTTTTCTACAATAATGCAGCTTTCTCTTCTTGTGCTGCCACTAGTGCAGGTAGCCAGCAATAGTCTTTCATATGTATCCTCTTTCGATGATGGGGTCTTCAGGATTTCATAGCTCAAGGTCTAGCGTGGTCTCATTGAAGCCTTTCACCTTTACCTTGATGTAAGAGGGAAGCACCCATTCCCATTCCCCATAACAGGGGATATTATGTCACAGTACTGCAAATTTTCCAAAGAAATTCTTGCTCTGAGTTTCTTTAACTTCAACAATTCTATACCTATGAAATGCATATAGGACTAAGTGCTATCAAAACCCAGTTTTTGGTTATCTTCTTTGCAAGTCCTACATAGTATGTAAAGTCCATATTTTTAAATATTGCCACGTTATTTTATGTTCATCCTGACACATAAGTGTAGCACGAAAGACCCCAAATAGCCAAAACAATCTTGAAAAAGAAGAACAGAACTGGAAATCACACTCCCTGACTTCAGACTATGTTCATCCTTTTGGGAAGCTGGCCAAAATTGAAATAAAGTATAAGATTCCCAGTATACTTAAAACACTGCTGAGAAGGAAATAATGTAATTATTCATTCTTGATTTTATAGCTGAAAAAAATAAGGACCAAAGAAGTGCAATAATGTTTAAATCATTATTATGCATATTATCAGGATGCTGGAAAATTATTTATATTTAATTCTAGCAGTCATCCTCATACAAGTTTAACTAAAAATATAATTTGGGGGAGAACAAATAAGGACTTTGAGCCTCAGGTTTTTCATTTTTAACCTAATTTTCTTTTAAGATTAAATAAAATAATGAAAGTAAATTTGCTAGCATGGGGCTGATGCATTGTGTGTCCAGAAAGTATAAACACTGTCCTTTCCTTACTACTTTTCTTCATGTTCCCTCTCCAAATCCACATATATTTCTAAAAATTCATAATATAAGTTTAAAATAAAATAAAAATCACTTAACTTTTTTTTTTTTTCATTTGAAATTAGGATAAATTTTGAGACTTCTGATTCTAATGTAGGTCCTAGGGAAGGAAGAAGATAACCTAGAAGGGGAATTATTGCATCTCAATGTGAAGAGAGGAGGAAAAATTATACAACCAATCGTGTGTGGATGAGAGACTAAAAGAGGAAATGAAGGTCTGGGATGGAGAGACAAATAGCAGTAAAGGAAAAGATCTTCATGTAGCACTGAAAATATAAACTGGTGGAGAGATCAAGGGTCTCAGGCAACTAATGATTAATCTGTAAGCATGGCTTGCTTTGTAAATAAATAATCTGGAACAACATTAACTAGACCAGTTAGAGCTCTGAACACACAGATGCAGTTAAAAAACTAGAAAATATTAGACAAGACAGCTGAAGAATGACAGTGCCTGGAAGGAGCCAAGTGCATCATTTATTGAGTATATGACTTACATGCACTATAAGCAAATGCCATATCTCAGTAAATGGGAGTAAATTTATCCTATCAGAAGGTCAAGATTATTTTTGGTTTTACAATTCTCACTGCTGGCCTGTTGAGAAACGATTTTGTAAAAATTACTGCCCACTGGGAAATTTCAGGTTTGTAAAATATCTGGTGATTATCTTGGAAGAAAGATGCAATTCCAATGTGAAATTTATTCTGAGCTTGTATCACTCCTGGTCCTAAGTTCCTCCCCATATATAATTAGGCACATCAGGAATAGCAAATTATATCTTCCTGCAATGCCAATTTCTCTGTCGTCTTGATCAAATACCTATTAGTCACTATAACTGTAAGCCATGCCTGACATCCCTTTTGACACACTCCATAAAATGGCATGCTAGTTCTGATGAAGCTGTATTTCCTGATATTCCTCATCCTTTTTCCTGTTTAAATCAGAGATGTTATTTCATCAGTGGTGCTGAGACCAGTGGACTCAAGTGCTGATTCAAGTATCAATTATTTGTTTAACTTGGAATCAGGCATGCTTGTACATATGGATGAAGTATGGGGGAGAAATAAATTTGTACTTGATTTGAAAAGGCTCTGTATCATCATTGGACAATGCTGCAGAGAATTGGTTTGGGTCCGAACTGATTTCAAGTCACAGTATCCCCAGAGTCAACTCAGAGGTGGATCTTTAGGACTGAGGGTTCTGCTCTGAGAGGCCAGGTTCCAAAGCTCTGATATGGATATCTGAAATAAAAATCTCACTGTATTTTCTTTTTTTTTTTTTTAACTTTTTGGGTTTATTTATTTATTTATGGCTGTGTTGGGTCTTCGTTTCTGTGCGAGGGCTTTCTCTAGTTGCAGCAAATGGGGGCCACTCTTCATTGCGGTGCGTGGGCCTCTCATTATCGTGGCCTCTCTTGTTGCGGAGCACAGGCTCCAGACGTGCAGGCTCAGTAATTGTGGCTCACGGGCCTAGTTGCTCCGTGGCATGTGGGATCTTCCCAGACCAGGGCTCGAACCCGTGTCCCCTGCATTGGCAGGCAGATTCTCAACAACTGCGCCACCAGGGAAGCCCCTTCAATGTATTTTCTTAATAGAAGAATAGAAAGAAGCACAAACTAAGAGATACAATGATAGAAATTACTCAATTTGAAAAACAGAGTGAAAATAGACTGCAAAAATAAGAGACTCAGGGACTTGTGGGACTGTAACAAAGATGTAGTAATATTTGTGTCATCCAGGTTTCAAAAAAAGAGGGGTGAAAGGGCAGGGTTGGAAAAGGATTCAAAGAAATAATGGTTGAAATTTCCCCAAATTTGGCTAGTCATAAATGCACAGATTCAAAAATTGAGTGAATTTCCAAAGAGGAGAAACTAAGGAAATTCATATCAAGGCACCTTATATTCAAACTTCTACAAACTAAAAAAAAATCTTGATTTAGTGTGAGAAAAACATCTTACTTATAGGAAAAAAAGATTTGAATGACAGTAGATTTTCCACCAGAGACCATGAAGACTAGAAGGAATTGGCAAAACATTTTTCACATGCTGAAAGAAAAAAAATCTGTCAACCAGAATTCTGTATCCAGCAAAAGTAACATTCAGGAAGAGGGGAAAATCAAGATATTATCAGAAGAAGGAAAACTAAGGGAATTAGTTGTCAGCAGAACTACCATGAAAGAATGGCTAAAGGAAGTTATCTAGACTGGAAGAAAGAAAGAAAAAAGAAATCTTGGAACTCCATAAAGGAATAAGAAACATGATAAACAAAAGTATGGATAAATACAATGGACTGTTTTTTGCATTTGAGTTTTCTAATTTATATTTGATGATGAAGGAAAAATATAACACTGCTGGGTATGGTTCTAAATATAAAAAGAGGAAATATTAAACACAATTTAATTTTAAACAAGACATGGTAAATGGATGTAAAAGGGTGTAAGATTTCTCCACTTCACTTGAACTGTTAAAATAATGACATGAGTAGACTTGGATAAGCTATGTATATATAATATAAACCTAAGCATCTGCTAAAACAGCTACACAAAACACTACATGTAAATTGAAATGGAATTCTAAAATATGTCAACAAACTCATATGAAGGAACTACAGAGAAAAGAAAAGAGTAAATATTTTAATAAACCAGAAAGAACAAAGGGAAAACAAAAAGTAAAATGGCAGATTTAAACCCTAACCTATCAATAATTGCATTATTGATGCAAATTGTGTAAATACAGCAATTAATTCACAGAGATTAAAAGTGAGGATTGAAAAAAATGACCCACCTATAAGATGTCTTGATGTCAACAAGAAGCTCTCTTCAAATATAATGATATAGATAGGTTGAAAATAAAAATATGTGTGTTAATTTCCTAGGACTGCTGTACCAAAGTATCAAAAATTAACTGGATTAAAACAGCAGAAATTTATTGATTTATCATTTTGGAGGCCAAAAATCTGAAATCAAGGTGTTGGCAGGGCTGTTCTTCCTCTAAAATCTCTAGAGAAGAATCCTTTTTTGCTTCATCCAGCATCTAGTGGCTCCAGGTGTTCCTTGGTTTGAGGACATATCTCCAATCTCTGCCTCTGTCTTCACATGTTCTTTTCCTGTGTCCTTCTCTTCTGTTTGTTATGAGGAGACTTGTCATTTGATTTAGGGTACACACAGGTAATCCAGGATTATCTCATCTCAATATGCTTAACTTCATTACATCTGCAAAGATTCTTTTTCCAAATAAAGTCACATTCAGTTTTCAGGGTATGGGCATATCTTTTGATGACCACTATTCAACCCATTTCAGGATGGAGAAATATATATCATGTCAACATTAACAATAGAATACAGGAATGGCTATATTTATTTCAGCTAAATTAGACGTTAGAGCAAAGATAATTACTGGAGAATACAGGACTACATAAAATGATACAAGAAGTCAATCTCCAAAAAGACATCATTGACCCTAAATATGTATGTACTAAACAACATAGCTGCAAAATACATGAAGCAAAAGTAATAAAACCTAAATGATAAATAGACAAATCCCAATTATATTTGGAGACTTCAACTACTCTCTATCAATTATTGTTGGAAAAACAAGGTGAAAAATAATCAAGAAAGTAGAGTAACTACACAACACCATCATCCAACAATATCTAATCAATATTTATGAAATATTCCACCCAATAACAGCTGAATACACATTCTTTTAAATTATCCAAAGAACATAAACCAAGATGGATTACATCCTGCACCATAAAACAACACCAACAACTTTATAGGAATTGAAATCACAGAGCATGTTTTCTGGTCAAAATAGAATTATACTAGAATTCAATAAAAGATAATAAGAAAATCTCCAAACAATTGGAAACTAAACAACACCTTCATAAATAATCCAAGTTTCAAGGGAAATAAAAAATGCATTGAAGTGAATTAAAATGAAAATACAACCTATTAAATTTTTTGGAATACAGCTAAATCACTGATCAGAGAAAAAATTATAGCAATACATGCATATATTTGATAATTGAAAAGTCATTTATCGGGCTTCCCTGGTGGCGCAGTGGTTGAGAATCTGCCTGCCAATGCAGGGGACACGAGTTCGAGCCCTGGTCTGGGGAGATCCCACATGCTGCGGAGCAACACCCGTGAGCCACAACTACTGAGCCTGCGCATCTGGAGCCTGTGCTCCGCAACAAGAGAGGCCA
Organism: Balaenoptera physalus; assembly: GCF_965194825.1. Classification (NCBI taxonomy): domain Eukaryota; kingdom Metazoa; phylum Chordata; class Mammalia; order Artiodactyla; family Balaenopteridae; genus Balaenoptera; species Balaenoptera physalus. The sequence continues at coordinate 18,565,394 of NC_138894.1, forward strand.
CGACAGTAAGAGGCCTGTGCACCATGATGAAGAGTGGCCCCCGCTCGCCACAACTAGAGAAAGCCCTCGCACAGAAATGAAGACCCAACACAGCGAAAAATAAATTAATTAATTAATTAAAAAAAAAAAAAGAAAAGTCATTTATCTATAATCTAAGCTCCTACCTAAAGAACCTATAAAAAAGGGCAAAATAAAACCAAGACAAGCAGAAAGGAGAAAAGAAGAAAGCAGGAATTATTAAAATTAAAAATAAAACAAAAATGAATGTAAAAAGAACACAATGAATAAATCAATTAAAAATTCTTTAAAATACTTATAAAATTCACAAACCTCTAACAAGACTGAAAAAGAGAAAAAGAGAGAAAACACAACTTACCAGTATCAGGAATGAAACAGGTATCACTACAGATATTGCCGCTATTGAAAGGATAAGGAAATATTATTAATGCCTTTACTCATGTAACATTGACATTCATAGATAGATCTATGGACCAATTCCTTGAAAAACACACACTACCACAATTTACTCAATATGAAATGGATTATTTAAATAACTCTAAACTATTAAGGGAATGTAACTAAAGTTTAAATACTCCTCCTTAAAAATCTCTTGACTAAAATGGTATCACTTAACAAGTCTTTCAAATGCTAAAAAATTCACAGTGTTACACATCTTTTCTAGAAAATTGAAGAGCAGTGAACACTTCTCAATTAATTTAATAAAGCAAAGATTATCCTGATAAAAAAATGAGATTAAAACCAAAAAATTGGCAGCTCACCAATACCCCTCATGAATATAGGTGTACATATCCTTAAAAAATATAATCAAATGTAATTAATCAATATACAAATATTTACACACCAACCAAGAGGAGATTATTCCAGGGGTGCAAAGCTACCTCAATATTGGAAAATCAATTAATGTAATCCACCATAGTAACCATGGTTAACATATTAACTCCATTTTAATAGGATAATGAAGAAAATTTATATGATCAAGTTTATTGAAAAAGAAAAAGCATTTGATAAAATTTAACACCCATTCACAATTTTTAGAAATCTCAGAAAAATAGGAAGAGAGTTACTTTTCAAACTGATAAAGAACATTTCCAAAAAAAGAAAAAAAACCCACAACAAGCCTACAGCTAATGGTACATTGACTGATGAAATAGTGAATATTTTCTCCCTAAGATCAGGAAGAAGGCAAGGATGTCCATTCTCACTGCTGTTAATCAACATGGGCTAGAAGTTCTATTCAGCATAACTAGACAAGAAAAGAAAGTAACAAATATATTTATTGGAAAGGAGGAAATAAATTGTCCTTATTTGTGGATATCATGAATGCCTATGTAGAACACCCCAAGGAATCTACCAAAAAGAATATTCCTCCTAGAACTAAGAAGTGGGCTAAGCAATGTCCAGGATTCAGGATCAACATATAAAAATGTAAACCAATTATATTTCTACATACTAGCAATAAATACATGAAAACCAAAATTAAAAATACAGCACTGTTTACAATGTCTCAAAAATGATCTATGAATGTATACATCCAACAAAACATGAACAGGTCATCTATGCTCAAAAGTGCAAATGCTGATGAAAGAAATCGAATAAAGTGTAAACACATGGAGAGACATATCTCCATATCTTGATGGAGTTCATGGTTTGGAAGATTCAATACAATAATGATGTGTATTCTCCCAAATTAATGTACAGGTTTGACATAATTCCTATCAATAGTCCAGCAAGATTTTTTTTCTATGGATATAGACAAGATTATTCTAAAATTTATACAAATAGGAAAATGTATTAAAATACCAAAACCAATATTAAAAAAAATAATAAAGTGGAAGAAATCAACATACCCTATTTTAAGACTGTGTGATATTGGGAGAAGGGTAGATTCATACCTCAATGTAATGAACTAGAGAATGTAGAAAGATACCCAGAAATATACCCAGTTGATTTCTGAGAAATATACAACAGCAATCAACTGAGGAAAGACAGCCTTTTCAACAAATGTTGCTGGAGCAACTGGACAACCACGGGTAAAAACAAAGTAAAACAATACAAAAACAAATAAGGCCACTTGGAGCTGTCTCACACTTTATACAAAAAAAATTAACTCAAGGTAAATTATAGATTTAAAATGTAAAACTAAAAAAAGCTTGTAGAGAAAAACTTATATAAGAGAAAGTCTTTGGAACACAGGGCTGGGTAAAAATTTTCAAATGTGACACTAAAAGCACAATCCATAGAGGAAAAAATGGAAAAATTGAACTCCAATAAAGTAAAAAAACAATTCCCTCTGCAAAATACATGGTTAAGATGGTAAAAAGACAAACTACAGACTGGGAGCAAATATTTGCAAACCACATATCTGACAAAAGACTAAACTAGAATATACAAAGAACTTTCAAAACTCAACACTAATAAAATAAACAATTTAGGAAATGGGCAAACAGTAGGAAGAAATATTCACTGAAGAGGATGTAAAGATGGCAAATAAGTACATAAAAAGTTGTTCAAGATCATAAAGGAAACGTAAATTAAAACCACAATGAGATATCATTATACATGTATCAGAATGGCTAAATAAAAAAAAATAGTGAGAACACCAAATGCTGGCAGATATGCAGAGAAACAGATCATTTCTTACATTACTGGTGGTAATGTAAAATAGCACAGCAACTCTAGAAGACGGTTTGGCAGTTTCTAATAAAACTAAGTATACAACTAACATATGATGTAACAATCACAAACTTCTGGGCATTTATCCTAGAAAATTGAAAACATTAACACCTGTATATAAATGTTATTGCAGCTTTATTTGTAATAGCCGCAAAATGGAAACAACCCAGATGTCTTTCAACCTGTGAATGGTTAAACAAACTGTTGTATATCCATTTCAAGGACTACTACTCAGCAATAAAAAATAACAAATCATTGACACCTACAGCAACCTGAATGAGAATTATGCTGGGTTAAAAAAAAAAAAGACATTCTCAAAAGGTTATATATTGTATTATTCTACCTAATAACATTAAAAAAAAGAGAAAGTGACAGAAATGGAAGCTGGATTATTGGTTGCCATGCATTAAAGAAGGGTTGGGGGCATGAGGAAAATGGGCATGGTTATAAAAGTGCAAGGTGAGTGATCCTTGTTGTGATGGAAATGTTGTGTATCTTGACAGTATCAATGACAATGCCTTAGTTATGACATTGTATTATAGTTTTGCATGATGGTATCATATGGGGAAAATTGAACAAAGGGTACATGTGCTCTGTGTGTATTATTTCCTATAACTAGATATGAATCTACAACTTTCTCAAAATAATTTTAATTTTAAAACATGTAATGAGTATGGTCAATTGATCTTTGACAAAAGAGCAAAGAAAATACAATAGAGAAATGATAATCTTTTCAACATATGGTACTGGATCAAATTAACATCCACATACAAAAAAATGAATCTAGGCACAGACCTTACACCCTACAAGAATGTTAACTCAAAATGGATTATAGGTCTAAATGTAAAATGCAAAACTATAAAACTTCTAGAAGACAACTGGAGAAAATCTAGATGAACTTGGGTATGGCAATGACTTTTTAAATATAATATCAAAGGTCTATGAAACAAATAATTGATAAGCTGGATTTCATTAAAATGAAAAACTTTTGTTCTATGAAAGACACTGTCATGACAAGCCACATATTGGGAGAAAATGCATAAGACAAATCTGATAAACACAGTTATTCAAAATATAGACAGAATTCTTAAAATGCAACAATAAGAAAAAACGACACAATTAAAAACAGGTAAAATACCTGAACAAACACCTTATCAAAGAATATGTCAGATGGCAAGAAAGCATATAAAATGATGGTCCACATCATATGTCATTAGAGAGACACAAAACAACAATGAGATAACACTACACACTTGTTAGAAAGGCCAGAATCTGGAACACTGACAACACTAAATACTGGCAAGAATGTAGACAAACAGGAACTCTTATTCATTTCAGGTGGGAATGCAAAATGGTACAGCCACTTTGGAACATGATTGAAACATGAGTTCCAGTTTGGAAGTCTCCTACAAAACTAAACTTACTCTTATCAAACACATGACCCACCAATCATGTTCCTTGGTATTTACCCAAATCAACTGAAAATTTATATACTAACAAAAACCTGCACATTAATATTTATAACTTCCAAAAAGCAAACCAAGATGTCCTTTAGTGTATGAATGAATAAACAAACTGTGCCACATCCAGTCAATGGAATATTATTTAGTGCAAAAAAGAAATAAACTAGCAAGCTGTGAAATGACATGGAGGAAACTTGAATGCATATTAGTAAAAGAAGCCAATCTGTAAAGTTTACATGCTATGATTCCAACTACATGACAGTCTAGAAGAAAAGGAAAAACCATGAAAATAGTAAGAAGATCAGTGGCTGTCATGGGTTGGGAGGGGGAGAGAAGATTTTGAGCACAGAGACTTTTTAGGGCAGTCAAACTTCTGTGTGATACAATAATGGTGGATACATGTCATTATACATTTGTCAAAACTCATACAATGTACAACACCAAGAGTGAACCCTAATGTCAAACTCTGAGCTCTGGGTGATTATGATGTGTCAATGTAGGCTTATCAGTTATAAAAAATGTTCCACTCTAGTATGGTATGTTCATAGTGGGGTGTCTGTGCATGTGAGTGGACAGGGTATAGGGGAACTCTGTACTTCCTGCTCAATTCTGCTATGAACGTGAAACTGCTCTAAAAATGTAAAGTCTGTTTGAAAGGGAAAAAGAAGTGAAATGAGCTATTAACTCTTTTTTTTTTCCTTTTGTTAAGCTTTTACAAACATTATCAATACTAAGCAACAGTTCATACCAAATAACTGTTGATAGCCCAGTTCTAAATTAACTTCATTTTCTGCCAAAGACTATAATTCCCTCATATTTTAAATTCTCATATTTCTAACTCTTCTACTGTATATTATATTTTTTCTAAATTAAATCTAATTGGTTGGACAGAATTTAGTCAGCTTTCCCATCATGTGTCTGTGGGTGGTTATAGGGACAATTTTGATATGGATTTCATCAAAAAAATTCAATCTTTGGGCAGTTCTACCTAAGTCAAAACCTGCCTTTTTTTTAAAGTCAGGGAATTTTCAATAGTTTTGACTTAGGTGTTTTGTTTTTTGTTAGCTCAATAATGTGTATACTAAATGTTCCTTGTTCAATATGATTTTTGCACCTTGTTACAATCTAGTGAAGTGGATAAGGTACTTATTTATATGATATCCTTTCTCACTGTATTTAGTATTGAATTAATAATTATATGCTGGATATTCTTAAGCAGTGATGATTTTTTTATTACTTTTTTATGTCTTATATGTTTAGCCATTCTTACATAAGATTTCCAAATCATCTCTTCAAACCTAGATGTTTCCTTTAGTTCTCTGTAACATCTGTTCTGTAGATTACATGATAAATATTATCTTAGTTAAATATTGGATGCATAATATTCTTTATGTACCTCCTGTCAATATCTTATTCTGCTTTACTTGTCATCATTGAATAGCATCAATGGCTTGTTTTTATTCAAGTATATTGTAAATTCTAATCATTGCATGCATGATATTTTTATGTGGAAGTGACAATTTGAGTTATTTTAATCAAAAAGTTTCCATTCACAAATTACTTAATTGGACAAATTTTCCCTTCAATAGTAGTTGTGAAACAGATAACAAAATTAACATCTATATACACATATATGTATATATTATGGTATGTTATATGGTATAATATTACATATTATAAAATGTGTATACTATTGTAATATTATATATGTATGTGTGTGTGTGTATATATAGATATAGATATAGATATAGATATAGATATAGATATAGATTAGAAAATCCTGGTACTACAATTTATTTTTCCATTTGAAAACTATTTGGCATAGGGTAAATTATTGCAATTGTTAATTTGGATACTATTGGATTTTACAAGAAACATTTCACACTGTCAAAAGTATGTGAAGAATGCATTCTACAATATGAGACTATATTATTAACCTAAGTCATACAGACTAAGATCATTACCCACTATAGTAAAGTACCTTTAAAAAATTTTTTTATCCAATATGCTAATTTCCTGTATGTAATTCTCTTTCTCTCTCAATGGGAATGTCAAAGCTACATTTTTGCTTCTGAGTTGTAAATTTTATGTTAATCATTCTCTTTTAAATTCTTATCATTTTGATAAAAATGGGAGTTCATTTGTTAAAGAATATGGAATTGCACAAATTTTATTTGACCTCTTCAGGTTATATATTAGATAAGAGTATTTTTTTTTGAGTATTGTTCTTTTTTTTTAATTTTTTTTTTTTTTTTAATGTGGACCATTTTTAAAGTCTTTAATGAATTTGTTACAATATAGCTTATGTTTAATGTTTTGGGTTTTTTGGCTGCGAGGCATGTGGCATCTTAGCTCCCGACCAGGGATTGAACCTGCACCCCCTGCATTGGAAGGCAAAGTCTTAACCACTGGACCACCAGGGAAGTCCCAATGAGAGTATTTTTATTGATCATTTTCACTTTTCACAATTACATTTCAGTAATTGTCTTTTTTTTTTTTCAAAATTTGTTATCTTGCAGTTCTGGATATCCAAAGTCCAAAATCAGTACCACTGGTTTAAAATCAAAGTGTCACCAGGCTGGTTCCTTCAGGCAAACTCTAGGGAAGAATTGCTTCCTTGCTTTTTCCAGTTTCTAGGTGCCACCTACCTTCTTTGGCTCATGGTCTCTTCCTAAATCTTCAAAGCCAGCAAGGTAGCATCTGACTTCTTTTCCATCATCACATCTCTTTCTCTGAACAAACCCAGGAAAGTTTTTTAAAGATTCATGTAATTAGGTTGAGCCCACCTGGGTAAATCTGGGTAATCTCCCCATCTCAAGGTCTCTACCCTTAATCACATCTGCAAAGAACCTTTGGACATATAAGGAAACACATTCACATGTTCCAGGGATTCAGATTCGGATATCTTGGGGACCATTATTCTGTCTCCCACAAAGAAACAAAGATATTACAGAGGTGTGTCAGGTAATTAATTAATGAAAATGTTACACTATTTTTCTGGATTTTGTGATGTTTGCTAGTTGTCCTTTAATATTTGTAATTTATTGCACTTTCTCTTCTCATTCTTTCTCACAAATACATATCCTGTTTGTTACCTAATAATGTATTTGCAACTTTGTATTCTTTTTCTTAAGTCTCCCCCAAGTAATTAAGTCTTAATTCCTTAAATGAGGAATCTATAATGTCCTGTTTGAGAATATTCAAAGAGAGTGTGTTCGGTAGAAGGTAGGTCACTTTAGTGGTTTCACATTGTATTGGCTTTCTATTACTGCATAATAGATTACCACGAATTTAGAAACTTAAAACGGCATGTATTTATTATCTCATAGTTTCTGTGGGTCAGGGATCTGGGCAGGCTTATCTGGACCTTTTTGCCTCAGGGTTTTTCAAGAGTCATCAAGAGTTGTGGTCTCATCTCAAAGTACCCTTGGAGAAGAATCTGCTTCCAAACTCTCATGGATTTTCCAAGCTCTATGTTCCTTTTCATTGTACAAGTGAGGGATTCAACTTCTTGTTGACTTTCAACTGGGGTCACCCTCAGTTCCTTGCCACATGGGTGTCTCCACCATGACCAGCAAGGGAAAGAGTCTCCCATCAAGATGAGCTTTACAGTTTTATGTAATAGAATGAAGGAAGTGACATCCTCACCTTTGCTGTGTCCTATTGGCTAAAACAAGTCTCAGGTCTCAACTGCAAAAGAGAGGAGATTGCACAAGGGCAGGGGATTGTGTGCACCACCTTAGAGCCTGTCCTTCATAGACGACTTCTTTGAAGCTTTTGTATTTCTTTTTCTTTTTCAGCTTTTTTTCTTTTCAGAACTACATTTTCTATTTTAAATTTTATCATAACTTCAACTTTCACTGATTTTCAATAATAAAATTATTTTTAAAATGCAATTTTATTTGAATGTATGTTCACTAAAATTAAATTAAAATTAAAATAGGTATGATATCAACTAAATTAAAATTATCTTCATATAGTTTCAATGTTCTTTTTGTTGTAAATTATTGAAAACTATGTATTAAAATTAAAATGTAGAATACAAATTATATTTAGTAACGTCAAAAATTTAAATCAAAATAATTGAAATAGAGCTGACATTTTAGTTCATTTTTAAGAAATATAATTGAATTATATTAAATAAAAATTGTAAATAGTATAAACAATAGATATTTTATTCATGCATTTAACATTTTTACCTACATATTTACAAGGTTAAAGTTAAATGTCAATTGTAGAATAGTGCAGAATGTTCCTTAGCTGTTATGTCCAATTGGTGAAAATACTGTACCTTTCAGACCTTGAATGTGACCAGGAAAAGATGTAATAGAATGGACTGTGAGCTAAGAAATTATACTTCTTTATACAAAATTCTATTGCCTTCATACTGAGAAAAAGGATAGAAAAAATAATTTATTACCAAGAGCTTCCTCTTCTCAAAACTTTTTTCACTTAGACACAATGTCTGTCTCCAGCATTGGAAGTTGAACAGCACAGACCCCTTTATGGCAGTGGGATGCAGTTACCTCTGTTTTGGTCATGGGTCTTGAGCCAAGAGAGCAGATGTTTTGTGTTTTGGATCATACATTGTTAGTCCTGATTTATCCTTCTGTTCTCTAATAATTTTATTTATTTTAACTTATTAGTGACAATACAATTTAATAATTTCATTTATAATTTTTCAATATGTGGGGCCTGGAGTAAAAGCCTCTTGCCTGGGTATAAGGGTGATGCTGACCAAGGCCACCAGGAAAAGATTCTGCAAAGCCACAGACATTTCCTTCTGCTGAAAGGATGAGTTCATAAATTGGGATGGTCCAGCAATTTTCCCTACAAGTAGACCCACTGCTGGGGAAAACCAAAGAGCTCTGGAAAACAGAGGAATTTACTTTCTATGGGCCTTAGTGTTCACATCTTTTAAAAGCAAATGATGATGATATGGTGAAGATATATATTCAACAAGAATACACTGCAGATAAAACAAAAAATTATAGAATGAAGAGTGATGGTGAAATTGTGATCCCATCAAACTCTGCCAAACTATTGTTCTTGACAGAAATATTTTAAAAAGGCTAACATTTCTCTTTGATTACTTCAGTTTCCCTTTTCTATGTTGTTGCTTTGTTTTCCACATGGCAGGGATCTCAACTTTGTTAGGAGCCACAAGTCTATGAATATTTCAGAAGTTTCTCTTTCATCTTCTACACCAAATCCTATTTTCAGGAAATAAACCGATTAGCAATTTCATCCTCAGGAGACATGAATACAAGAGATTATGATGTTCCCCTTTTCAAAGGACTTTGCATTTTCAAAGGCATATCCCTAAGCCAAGGAATAAATTTCTAATGTTTTCATTTTGGGCTTCAGGGAGTGAGTAGAAAAAGCTTTATTTGGGGAAAGAGAAGGGAAGTTCTTAATCTGCTGAAGTGACTCCTCAGTGTTTTTTCTGATCGTTTCTGAACTTGACTTAGTCATAGCTCACTATTAAGAACATTCTTCAATCAATACGTGACCCTACTCCTTAATGGTGAAACTCTGTTAAGTTTCAATGACAAAATTCATATAGTATCTGAGACTATAAGAGTTTCTTCTCAGGCATCTCTCACAGGAGAAGAGAGAGATTTGTGGGAGGTTGAGGATGTGCAGGGTATAATCAGGTACGTTGGTGGCTGCCCACCCTGTAGAAGTCTGAGTCCTGTGCAGAGGCTCTATAATCCCCTAGTGTGTTCTGAATTTCAAGTAGTCCTTTCCCTCATGGATTTTTCAGCAGACTTTTGATGCTGGTCTGGTTTATACTCCAGGAGCCAGGCAAAATATAGCATTAAGCAATCAGAGTGCCACCATTCTCTGTTCTGTGCCTTTCCTACAAGAGAAAAATGGCAGAGGCGGGTGAATTGGAAAAGTCAGAAAAAAAAATCTAAAGAACTTTAAGTTACTCTAGAGGACCGTTCCCTTCTAATAAGACATTTTTTGTCTATTTTCCACTATATTCTATTGTAGCTTCACCTATTCTCAGGGAATAATCACTCTAGACCATTGCCATCAGTCACAACCACTGAAGTAGAGTGTAGGCACCACTCAAAGACCTGCACAGCAAACTAACTCTGGCCCCTTCTAAGGTCTGGACAGTCTACATGTGATTCTGTTGTCTCTTTCATTTTTCCTTTAGTCCTTCACAAATATAATGGGAAGAAGAAATGTATGCCTTATTTTCTGAAAGATCTGGAAACAGAATAAAGCAAAACTTAAAAACTGTGAAAATCAGACTTGATTTTTTTTTTTTAATACAGCAGGCTCTTATCTATTTTATGCATATTAGTGTGTGTCAATTTTTAAAATTAGATGTAGTTTTAATAAGTTAGCATGGCACTGATGTTACTCTAGGAAAGTCCATTACATAGCAACAAAATTCTCCCCATAATATTATTTCCCTATCTACCAGTTGATACCTATATACTACACCTTGAATCTAATTTGGTACTTATATACACACCTCATAGGCAACTGCTATCTTGACTTCTAACACTGAGATTAGTTTGAACTTTATATAAATGGAATCATATTATATGTATTTTTAGTGAATGACTTTCTTTATTCAAAATTATGTTTGTTGATTATTCCTTACTGTTGCTTGTAGTTATAAAGTATTGCTTTATTTACTGTACAGTAATCCATTGTATAAAACTAAAGATGGGTTTTGAAAGAGAGAAAGTGGGAGAAAATTGAGTGTGAGGCTTCCAAGTTCAGGGAAGTGTATGGATGCTTGGTTCTTCTTAGCGGTCTTTACTCCATTCTGGTGTTCGAACATGGAGAAACCTCTCTACTACCTCCGTTTGGAAAGATGCTTACTATTGGCAATCTTGGGAAGTGTGGTGTGTCAGGGATGCATGCCACAGCTGGACAAAGCGTCCTCTAACTGGGCTATCTCACGTTTCTCTTCGCAGTAATGTAAAACCCACCACTGGAGCCTACACCAATATCAATAACTCCAAATTTGGGATTAGCTTCTACTAATGATAGATTTTATCAAGTGAGAGATGAAAAAATCCAAATGGAGGAATCAGACATTTTCTGTTAGTTTATAAAACTAAAATCTCACCTGTTAGTACAGAACTATGTAGTTCACTAAGTATTTTCATATGCAATATTAGGGCACAGGGGGAGAGAATAGAATGAATGGGAGATTCAGATCCAGATGGCCTATAGTTTGAACTCACTGAAGCTCACTTAGTCTTGCTTTTGTCAGCTCTGGAATGAGGATATACAGTTCTCTGATCTAATGAAGGGCGAGAGCTCCCACAGTGGTCAATATTATTGCTCTGCCTGTGTTTACCTGCATGGCAACATTTGGAGACAGGCAGCTTGCGTTTTTAATCCGTATTTTACTGATATCAACATTGAAACTTAGAGAGGATATTGTCCAAGGCTATTCAGCCTGTAATTAGAAGATCTGAGACTTTGATTTATAGTTTAGTCTTTTCCTTTCTATCTGCCCAGCCTCCCCTTGATAGAACCCACAGCATCTCCTATTTGAGATAAATAAAGCCTCATGTTAATGGCACAAATTTATTATTATTTTTTTTTCTGATTGGGCACAATGCCCTGAAAATTTCTTATTAATCTGGTAAACAAGGTTGTGCAACACAAGATGTCTTAAAGTTTTCTCTCTTCCTTCTCCCTTCCTCTCCTGGACCTTGTTTAAACCTAGAACAACACTTTGGAAACAGTGCACATGTGCTGTATTATGACCAGTAAGAGGGAGGCTGTATAGCCCTGGTTCCCTGTAGTTGTCTGGGGATCAACACATGTTCCAGGCACCAAACTCCCTCCAGGTGGCAGTGTGCTCCAGAAAAGTCCTGAGAAGGGACACATCACAAAAGAAAATGACATTGACTGTGTTTTACTAAATAAGCTTTGCTACTTTAAAAATGTTATCAAAGGTAGTCTCTGCCCCAGCTCTACTGACACAATCATTTTTCTACTGTGGTGGCAGCTTGAGGAGGAAATAATGACCCAGTGTATATAGTGCATAGAACTTTGGCCTGGGAGTCAGACCAAGTCTGGGTAATGGCTCTGCTACTGTCTCTCTGAGTGATTTGAAGTCTGGGTTTATTTGATGCCTTACTCTAACATGTGATGCTAATCTTGAGACCTAGGGAAGTATCTTTAGGTTGGGGAGTTATGTTGGCACTCTTAGTTTGTGTATCTGTGAAATAAAGGTGTATATAATATGATACCCAAGATCAATTACAGATGTTTATATTCTGAGACATGATAATGCACTGATAAAATAGTCCCATATCAATTTACAGTTTCAATTAAAATGACAAGTTCTGGGAGGGGAATTTGAGATAATCATTTTTAAAATGTTATTATTATATTTTCTTGATTTTAAAATGTCTGTGATATTAAGAAATGCCATTGTTTATAACAGCTTTCCAGGCAAAAAGTACACTCTTGAAAATAAACAAAATGTATTCTCCAGTTAGCTGGCAGCATTATCTATTTACACAATTAATATGACTTTAGATCTTCACTATCACATCCTAGAATCCAACATTGCTTAGCATCTAAGATTTCTTCACATTCAGGTTCTAAAACGAACTCACTTTTAATTGTTTGCCGTTTTGAGTGACAACATGAGGACATACAGCCTTTTTAGTTGATTTGTGATGATGACCCATTTTATACCAATACAATTAACAGAATCACGCTTGTAGTAAAATGAAAAAGATTGAAGTTTTATGTCCATTTCTAATTTGAGTAAATTAATAGTTCTTTTTTTTCCCCCTAAATTGAATTATACATCACTGAAAATTAAACAGCTTTTCTTGAGAGGTCACTGGGAACTTTTGACGTATTTTCTATGCCTTTCTAATAGTAATTCACTATGTGAGAATGAGGCATGCCAATCTCTCCAATTTTGCAAATGCTTGATCTACCCTGAAAGGTTTGACAGTTACAATAGCCTTTAATTGCAGTGCCTGAAATGCGTCAGGAAACACATTTTTATAAATGTCTTAATAATGAAAGACTTCATAGCTTGGTGTGTCTTGTCTTCTAAAGTCCTATGAAGTAATTGCTTTTACTTCATAAGATATTTTGTAAATTAGTTATTCTTCCGGTGATACAGATTTGGTTTCCTTTTAAAAAGAAAACTTTCTTGCTACTTTAATTCTATGGGTTTTTTTGCATTTATAGTATATTTTATATATTCTATCTGTAGTGTTGCATCTTAGTGTAATTTTTGTAAAATATTTTCAATGATGATGAAATGCAAATCTAAGTTACAATTCAATTGCATGTATTGACAGCTGTGAAAATAGCTGAACCGAGGTAATAATCTCAAAAGCAGATACCTTTTTAACATGGCACAATTAATACAAGCTGAGCACTGAGGCCTACTTTAGCACTTAAATCTTATTTCTAGGGTGGGGAAGATTATTTTGACAGAAACTTAGAGATACATACTGGTTCGGTTATAGTTAAAAGATAGGGGAAAGAGTATTTTAAAATCAAGAAACTACATGTATCTATGAATGTGTGCACAAGTGGGACATATTTACTTCTTCTTCTTACTCTTATTATTATTATATTTAAGCAAATAATACTTTAACCATAACATGGATGCTAATTTTGAATAGGGCAATGTAGCAAGTGCCTGAGAGTTAACACGGCAGGGATCTCTCCAGTCAAAATAGAGAGAGATTCAATTTATCTTTGGTACCTGTATTCTTACTATAAAATCTTTGCCATGACCTCTTCCATGAAATATGCATATTCCTTCTCTAAAAATGTCTTTCACAGATTTCAGGGTTTCACTTTTTAAGTCATGAAATACACAACTACCCAGAAACTCTGTGTAGAACTAGACTTGGAGTCAAATAGATTCAGAACTCAGTAGTTGATATTGTTTGAATTAGCATACTTCCTTTTAAGCTGTGATTCTTCATACTTGGCTAGTATACATTTTTCAGATTTCCAATATGCTGTTTCTTCAGTAAGCACTTATTCTCAATCCTAGAAAAAGTTGTAATAAGCTTAAAAAGTTAAGATACATAATTAACAGTTCAAAGGAAAACAAAAACCCCAAGGTAAGTTAGATGAAATATACAATATCATGGACCTACAAAAAGAGGAATTGCCTCATCCTTTATCTTGTAGTACCTGCCTTCCCAGGTTTAGGCAATGTCTCACCTTCAACTCACAATTTCTGAACTTCTGTTAAATGTAATTTCAAGATGCCTGAAAGTATTCATATAGTTCACACCTAGCCCCCTTAGCAGGAGAAGAGAAATGGCTGTTTCCAGAGTGATAGATGCCGTGCTGATTAATCCTTCACAAAAAACAGAAGCTAAGGGGAAACTATATAAATCAGGTCTGTTTATTTTTGCTTTATAAATTACAGTGGAAATAAATGAAGAGCACTCAAATGAGACCAAGCAGAGGGTATTTATTTGGAGCTTGCTATATAACAAGGGAGTCAGCCATCACCACTTGAAATTGGCAGAGGTGCAAAGGCCAGCAAAGGAGTGAGAAAGCTTTATAGTGAGAAAGGGGAAGACTTCAAGTATAGCCTGATTGGAGGTTGTTGACATGAGGAAGCTGGAGGTATGTGAACTGTTAGTGAGGCATCCTATGTGATTGGTTTCAAAGTGTGTTTGGATTTCTCTCGTTGGGCCTGAGTTTGAATTATGGGCAAAAATTATGGAAACTGGTGGTCATTGACCATGCCCTGAGCATTCTGGGTATATTGCTTGCAAAGGTTATAGTACTTTTGCTTCCCGGGCTGACTGCTGCAGAGGTTATGGGTCAGAATTCTACTGTCATTTGTGCTCTGACCTTTGCCTACTTGTATATTCAGTCTCTCATCCATGTCCATATAATTTAAAACCTGCCAAAAATTTCCCACAATAACTTTGATACTGTATGGGACAAAGGTAAAACAAAAAACCCACACACTTTTCAACCAATCTGTTTCAAATTTTCTTTCGGCAGTGTTTGATTTGTCGGGTAAAAAGGACTGGAGATTGGAATGCAATTTTGTTTATAAGTGATGATAATTAGGATTCAGTAAAATACACAGTTGTACAGTTAACACTCCCATACTCAACTAAAACACTACATCTGAAACTTACCTGGAATAATATGCAGTGCATGTTTTTTCTGGTAATCAAAAGAGGATATTTTTAGATAACAGATCCAGTGAAACTGAATAGAGGCATAGGAAGGGACATGGACACATAGGACTGGGGTGGATCTTAGTGACCTCTAAATTGGAAGAAGATTAAGTAAAATATTCAAATGATCACAGCCCAGTTAGTAGCAGAGTTGATGTCGTTCTTCAAATCAGCCTACTGCGGGGATCAGCCAACATTTTCTGTAAAGGACTAGATACTGTCTGTTGCATATTAGTATTACTTTACATACATCCCTTTGGAAATGGAAAAACCATTCTTAGCTAGTAAGTTGTGCAAACAACAGACCATCATTTGTTGATTCCTGGTCTAATATATTAAAAAATTAAAGACCATGTAAGGAGAGCAAAAACGAAGTTTCCAGTTGACTCTTACGTTCCACTCCCAAAATTGAGCACCAGAAAACCCCACTGAAAGCAGAAAAACAAAGCTAAGTTTATTGAACCTACTGCAGTAAGGGAGACACCCACTTTGACCGTTCTTATGTGTCTCTGAAGGGAGAAATTTAGAAGAGGGTATGTATTGGATTAAGGCTTGAGTAGGGTCATATTCACCTAAAACACCAAAAGATAAGTCTTGGAAGGCAGGAAACTGTCTGAGATCAGGTAGAGTTTATAACAAAACAACTTTGAAATTGTAGTACAAGGTGAAAATGTAATTATTGACAAGCAAACTGTTATGCTTAATAAGTAATCTGCTTAGTTTGTTCAGTTTTATCTTCCAATAACAGGCATTTCTTGAAGCAAATAGCTAAGAATGTTTTTTTTTTTTTTTTTCTTGATTCCAGTATTGTTCAGCAAAACCAGAAAAAACATGGTTTGTTACAGATTTGGTAGCATAGGATAGGTGCATAAGATCATGTTGACTTCAGTTCTCACTACCAAAACATAATTTAGTTATAAAAATTAACTTGAAAATGGGCAAGCCATATATTTATGTCTCCAGCGCCTAACAGTAGCGCCTTGCACTGTGTAGAAGACTGATGAAAAAATACTGGATGTAACTATATGATTTCAATTTTTAATCCAAAAGGATTTAATTAGCTAAAAATAGTGATCATATGTTCCATCACCTTGAGCTAAAGGCTTTGTAAATAGTAATAAAGTAGCTGGAATTAAATGAGCAGTAGTTAACTTCTTACCTAACAGCATTTCTATTTTAACCTGGAGTTTACTGGGAAAAACTTATCCTTCTAGTACCCTGGGTCTGTTTTTGTCTAATTATCTCTTCCATTTTGAGACTGAAGTATTCTAGCTATACTTGTGATAACATCTGTAAAAGAAACCAATATTCTTCTGCAACATACAAAGCTCCCAGTGAAAGAGTTGCTTACAGGTAAGGGCGGGGAGGTACCACTGGCTTAACCTATTCATGTCGCAATCTGAAAGCAGTAAACTCCTAGACACCTTCATTTCCCCAGGTCCCCTTGCTAAGCCCTCAATTTATAGAGAAAAATCTATTTCTTATATTTCTAAGTGGAAATTCTCAGCTGATTGTAGATAAACTGTGCGTGGGAGCTGGCAGCAACGCATGTGATAAAATCCCAGGAAATGTTCTTTATTTCACGTGTCATTTGGCTTTGCCTTGAATAAGCTGCACTCTAACAGCAGGTAATTGTCTTTTTTTACTTCTTTTTTGTCTGCTTTTAGCAGTGCATTCTCTCCCTCCTTGCTGAATAAAGCCCCCTCTCTCCACAAACGTGCATTCACGCCCACATATTTCTGATGCAGAACAGGACGAATGCATCCCAGGGCATTTTTTTTACAGACCAAAGGGCAAAACTGGAGGGAGACGATATAACTGAAAATAAGTTTAGAATAATCAACATAAAAAAACAAAAATTGAGAGTTTGAGACTGAGGACTCCAATGCAAGTTAAGTTTAGGATGAATCATGGACTAGGTCATGAATTAGAGGTTCTTACCTACCATAGGTTCTTAAGGCAGAAAACATCTTGCTCACATAATTATATAACTCATAATTATATGAACGAATGAACAAATAAATGAGCAGGGAGAAAAACAGGCAGTTTCATGGAAAGTAAGTACTGGCAGATATTAGAGAATTGAAGTAGATCATTAGGGCCTAGACAATGCTCTGGACTATAGATAGGATTTCTCTCACAGATGCTAAATGCACGGGAAAACCACAGTGAATTGAGCCAGCATTTTCAGGGAGGCTTTGATTTTGCATTTCATGGATCATGTCCTTTGGGGATACACAGGGTTTCAGCAGGACCCTGGCACCAAATTCCCCAAAACGGAGCAATATTATATAATTGGATAGATTACCTTGTTCCCATCTCTTGTTTAGAGAAATAACAGATCAAAATTTATTCCATGAAATAAGAAATATTCTTTTAAAAAGAGCTTCAAGAAATTTGTCATTTTGCTCTTCTATAAATTAGTAAAATGATAAACAACTAAAGATTATATAGTATTTACTTTGTGCCAGACTGGATTCCAAAATTTTTATACTTTTTAATTTAGTTAATCAGCATTATACTCATCATTTTGATCCCCATTTTACACCTATGGATACTAAAACACAGTGGTAGATAGTCATAGTCATTTGACTATGTCATGAAATCAAATCCTTGGTAGATCCAGGACTTGACTGCAGACAAGATAGCTCCAAAATCCAGCCTCAAATTCACCATAGCCAACTATGATTACCTCGTGGGATTGTTATTTGTTTGAATCAAAACAATGTATGTAAAAAAGTTTTAAAATGTTATAGCAATTTGAAACAAAAGTGCTTTCTTTTCCAGGTAAAAAATATATTTCGGGAAGTTGATCAATGTAATTTATTGACATTTACCTGTGTACAATTGCTAGATGCTTTAGACAATGGTGATTGCCCTTATCGTAGTGTAATGGGCATAGAACCAGGAGCTGGGCAACTCATTCTCTAATTGGTGCTTTGAAACTAAATTTGCTAGCCAAGTTTCTTGGCTTCTCTGATTCTCAATTTTCTTATCTATACAATGAAAATAGTGGTAGGTCAGCTGTCTTCATACAAGGGTTGTAAAAACACTTTAAACAGTACATGGGAAAGTGATTTTCAACTGTAAAACATAATCAACATATTTAATATGTTGAATTTTGCTTCCAACAATGACAAACTAGATTATTTTGAAATAACCCACCAACTGACAATGACTAAGAAAGCTGAATTATTAAAAAAAATACTGTTTGAGCTTTAGCAACGCATCAAGGCACTAAGGAAATAAGATATATGGAACCAAGTTCCAGTGTAGGAGGGAAGCCTACAGAGGTGGTCAAGTTCTGGTTGGTTTATCTGTATGTTTATTTGCTTTAGTCATTCTTTATTTCCTAAAATGGTATTTGAGGGACTGAGATAGAACCTTCAGTAAACTTACAAAAAATAATTAGAATTCTAGGGCCACCAAAATGGAGAGATCTTAATAAACATTTTGTGATTTTAGTTGGAACCATAAATGTCTACATCCTATGTATTAGTTTCCTATTGCTGATGTTACAGATTACCAAAATTTAGTGGTTTAAAATATAATAAATTTATTATCTTGCTATTTTAGAGGCCAGAAGTCCAAAATGTATCTCACTGAGCTAAAATCAAGGTGTTCCTTTCTGGAGAATCCAGAGGAGAATCTGTTTTGTTTGTTTGCTTTTTCCAGTTTCTAGCGGCAGTCCACATTCCCCAGTTTGTGGTTCCCTTCCCTTTCCAAAGCCAGCAGTGGTTGGATCAGACTTTTTCACACAGCATCACTCTGACACTAAGATTCTTCTGGCTTCCTCTTCCACAATAAGAACCCTTGTAATTAGATCAAGCCTACCAAGGTAATCCAGGAAAATCTCCCTATATTTTTTTTTTAGGCATAAAAATGAATGTTTATTTAGAATGAGAATTGAAGACACTACAAATAACCAATTTTTATAAAGTTGATAAGTACTTAAAAATCACACTTTTTTGAATGTAAATATTTTGTACTTAATAATTTTATAATAATTCCTTTTTTCTACATTTTATTGCTGCATGCTATTCATATGACAACTATTTCACAATATTTTCTGTGGAATCTATAGAAAGAAAATATAGTTCAATATTTCTTCTAGCATGGTTGAGCAACATTTTTTTTTTTTTTTTCTGTTCTTGAAAGTCTCAGCTCATCACTCTGTGTTTGGCATCTGTAACTTCTAGATTCTTTCTCAGGAAGTGCTTCCTGTGGAGACAAGGCATTGGGGAACTTCACTCCATTGATTGCTTCTAGGCATCTGGCATCCCCTAGAGTACCCGGTTTAGCTTTGCTCTATATTCTCTAATCCATTTCCCTTCATCTGCCCATAGGCAGTCTAACCTCAGCCAAGACTGAGAAGTATCTTATTCATATCCTTCTCCTTGACATCAAGAAGAGAGTTGGAGATGCTACCCTGGGTCCATCAAGGGGCAGCTTTCCACTGCAGGTATGCTTCCTCTGACCCCTGCTCCTACGCAGCCCCAGGAGTTATGTTAGGGCTGAGGGGTTGACTCCCACGCTGGGGCAGTGCTTCAAGCCTCTGTCTCAGGCCTGGGGCTACTGCTCCCTCCATATGTTCCCCAAGGAAAACCCCGGGTCTTTAGGTGCCTGGGCAACTGAGGAGCCCTGAAGATTAGGCTATAGATACTCACATCACAGATTTAAGAGTCAAGTTATGATCAATCTGTTCTATAATCTCCCTATTTTGATGTCTGCTATTTAGCAACCCTAATGCTCCTCTGAAAAGCAAACTAACATAATCAGACTCTAGGAATCAGAATACATATATCTTTGGGGGCCATTATTCTGTTTACCACCCGCTAGGGTTAATGTGGACTATAATTAGATATGCCCTCCCAGGAAGTAAGTTCAGATGTGGATACAATGAACCTCTGATTGAAGTAAGAAGATTTGGGATTGTTAGCATTTCTAACTGGGCTTCATGTAAGGAGCAAAAGTAAATTTTCTCTGAAGGACAAGAATGACATCTACACCCTCAAGTTTTCTAAAATATTTAGACTACCTGGCACCCAAGCAAAAGAATGAGATTTGTGGGAGGATAATACTCGAGCAAATAACACGTGAAATACAGGGCAATTAAAACAGATTAATGTGATATAAGAAATTAATGTTATCATATATCATGTTTAAAATAACTAAGATTAATACATTCAAATATTTAAAAACAGAGACTTAGACGTTATAAAATATTCAAATGATAGTTCTATACCTAAAGAATATAATCATTAGAATTAAGAACTCATCAAATATGTGTTCCAATTATCAATTTTTTAATTGTTAGTTCTAATTCACTTTTTTGGGGGAACTGCTCTGTGATAATTGAGATGAGGTTTATAAATATTTCTCCTTTGCAAGTCAGCATGATGTTAAGCCTTTTGAGTAGAGGATGCTAGTTGTTCAGTAGAGAAGGGAATGCCCTCCCTTCCTGGTTTTAGGGCAGTTCACTTGCCAGATCCCAGAGGAGTGAGAATTTTTTTCTCCATTTCTTGGCCTGTGCACTTTCTCCAGTACTAGGAGCCAACCGGACACCTACCTATTGTTCTAGTATTTAATAACAGAATGATTTTTCTCACTCTTACTTTGGGTAATGGAAATATATCTAGGAGCCTAGGACACTGTAGGCATGAACTCATGACTAAATTGCTGCCCCCACACTCTCTTCTCAGCCCTATGCATGCCCATGCCAGAGGCCACGTGGTACTGACATCTAGTGAGCTGGCTGCCTGACTTTCATCCCTCTTGCCACCCTAGTCCAAGCTGACAGAGAAATGTGCTAGATTCCTGCAGAAGGAGACCTCACCAGCTCCCAGCTCCAGCAATGTAGATTGCCCTCACTCCCTCTGCATGCCCATCTGTGGGCATGCACCCTGTGTCCCAGAGAGTTGGGTTGTTTCTGTTTGTTCAGTGGTTGTGGAACAGCTCTGGCAGGGCAATCAAGTGAAGTCATCCTCTATCTAGTGAGCTTTAGCCATACCAATTTAAGGTCTGCATCTCTTTTCCAAGTTTATCTTTTCTCTGGGACTCTCTCTGAGCTCTAGGGAATCCTTTACACTTTCCTTTTCATCTTTATAGTTAGTCTCCTATTATAGCTTAATAATTCTTTATATTAATCACCACCAATTTAAATAAACTGTGTGGTTTCTGTTTCCTGATTAGCCACAGACTGATTCAATGCACTGAATAACAGATTAGACATGGCTAGAAAAAGAATTAGGTAGCTAGAAGGCAGGTCAGAAAAAAAGTATCCAGTCTAAGGCAGAGACAATTTTTTTTTTTTTGAGACAAATGTTTTTAAAAAATGAAAAGAATTAAAAGGGACTCAGAAGGCAAGAAGAGAGAAAAAGGGGCAGAAGAAATATTGGAAAATAATTTCTAAGAATTTTGTCATACAAAAGAAAGACATCAAGCAAAGATTCAAAAAACATTGCAGAACTCAAACAGAATGAATTCAAAGAAAACCATACCAAGACACACTATTATAACGTTGCAGAAAAATCAAAACAAAGAGAAATTCATAAAAGTGGTCAGAAAAGAATGTCATAATGCTTTTGGAGAAGGAAGAAAACTGAAAGGATAATTCACATCAGAAAAAAAACCAAAAGGAAGCCCAAAGACAATGAACTTTTACCTTTAAAAACTTTTTAAAAACCTCTCAACTTAGAATTCAATATAAAATAAAAATAAGTTCAATTTTGAAAGACATTTTCAACAAAACCAAATGAAAATATTTGTTAGTAAAAGATATAAAGTAAATAAAATACAATTACCAAAAATTTTTGAGACAGGAAATATATAATTCTAGGTAGAAAAGAAAGAAGCAGGAATAAGATAAAGAAGAAACAATTCCAGAAATATGTACACAGACTATTTAAAATAACATAGATAACTAATAAGAACCCACTGTATAGCACAGGGAACTCTACTCAATATCCTGTAATAACCTATATGGGAAAAGAATCTAAAACAAATGGATATATGCATATATATATATATATATATATATATATATATAACTGATTCATTTTGCTGTACACCTGAAACTAACACAACAGTGTAAATCAACTATACTCCAATAAATAAATAAATAAATAAATAAATAAATAAATAAATAACAATAGGTGGAGAAATAGGTATTAAACTAATAGACAGATGGGTAAATAGAGTAGATAGTTAGATAGAATTCAACTGCAAGACAATAATAACATAAAAGATTGGAGGAAGGTACAAGAAGTTAAATTGTTCTGAGATTCTTACAATATATTGATAGTGGGAAAATTATTTATTCAAAGTAGGTCTCAACAAGTCAAGGGTGCATGATATAAAAGCATGCATAAATAAAAGCTAACCACAAAACTACCTTAAAACTAAAATAAATGGATAAAAGGGGGAAAAGAAATATGGAACTGAATGTCTAAGTAGAAAACAAATAATAAAATAGTAGGTTACAAATATCCCAGTAATTATATTAAATATGTTCTCAATGTCAGTTAACTGAATTGTAAGGAAGACCAAAAAAAAAAAAGGAAAGAAGCACAGCTCAACATCAATTTCACTGAGAAAACTTGAAATATCTCAGATACAGTTTGCAACCCTTTCATCAAACAAGATGCCTTCAGTTACAAGAGATAAAGCAGATACACATCATTTCAGCTCAGAGACAGTGCCTCCTCCATGTCTTACTTACTTTTATACCATGCAAGAGACATTTCACAGTCCTTCCAGTGCACCTGGAACTCATCAATAAGACTTTTCACAATGAATAAATCTGATAAGCAGGTAAATTGACTTGGTATATCACAAGGTTAAGTTTCATCATGTATCTTAACTGACTACGTTCCAAGAGCAGTATTATGAAAAGGCCAAATTCCCGAGTATCTCTAGGTCTGGGATAAAACGTCAGTCCAGTTTTTAGTTCTTTACCTGTACCATATAAACACTAATCAAAAGAAATCAGTTTTTTAAAATTAATTAATTTATTTATTTTAATTTTGGCTGTGTTGGGTCTTCATTTCTGTGCGAAGGCTTTCTCTAGTTGCGGCGAGCGGGGGCCACTCTTCATCACGGTGCGCGGGCCTCTCACTATCACGGCCTCTCTTGTTGCGGAGCACAGGTTCCAGACACGCAGGCTCAGTAGTTGTGGCTCACGGGCCTAGTTGCTCCGCGGCATGTGGGATCCTCCCAGACCAGAGCTCGAACCCATGTACCCTGCATTGGCAAGCAGATTCTCAACCACTGCACCACCAGGGAAGCCCAGAAATCAGTTTTAGTTATACTAAGGTCAAGAAAAATAAACTTCATGGCAAAAACTACATTTCATGATGGTAAAAGGGTCAATTTACCAGAACTATATAACATCTCTAAATGTATACATCCAATAACATATGTAAAGCAAAATTCATCAGAAATAAGTGGAGAAAGTCAAATCCATGATCATATTGGAATACTTTAATGTCCTACCCCCATACTTAATAGAATAGGCAGAGATAAACAATTACTGATAGCATAGAATATCCAAGCAACAATTTTAAAATTTTGACCTAATTGACATATTTAGAAAAAAATGTACCCAATAACTACAGGCTAGATGTTTTTATTAATTGCTCGTGGAATAGTTACCCAAACTGATCATATTCTGATCCACAAAGTAAGAAATTGGCTCATATAAATTATGCTCTTTGATCACATGGATTTAAGATGGAAATCAATGCAAAAAAAGAATATTAGAAAATCCTCATGGAAAGAAAGAGTTAACAGATGGTTGGTAAAATTTTCTCAAGGCTCAAAGATACCTGAGAATTTGATTCTTGACCAATCCTTCTTGTAATACTATACTCAAATTTATATACCAGATCCAAGATAAAGTTGAATCCCTTTGATGTTACTATACATTGCAGCAAATACCTCTACCTGCTTGATAAAATTGTGTATTGAGTAACCTGTAAGTGAAGAGTAACTTGTAACTGATGTGATGCAGCTGCAGCAGAGAATGAAAATTAGTCACATAATTTGAAGGGTTCTGTGACTAAAAAGATATAAAAAGTCAGGGGATAGGCTTTCAAGTACCTGAAGACCATGATGGCTGACTAGCTACCTGCTTCACAATATTTCTTCCCAAAACAATTTAAAAAAAGGAAAATGGAAAGAAAAGTGAATTTACATCCATACCTTCTGTATACTTGAGGACAAAAAATGCCTAAACTTCAAAATAATCATGAATAAATAAGGGAAAGTTCAATTACTTGCATATGATCATGCCTATTTCTGCCCCATCCTCACTCTGCTGCAGTGTTTGTGGCAAGCAAAGATAAACCAAGAAGAAAACTGGTGAAGACAGAAATAGAAAGCTAGCAAAGTGGTCTAAAGCCTAAGTTTACCTTCAATCTGAAAATATTAAAAAATGGGAAAATCACAGTATGGACTACAGAGATAAGACTTCAAAGTACATGTGACTTAAAGAGTCAGGCACAATTTTGAGGGCGCAATCTCCAAAACACCTTGCTTCTGAGAGAGAATAAAGGCAAAGGGGACAAAAAAAGGAGGATTGTGTTCTTTGGCAATTTGTTAGTGAAGGGTTAAAGAAGCAAAAGGGGGAAATTTAGTGACCTATGAGACAAGAAAACCACAAAACTGGAGGACTCATATCTCTTTCTTCCACCGTCAAAATAAGCAAGCAAGCAACAAACAAACAAAATCCACTTAAAGTACCAGGACTTTGTTATACTGACAGAAGAGGGTACCATTAAATTAAGAATCTAGTAAAACACTTTAATACCACAAAATGAGTAAAAGAAAGGTCAATAGGCTCATATAGAGAAAATAAAATATTTTGAAAAACAAAATATCACATATATCAAGAAAAATATTGGCCCCCAGCCCCCAGATGAAAGGATTAGCACTTTCCTAAACTGAAGTGGTCCATGCTCAGCCACACTTGTCCCATGTAATTACAAACGTCCCAATGCAGGGTGGTTTTCAAAATCGGATTCTGTGCCTTGGAGTCAAGAGAGCACCACCATTCCATCATGCATATGACATTTCTTCTACTGTATCCCTTCTGAAAGTTGAATAAACTTGGTTCTGAGTGAAGTGTATTACATCTTACGAATTTGATTCTCAATCAGAATCCAAGACCATTGCCACTGGTTAGACAAAGTGTAACTCACAGTTTTGGAAATTAAAAAATGCCATTCAAGTAAATAGTGAGTCCAAGAAGAAATCACAATGGAAATTAGAAAATATTTTGAACTGAATTGTAATAAACTTATGGCATATCAAAACTTATGCAATGTCCATAAAGTTGCATTTAAAGGAAAAGTTATATCCTTACATGTATATATCAGAAAAAAACCTGTACATCAATTACATAAACACTTATTTCAATAAGTTAGATAAACAGTATTTAAAGAAAGTACAAAGAAGGAAATAATAAATATAAAGAAATAAATGAAGTAGAAGACAAAAGTTGGTTATTTCAAAAACAAATAATATTTTTAAGACATCACTAAATGAAAAGACATATTACAAACATCAGGAAACTACTAGAAAGGGCATCTCTATAAATCATGTAGATTTTAAACTGATATGAGGATATTTCAAACAATCTTATGCCAGTAAATATAAGCTAGATTTGGAAGTTGCACTAGGTGAAAAGAGGTATTGAAACTTTGGACTTTACTAAAATTAGGAACTTGTGTTTATCAAACACCATTGAGAGCATTAGCCCCAAAATGGAAAAAGACATTTGCAACAGCTATAAATGACCAAAAAAATTCGTGTGACTCACTTTATTGCAATATTCACTTTGTTGTGGCGGTCTGGAATTGAACCCACAATATCTCCAAGGTATACCTGTAATCAGAGTACCCAGAGAGGAATCTGGGATAAACGTTTTAAAAATAATTTAGTGGAGATAGAAATATAATTTTATATAAGCTAAGAAAGAGAACATTTCATTAACAGAACAATAAGTTTGAAGACTCCAGTGGGGGCGGGGCCGTTCCGAAAATCATGTACCTGGAGAATGCAGATGATGAGTAGGACTGAAAGCTCATTGGTTCGACATTTATGAAAGGTTATATAACTTACCTCAAAGTGTCAATTTCAAGGCATCAGGGTCAGTAAATATCTTTGTTTTCCTGATAGTCCATCCTGGATCTATATGTTTATGAATTAGTCTAAATTCTTTTAAAACTGTTTCTATTTCTAGTTTGTCTGTGTATTAAAATGGAAACTAGGTTTTATGACAGTTGAAAAACAAATGGATCTAGAACTTCCTTGAGAGAATTCACTTATTCCTGACCTTTCAAATTATGAATGAAAGAAATTTTCATTTCATCAGCACCACATCAACCCAGTTGGACCAATAACATTAAATGTGGAATGAATAATGAAAGAATTGCTCCCCAAAGTAAAGCAATGAGGAGAATGCATCACCAGTGCTGGGAAATTTATCCAGAATCTCCCTCGGGACTCAACTGACATTGAAAAACAGGTACATCCCTAAGCATTGATGTTATGTCACAAATTCGGCACTCTCAATGGCAGTTGTGTGTATCTTCACCCCTGCAACACCAGGAGCCATTCTTAAGAGATGAAAAGACATAGGTATTCTTTTCTGCTAAGGAATGAATGCCATCACACAGATGTTTCATCCTTCAATGAAAGAGACTTCTATTGCATTTTATAGATTTGGATGTCCAAGAAACTGTCATTTAGATAAAAGACAGACGGTGAAGCTAAAAGAGCTGGAAAAATAATCTTTAGGTGGAGGGAATTGTTTGCTCCTTGAGAAGACATCAAAATAGACACTGCTAACTAGACCACAAAAATAGTTCCCTGCCAGAATAGTTCTGTCAGCTTTAACAAATGTTTATCATATATACAGCACAACTATTGTAGAGGCCTAAATAGAAGCTGAAGACCTTGTAGCCTTAACAAAGTTACTCCAAAGGGAAATATAGAGCATACAACACTGGATTCTGAAACAAGAGGTAGTCAAATTAGTAGTAAGGTCTTTATGGTTGAGACTGATATAGTTGTAAGAAGGTACATTAATTTATCCTTAAAAGGTGGTAGTTAAGTAGTTAAGACCTTGGGATATGGGATCAGAGAGTGATATGGTTGATGCCTGGGTAATAGCAACTTTTGTGCTTTGCAGAGCTAGCTTCCGGGAAGAAGGTAGGAGTCTTGTAACCAAGAATTTTCCTCCCTTTGGAGAAAGGGATTCTGGAACTTGGATTTGTCAGAAACATACACCCACACACACACGTGTATGTGTGTGTACTTACATATTCTATGTAAAAACATTTAGTGGGCCCTGCATGATGATAAAGGCATGTTCTTAGTGGCTGGTGATAAAAGGATGAATGAGAGAATAAGCAGTGGTCCCTAACACACAGGTGTGTACACAAAATGTAACTTTATAATTCACTTACCTGATCTTATCTGATGTATATAACATTGTCCCATTTTACAAATGATGAAAGCAAGGCCAAGAAATAGAGATAGTTAATGGCCAGAGAGGGGGGCTAGGACTACTTATCAAAATTCAGTGTTCTAAATACTCCTACACCATTACACAAATCCAATCAGGTTATTGCTGTGCTTAATCCCCCACAGGGTAGTCTGTTACCATTAGAGTAAATGACAAAACTATACAAGAAAGATCAACATGCCCAGGTCCCTGGTAAATACTCCAGCATCCTGTCTGGCCACTCTCCCATCCCTCTCTCATTTACAGGCACCCTGGCCTTCAGTACCTCAGACATACAGTCCCTTAGCATCTTGTACTCCTTCATGACACTTGGCCTATTTAGTTTTATTAGTCACTATGAGTAATGATTTATTTACTATATGATTTCCCAGCTAGGCTGTAAGTTTTGTATTGGCAATTCCATCTTTGTGTTGTTTACCTGGTCTATGCCCAGTGCTTTGCTCAGTATCTGGGGCATAGAAAGTGCTCCCTATGTTTCTTAAGTCACACACTAACTCCAAATAAGAAAATTATCTTCCTATGACCTTGCACAGCCCCTGGTCCTATGCCATCTTTCTGAGAGCAGGCAAATTGCCTCCAGCTCCTTTGGTTAACCTGTGTAACTTCTGCCCATTCTTCCAAATCCAATTTAAGACACTCTAGGACAGTTATTTCTCCATCTTCCCATCTTCACACATTTGCTGTTAGAATCACACATTCAACACTTGATTACATTCATTATTTTTATAAAAAATATGTATATTTCATGAGCATGTTTTCTTTCTCAATGAGATTTAAGATTTTTTTAAAAAGAAATTCTGAAAATCTTTTTCTTCTTATGTTTTTTTCAAAGCCTCATGCCTGCTGGGCATCTTCAGATTGATAAATAACAACTTGATGACATTGATTTGGAAGACACTGGAGAGTAGAGAGCAGTTAGGAGGCAAACGTTTTTGATAGAGCACGTGGTCTGGAGCTGATCAAAGAGAGGGTTGAGGAAAGGTAGCCCTTTTTCTTTTCATTTCTTTTTTAAGAGGCTGCATGTCTAGAGATTGTTATGAACATTTCAAAACATATCTGAGTAAATAACAGAGTAGATATTTGTCTCTCGGGATGCATCTGTGAGAAATGTACTGACAAAGTCAGTCTGAAAACTAATAAGAAAGTTAAGGTTAATAGGAGACATATTGTTTGAGAACTCCAAATACAATATTTACAGAAGTTCTAATTTAACTTCATATAAAAAACCAACACAGAAAGAGAAGCAAAACCCACTGGAATTTAAAATCACTTAAAATCATCTGTGTATTTGGCCTCTTTTATTCAAATATTTTTGGAGTTTTCAAACACTGAATTTAATCAACCCAGCAGTACAAAAATTGGCAATCTGACAGAAAGGGAATAATTGAATAGACTTTCTTCTTTCATCATGAATAGAACTTGTGGACTGAGGAAAACTATTTGTTCCCTATTCATTCCATGTCATAAATCTATAGAACTGAACAACCGTGTTCTGAAAATCCCTCTCAGACAGGGAACATGAGGCTCTTAATCTCAAAATCCTATGTCCCAACCTGTACTGAGCTGATAGGTTTCTTCTTTTCTTGCTAAACTGTGGGTCCAGAGATTTTTTTTTTTTGTATGCCTATTGTTATGTAGTGTCTGGCTTTTAAAAGGCACTTTGTAGAAGTGAAAGGATAGAAGAAGAAATTCAAGAAGATGCTATTGTGAATAATAATATTTCAAAATGATATTTGGCAAAACATGAAAGTTCCTCAGTCACAGTTCAGAAAAATGTATTTTTAAACAGACTTGACTTAAGTAGGAACAAAGATGAAAAACTCCCTGCTGCAACATATTTCCAGAATCTGCCTCCTAGAGTATCTGACATTTCCTAGTTTGTTTTAGCTTTGGGTTAAGGCCTTGCTGGCTCCTGTTAAAGTATTAATGTAGGATCTGAGATATGAGTAATCATTGAACCTATATCAGCTACATGAATTAGTGTATCAGATATACCAAGACAAAACTTGTTGAAGGATGAGGACGTAGGCAAGATAAGTTTTGACAAGAGACAAAGGGAATTATGGTTCTGGGCTTACGCTCTTAGAGGAAAAGTTTTATGATCACCTCGAGGTAAAAAAATAGTTGTTGAAAGGGAATAAACAGGATAGGGATAGGAGAGGTAAAACTGTTTAATTCTCAGTTTTGAAGTGGACCCACCACAGACAGTTCAGCTCAATAGTGTGGCTAAGTTTTTAATCCTGATTGGCTTAGATACTCTGCTATAATATGGAAAGGAATTACAGAAATGAAAAAAAAGTGTCATTGTCACAGAAGTGTCACTGCAGTGACACAGAAATATATCTTTTCTCTCCAAGACTAGCAATGAGCTACATTCACGCTAAGTTGTCTATACTGACGAGCTATGTTAGCTACTCAGCACAGTTATTCTACCATCTCTAAATCTGTTTGGGAGCTAAAACCAAGACCGTATGCACAAAGGGTTTCAAGTAGGTGTTAGGGCCAGGCAGAAGCATGGGTTATGTGAATATGACAATGCTTGCTCGCTTCATAAAATAGTGATGAAAGTCTTTTCTTGGTTTTATTTTTTCTCTCAACTCCACTCCCTACCCACCACCCTACATCAAAGTTTACACTATCTCAATATATTCTGTTATTTTTTTCATACAGGTGAATCCATGAATGTTCATCAGTTACACTATGCATCCAACAATTACAAAATGTAATTTCTTAGAAATGTTGGATGGGCATGTTGGGACCTGGGAAGTGGTGGAGGCGTGTATAGAACACAGGATTCCTTTACTTCTTCCCCAGCTATGCCCTCCTGATTTCTGTAAACTGTAAAATGCTATGATACAGAAACACGCACACCTGGAGGGAATGATCTGCCTTGAAGTGGAGAGCTGAGACTTTGTACTCAGAGCACAAGATATCTGCATCTCTCCTTCTGTTTTCATTCCCAGTCTCTCCTTATCTCACTTGAGCTACTGAAATACCCTTATAGCTGGTCTCCTTGCTTCAAGATGTCCACACTCTCCCTCAGTCCATTTTTCATGCCACACCCGAATGATATTTCTGGGTCTGAACTAGGATTATATAATTTCCTTTATTAATATCTTCCAGTAGCTCTTTATAACCCTTAGGATGAAATTAAAAAACCAAGACAGACATATACATCCTTTTCAGATTTGTTCTCTTCCTCTGTTTTGGCTTTCTCTTTTATACTATCTAGACAGTCTATGCCACTTGTCATAGGCCATGTATGTATTAAGCTCTTGAACATGGTATATACTAAAAGTGATTGAAGGAGATGAGAACAATAGAATTAAAAATTTACCTTTCTGTTAGTCTTAAATTTTTATGTATTGGTCAGATTCACTTTTAAAACTAAATACACCATAATGTGAGTTCCTTGAGGTAAAGTTATGCCATATGGCATTCACTGCTGTCTCCTCAGATTCAAACACATTAAAGAAAAGAAGTGTGAGAGAGAGAGAGATGGAGAGGGAATGTCTTCTTCAGGATGAAACTATCTCAGGAATGCTTACAGAACAATTGGGCTCCAATGAGTTGGATCCTTAGTTAAATAAAAATTAAGGGAAAAACATTTCGATCCAACTCCTACTGCAGAAAATGTATCCCAAACACCTTATTCTATCTTTCTTCTATGATAGAAGTATGGCGCTCATTGTTCATAATTGAATTTTTCTTAGATAAAGGCTTGAATGACACTCTTGGTCCCTAGTCTATACACTCATTTTTTTTTTATGGCTTCATTACTAGAGGAATATGTATTATAGTTGAGTTTAAAGTCAATTGTGCTCCATGAAAAGATGCTCAACACTGCTAATTATTAGAGAAATGCAAATCAAAACTACAGTGAGGTGGTGCCTTACACCAGTCAGAATGGCCATCATTAAAAAGTCTACAAATAACAAATGCTGGAGAGGATGTGGAGAAAAGAAAACCCTCCTACACTGTTTTTGGGAATGTAAGTTGGTGCAGCCACTATGGAAAACAGTACGGGGGTTCCTCAAAAAACTAAAAATAAAGTTGCCATATGATCCAGCAATCCCACTCGGGCATATATCTGGAGAAAACTCTAATTCAAAAAGATACATGCACTCCAATTTTCATTGCAGCACTATTTACAATAGCCAAGACGTGGAAATAACCTAATGCCTGTCAACAGAAGAATAGATAAAGAAGATGTGGTACATATATACAATGGAATACTACTCAGCTATAAAAAAGAATGAAATAATACCATTTGCAGCAACATGGATGGAACTAGAAATTATCATACTAAGTGAAGTAAGTCAGAAAGAGAAAGACAAATACCATGTAATAGCACTTATCTAGAATCTAAAGCATGACACAAATGAACTTATCTACAAAACAGAAACAGACTCACAGATATAGAGAACATACTAGTGGTTGCCAAGGGGGCGGGGGGTGGGAGAGGGATGGACTGGGAGTTTGGGGGTTAAATGATACAAACCTATATACAGATGTTAGATGATACAAACCTATATACAGGTGATTATACACGTAATGGATAAACAACAATATCCTACTGTGTACTGTGCTACTGTGTAGCACAGGGTACTATATTCAATATCCTTTGATAAATCATAATGGGAAAGAGCATAAAAAAGAATGTATATATATGCATAACTGAATCACTTTGCTGTACAGCAGAAATTAACACAA
This sequence comes from Balaenoptera physalus, assembly GCF_965194825.1. Taxonomy (NCBI): domain Eukaryota; kingdom Metazoa; phylum Chordata; class Mammalia; order Artiodactyla; family Balaenopteridae; genus Balaenoptera; species Balaenoptera physalus. The sequence goes on from NC_138894.1 coordinate 18,597,973, forward strand.
CATTGTAGATCCACTATATTTCAATAAAAAAATAAAAATAAAGTGGATCATGCTCAAAACAGAACAAATAGCATGTGTTTTTCCTTTTTTTTTTTTTTAACATCTTTATTGGAGTATAATTGCTTAACAATGGTGTGTTAGTTTCAGATTTATAACAAAGTGAATCAGTTATACATATACATATGTTCCCATATCTCTGCCCTCTTGCATCTCCCTCCATCCCACCCTCCCTATCCCACCCTTCTAGGTGGTCACAAAGCACCGAGCTGATCTCATTATGCTATGCGGTTGCTTCCCACTAGCTATCTATTTTACGTTTGGTAGTGTATATATGTCCATGCCACTCTCTCACTTTGTCACAGCTTACCCTTCCAATTCCCCTATCCTAAAGTCCATTCTCTAGTAGGTCTGTGTCTTTATTCCCGTCTTGCCACTAGGTTCTTCATGACCTGTTTTAATTCATTTATTTATTTATTTTTTCCTTAGATTCCATATATATGTGTTAGCATACTGTATTTGTTTTTCTCTTTCTGACTTACTTCACTCTGTATGACAGACTCTAACTCCATCCACCTCACTACAAATAACTCCATTTCGTTTCTTTTTATGGCTAAGTAATATTCCATTGTATATATGTGCCATATCTTCTCTATCCATTCACCTGATGATGGACACTTAGGTTGCTTCTATGTCCTGGCTATTGTAAACAGAGCTGTAATGAACATTTTGGTACATGACTCTTTTTGAATGATGGTTTTCTCAGGGTATATGCTCAGTAGTGGGATTGCTGTGTCGTATGGTAGTTCTAGTTTTAGTTTATTAAGGAAGCTCCATACTGTACTCCATAGTGGCTGTATCAATTTACATTCCCACCAACAGTGCAAGAGTGTACCCTTTTCTCCACACCCTCTCCAGCATTTATTGTTTGCAGATTTTCTGATGAAGGCCATTCTGACTGGTGTGAGGTGATACCTCAATGTAGTTTTGTCTTGCATTTCTCTAATGATTAGTGATGTTGAGCATTCTTTCATGTGTTTGTTGGCAATCTATATATCTTCTTTGGAGAAATGTCTATTTAGGTCTTCTGCTCATTTTTGGATTGGGTTGTTTGTTTATTTGTTATTGAGCTGCATGACCTGCTTGTAAATCTTGGAGATTAATCCTTTGTCAGTTGCTTCATTTGTAAATATTTTCTCCCATTCTGAGGGTTGTCTTTTGGTCTTGTTTATGGTTTCCTTTGCTGTGCAAAAGCTTTTAAGTTTCATTAGGTCCCATTTGTTTATTTGAGTCTTTATTTCCATTTCTCTAGGAGCTGGGTCAAAAAGGATCTTGCTGTGATTTATGTCATAGAGTGTTCTGCCTATGTTTTCCTCTAAGAGGGTGATAGTGTCTGGCCTTACATTTAGGTCTTTAATCCGTTTTGACTTTATTTTTGTGTATGGTGTTAGGGAGTGTTCTAATTTCATACTTTTACATGTACCTGTCCAGTTTTCCCAGCACCACTTATTGAAGAGGCTCTCTATTCTCCACTGTATATTCTTGCCTCCTTTATCAAAGATAAGGTGACCATATGTACGTGGGTTTATCTCTGGGCTTTCTATCCTATTCCATTGATCTATATTTCTGTTTTTGTGCCAGTACCATACTGTCTTGATTACTGTAGCTTTGTAGTGTAGTCTGAAGTCAGGGATCCTGATTCCTCCAGCTCCATATTTCGTTCTCAAGATTGCTTTGGCTATTCGGGGTCTTTTGTGTTTCCCTACAAATTGTGAAATTTTTTGTTCTCGTTCTGTGAAAAATGCCAGTGGTAGTTTGATAGGGATTGCATTGAATCTGTAGATTACTTTGGGTGGTAGAGTCATTTTCACAATGTTGATTCTTCCAATCCAAGAACATGGTATATCTCTCCATCTATTTGTATCATCTTTAATTTCTTTCATCAGTGTCTTATAGTTTTCTGCATACAGGTCTTTTATCTCCTTAGGTAGGTTTATTCCTAGATATTTTAGTCCTTTTGTTGCAATGGTAAAAGGGAGTGTTTTCTTAATTTCACTTTCAGATTTTTCATCATTAGTGTATAGGAATGCAAGGGATTTCTGTGCATTAGTTTTGTATCCTGCTACTTTACCAAATTCACTGATTAGCTCTAGTAGTTTTCTGGTAGCATCTTTAGGATTCTCTATGTATAGTATCATGTCATCTGCAAACAGTGACAGCTTTACTTCTTCTTTTCTGATTTGGATTCCTTTTATTTCTTTTTCTTTTCTGAATGCTGTGGCTAAAACTTCCAAAACTATGTTTAATAATAGTGGTGAGAGTGGGCAACCTTGTCTTGCTCCTGATCTTAGTGGAAATGGTTTCAGTTTTTCACCATTGAGGAGGATGTTGGCTGTGGGTTTGTCATATATGGCCTTTATTATGTTGAGGCAAGTTCCCTCTATGCCTACTTTCTGCAGGGCTTTTATCATAAATGGGTGTTGAATTTTGTCAAAAGCTTTCTCTGCATCTATTGAGATGATCATATGGCTTTTCTCTTTCAATTTGTTAATGTGGTGTATCACGTTGATTGATTTGCGTATATTGAAGAACCTTTGCATTCCTGGAATAAACTCCACTTGATCATGGTGTATAATCCTTTTAATGTGCTGTTGGATTCTGTTTGCTAGTATTTTGTTGAGGATTTTTGCGTCTATGTTCATCAGTGATATTGGCCTATAGTTTTCTTTATTTGTGACATCTTTGTCTGGTTTTGGTATCAGGGTGATGGTGGCCTCCTAGAATGAGTTGGGGAGTGTTCCTCCCTCTGCAATATTTTGGAAGAGTTTGAGAAGGATAGGTGTTAGCTCTTCTCTAAATGTTTGATAGAATTCGCCTGTGAAGTCATCTGGTCCTGGGCTTTTGTTTCTTGGAAGATTTTTAATCACAGTTTCAATTTCAGTGCTTGTGATTGGTCTGTTCATATTTTCTATTTCTTCCTGGTTCAGTCTCGGAAGGTTGTGCATTTCTAAGAATTTGTCCATTTCTTCCAGGTTGTCCATTTTATTGGCATAGAGTTGCTTGTAGTAATCTCTCATGACCGTTTGTATTTCTGCAGTGTCAGTGGTTACTTCTCCTTTTTCATTTCTAATTCTATTGATTTGAGTCTTCTCCCTTTTTTTCTTGATGAGTCTGGCTAATGGTTTATCAATTTTGCTTATCTTTTCAAAGAAGCAGCTTTTAGTTTTGTTGATCTTTGCTATCCTTTCCTTCATTTCTTTTTCATTTATTTCTGATCTGATCTTTATGATTTCTTTCCTTCTGCTAAATTTGGGTTTTTTTGTTTTTCTTTCTCTAATTGTTTTAGGTGCTAGTTTAGGTTGTTTATTTGAGATGTTTCCTGTTTCTTAAGGTAGGATTGTATTGCTATAAACTTCCCTCTTAGAAGTGCTTTTGCTGCATCCCATAGGTTTTGGTTCGTCGTGTCTCCATTGTCATTTGTTTCTAGATATTTTTTGATTTCCCCTTTGATTTCTTCAGTGATCACTTCATTATTATGTAGTGCATTGTTTAGCCTCCATGTTTTTGTATTTTTTACAGATCTTTTCCTGTAATTGATATCTAGTCTCATAGTGTTGTGGCTGGAAAAGATACTTGATACAATTTCAATTTTCTTAAATTTACCAAGGCTTGATTTGTGAACCAGGATATGATCTATCCTGGAGAATGTTCCATGAGCACTTGAGAAAAATGTGTATTCTGTTGTTTTGGGGTGGAATGTCCTATAAATATCAATTAATTCCATCTTGTTTAATGTATCATTTAAAGCTTGTGTTTCCTTATTTATTTTCATTTTGGATGATCTGTCCATTGGTGAAAGTGTGGTGTTAAAGTCCCCTACTATGATTGTGTTACTGTTAATTTCCCCTTTTATGGCTATTAGTATTTGCCTTATGTATTGAGGTGCTCCTATGTTGGGTGCATAAATATTTACAATTGTCATATCTTCTTCCTGGATTGATCCCTTGATCATTATGTAGTGTCCTTCTTTGTCTCTTGTAGTAGTCTTTATTTTAAAGTCTATTGGTCTGATATGAGAATTGCTACTCCAGCTTTCTTTTGATTTCCATTTGCATGGAATATCTTTTTCTATCCCCTCACTTTTGGTCTGTATGTGTCCCTAGGTCTGAAGTGGGTCTCTTGTACACAGTATATACATGGGTCTTGTTTTTGTATCCATTCAGCCAGCCTGTGTCTTTTGGTGGGAGCATTTAATCCATTTACATTTAAGGTAATTATCAATGTGCATGTTCCTATTCCCATTTTCTTAAATGTTTTGGGTTTGTTATTGTAGGTGTTTTCCTTTTCTTTTGTTTCTTGCCTAGAGAAGTTCCTTTAGCATTTGTTGTAAAGCTGGTTTGGTGGTGCTGAACTCTCTCAGCTTTTGCTTGTCTATAAAGGTTTTAATTTCTCCATCAAATCTGAATGAGATCCTTGTTGTGTAGAGTAACCTTGGTTGTAGGTTTTTCTCCTTCATCACTTTAAATATGTCCTGCCACTCCCTTCTGGCTTGGAGAGTTTCTGCTGAAAGATCAGCTGTTATCCTTATGGGGATTCCTTTGTGTGTTATTTGTTGTTTTTCCCTTGCTGCTTTTAATATGTTTTCTTTATATTTAATTTTTGATAGTTTGATTAATATGTGTCTTGGCGTGTTTTTCCTTGGATTATCTTGTATGGGACTCTCTGTGCTTCCAGGACTTGATTAACTATTTCCTTTTCCATATTAGGGAAGTTTTCAACTATAATCTCTTCAAATATTATCTCAGACCCTTTCTTTTTCTCTTCTTTTTCTGGGACCCCTATAATTCGAATGTTGGTGTGTTTAATATTCTCCCAGAGGTCTCTGAGACTGTCCTCAGTTCTTTTCATTCTTTTTTCTTTATTCTGCTCTGCAGTAGTTATTTCCAATATTTTATCTTCCAGGTCACTTATCCGTTCTTCTGCCTCAGTTATTCTGCTATTGATCCCATAAAGAGTATTTTTAATTTCATTTATTGTGTTGTTCATTGTTGCTTGTTTCTTCTTTAGTTCTTCTAGGTTCTTGTTAAATGTTTCTTGCATTTTGTCTATTCTATTTCCAAGATTTTGGATCATCTTTACTATCATTTTTCTGAGTTCTTTTTCAGGTAGACTGCCTATTTCCTCTTCATTTGTTAGGTCTGGTGTGTTTTTACCTTGCTCCTTCATCTGCTGTGTGTTTTTGTGTCTTCTCATTTTGCTTGTCTTACTGTGTTTGGGGTCTCCTTTTTGCAGGCTACAGGTTCGTAGTTCCCGTTGTTTTTGGTGTCTGTCCCCAGTGGCTAATGTTGGTTCAGTGGGTTGTGTAGGCTTCCTGGTGGAGGGGACTAGTGCCTGTGTTCTGGTGGATAAGGCTGGATCTTGTCTTTCTGGTAGGCAGGTCCATGTTTGGTGGTGTGTTTTGGGGTGTCTTTGGCCTTATTATGATTTTAGGCAGCTTCTCTGCTAATGGATGGGGCTGTGTCCCTGTCTTGCTAGTTGTTTGGTATAGGGTGTCCAGCACTGTAGCTTGCTGGTCGTTGAGTGAAGCTGGGTCTTGGTGTTGAGATGGAGATCTCTGGCAGATTTTCACCATTTGGTATTATGTGGAGCTGGGAGGTGTCTTGTGGACCAGTGTCCTGAAGTTGGTTCTCCCACCTCAGAGGCACAGTCCTGATGCCTGGCTGGAGCACCAAGAGACTTTCATCCACACGGCTCAGAATAAAAGGGAGAAACAATAGAAAGAAACAAAGGAAGAGGATAAAATAAAATAAAATAAATATAAAATAAAATAAAGTTATTAAAATATAATTAAAAAATAATTATTAAGAGAAAATTTTTTTCAAAGTAAGAAAAAAAAAAAAAAACGGACCGAGAGAACTCTAAGACAAATGGTAAAAGACAAAATCTCTCACAGAAGCATACACATACACACTCACAAAAAGAGGAAAAGGGTAAAAAATAATATATCTTTCTCCCAAGTCCACCTCCTCAATTTGGGATGATTCATTGTCTATTCAGTTATTCCACAGATGCAGGTACGTCAAGTTGATTGCGGAGCTTTAATCTGCTGCTTCTGAGGCTGCTGGGAAAAATTTCCCTTTCTCTTCTTTGTTCGCACAGCTCCCAGGGTTCAGCTTTGGATTTGGATCTGCCTCTGCATGTAGCTTGCCTGCGGGCGTCTGTTCTTCGCTCAGACAGGGCAGGGTTAAAGGAGCATCGGGGACTCTGGCTCACTCAGGCCAGGGGGAGGGAGGGGTTCGGATGCGAGGCGAGCCTGCGGCGGCAGAGGCCAGCGTGACGTTGCACCAGTCTGAGGCGCACCGTGTGTTCCCCCGGGAAAGTTGTCCCTGGATTACAGGACCCTGGAAGTGGTGGGCTGCACAGGCTCCCAGGAGGGGTGGTGTGGATAGTGAACTGTGCTCGCACACAGGCTTTTTGGTGGCAGCAGCAGCAGCCTTAGCGTCTCATGCCCGTCTCTGGGGTCCGCGCTGATAGCCCCGGCTCATGCCCGTCTCTGGGGCTCCTTTAAGCAGTGCTCTTAATACCCTCTCCTCACGCACCAGGAAACAAAGAGGCAAGAAAATGTCTTGCCTCTTAGACAGGTCCACATATTTTCCCGGACTCCCTCTCAGCTAGCTGTGGTGCACTAGCCCCCTTCAGGCTGTGTTCACGCCACCAACCCCAGTCCTCTCCCTGGGATCCAACCGAAGCCCGAGCCTCAGCTCCCAGCCCCCGCCCGCCCTGGCAGGTGAGCAGACAAGCCTATCAGGATGGTGAGTGCTGGTCGGCGCCAAGCCTCCATGCGGGAATCTCTCCGCTTTGCCCTCCGCACCCCTGTGACTGCGCTCTCCTCTGTGGCTCCGAAGCTTCCCCCCTCCGCCACCCGCAGTCTCTGCCCCTGAAGGGGCTTCCTAGTGTGTGGAAACCTTTCCTCCTTCACAGCTCCCTCCCACTGGTGCAGGTCCCATCCCTATTCTTTTGTCTCTGTTTTTCCTTTTTTCTTTTGCCCTACCCAGGTACGTGGGGAGTTTCTTGCCTTTTGGGAGGTCTGAGGTCTTCCGCTAGCGTTCAGTGAGTGTTCTGTAGGAGCAGTTCCACGTGTAGCTGTATTTCTGATGTATTTGTGGGGAGGAAGATGATCTCTGCGTCTTACTCTTCTGCCATCTTCTCCGCAACCCCCATGGGTTATTTTTTTAAAGTAAATATACTTTTTCTGTGATTAACTCTTTCTTATTGAAACCTAAGTTCTGGAGACAAAATAGTGTTCATTAAAAACAATTTAAATTTATTTGCTTAGCTACAGTTTTAGGCAGGCAGAATTAAGGAATTGGAGGTCCCATTGATAGCCCTGACTCTGCTGCTAATTTGCTATAATGGTTGGAAAGCCAAAAAATACTGAGCTTAAGGCTAGTACATTATGATAAGAGAAATGAGCTAAATTACTCTAGAAGACTTTTGCACCTAAAATAATAAGCACAAAGTCTTTAATTTTAATTTAATATTAAACTTAATTTAACTTAATTTAATATTAAGTTCTTAATATATCCCAGAAACTGTACAAAAGTTCCCTAATTTAAGCCTCACACTTGTCTTTAAAATTGGCACTGCTTTCCTCTTGGAGATAAGGAAAATGAAGTTTGAAGTCAGAGGTTTTCTGTCACTGTGCTTTTAGTAATTCATTAATTTCTTCATGACTACTAGGTTAAAAAAAATGCCAAACAGTTTCATGTTTTAAGTAGTTACATGTCCAAACAACTTAAGTGTTTATGTCCTAATAACTTAGTAGCTGTTTGGAAAAAAAAATAAATTGAAAGAAACATAATATATTGATTTTAGTTTCTTAAATAATGTCAATTAGTTACTAATGGGATGTGTGTGCCTATTACATACTCCCTAACTTCTCAAATCTCGGAATCAGATTGAACTCGCAAATCTCATTTCCTGTTCTACATTGATATTAAGCAAAGATACATCATAGAAAGGAATGCAGTGTGATCTAGTATTGAAACTTCGAACTACCTTAAGCTAGTAAGTGTCCGGATTCTGACAGAAGTGGTAGATCATGGTGTTTCTCTAAGAAAATAAAACTTCCTGTGGTAACTCTCTCAGTTCACTGTCGAGTCCCAGCACAGTTAATTAACTTGCTCAAGACCACATCAGCAGAAAGAGGTAGAGCTGGGATTCGAACCCAATCCCCTTTGAACCAAAAGCAGAGTTTTGGGCTACAGAACACAATTTTTGATGTTCATATGAGGAAGTAAAATGGTTCCAGGATCACTGGATAACCACAGTCAACTATGCTGAGGATGACTTTATCGATATTAGCATTTCCAGTAATTAACAACATCAAACTGTGCCGAGTTAATCCTTCTAGCTACTCAAATCTTAATTAAGTGTGGAGTCTATGAGAACATATTTAGTTTTAAAAAAAGGCCCCACTTTGCAGGAGTTTATAGTCTCTAGCTGGGAAAAGAACATGTATATTAAAGTTTAACGGAAGCAACTCAGCTAGTACCGACAAGCTAAAGATCTTTGTGTTCCTCTTTTGGAAGCATTTTAAAATTCTCAATTGTAATTTTGCTTGCAGGGCCCACAATAAAATGTGCGGTTTAATTAAAAATACTGGGCTTCAAACAAACAGCTATTTTGATTTATCTGGTTGCTTATTTTCATTTAAGTTGTTATGTTCAGTAGTCCTATGTTGTTTATTTTCTATAAATATTTTTATGACTTTTTACTATCTCACACATTTTATTCATTTTAATGCTACTTGCCTATTTTAAAACATTTTTAAGAGACAAAGCAAGTGAAAATTATAATCATTGTATTTCAGAATGTCATTGCTTTAGTAGATTTGTTCAGCCAAAAGGAGCCATAATAATGAGAAATCCCATGAGATCCAGAAAATTGTTGATCCACGGCCAGTTTGCTGCATAATTTGCTTATAATCAAAATATCCAAATAGTGTTATATTGAAATATGGTCATGAATTCAGCTGATTTTATAAAAGTTTTTCTGCATCATCCAACAGAAAAGTTTAACACATTTTTTTTATGATGTAATGGATACTAGTATTTTCTGAGCAACTTTTCTAATACATTCATTTTAAATGAAATTAGTTCATCTAAGTGAAGTAATATCTACTCCTTTACAAATTGATTCTCCATAATATTTAAGTGTGAATTCCCAGCATAATGCACATAGGAGATTTGATAAGGAGGAGCTCCAGCAACCATTACAGAACCTTCAGAATCATTTTTACTTCAAATGCTAACTGAGAATTGCAATCTCAATATTTATTAACATGAAAAGCACATCTCAGTATAGTACTTACTGCTACAGCTTACATTGAAGAATTAAAACTAAGTTGCACAGTGCATGAAAGGTCTCAAACTGTCTTTTGTAAATGCATCAATGGATTTAAATGAAGCCATTTATTTGTGCTATTTATATGGTGTTTACTCCACAGTCTAAAATAATAAAACATAGTTTTCTGTATTCCAGAAAAATTTTTCTGGTAACCATTAATAATCTATATAATTTATAAATATTAAAGTATCAAAATAAATTATATTTATGAGAAGAGAATGACATTGTGTCAGTGAGTTAGTCAATAAGGGGCCATAGCTGTTGGTGGAATGAAAGTCATTATTTTGAAATATTTAAAGTGGATGGTACCTTTAGCCAGATAAAGCTATAAGGAAACTTAATTTCAAACGTAAAGTCATGGAAGGCCTGTAAATGACAGATTGTCTGCAGAAACATACTTAGAGTTGAACAGTAGCTATGAATGCAGATATACAAGTTGGCTCAAGATTCATCACTCCAACTTCATACAAAACCCACTGAGCACTAAACTGATGACATTTTTTTGACTATTTAGGATTGACCATCTCACATGAATTATGACTGACTCTAATAATTTATTGGTTTTGTTTTCTTTCACACTCACGTCCCTATTTGCAGGACAAAATTTTCTTTTCCTTTGTTTCATTTTGTTTTATCTCTTCTTCTCTCCTTTGCTCCCTTCCCTTTCTCTTTTCCTTTCCTCTTCCTTTTTTTTGAAGGCACTGCTGGTGGTGCCCTCCAGAGCATGATTTTAGCTGAAAATTAATGGTCCTTTCTTATCCATTAATTAAACAAATATTGACCTGGTATATATCACCTGTGATTCAAGATGGCCAGTATGACATGATACAGCATAAGGGATGAGCCACAGTGGCATGTAGGAATAGAAAAGTATTGCAGGATAGCAAAGCAAGAAGAGGTTGTGAAATATGACTGGCATTACAAATAGCATACTTGTCTTTTGGGCTTAATGGTGCCACCACTACCTCTGATAACTAATATGAAATCCCTACTTTTATTATGGTTTTTTTTCTATGTTATTTGTGAACTTCTCTCTTTACTTATATTTCTATTAATGATTTGTTACATTCTGTAAGATTTCTTCCATGTTGGGGATCCAGTTCTATTCAAATGGTCCAGAATTCCAATGACACTTCCAAATTTTGTTAGGTGGTTCCTATGACTTAAGTCAACCATGAACAATCACAGTTATTAATTGATTCCTGCATTGGCTAAACTGTAGCATCTGACTGGATGCTGTCTTAAAAGAATTATTCTTTCAGAATATTTTCTTCATTGTATCATTGCTAATTGCTTTTTTATTTATTTCACAATTTAAGTAATTATTCCCTTACTTAGTGAATATTTTTAAAAATAAATTTGGGAAGCAGTATAATGTGGTGGAATAAGTACTCAATAAGGATTGGCGATACCTGAGATTTAGTCTGTATCTGCTTTAAATCAGTGTATAAGTTTATTAGAACCGCCATAATGAAGTACCACAGACTGGGTAAACGACAGAAATTTATTTTCTCACAATTCTAGAGGCTATAAGTTTAATCAGGGTTGTGACAGTGTTGGTTTCTTTAGAAGCTTCTCCTTCGCTTGTAGATAACCATCTTCTCCCAGGGTCTTTACATGGTCTTCTGTGTGTGTGTGTGTGTGTGTGGGTGGGTGTGGGTGTGTGTCCAACTTTCCTCTTATAAGGACATAAGTCATATTGGATTATGGTCCACTATAATGACCTCATTTTAACCTAATTACCTATTGAAAGAACCTATCACCAAATATAGCCACATTCTGAAGGACTGGAAGATTATGGTTTCAACATATAAATTTTAGAGGGACAAAAATCAGCCCATAACAATAAGCTTTGGTAATTTTTTTGGCCTCAGTGAGTTTAGTTTTCTTTTCTCCTGTAAAACTGAGTACCAGTTTCTACCTGGTTTCACATCCTGAGAACTCTGATGATCTATGACTATATCAGTTATGTATCACATAACATGGGAAAATGCATTGTTGAAAAATAAATTTGATTTTGAATATACGCAACATGTTGACTTTGATGAGCATAATAATGGTAATAAAATTGAGATTTTAAATGCCTTCTGAGTCAATAAAAATAATTTCATATAAAATATAATCATTAATTACTTGAAAATCAGAAATATATAGCTGATATTTGTGTACATACGGGGTGCAATTCTCTTGATGGTTTGTAATACATTTTCACATATTTATTTATTTTTGTCACAAATCTTGTGAGCTTGGAAGGACAGGCATTGTGTCTGTTCATTTTTACAGACAAGTTGAACAAAATTTAGTGATGTAATATCTAAGAGCTCACACTTAGTAAGCAGCAGAACTAAGACTCAGAGTTAATTGGATTTCAAAATTTGGGCTTTATCTGCCATACTATGCTCATTCTTTTGGGAAAATAAAAATAAAATAAAGAAAATTTTGAGCAAACAGTATTGTTTAAGCCCTAGACAAATGTAAATGGGATATCTACCAAAAAGTAAAAGGACTTTAGTTTGAGAAAAGAAATAAGACATCAAATTGATAGAATTGAGAAAAGATGGCATTGCTCACTAGAACAAATAAATATAGAAAAATTATCTGTTTCTCTCAGCTCAGCAGTTAAAAAATTCTCAAAGAAAATTCGGTGTGGGAAATGAGAAAAAAGGAAAAGAACTTGAAATGAGGTCAGTAAATTTAATGTATGAGATTATAAATAAGAACTTTAATATTAACCTAAATTACAATATAAATGAAAAGACTAAATCAACATATCTAGTTAGCTAAGATTTACTGCAGGTAGACAAGGATATCAGACAATCCCAAACTAAATCTCATGCTTATTATCTAGGGTACAGACAAAATGACTCTAAAATATTATTAAACTTTCTCCAACTGCAAAACTGTTTATCACATTTTGGTTTTATATATGCTGTGAGAAAAATTATTCCCAAAGCAATACCATAATCATTTCGTTTCTTATATCAATCTATTATCCATTTAAATACACCAACATTTAACCTTAGAATTGAATAATTAGCAATCATGTATTATCAAATTATAAACTGCTTTCTTGATTCATGGCACATTCTTTCCTTGCCTGTGTACATTCCTTCCTTCCCCTGTCAGTGATGGGTGTTCTAAATGGTTGTACCTTACATTGGTGCCTGTGTTTGCACTTGTTCCAGAAAAACATACCCTTATTTTTTAAGCAAACACTCATATAGTGCTTGTTAAATGTTAGACAGTAATCTTAATCTGTATCAATATTAACTCACTACAAATAATAACTCAGGAGTCTTCTTTCTCAGTTATTTTTAATAAAGACTTTAAGATCTCAACATATCAACCCAAGTCCCAAACAGCTGATCCAACTGATTTTCCAGCTTTCCTCCTTCCCCACCAGCATCAGACACAATACTGCGGATTGAATATTTAAGCATTTTATCATTCCCCAGTAAGTATTAGGTGGTAGGCAGTATAGTACAGTCAGTAAGTGCACGGCATGTTGGCTTTGGAGAGTTTGAGAGCTCTGCTCTGTCATTTCCAGTGCCGTTGTCCTACTTCCTCTTCGTCATGAATTTTCTAATCAAGATATGAATGCGTATTGTCACAACCCAGACTGTTAGCAATAAATGAAGGCTGCCTCTGGTGGGGTAAGAATTAATGAATGGGCATACTCAAAATACAGGAAACATAGTGTCCCAATTTGAAATGGGATGTATGCCAGCAAGGAATCACATTCAAGGTAGTCAGCTAAGGCAGACAGGCAAGATGACTCATCAGGGAGTTGAAATGTGAGAAAATCATGTGAGCAGATCGCTGGACCCTTATCCTCCGATGAGTTCTGCTCTACTCCTTCTTTTCATGTCAGGGTCACCTCCCATTTTCCAGATTTCTTCCTTGCCTCCCCCACTTGAATACGTGTCTGCTACTTCTCCTATTCCCTTAGCAATCTTGCTCTTTGATACATCTAATTAAATAAGTTAATTTACTAAGTGACATTGGCAATTGATAGTAGCTCAATATCTACTATCCTTCTAGAGTGTATTTTAATACACATACGCAGACACAGGTGCACTTGTTCATATGCCATGTATATGTGAGGGATTGCCATCCCTTTACATGGGGCAGGACAAGCTGGCAGGAAGTAAAATCCTTTAGAAAGAAAGGTTTGCTTTTCTTCAGGAAGGCTCATATTCTATTGATTGGTACCGAGGGGTGCTTGTCTCATCCCAGTGATTGAACAGTGACTGGAAAGAAGTGGGACTGATAAAGGAGGGAACAGAGTGCCACTGGGAATGCAATAGACATGGCTGAAACTTTTCCAGCCAAGTAGAGTTTCTGTAGATGTATTGATTTTTTTTTCTTTTTGAAATACAATTTAAAAGGCTTCTCTCCATTTTGTGAGTGAGAACGTTTTTAAGCAAGGCTGTGGCAAAGATATGTTTATGGTTGATACCGTGTCATTTCCCAGTTTATGGTACTTGTTTGGGGAATATGTTTATATCCTTCCTCGTGCTGGCATTTACCAAGTAAAGATGACACTTGGAAAGGGTGGTTTATTTTTTTGCACCATTATGTTTTGAACGACTTTCAGGTTACAAGAAGCCTTTGAAATTAGCGCCCATGATTTTAAGATTAATAACAGTAATTACAGGGCTCTGTTATAGCAGAAAAAAGATGTAGCTTGCCTGTGAGATTAAATATGAAAGGTCCCTGGTCCAAGGGAATAATAAAAGCTTGTTTTTTTTCTGCAAGGACACCACCAGAGTGGTGGTGGTGAGAGTTAAGCTTTTTTTCTGAAGCTATGGTGATACTCCGCAACCTGGCCCTGAAGACCAATTCAGGTCATAATCACTTTTGTTTGATCCTTTTTTTCTGTAATGCCAACACTCATCTGGGAAATTAGGATTGTTTTGAGCCTTTCTCCCCAGCCACATGCTTCAAAGTTCGCAGTGATTTAAAATGTTCCCTGTAGTAGCAGCATCTGACAGACCTGCCATCTGGTTAGGCAGCAGTGACAGCGACAGTCATTTCTCTTGATGATGAGTGGCCAGAGTTGGACAGAGACTGGAGAGTTTGGGGAAATAAGAACTGTCCCACCAAAAATCCTTTAAGCATTTATAATGACAGAAAATGGCAAAGTTAAAAGCAACTCTAATTATTTTCTCACATTAACTTGACTTTTTAAGGGGCCCTCTGGGAAGTAGGAAGGGAAAAGGTAAGATAAAATAAAAGGAGTTGGAAAAAAATATTGGGAAGTGAGCTAGAATGGAGTGGATGAAGAGGCAAGGACATAGGAAAAGATAGGGAAAGAGGTAAAGGATGATGTGGAAGAACAGAAGGGTGGAAAATGAGAAAGGGAAAAAGAAAAGGTGAAAGGAAAGGGGAATAAATTGACAGGAAGAAGAAGTGGGGATGGCTAGTAGCACTGATGACAGAAAGAAGAGTAATGAAGAGGGAATACAAAGGAAGGGATAGAGAAAAGTGGCACAGAAATGCGATTCCTGTCTCTATTCCATCATCCTTTTTACTCAAAAGAAGGACTTGGAATTCAAGCTCAAATATAGAATCTCAAGGTTGTATCAACAATGCTCTTTAATAAGAAAAGATACATTTAGAAATATGGAAACAGAAAGGCCATGCTTGAAACCATTCCTCAGGACACACAAGAAAGATAACAATGCCAAGTCTTAAGTATGACAGGGCATCAGGAAGCTCATATTTGGAAGGTCATGTAGGATGCTAAGTGCTGGAGAGTATGTGTCCTCAGGAGACTCTAAAGTCCTCCATGGGGGCTTCTGCATGAACATCATCTGGTGAACTGCATCTCCCTACTCTGTCCTCATCCTTGTCATCAATCACCAATTGTGTCTTCAATCTCTTTGCCTTCCCCTTGTCACTTTTGTATCTGCAGTAGATTAAATTATGGTTCCCAGTTCCTCACCTTACCTGTATCCGACCTTTTTTCCATGTGATTTTTCAATTCTTCCCAGCAGAGACAGGATATGCACATTTCTACGCTTTGACTTTGGGTTTGGCTGCGTAACTGCTCTGGACTAATCAGATGTTGGCAGATATGATGCAAATGGTGTCTTCAGATATACTTACATGATTGGATCTTCTCTCTCATGCTTCTGCTATTGCCAGGAGAAAAACATGCCCACGTGTCCTTCAGGTTCTCAAAGAATGAAACACGTAAGGAGCAAACCTGAAGTAAACTGATGCCCGTGAACCAAGCCAAGCAGATCACGGCCAAGTTCAGCAGAACTACTTCAGCTAAACCACCGTTACATTATCAGGAGATAATGTTCATTGTTTAAAGACAACAATGAAATTTTAGAGTTGGTTTTTACAATAGGTATTTTTTTTTAATTTTTTAAAGTTATTTAGTTATATTTTTAAATGTTGTCTTGACTTAGTTTTCAGGCCCTGGCTAGAGGCCAGTCAGTTCCTCTTCCTTCCCAACAAGGATGGGAAATTCGTCTGTAGCCTATTGATTTGTTAATTCACTTGATCATTTGATCATTTTTGATACCTACTGTATACTTGGCAGTTTGTAAGTCCCTGTGACAGTAACAAAGATATATAAGACATGTACAAGGCCATTAAGAACTTCTTATTCCAGTAAAAGAGATGAGACATTGTTATAAATAATTATTAGTCAACATATCACAAAGAATCAGCCATGAGAAATCCAATTTTATGAAACCCAGAGTTCTATGGTCAAATTAGTTTAGAAAATTACACACCATACTTCTCACCCACCCTTGAAACTCCTCTGAGTACTCTAAGGATCCTATGTAACTAGGATCCATTTCATGGGTAAGAAATTAATGTTTATTGTTTTATCTATTTTTCCCCACATAACCCCTATGACAACTTGTGAGAATATTGTTGCATGGATCAAATTTTGTAAAATGTTTCTGTAAGTAAAGGTATAAAGTAATAAGCAGCATAGGAGAGCAATCAATAAAGTGAAGTGCCATATTCACAGGGTACAGAGAAGGGAAAAAATGTTTCTTTCTGAGACAAGGAAATAGAAGATTATGGAAAGAGCCACATTAGAGCAAGTTTTGAAGTGTGACTAAGGACTGCAGAAGTAAAAATTGACTGAAGAAATGTCTGAATTAAAAGGAGAAAGGTTTAGAAGGTCTGTGTGGTCCAGAATATTGATCTTTATATACAAAAAAGAATTTGATTTATTTTGCCTGACTCTTGAGCAGCAGCAATGACACAGATTATTTTTGTTATCAAATGTGAGGACATTCTAAGGAACAAAATAGAATGTTAACAGAGTAGGTATAAGGTTTCCTGCTCTTGGAAGTATTTCAGTGGAGGTCAGACAATGGGATAAACACACATACAGATTTGTGTGTCAAATAATTGGTGAGATGCATAGACACCTGAGGATAGTTAACTCAGAGTCAGTCTTTAATTCTATGAGTTAACATATTACTCTGTCAGCTTTGCGGAGCTACTGAAGACTTTGAGCAGAAAAACTTAAGACACAAACTGTGTTTGGGGAGACAAATCTTGCAGACCTGCGTAGGATGTATCAGCAAAAAGCAGTAAAGTGACAAGGAGGCCACTTACAAAGAATCATGTACAAGCACAAAGATCATGCCCTTTTCCACCAACAAAGATGCCATTCAATTCCTCCTCCCACCTTCCACAGAAGAGGGGACCTTCTTTATAGAACTGGGAGGAAAGATGGACGTTAGTTCATTTGTCTGGTCTTCTGTGAAATTCAATCTGAGATTTACCATGGGGTATGGTAGTGAAAAGGTGGATAATAATTTAGGCTTTGCAACTGATATAACTTTTTAGCCTCACAAAATATTGACATAAAATTATTGATAAAGTTTATCAAGATACTTAAAGGACATTTCTCATTTTGTATACTATTTGGTAATAAAACCACTTATGCAAATATAGAACATTTGTGGAGAAGTCAGAACATTAGTAACATAAAGTATGCCTCAATCTCTGTGAAACTTAATTTCCTTTTTTTGAAAAAAAATCTTGATAATTATATATCCCTCCAAATAGTAGTTATCATTTATTGAATGACTACCAAGTATTAGACACTGCGTATGATGCCTACTATTTATTATTACATTCAAATATTAAGGTAATAACAATGATAAAGGTTTAAAGTTAAGCTAAAATTTAGGTGGTATTACAAAAAGTAAAGCACTCCTGACGTGGCTGAGAGAGAACGGCAGACCAATTGCAGAATAGGACTCAGGGCACCATTTTATTAATGGTGCTTAAAAGGATAAAAACTAATTCTAGACTCTTTGGTAAAAAAAGACTAAGATACTGCTATCCCTGCTCTAATGCTTCCCTATGCCTATATATACATGTCTAGCAAGAAGCTTGTACTAAGTTAACCCCTTGTACCAACTTATGTTACCAGCCAGAGTGTCATTTGTTTACCAGCTATAGGGTGATGGTGCAGTAAGTTTCTTTATATAGTCATTGGTATAAGAAATTTCCAACCAAACTCTCTCACCCCCCGTTCTTCAAAGAATAGCTTCTCTGAGCTCTTAGTTGGGGTAGGAGGGATTTTCCATTAAACTGTACTAAACAGAGGGCCAATCATACATACAACCTTATGGATATTAACTTCCAAATATAGAGAAGAAAATTAATTATTTGTCATATTCTCTACTTGATAACCCCTATTCAACATCTACTATGTGCCAGGAAGTGCAATTGGGTGTAGCACCCATAGAAATTGGGAAAATCATGGTGTCATGTACCTGAGGAATAGTCAGACAAGAAAACTCTCATGTAGTAAGAGAGTGACTAGTTGTCACAGTTAGTCATGAGTGACAGCTAGTCACTCATGACTAGCTGTCATCTAGTCAAACATTTTAATTTTACAGATAAAAAGACCATAGAGCAAAGAAGGCCACTGACTTGTCAAACTCACATGAGATACCAGTGGTGCAACTGAAATTAAAACCTTAGTCAACTAACATCTGGACCAGAGCTAACTGAACTCTAAATCTCAAGGTATATATTAATTCATCTCTCTTATCCTTTGCCTTTGCTTTTGTTTGAAAACCTCTGACCTTTATGTCCCCCACTAAACTGATTCTCATTTATCCTCATGATTTCACTACCATATCCCTGATCAGTCCCTTGTGCTCTCTTTTCTCCATCTCATTCGAGCCCTTAGGGTTTCCTGCGGATCCATTAGCTTGATCACTGTGTTTCACGACCACCTCCAGCTGATTAGGTTCACTTTTGCCAAGCTGTCATTGTTCCTGAGTTGATTGCAGATAATACTGCCTCCTCTTTTTGTAGAAGTGAGAATAACATACTTTCAATAATAATTAGCTTCTTCACATTTTTCTTCCTTAGTTATGTAGCCTCTGACACTTATTAGTCCTCTGTGATTATAAACACATTATTTTCACATCTATTACTGCTTCCTTGGATAATGTTTCAGCACTAAAAAGAAATCCCACTGTACACATTTCCACTTCTGATGGAGTTCTTTATCCTGGAATTGATGTAACTTCCTTTTCAGCACTAGGAATGTCTGCATGTTCACTCACTACCTTTACCAGGATCACCTCATCTTTCTTCCAGTTTAACCAAGCCTATTGTTCAGTATTGTTTAATAGTCAAGGATGTAATAGAGACTGTGTCAAGACTGAAACATTTTTTTCAGGATATTTCATAATTATATTCTTTTTCTCTTTACTTTCCACTCACTTTCATGAAGTCTCACTTATCGGACTGCCAGTGCAAAACAATTACTTAATTTCTTCCTTTGGGCCTTCATGCAACACACACCTATTACCAGGAACTCTAGTATTTAGGATGGACAAAGAGATAAAAGACATATTTCCTGCATTCAAGTTTGTGGGGCAGTCAGACAAGTAAATCGACAGTAACTGCAATGTGGTACATGGTATGATGGAATTAAAGACAGAGTGTTATAGTGAAAAGGAAGAGAGATAACAGATCGTTGAATCCTTCCTGTGGCGGGAGAATGAAAGCCTTCACAAAGTAATCGATGGTTAAACTGAGTGTTGAGCACTGAAAGAAAAGAAAGATTAATTGACAGAGAGGGAATATTATTCTATTTGCAGCTGGGGAGATTGAAGTGTAAATAAAACAGTGTCATTCTCAAAAACATAGGGTCAAGAGTCTAAGAGATAGATTGTAGAGAAAACACACAACACACTCAAAGGAAGTTGGATATATTCTGTGAAATTTTTAAGCGTCCCAATTCTACTTGAGATTTCAATGTACCATTTCCTTTTCTTCTCCTTTAAGATTATTGGTGAAGAATTAAATTTTGTAATATTTTAAGCATTTTATTTGATACAAAAACTTAGAGGAGATTAGAGAAGTTAATAAAACATATTTAAGAGGTTTTTGTTTTATGGGTAAGAAGGAATCACTGAAGATATTTGAGAAAGACAATTGTTATATTGATGAAAGGTATACTTAGTGAAGTTATTCTGGCAAGGATATTAGGATATAATTACACAACAGCAACAGTTTGGAGAAAGTGATAATAGTTTGTCAGTGAGACAAGCCAAGACTAACATTTTAACAAGATTAAAAGTCAAAACCTAAATCAGAGAGGCAATTTAAGTAACAGATCAGGATGGCCAATTGAATGAAAATAAAAGATCATTCTTAATTATTAAATATGAGTGAATTCAGAAAATGTTAATGTTATTCCCTAGTGCTCAATAATATTTTGTTTGTTCATTGGAACATCTAGATATGATATGAACTCAAATACAAACTTTAAAATGCACACAGTGGCCTCACCAATCAAATTGAAAAACCAAATTTATAAATGGAGAAGGGGTGTCCTGAAACTGTCTTGGGAATTTGGGAAAGATGCTTTCCACATACAACGTTTTTGAAACATTTTCTATTAAATATAATGTTAATGGGACACTATTGAAAGAAGATACCAAGAGTTGACATTGACATAAAACATGACCTGGAATTAAAGGGAAGTGTCCATTTTGGTGCACTCCTCTTCAAAATTGGGGGAAGAAATGGAAATATAAGCAGGAAAGAGCAACGACAGTTCCTAGCACTTGGACATGTCTATGCGGCAACAGCTAAGAAACATTAGAAAGTAATAACTTTGGAAAAACTGAGATTTCCGTTTGTGAGTGAAAGAAGTAAAGACTAGTCAGTGTACCTGGAAATAGTCACTAAACAGGTGGGCAGCATCAGTGGGAATCTCTTGGCATTGCCAAAATGTGTCTAAGAGATAGATTGTAGAGGACTGTTCCATTCCTCTGGCACGGAACAGAGGCCAAATTAAAAGGATATTTGGCCCCTAGTGCAGTTCTTTTATCAAAAACAGGTAAGACACTACAGTGGAAAGAGTATTATTTCTAGCATTTACCAAGGACCTGGCTCTCTCCTAACTTCCCTTAGGCTACTGGATCACTGAATTGTTTATTTAAATTTCTAACAGCCTGCCCACCTATTTGAGATATGAGATGAGTGTTTTTATAGTAACAAAATGGAAAGGGAGGGGATCCCAGGAGAATACAACCACCTTATTTTCTTAGCAAAGGTTTAACCCAATTAAGGATGATTTGAGAAAGTGAAAGGGAGCAGGAGAGCAAGAGGAGAATAGAAGCAGTGTATGAATTAAAAAAAGAATCTGCATTCAAGAAAAGCAGAATATGGATTCTAAAAATGCAGAAAAATACACATCTATTTTAAAAAATAATCTCTATAAAAGAAATACGATTAGAACCATATTCTAAGATATTCAAAATGACTGAAAAATGTGCAGTATATAACATAAGAAATAAAGATGAGGTAACATAGTAGTCAAGATTTTTGGTTGCATTTTAATGTTATCCATTACAAAAGAGCTTAAACTAAGTAGAAAATTTATTGGCTAGCCCTACTTTTAACTCCAGAGAAGACTAAATGCAGTCATAGCTGGGTCTAGATGCTCAAATAATGCCCTAAGAATAGAAGGCATTCTCAACTCTCCTTCTCTAGGCTTTACCTTGCTGGTTTTCATCCTTTTTCAGAGTCTCCTCAAATGATGTTCCTCAGCAACCACAGTTAAAAGCTATTTCTGTAATAATCCCAGTAAAAACCGTCCTTGACTGAGATTTTATATTTCCACTGGATCACGTGGAATATACACGGGAAGAACAGTCAAGTCTCTAACACACCCAGCTCTATGAATGGGGATAGGATCTGCCCCATCCATAACCCCAGAAATGAAACTGAAGTAATGGTCATTCTGCAATGGAAGATCAAGGCACTATTATCAGACGAAGGTAGAAAGCGTACCAGGCAGAAGACAATACCAGTTTTCAGTATATTCCATGCCTTCCTTGGTAACACAAAGATTAAATGCCCTTGTTTCCATAAGGCTCATTTAAAAATAACATCTAAAATGATATAACTACTTCACATACCACTAAAGCTCTACTCACCTTATCTTCTCAAAGAGACAATACTATTTTTTGTACAAATCCAAGTCCATGATCTTTGAATGATGTGCTTTGTTCATTTTCCTATATCTAGACCAGATGGGGAGTAAAAACAATCAAAATTTAAAAGAAAAAGGAAAACTCATTTAGAAAAGACGTGAAGAGTGTAAGAGTTTAATGATCTATAATATTCACCAGCTTCTTTAGCCAAGTTTGGGCTTCTTTCAAAATGCAATGATCTGAATTGTCAGAGATTTTGTAGTGACGATTAAGAATGCCATCTGACTTCCATTATCATGGAGATATCTTATCCCCATTGCCATCAATGAACCCATTTCTGTAACTGCATCTCCTGACATCAACCCTGGTTTACAGAGGGCCACCACTACTAAGATGTGATTTTGGTGCCCTCGGCAGTGTAAGCTTGCCACCTTAGTAAATGGAGTATCTTCAGTGTCTTTTCACGTGGGTGGGTTTTCTGGAGACATGCAGTGTTGTCACTCTAGCATGTCACTTCTCTGAGCCTCTTAATCTCCTTCTTCATCTTCTATCACAGCAGTCCTGGAATTACCACTTCACTGAGAACGGGTTTTCAAAAACTGTTCTAGCAGCACTTTAACCACCAACTCTCAGTCCTTATCTGGATGTTAAATGTAGATCATAATATAATGTTAGCATATCAATGATTTCTTACTAAGTCTAGTCTTTGACAGGGGTAAATGAGATACTGCAGACGTATCCCAGAGGATTCAGGTGAATCTCATTGTTCTTGAGTGCATCAACCCAGATGTTTGCATCCAGCCCCAGTCTCAAGGTTCCACTCCTAACCAGCCATGGTCCTGACCTTGGCATATCAGACATGCTGGCATGGATAATTCAATCTTCTCTAATGTACTATTGCCCTTATAATTCAGTTCAAGTTCTCAGTTTTTTCTGGCCCATAAGTTCAGAATATGAGGTTCTTGATGTGCTGCCTAGGAGTCCCTCTGACTTTCACATCTAACCTTAAATCTGTGATTCATCACCCTCAGCCTTTCGTTGTCTTTTTCCAGTGCATCAATTGCAGGCTGCAATAGACAACTTCCTTTTAAACCTCCCAGTAGCCTGTGACATTACAGCAATTCCTACGAGCCATAGGTTACCTGTAGTGGACTTAACATTAGTAGTAGGGTTTTCTTTGTCCCCTGGACAGCTCTGAAGTCCTCTTTTAGGACTCTTTTCTTAGGCCATTCCTAACTACAATTGCTAGCACACAGATTTCTTCTATTAGTTTAGTCTGTAACAAAACAACAAAAAAGTGTGTGTGGGTGCATGGCTTCACTCATCATTTCAACAAATATTATCCTGCTTCCACTATAATCCAGCACCCACAGATGCTAGCAATACATCGATTTATAAATCCATTCTTCTTACTATTGTGAGTCCCCAGTTTAATGTGAGAGATATCATGTAAAATGATAATGATAGCACAATGTGAAAATGAAGAACCATATAATTTTACCTGAAGAAAGTATGTTAGTGTTGTTAAAAGGACATGTAAGGCATTGTTGAGCTGGATAGTAGAGAAAACATATGTTCCAGGCATACCTGGCAGGTAAGATATTGCAGAGACAGGAAACAAGAATACAAAATATGGTCACATGAAACAGCCTTGTTTTAATTAACTAAACATAATTAAAGTAACTCTGATGTGAGAACACTTAGCGGCCATGTAAAGAAAGAGTTTATTCATTCTTTTTGGGTTTTTTTAATTGAGGTAAAATTCATACTACATTAAATTAATGTGGTATTTTAGAGTGGTTAATTTAAATGAATTAAAGTTGATTTAAAGTTTTTAAAGTTAATTTTATTTATTTATTTATTTATTTTTAAAGTTTATTTTTATTTATTTATTTATACATCTTTATTGGAGTATAATTGCTTCACAACGTTGTGTTAGTTTCTGCTGTACAACAAAGTGAAGCATCCATATGCATACATATATCCCCATATCCTCTCCCTCTTGAGCCTCCCTCCCACCCTCCCTGTCCCACCCCTCTACATCGTCGCAAAGTACTCAGCTGATCTCCCTGTGCTATGCAGCTGCTTCCCACTAGCTATCTATTTTACATTTGGTAGTGTATATATGTCAATGCTACTCTCACTTCACCCCAGCTTCCCCCTCGCCCCATTGTGTCATCAAGTCCATTCTCTAACTCTACATATTTATTCCTGCCCTGCCACTAGGTTCATCAGTACCATTTATTTTTTTAGATTCCATATATATGTGTTAGCGTACGGTATTTGTTTTTCTCTTTCTGACTTACTTCACTCTGTATGACAGACTCTAGGTCCATCCACCTCACTACAAATAACTCAGTTTCGTTTCTTTTTATGGCTGAGTAATATTCCATTGTATATATGTGCCACATCTTCTTTAGCCATTCATCTCTCAATGGACACTTAGGTTGCTTCCATGTCCTTGCTATTGTAAATAGTGCTGCACTGAACTACATGTCTCTTTTTGAATTACGGTTTTCTCAGGGTATAGGCCCAGTAGTGGGATTGCTGGGTCATATGGTAGTTCTATTTTTAGATTTTCAAGGAACCTCCATGCTCTTCTCCATAGTGATTGTATCAATTAACATTCCCACCAACAGGGCAGGAGGGTTCCCTTTTCACCACACCCTCTCCAGCATTTATTATCTCTAGATTTTTTGATAATGGCCATTCTGAATAGTGTGAGGTGATACCTCATTGTAGTTATGATTTGCATTTCTCTAATGATTAGTGATGTTGAGCATATTTTCATAGGCCTCTTGGCCATATGTATGCCTTCTTTGGTGAAATGTCTATTTAGGTCTTCCATCCATTTTTTAATTGGGTTGTTTGTTTTTTTATACTGAGCTCCATGAGCTGTTTGTGTATTGTGGAGATTAATCCTTTGTCCGTTGTTTCATTTGCAAATATTTTCTCCAATTCTGAGGGTTGTCTTTTCATCTTGCTTATGGTTTCTTTTGCTGTGCAAAAGTTTTAAAATTTCTTTAGGTACCATTTTTTAATTTTTGTTTTTATTTTCATTACTCTAGGTGGTGGGTCAAAAATGATCTTGCTGTGGTTTATATCAAAGAGTGTTTTTCCTATGTTTTCCTCTAAGACTTTTATAGTGTCTGGTCTTACATTTAGGTCTTTAAGGCATTCTGAGTTTATTTTTGTGTATGGGTTAGGTAGTGTTCTAATTTCATTCTTTTACATGTAGCTGTCCAGTTTTTCCAGCACCACTTATTGAAGAGGCTGTCTTTTCTCCATTGTATGTTCTTGCCTCCTTTGTTGTAAATTAGGTGCCCATATGTGCATGGGTTTATCTCTGGGCTTTCTATCCTGGTCCATTGATCTATATTACTATTTTTGTGCCAGTACTATACTGTCTTGATTGCTGTAGTTTTGTAGTATAGTTTGAAGTCAGAAAGCCTGATTCCTCCAGCTCTGTTTTTCTTTCTCAAGATTGCTTTTGTGTTTCCATACAACTGTAAAATTTTTTGTTCTAATTCTGTGAAGAATGCCGTAGGTAGTTTGATAGGGATTGCATTGAATCTGTAGATTGCTTTGGATAGTATAGTCATTTTCACAATATTGATTCTTCCAGTCAAGAACATGGTATATTTCTCCATCTGTTTATGTCATGTTTGATTTTTTCATCAGTGTTTTACAGTTTTCTGAGTACAAGTCTTTCACCTCCTTAGGTAGGTTTATTCCTAGGTATTTTATTCATTTTGTTGCAATGGTAAATGGGATTGTTTCCTTAATTTCTTTTCTGATTTTTCATTGTTAGTGTATAGAAATGCCAGAGATTTCTGTGCATTAATTTTGTACCCTGCAAACTTACCAAATTCATTGATTAGTTCTAGCAGTTTTCTGGTGACATCTTTAGGATTTTCTATGTATAGTATCATGTCATCTGCAAACAGTGACAGTTTTACTTCTTCTTTTCCAATTTGTATCCCTTTTATTTCTTTTTCTTCTCTGATTGCCATGGCTAGGACTTCTAAAACTATGTTGAATAAGAGTGGCAAGAGTGGACATCCTTGTCTTGTAACTGATCTTAGAGGAAATATTTTCAGTTTTTCACCATTGAGTATGATGTTTGCTGTGAGATTGTCATATATGGGCTTTATTATGTTGAGGTAGGTTCCATCTATGCCCGTTTTCTGGAGAGTTTTTATTATAAATGGGTGTTGAATTTTGTCAAAACTTTTTCTGCATCTTTTGAAATTATCATATGGTTTTTATTCCTTAATTTGTTAATATAGTGTATCAGATTGATTGATTTGTGTATATTGAAGAATCCTTGTGTTCCTGGGATAAATCCCACTTGATCATGGTGTATGATCCTTTTAATATGATGTTGGATTCTGTTTGCTAGTATTTTGCTGATGATTTTCGCATCTATGCTCATCATTGATATTGGTCTATAATTTTCTTTTTTTGTGATATCTTTTTCTGGTTTTGGTATCAGGGTGATGGTAGCTTTGTAGAATAAATTTGGGAGTGTTCCTCCCTCTGCAATTTTTTGGAAGAGGTTAAGAACAATCAGTATTAGTTCTTCTCTAAATGTTTGATAGAATTCACCTGTGAAGCCATCTGGTCCTGGACTTTTGTTTGTTGGAAGATTGTTAATTACAGTTTCAACTTCATTACTTTTGATAGGTCTGTTTATGTTTTCTAATTCTTCCTGGATCAGTCTTGGAAAATTGTACTTTTCCAAGAATTTGTCCATTTCTTTGTGGTTGTCCATTTTATTGACATATAGTTGTTTGTAGTAGTCTCTTATAATCCGTTGTATTTCTGAGGTGTCATTTGTAATTTTTCTTTTTCATTTCTAATTTTATTGATTTGTGTCTTCTCACTTTTTTTCGTGATGAGTCTGGCTAAGGGTTTATCAATTTTGTTTATCTACTCAAAGAACCAACTTTTAGTTTTATTGATCTTTGCTATTGTTTTCTTCAGTTCTATTTCATTTATTTCTGCTCTGAACATTATGATTTCTTTCCTTCCACTAACTTTGGGTCTTCTTTGTTCTTCTTTCTCTAGTTGTAGGGTGTTGGGTTAGATTGTTTATTTGAGATTTGTCTTGTTTCTTGAGGTAAGATTGAATTGTTCTAAACTTCCCTCTTAGAACTGCTTTTGTTGCATCCTGTAGGTTTTGGGTTCTTATGTTTTCATTGCCATTTGTCTTTATGCATGTTTTTAATTTCTTCAGTGATCTCTTGGTTTCTAGTAAGGCACTGCTTAGCGTCCTTTTATTTGTGTTTGTTACAGTTTTTTTTCCTGTAATTGATTTCCAGTCTCATAGTGTGTGGTCAGAAAAGATGCTTGATACAATTTCAGTTTTCCTAAATTTCCTGAGGCTTGATTTGCGACCCAAGTTGTGATCTATCCTGGAGAATATTCCATGTGCACTTGAGGAGAAAGTGTATTCTGCCACTTTCGGGTGGAATGTTCTATAAATATCAGTTAAATCTATCTGGTCTCTTGTGTCATTTAAAACTTGTGTTTTCTTATTTGTTTTCTGTTTGAATGATCTGTCCATTGGTGTAAGTGGGGTGTTAAAGTCACCTACTATTATTGTGTTACTGTCGATTTCCCCTTTTATGGCTGTTAGCATTTGCCTTATGGATTGGGGTGCTCCTATGTTGGGTGCATAGATATTTACATTTGTTATATCTTCTTGGATTGATCTGTTGATCATTATATAGTGTCCTTCCTTGTCTCTTGTAATAGTCTTTAGTTTAAAGTTTATTTTGTCTCATATGAGTATTGCTACTCCAGCTTTCTTTTGATTTCCATTTGCATGGAATATCCCCTCACTTTCAGTCTGTATGTATACCTAGGTCTGAAGTGGGTCTCTTGTAGACAACATATATATGGGTCTTGTTTGTGTATCCATTCAGCCAGTCTGTGTCTCCCGGTTGGGGCATTTAATCCATTTACATTTAAGGTCATCATTGATGTGTATGTTCCTATTACCATTTTCTTAATTGTTTTGGGTTTGTTTTTGTAAGTCTTTTCCTTCTCTTGTATTTCCTGCCTAGAGAAGTTCCTTTAGCATTTGTTGTAAAGCTGGTTTGGTGGTGCTGAATGCTCTTAACTTTTGCTTGTCTGTAAGACTTTTGATTTCTCTGTGGAATCTGAATGAGATCCTTGCTGGTTAAAGTAATCTTGTTTGTAGGTTTTTCCCTTGCATCACTTTAAATATATCTTGCCACTTCCTTCTGGCCTGTAGAGTTTCTGGAAGTGCCCTCGAGGACTGGAGGAGTGGGAGAGGAGTGGAAGGAATTTTCTCTGCCCACTCAGGCCTGGGAAGCCTGCTGGACTACCAGACTGGTTCCCCTGCCCTCTGAGACCAGAGGCAAGACTGGGCCTCTTCTGTTCTCTTGAGCCTAAACCCCACTCCCTACCCGCCAGGGCCTTTTCCAGCCCTACAAGTCCTAAGCATAGGCCTCACCCACTGCCTAAACCCCACCCATGCCTAAGCCCTGCCCTCCACAGCAAAGGTCTTTTCTGCTTTTTTTTTTTTAAGTTAATTTTAAAATGAACAAATCTGTGGCACCACCTCTGTCTAGCTCTAAAATATTTCCATCACTCCAAAATATAACTCCATATCAGTGAAATCCCCCATTCCCCCTTTCCCCAATCCCTAGAAGCCACCAATCTTCTTTTGGTTTCTATGGATTTACCTATTATGTACATTTCATATAAATGGAATTATATAATATGTGACGTTTTGTGTCTAGCCTCTTTCACTTAGAATAATGTTTTCTAGGTGAATCCATATTGTAGCGTGTATCATTCCTTTTTATGGTTAAATAATACTCCATTGTGGGTATATACCACATTTTGTTTTTCCATTTATACTTTGATGGCCATCAATGTGTGCTTTATGTGTAAGTATTAGGTTGAGTCCCCATTTTCAATTATTTTTGGTGTATACCTGGAAGCGAAATTGCTGGGTCATATGGTAATTCTCTGTCTTCCTTTTTGAGAAGCTGCCAAACTATTTTCCACAGAGCTAAACCATTTTACACTCCCAGTTGGGATTCATTTTGACCAAATGTAAAAGAAAACTTGAAAAAAGTATCTTTAATGATAGAGAAATATATTTTTTCTCTTATAAAAATTACTGTGGTACATCTGGGGTTCAGATAACATTCTCCTATTTTAGCAATCAGGCTTCTTCTATTTCAGAGGTCAACAAACTATTGCCTGCAGTTCCATTTATCTGTCAGTTAAATTTTACTGGTACCTAGCCCTTCCCGTTCTTTTACATACTTTTTAAAGGAGCTTAGGTATTACATGGCAGAGTTGAAGAGACACAAAAACAGAATGGCCTGCAAACCCCAAAATATCTGGACTTTCACAGAAAAAGTTTGCCGAACACTTATTTTGTTGGCCTGTCATATTTAACGCGGGCTTCCTACTCATAGCTCAAGATGACTATTTGAGCTTTAGTCATCATCTCCAGAATCCAGCCATCAGGAAGGGGAAAGAACAGAGAAAGGATGTGCTAATCTCTTTACAACTGTTTCCCTAAGGAATCTCAAAATCCATTATTCTAAATTAGTCCCAAGTCCATGACTAGCTACAAAGAAGACTGGGAAATGCAGTCTTTATGTCAGGTAGTGGGCTATTCATCTTAAATTTGAGTTCACTTGACAAGGAAAAAGGGGGGAAAGAAGTGTTTTGAATGACTAGCCATCTCTGGCATGGAGCCAGCATCCACTATAGGAACTAGCATGTACCCTAGATGTATCCAGAGTCCCCCTGAGAATTGTAGGATTTATATAAGCAGGTAGGAAACCAGAGAGCTTTCCAGGACCAAGTAAAGAATCTCAGAACCAATTAGGGCCTTTTTTTACCCATCCCAATCATCTCACGACTTTGGGGTAGATCAATAATAAATTTCTATCTTCCTTGGTAAACTGAGTGATTTCTGAGTTCACTAGGCCTCATTTTCTGGTTAATTTAAAAGTCTGATTGCAGTTTTACTTCTCATAATTGAGATCAGTTTAGCATAATCTCTAGTTGTAATTGGATTTTCAAGGTTTTGCATTTGGAAAGGGACTGAAATTCAGAGAAGTTGTCAATGGCACACTGTGTAGTATTGGGATAACCAATAGATATTATTTTTGTGAAAGACAAAGATGTTAAATATTGTTTCTACATCAGCTCAGGAAGAAATATCCATAGAAGAAATAAGAATGAGGAAAATTAGCACAATGCAGTATTTACTTAAACATACGGTTTAATGTGGTCACGGACTCAGGAGTGTCAGAGCAGAATATATTTATACTTGCATAAGACAGTAAATAAATAGAACACTCACAAGATTTCTTCCATTTAGAAATATTTTTCATTTGCCTAAGAATATAAACATCAAAAAGAGGTTGTTTTTCTATAATTTTTTAGAAGTCCAGATATTGATTAGAAGGGTAAGTTCATTAAATATGCAATGCTATGAGTTCTTAATGCATACACAGTCCATCATTATGTTAGAAAGCAGAGGAGAGAGTGTTGTATTCCAGGGAAATACGGTGTTCAGAAGCTTGTTGATTTATTCACATCAGGGTCATTTTATTTTAAAATTGTGCCCATTTTTTGAGTAAAACAAATGGGAGCTGTCATGAGCATTACAAAACTCCAATGTTTTGTTGTCTTTGCTTTATAGTTTTTAATTCACATAACATAAATATTACATTTTTTGGTGTATAGTTCTGTAAATGCCTAGAATTGTACAACTACCACCACACAATCAAGATGTAGAAGTGTTCCACCACCTCCCCCCACCACTAAATTATCTTGTGATCCCCCTTTGTAGTCAACTTTTCTCTCCACATTATGTAGCCTTTTGAGTTTGTCTTATTCCATTTAGTAGAATGCATTTGATTTACCCATGTTGGTGTGTGTATCAGTAGTATTTTCCTTTTACTATGAGTAGTATTTTTTCTTATGGACATAACATTAGTTTATTCATCACCAATTAAAGGGTATTTTGGGTGGTTTCCAATTTTTGCTAATTATGTATAAAGCTGCTGTAAATACTAATATACAGGTTTCCATGCAAATGTAAGTTTTCATATCTTTTGGTTCAGTAGCTAGGTTTGATTGCTGAATCATATGGTAAAAGTGTTTTTAATTTTATAGGAAACTGCAAATAGCCAGAGTGGTTGTGTTATTTTGCTTTCTTACTAACAATGTATGAAAGTTCCAGTTGCTCCACCACCAACACAGTTTTTGATACTGTCAGCTTTTTTCTTCCCTCCCCTCCCCTCCACTCCCGTCCCCTCCCCTCATTTTCCCTTCCCTTTCCTTTTCTTTCCATACTATGCCATCCCATCCTGTTCCTTTCCTTTTATTTTCTCTTTTTCTTTTACTCCATCTCTGTCTCTTCTCTCTTTGCTATTCTTATAGGCACCTAGTATTATCTTACTGTGATCTTAATTTTCATTTTCTTAATAATTAATGATATTAAGAGTCTTTTCAGTTACTTAATTGCCATCCATATATATTTTTGGGTAAAATGTCTATTTATATCTTTTGCTTATGTTTTCAAAATAGGCTTTATTTTTGAGAAAAGTTTTTGATGTGTAGAAAAATTCAGAAGGTAGTATTGGGAGCTCCCCTATGCCCTACACCTAGTTTCCCCAATTATTAACATCTTAGATTAGTATAGTACACCTGTTACACTTAACAAACTGATATTTTTGTATTGTTATTAACTGAGTCCATACTTTATGATTTTCTTAGTTTTTAATCTAATGCCATTTTTCTGTTACAGGATCCCATCTAGGATAACATGTTGCATTTAGTTATCATGTCTTCCTAGTTTCCTCTGGCTGTGACAGTTTTTTCAGAATTTCCTTGTAATTGAGATCTTGACAGTTTGGGGAATACTGGTCAGGTATTTTGTAAGATACCCCTCTTTTGGAATTTGTCTGATGTTTTGCTTATGATGAGTCTGGGTCTATGGGTTGTGGGGAGGAAGACCACAGAGGTAAAGTGCTGATTTCATCAAATCATACCAAGTGTACATGCTATCACCCTGATTCATGACTGTTGATATTGACCTTGATCACCCAGCTAAGGTTGTGTTTGTCAGTCTTCTCCAATGTAAAGTTATTCTCCCACATTCTGCCTTTCTACACTGTATTCTTTGGAAGGAAGTCACTATGCACAGCTCAGACTTAAGGAGTGAAGAATTATGCTCACTTCCCTGAGGTCAGAGCATCTATATAAATTATTTGGATTTTTCCTGCATGAGAGATTTTCTCTTCTCTACCATTTATTAATTTGTTTAATCATTTGTTTATTCCATTATGGGTACATGGATATCATGAATTTTATTTTATATTTTGGGTTATAATCCAATACTACTTGATTTATTTTTTTGCTCAAATTTTTCCAGCTTTGGCCATTGGGAGCTCTTTCTGTTGGCTCCTTTGCTCTTTTGACATACCCCCATCAAAATGTTTTTAAATTTTTTTTAAAAGAATGTTCTTACTTTTTGGCACTTTAAAATGTTTCAGGCTCATTGTATATGTTTCCAACTATAAACCTAAATTTTTTCCTTTTTATAATTGGGCTGTTTGGTTTTTTTTTTTTATTTTTCAGTTTTAATAGTGCTTCTTTCTCTTAATGGTGTCTTCTACAGAGTAACAGTTTTTAATTCTGATGAATTTTGATGTATCATGTTTTTTACTTTCATGGCTCATGCTGTTGATGTTCTACCTAAGAGCTCATTGCTTAACCAGTATCACAAACATTTTCTCTTACTTTTTTCTAAATATTTTATAATAGTATTCCACTTTATACTTAAGCATATGATTGGCTTTGATGTATTTTTACTATATATCCTGTGAGGTATAAATTGTTTCATTTTTTACATGTGGATGTTCTATCATTCAGTCACCATCTGTTAAACAGATTTTTTTCTTTTCTTCAAATTGCCTTTGCGCATTTACCAAAAGTTAAGCAGCCATATTTGATTGGGTCTATTTCAAGGATCTCTTTTCTGTTCCATTGATATGAATGTCACCCCTTTCATCTATAGTATACTGTCTTGATTACTGAAATTTTATAGTAAATCTTGAAGGTACTGTGTGAGTCCTGCAGCTTTATTCTACTTACTTCAAAATATTTTGGTTATTCTAGTTTCTTTACCTTTATATGTTAATTTTATAATCTGCTTCTCAATACCTTTAAAACATCCTTCTTGGATTTTGATTGGGAACTATTTTTGTTGTTGTTTTGTTTTGTTTTTTTGCCACGCCCTGTGACTTGCAGGATCTGAGTTCCCTGCTCAGAGATGGAAGCCGTACCCTTGGCAGTGAGAATGCAGAGTCCTAACCACTGGACCGCCAGGGAATTCCCAGGAATATTTTTAATTTATAGGTAATTTGTGGAGAATTGACATGTTAACAACATTGAGTATTCCAATCCACAAAAATAGTATATATTATGCTGCCATTTATTTATTTCTTCCAATTTCTTTTTTTTTTTTTTTTTCACTTGATGGTACTGTTGTCTGGAATCAATCCCGTGCTAGTCTCTGTTCTGTCAGTATACCATGATTAGGACTGTTATAGACTCCTAATATCCTTCATTACTGATAAAGTCCACCAAACATAATCTGCATTTTTTTCTTTTCTTATTTCATTTTACTTTCCATTCTCCCTATGTATTATTATTATTATTATCATCATCATCATCTTCCCATTTGATAATATAAGGATGGTTCCCCAAAATATCCTTTAAGATGTCTGTAGATACTGAAAATTTTTGTTTGTTTCTTTCAGTATTTCACAGGTGGGAGCTATATGTCACAAATAATAAAAACTTTGAATGAGAATTAAAGACTAGATTAGTCTCTAATCGTCAGCATCTTCTCATGGGTTCCTTTGGCAGCTTTGCAGATTTACTCTTCCATCTGCTTTTCATAGGTTGTAGGTTTTTATGTGATGACAGGGTAAATTATGGTTCTCCAGAGAAAGAGAACAAATAGAGTGTAGATCGATAAATAAAAAGATATAGCCCTAGATAAATAGATAGATTTATGAAGAGATTGATTTGTTATACAGTATTGGCTCATGTGATTATGGAGGCTGAAGAGTCCCACAATCTGCTGTCTGCAAACAGGAGACCCAAAATATCTGGCGTTATAAGTTTCAGTCCAACTCTGGAGGCTTAAGACCCAAGAGAAGTGAGAGAATTGATGGTATAAGTCCCGGTACAAGGGCGGGAAAAGACTAGTGAGTGTCCCAGCTCAAGAGTCAGACAGAGAGAAAAAAATCCTCATTTCTTCACCTTCTTATTCTATTCAGACCCTCAATAGATTGGATGATGCCCACCCACGAAAGGGTGGTCAATCTGATGTACTCAGACTACTGATTCAAATGCTAAATATCATATGGAAATACTTCCACGACACACCCAGAAATAATGTTTAACCAAATATCTTGGTATCCTATGATTCAGGCAAATTGACACATAAAATTAACCATCACGTAAAGGGTAGTGAAGAGTGATAAAACAGGAAGGTATTTTGCAATATTAATAGAACTAGGTATCAGACATGTATTGCTTGTAAAGTTAGTTATTACAAGGGTGTGAGACTTGCAAAAATAATTACATCATCTGAGATTTTGTATACCAATATATTTTGTATGTTACCCTAAAACTCCAATGAGGAAGAGCTGTAAATAAAGGGAACAGGTTTTGGTAACAATAACTACTAGTAAAGCATAGAGTGCTTTGACATTTACTTGCTTATTTGATTTCTAAGACAATTAGACGTGAGTGAGAATATGAAGCTTGGAGATGTTAATGTCCTTGCCTACAGCTGCACTGAAAATATGTTGCAGTGCAAACTTAGATCTTCTGTCTCTAATTCTGTCTACTTTTCATTACAGTAAATTGCCTCTCTTATTTCCACACATCCAAATCGTTAATATTCTTGAAGATTCAAATCATTTATTTAATTCTTTCAATTCATCCAGGTCATGAACTCAACAGATACAAATCATTCATGAATCCAGTTCAAGTCATTCAATTCAATTAATGTATTCAATTCAATTCATTCAATTTGTGAAAGAATGTTGAGGACCTACAGAACTGCTCGTTAGTTCAATCACACAGTACTATCTTACATAATTCTTCAAATATTTATTAAACACGTACCATATATCAGGGACAGTTTAGATACTGGGGATACTGTAAGCAGACAAATTTTCTTGCTGTCATGGGATATGGAATCTAATGAGTAAGACTGAACAGACAATAATTAATTAAACTTATATTACTAAGGATGAATGCTATTAAACAAAAAAAAAAAAGCATGAAAGGGAGACGATAGGGAGTTTTTTAAGTTCCGTTTTTAGAATAAAGTGACTAGTTGGAGGCCTCACTGGGAAGGTGACATTTGAATAAATTCCCAAGAAGGTAATGGAGTGAACAATTTGGAGATCTGGAGGAAGAGCATTTGCAGACTGAGGGAAGAGCCAGGAGAAATATCCTGTCGTGGAAGTTTACCTGTCATGTTCAAGTTCCATCAGATGGCACTTTGAACAGTGGAGGGAGCAAGAATGGGCATAGAGGAGATAAGAATGGGCATAGAAGAGGGGTTATAGGTGGGCAGGAGGTGGCAAATTCTTTGCACATGGCTTTATTGGCATTGTAGGGATTTGTGTGTCACTTTGCAGAAACTACGAAAAAAAGTTTTGAGCTAAAAGCATAGTCAGTTCCTATTCTTGGCCTAAATGAAATAGAAGAGATAGGCATTAATCAAGGAATTATAAAAATAAATGTAAAAACAAAAATAATAAGTATTAAAATTGACAACAGTTGAATAAACTTTTTAAGAATTGACTTCTGAGCTTGGATATGAAGATGAGTAGACTTTAACTACTTAGGTAGTATAAGTTTAATAATAAAAATGCTTTACTGAGTGCTGCTACTCTAAGAATCACCCTTTTCAGCACTTTGCTTGGATGAATTCATTTAATCTTCCCAATAGCCCTGAAAGAGCCCTACAGATAGTCCTTTTACAGATGAGGAAACTGAAATACACAGAAGTCAAGTAACAGTCTCATATTCTCATATTTAGTAAATGAGGAAAATGAGACACAAAAACAAGAAGGCAGGTCCCAGAAAAGCTGCAGATCTTTGATGGAAAAAAGGGAAAATCCTTGGTCCTCAACCTATGAAATTCCCTCATCAGCCTCCTCCACCCAAGCTAGCTTTCTAATTCTTATTCATATTTCATTTCCTGGTTCAAATTTTCCTCCTATCAGGAGTTGTTCCCCATCTTTCCAGGCATAGTAGACTATCTTTCTTAAATCCTGTATGGAGAATTTATGACTTTTATTTGATAAATAATTGCACATTATTATGTGTCATCTCTTATTATTTAAAATAATTTTCAATAACTTATTTCAGAAGTTTTATGCTTTTTTTTTACTTTAATTTTACAAATTGATTTCAAGTGTCTAAGGATTTGAGCACAATAGAAATAATTAGGATGATTGCCTACTTTTGTCCTCTATAGTGCAGGGCATGAAGTTCTGCAATAATATTCACCATAGAAACAAAAAAGCAAAGTGAAATAAAAAGTAAGAAGAAATGTCAGAAGTCTCTAGTGGCTGATACCTTCCTTTTACAGATAAGATTGTAGAATAGTATAAAACCCTCCTCTATTGGTTCTTAAGCTGAGGGAGTTTTCAGTCCATATAAAGTATTATTTATACTGATTTTTAGGATTCAAAGTGGTATAGGAGCCAGCTACAGGATCAGCTGACAACTATAAGCATGAAACTCAAATAAGCATGAAACTCCAATAAAAGATGTTTGGGTAAAAGAACAACCTGGGATCTAAGACAAGACGTGAGAGGCTAATGCAAACAGGAGAGGATAAACACAAAGCAATGCAAAAAGGAAATGTCAATTAAGCTGGATTTCCGTCCTCCACTCTCACTTCTCTGTGGTGCCTGTGAAGCAATGCTTTTCTTATGGGCAGATAATCAGCAACACCTAGAAAATGAGGTGCAGAACAAGTGGATGTTTCAACTCTTGGTTTGGAAACTACAGGGACCTTGGGCAGCTTAAGCCATTTAGGAGAATAAATGAGTTTCTGGTTCCAGTTTTGTTCTCAGGTATCGGTGTGACCCTGTCTCGGTCATCTTCTCCTTTTGGAGGGGTATAAATTTCTTATGTTTATTATGAGAGAGTTGCATAAGGAAAATAAAAATAGGTATTTTTATTATTAGATGTTGCACATATCTACTATGAAGGGGATGTTTCCTCCCCACCACCTCACGAGTCATGATTCCTTTCCCAAAGAGGAACTCAGGGACAGCCATATGCATCCTTCTCACTGGGT
Organism: Balaenoptera physalus; assembly: GCF_965194825.1. Lineage (NCBI taxonomy): Eukaryota > Metazoa > Chordata > Mammalia > Artiodactyla > Balaenopteridae > Balaenoptera > Balaenoptera physalus. The sequence continues at coordinate 18,635,245 of NC_138894.1, forward strand.
CGTGGAGGAGGTGGAGTGACTTATCTATTTGGTGAGTTGGGGAGGAGAAATTAAGTGTGTATAGCACCACTCACTTCTCTCTCTTTCCTATTATAAGTGAATTACCTACAAGAAGTACACATTCTGTTCTCCCCTTCAATGATATAGGACTGCTGCATGGGGAGGCCTGCAGCACCAAGCTCTGCTGGATAGAAATCTGCTATTTCTGGGATTCAGTATTAAGAAATCTCATAACAGCTTCATCAATAATAAAGGGGTTATTTTGGCCCCCAAATGGTTTATTTCTTTGTCTTAACATTTTTCATCAATTTTAAGGTTTTGATTTATCTGAATTTTAGATGCGTCTTAAAGTTGATGACATATGGAAGTTTTATAAAAAGCTTTTTCTTTCTTAACAATAAATAAAATAATGGTATTTCTAATGGTTGGTGACATCTTCTAGCCAATGAAATACATTGTAATCACAATTTATTTGGAAACAGAGTAGGAGTCAATAGTGCAAATTTCTGTCCCCGACAGTGTTATTTCCTGGGGTTAATAAAAACATGCAGCTTCTGTGTGATGGAGAGGGTAAACATTTATTTGGAGGCTGACTACAATTGGACGTAAATTTATAGTCCAGCCAAATTTATCATTTTAAATAAAATGATAATTAAAATGGTTTCCCTTTGAAGACTGTATTCTCTTTGTTACCAGATGAAAACTACCCTCTGCCCACCACTCACCCCTAGGTTTTCAATTCATAAAAATCCTGTTTGCACAGTTAGAGAAAAGACCCGGGTGTTCTACATGATGTTGTTAGTATGAGCTGTCAATTATCTTCAGTGCATTAAGTGAAAAATATTATCTGTTAAATGATCCTTAATGCTCTCTGCTTAATCACTAACAAGGAATTCAACATATAGACCCATAATATCTGGTAGTCTCCAATTTTTCTCCTTGAAGTAGAGCTCTTGTTTAGTGAAAGCTGTGCAATGAGCTTTCATTCTCTGTGTATTTTCCTGAAGTGCCTGGAGAGAAACAGAGAGACGTACTTAGGAAATAATCTCTTTCAAGGTTTTAGGACACACTTGGAGGAAAGTGGTGAATAGACCAGGTTGCATGAAGTGATAAGCAGAGTGCCTGAAGTGGAGTCAGGAGTTCATAGATTTAGTAACTGACCAGAATGTTCACTAAGTCACATTACCTTCTGACATTCTGTCTCTTCCCCACTGAAAGACTGCAGTTGCATTTGGGTGCTATCTAAGATCCTTTTTATCACACTGCTTCTTTAAACAGTTTCTTTCAAGTGTCCAAATCAGCATGACACACAATGCAGAATATGTGAACAATGTAGGAAAAAAACACCTATAAGAAAGACACTTGTGCATTAACTTAAGAAGTCTGAACCATGGTTATACCAAATATTAATACATGTTATAAATCTAAAGCAATTAAAACCACATAATATAATGCAAGAAAAAAGATCAGTTAAGTGGCATAAAATAGTCTGAAATTGACTGGATTATATTTAAAACATGTTTATCCAGTTAATATGAGAAAGGTTGAGTTATTCTATAAAAGATCTTGGAACAGTTTCTTATCTATTTGAAAACCAAAATTTAGATCCTCACCTCTTAGATTATACTAAAATATATTTCAAATGCCTTATGCCCATTAAATGTTAAAAGTAAATACATTAAAAAATGAAGGATAATATGAATAAATATATTATGAATATATGACCTTCAAGTAGAGGAGGCTTTTATAAACATCAAAGAAAGTTATCCATTAGTTTTCCTAAGGCACTGTGTACAATATTTTCTGTCAAGGCTTCCAGTTTAGGGTGGGAAAATGAGCACATCCATACCTTGTCTTCCTCCAGTGGTCAAAAATTGAACTGAAAGAAAAATTTAAAAAATTAAATTACATTCATTGTGATAATTACAGGAAGAGAAGATATCAGTGGATTAGAGATTTGACAAGTTTCTGGAAAATAGAATATGGATTGAATCATGATAGGCAAGTTTCAATGAGTACCATAGCCCAGCCCAGATCCTGAAGGGTGCTCTATGTGCCAGAACTGGCAAAACCATGGAGAGACTCCAAACCCAGAGGCAAACGGTGACAGATTAAGAGTAGATATTAGTGAAAAATGAAATAAGTAATCAAAGGAATGGCCACCTGGGAAGGTTGCCTCCAAACTGTGGTGGATATAACAGCAGAGACACTAATAATATGAAATTAGTAGCTGCCTAGAGAAACTCTGGTCCCAAAGTAAAGTTTTCCTTAGTTTGTGTTTGGAATAATAGATAGGAGGGATAAAGAGGCCCAGACTGTGTTTTCTACATGGTCAATGTTACAGTCGTATTCATTTATGCAATACTGTCATGGTGATAGTTTTTTCCATAAAGATTTGGCATTTTCCACATTTAATTAAATTTAGAAAATGCAACTTATAATTAATAATTAATGATTAATCATATTAAATATGTCTTACAAACAGGAGATAACTAGTATAACTTCATTCAGTAGCTATAATTATGGCATAAAACAAAACAACATGATGTTTTAGTGGCTTGTGTATCTAAATCAAGTTTATATGAAATTTTTTAAACTATTAGATATATCTTCCAGACTACTGTTAATATTTTCACAGGCACATTCACATGTGGAGATTGTCAGTTTGAAATTAGGTAGAAGTCAAAATTTCTCAGCTCATTTTATAGAATAATGGTAGTTAAGCTTCCAATACCACCACTTCTTTACTCTAAAACCTCATCCCCACACCATACACTGGTATAATTTGGAGGATGATGCAAGGATTAAATTGCCATTCCAAAAGTAAATGGTTACTCATCTTAGATTTAGTGGTCCTTTAAAAAAGTGGTTGGGACCCATGTCATTGCCCACTCTACATTTAAGCCTGTCTGTCAGAAAGACACTGCCCAACACCGAGTGCTTTCCCTTTTTTTAAAAAAAAATACTCTTATTATATCTAAATGAAAGAAATAAAGGAAGAAAGAAAGAAAGAGTAAAAGCAAAGAATCCACCAAACATTTGAGGCAGTTGAACAAAGATGCTAACATGAAAGGTAGGGGCTAAAACAAATCTTATAATCAGAAACTTTGAAAAATATAAATACATCAGAGACTAGAAGAAAACTTTAATACATATTTTAATATACTGAGGTATAAAATATATTTCATTGTTGAAAAAAATAGGATGAAATTAGAAAGGGAACACATATTAAAAGGACTTGTTATTCAAAAGAACAAAAAAGAGAACTGATGTAAAAAAAATAAATTAGAGGGAGAGTGACCAAGATGGTAGAGTAGAAAGAACCTGAGCTCACCTCCTGAGCACATGAAAATCACAACTATCTACAGAACAACCATTGATGAAAAAGACTGGGACCTACCAGAAAAGGTCTTCTACAACTAAAGACATAAAGAAGGAACCACAATGAGATGGGTAGGAGGGATAATCAAATCCTATACCCCCCGGAGGGTGAACCACAAACTGGAGAATAATTATATTGTGGAGGTTCTCCCTCAGGGATGAGAGTTCTGAGTCTCATATCTGGCTCTCCAGCATGTGGGTCTAGCACCAGGAAGATAAGCCTCCAGACCATTTGGCTTTGAAGGCCAGCAGGAGTTAATTGCAGAAGTTTCATAGGACTCAGGGAAATAGAGACTTCACTCTTAAAGGACAAATACAAAGTCTCACACACACCAGAACCAAGGGCAAAAGCAGTAAATTCATAGGAGCCTGGACCAGACCTACCTGCTGGTGTTGGAGAGTCTCCAGGGGAGGCAGGGGGTGGCTGTGGCTCACCCTAGGGACATAGACACTGTGGAGGACATGTTGGGGAGTATTCATCTTCATGAACTCTCCTGGTGGCTGGCAAAAATTACCTCAAATGTATATGGACTAAATGCTCCTACCAAAAGACACAGGCTGGCTAAGTTGATAGCAAAATAAGATCCATATATATCCTGCCTACAAAAGACTTACTTCAGATTTAGTAAGTGGAAAGTGAGGGGCTGGATAAGGGTATTGCACACAAATGGAAATCAGACGAAAGCCAAAGTAGCAATACTTATATCAGATAAATAGACTTTAAAATAAAGACTCTTACAAGAGACAAAGGACTCTACATAATGATTGAGGGATCAATCCAAGAAGAAGATATAACAATTGTAAATATATATGCATCCAACACAGGAGCACCTAATATGTAAGGCAAATATTAACAAACATAAAAGGAGGAATTGACAGCAACGCAATAATAGTAGCAGACTTTAATACCCCATTTACATCAATGAAGATTTCATCCAGACAGAAAATCAACAAGGAAACACAGGCTTTAAATAACTCATTAGACCAAATAGATTTAATTGATATTTATAGAGCATTCCACCTGAAAGCAGCAGAATACACATTCTTTTCAAGTGCACGTGGAACAGTCTCCAGGATAGATCAAATCCTAGGCCACAAAGTAAGCCTTGGTAAACTTAAGAAAGTTGAGGTCATATCAAGCATCTTTTCTGACCAAAATGCTATGAGACTAGAAATTAACTCTAGGAAAAAAAGAACTGCAGAAAACACAAACATATGGAGGCTAAACAATATGCTACTAAACAACCAATGGATCAAAAAAATCAAAGAGGAAGTCAAAAAGTACCTAAAGAAAAATGAAAATGAAAACATGAGGATCCAAAACCTATGGACTGCAACAAAAGCAATTCTTCCATCCAAGTACTAACCAGGCCTTACTCTGCTTAGCTTCCAAGATCAGATGAGATTGGATACCTTCACGGTGACATGGCCATAGGCCAAAAGCAGTTCTAAGAGTGAAGAGTATAGCGATTCAAGCTTACCTCAGGAAAAAGAAAAATCTCAAAAAAAAAAAAACTAACCTTACTCATAAAGCAACTAGAGAAAGAAGAACAAACAAAACCTAAAGTTAGTAGAAGGAAAGAAATCATAAAGGTCAGAGCAGAAATAAATGAAGAAGAGATTTTTTAAAAATTAATGGAACTAAGAGGTGTTTCTTGGAAAAGAGAAACAAAATTGATAAACCTTGAGCCAGGCTTATCAAGAAAAAAAGGGTGAGGGCCCAAATCAATAAAATCAGAAATGTAAAAGGAGAAGTTACAACCAACACCACAGAAATACAGAAGATCATGAGAATACTATAAGCAGCTATAAGCCAATAAAATGGACAACCTAGAAGAAATGGACAAATTCTTAGAATGGTGCAGTTCCCCAAGACTGAACTGGGAAGAAGTAGAAAATATGAACAGACCAATTATCAGTACTAAAATTAAATCAGTAATTAAAAAACTCCCAACAATCAAAAGTCCAGGACCAGATGGCTTCACAGGTGAATTCTACCAAACAGTTAGAGAAAAGTTAATGCCTACCTTTCTGAAACTATTCCAAAAAGTCTCAGAGGAAGGAACACTTCTGAACTTATTCTATGAGACCACCACCACCCTAATACCAAAACCAGAAAAAATACCACAAAAAAAGAAAACTACAGGCCAATATCACTGATGAACATAGATGCAAAAATCCTCAAAAAATACTAGGAAACTGAATCCACCAGTACATTAAACAGATCAGATACCATGACCAAGTGGGATTTGTCCCAGGGATGCAAGGATTTTTTTAATATCTACAAGTCAATTAATGTGATACATTGATTCTTTTATTGAACTATAAAAACCATATAACCATCTCCATTGATGTAGAAAAAAACTTTTCATAAAATTCAACATCCATTTATGATAAAACCTCTCCAGAAAGTGGGTATAGAGGGAACATACCTCAACATAATAAAGGCCATATATGACAAACCCGCAGCTAACATTATATTCAACAGTGAAAAGCTGAAAGCATTCCCTTTAAGATCAGGAACAAGACAAGGATGCCTCTCGTCATTTTTATTCAACATAATTTTGTAAGTCCTAGCCACAGCAATCAGAGAAGAAAAGGAAATAAAAGGAATCCAAATTGGAAAAGAAGTAAAACTCACTTTTTGCAAATGACATGATACTATATATAGAAAATCCTGAACCTTCCACCAGAAAACTACTAGAGCTCATCAATGAATTTGGTAAAATTGCAGGATACTAAATTAATATACATGAATAAATCTGTTGCATTTCTATACACTAACAATAAAATATCAGAAAGAGAAATTAAGGAAAATATTCCATTTACCATCTCATCAAAAAGAATAAAATACATAAGAAAAAACATACCTAAGCAGGCAAAAGACCCGTACTCTGAAAACTATAAAATGCTGATGAAAGAAATCAAAGACAACACAAACAGATGGAAGATATACAGTAAGTCCCCTACATACAGACATTCAAGTTGCAAACTTTCAAAGATGTGAACTTGTGTTTGCATCACCAATCACAAAAGTTAGTTCACATATCTGGCATACATTGTCATATGTGTGCATCCTTTACAAGTGGTTGTGCTTTTGTGTACTTAACTGTAGAGTACTGCATAGAGTACAGTAGTACAGTATCTTTATTTCAAGCCCAGGATTTCTGGAAGCAAGCATAAAAGCAGCTGTGATGTAGCTGTACTTTTCAAGGTACTGTACTGTAGGATTAAAAATGTTTTCTTTATTTTTTGTGTTTGTTTGTTTCCTTTTTATTATTTGTGTGAAAAGTATTATAAACCTATTACAGTACAGTACTGTATAGCCAGTTGTGTTAGTTGGGTACCTAGGCCAACGTTGTTGGACTTACAAAAAAATTAGACTTACAAATGCACTCTCAGAATGGAACTGGTTTGTGTGTAGGGGACTTACTGTATCATGTTCTTGGATCAGAAGAATAAATATTGTTAAAATGACCATATTACCCGAAGTAATCTACAGATTCAATGCAATCCCTATCAAATTACCAATGGCATTTTTCACAGAACTGGAACAAAATATTTTTCAATTTGTATGGAAACACAAAAGACTCTGACTAGCTAAAACAATCTTGAGAAAGAAGAACAGAGATGGAGGAATCACACCCCTTGACTTCAGACTACACTACAAAGCTACTATAATCAAAACAGTATGGTGCTGGCACAAAAATAGACACATAGATCAATGGGACAAGATAGAAAGCACAGAAATAAACCCACAAACTTATGGTCAATTAATCTACAACAAAAGAGGCAAAAATATACAATGGAGAAAAAACAGTATCTTCAATAAGAGGTCCTGGGAAAACTGGACACCTACATGTAAAAGAATGAAATTAGAACATTCTCTTACTCCATATACAAAAATAAACTAAAAATGGATTAAAGATGCAAATGTAAGACAGGATACTATAAAATTCCTAGTGGAAAATATAGGCAGGGCACTATGTGACATAAATTGCAGCAATATTTTTTTTTTGGATCTGTCTCTTAGAGTAATGAAAAACAAAATAAAAATAAACAGGACTTAACTAAACTTAAAAGCTTTTGCACAGCAAAGAAAATCATAAACAGAACTAAAAGACAACCTATGGAATGGGAGAAAATATTTTCAAGCAATGCAACTGACAAGGGATTAATCTCCAAAATATACAAAGAGTTCATACAGCTCTATATCAAAAAGACAAACAACCCAATCAAAAAATGGGCAGAAGACCTAAACAAACATTTCTACAATGAAGACATACAGATGACCAATGGGCACATGCAAAGATGCTCAATATCACTAATTATTAGAGAAACGAAAATCAAAACTACAATGAGGTATAATCTCACATCAGTCAGAATGGTCATCATTAAAACATCCACAAATATTAAATGCTGGAGAAGGTGTGGAGAAAGGGAATCCTCCTACACTGTTGGTGGGAATGTAAGCTGGTGCACCACTATGGAGAACAGTATGGAAGTTCCTTAAAAACATAAAAATAAAGTTACCATATGATCCAGCAATCCCATCCTTGGGCATATATCCAGAAAAGATGAAAACTCTAATTCAAAAAGATGCATGCACCCCAAATTCATAGCAGCACTATTTTCAATAGCCAAGACATGGAAGCAACCTAAATATCAATTGACAGATGAATGGATAAAGAAGATGTGGTATATAATATATATATATATACAATGGAATATACTCAGCCATAAAAAGAATGAAATAATGCCATTTACAGCAACATGGATGGACAAAGAGGTTATCATACTAAGTGAAGTAAGTCAGATAGAAAAAGGCAAATGTAGAATCTAAAAAAATGATACAAATGAACTTATTTACAAAGCAGAAACTCAGAAACAGAAAACAACGTTATGGTTACTAAAGCAGTAAGCAAGAGAGGGAAGAATAAATTAGGAGCTTGGGATTAACAGATACGCATTATTACATATAAAATAGATCAACAACAAGGACCTACTATATATACCACAGGGAACTATATTTAATATCTTGTAATAACCTATAATGGAAAAGAATCTGAAAAAGAATATGTATATATATATACATACGTATGTGTGTGTGTATATATATATATACATATATATATATATATATATATAAAGAATCACTTAGCTGTATACCTGAAACATTAAATCAGCTATACTTCAATTAAAAAAGTAAATTAGAAATGTGGAAAAATTGTTGATGAACTATTACAGTAGGCAACACAGGAAGATGAAGAGATAGATGTTAAATGAAGTAAAAAATTGTTTAAACATTAGGCATATCAAACCAGGAGGTCCAACACAGTATCAATAAGCATTCCAGTAAAAACAGAGAAAACAAAGGGAAAGAAAAGATGAATGGTAATCAGAAAAAAATTTCCAGAACTGAAAATGTTTTAAGACAAAATGGTTCATGAAGTGCTTTTCTGAACAAGTGAAAAAAAAAAAAAAACCCTCCCTACAAGAAACCCGTCATAATGATTGTTTAGAATATCAAAGTAAAGAGAAAATTCTAAAAGCTTTCAGAGAGGGGCAAAACACATATCACATATATAGAAGAAAAAATGAAAATGTCATTGGGCTTTATAGAAATAACAGTGAATCTGAAATACAAGAAATTTCCTCACAACTTTGAGAAGAAATGGTTTTCAAACTAGAATTTATACCCAAATTATCTCTCGAAGGAGATAATAGAATAAAGGCATTCAATCTCACAAAAATTTCAAAACTGTTATTTCCCTTGCCTCTAGATACTTTTGAATGTCTTCTCAAAAAATCAGGGACAAATTAACAAAGAGGAAGACCTGCGATCCCTGAGACTGGGCATTCAAGAAGGAGAAGAAAGAGGATGATTTTTAAGATGAGCAGAAAGGGACATCCTAGAATGACAGGGAGGCAGCAGAGCTATAGAAACACCAGGCTGGATTATCTCCAGACGATAAAGTATGATCAGGAATGTGTCTCAAAGATAACAACATTTGATTAAAGAAATGTATTGAGAGAAAGCAATAGTAAAAAATGGAATAAGTCAACCAAAATAAAGTAAATTAAGGCAGTCATCAAGAATAGACTCTCCTACCCCCAAAATACACTCAGGTCAGATGGTCAGTTTTATAAACTTTCAAGAGCATACATTTCTTTCAAATACAAATGGTTACAGACTAGAAAGGAAAGGATATATACCTAAATCACTGTGTGAGGTTAGACAACCTTGATGACTGGGCAGGATAACCTAAGAAAAGTATAAGCATATATATAATGATAACAAATTCCTAAATAAATTATTTACAAACACAATTTGCACTGTACTTTACTAAAAATAGGTGGAATAAATTGGATTTATCCCAGAATCTAGCAATGCAATTTATTATATTAACATAATAAAGATAAGAAACCTAATAAATCATACAATATAATTAAACTGTATTAACAAAGTAACAGATAAAAACCTAATTTGATGGAGGAAAAACAGTATTCAGTAAAATTCAAAAATCGTCTAAAATATAATTTGTTATATTAACATAGTAATGGATAAAAACAATTTGATGGAAAAATAAATAGTATCCATCAGATTCAAACTCATTCATAATTTAAAATAATTTTAAAAATTTGTATTAAACTATGAACAGAAGGAAACTTCCTTAATCTAATAAAGTGTCTACTTACCCCCTTAAAAAAAAATCCAAATGATAAGACATTGGATGTGTACCTTTTAAGACAAGAAAAAAAAAAAAAGGCAGAAATGAGTTCCCCATTATTATGCAACTTGAGATTCTATTATTAAATGGAAAAAGGAAATGAACAGAAGTATAAGAATTATAAAAATATAAAATATTGTAACATAACATAAATACTAAGATTGTTGGTATAGACAGTATAAGATAATACACAAACAATTATAACTAGGAAGAGAGTTCAGAAATATAGCTGAACAATTTCAACAATTACAACATAGTGGCAATTTTCAAAAAAAATCATATATATTTATATATTTTATAAACTGTACTTACGTTAATGGAATATAGAATACATACGCAATAACCTTATGGAGATATTTTCAAAATATTACTGATGGGCACAGAAGAAAAATCTAAATAATTATGAGACACATATACTTGGCTATAAAGGCTCAATACTATGAAGATATTTTCCTACAAATTAATCTAAAAATTCAATGCTATTTTAATCACAGCTGTAGCAGGAATTTCCATGGAATTTAACCATTTAATTCGAAAAGTGATATGGAAAAATTAAAGACCGATCTTACAGTGGGCAAGGATTTAGGGAAATGGTAACTTGCAGAAACTGCTGCTAGTTTAAGTGACTTTGGAGAAAAAAAAATTTGTGATATCAAGTCAATTTGCAGATAAACAGAAATGTCATCTCAGAATTTAACATAGAAAGGCTTTTACTTGCACAAGGAAAATATAATCTAATTGAAGAATTATTTGCAATCACTAACAGCTGAGCAATATAAAGTTTTATCAATAGGAGAATCTATCATGTATTATGATATATTCATAGGGTGTAAAACCACAGAGCAACTCAACTAAATAATAAATATCATATACCTTATGTTGGAATAAATAGGAAAGATCTAGAATGATATATAGAGCATGTTAGATTTAATGTAGATTTAATGACAAGCCAAACAACAATAAATTTTGTTTATGAATATATGCAAATGTAACATACTATGAAAACATTTACTGCAAAGACACATATCACTTTTATAATAGTGGTTACATCCAGGGAGGAAAGATATTTGGATCTGAAGGGAATATAAAAGTGTCCTTTCCCTAATTAGCAACTGTTTGAACCTGCTCATAGGAACTGAGGGAAGGTCGGTCATGGAGGCTGAATTAAGGCTATTTCCTCTAATCAAGAAATGGGCGACACAGAAAGGGTTTTGTGCCCAGGAGCCCCACAGGGTCCTGCTCAGTATCAGTATTTATATACACATATATTCATACATGCATGAATGAGTGAAAAGGGTACCATCTGGTACAAAAGTGGTTAATAAATATTTGTTTCACCTCCTTTTTCTCCTTTGCCTTCAGGATAGTTATGATGACTAAACAAGTCAACATACATGTTTGGGTCACAGTTGATGCTGAGAAAAAAGAAGTTGAGTCTGTCTCCCCTTCGACATCTCTGTCCATTTCTATATCTATTAATGCATATGTACTTCTAAATTAGTCTACTGAAAAATATGTAACTATCTGGCATGGCAAAGAAAAATGTGTATGAGGGTAACTGTAAGTTGAATACATGACTATTTTTCAATATACCTAAAATAAAGCTATTCATGATGCCCTCCGTCTCTGAGTTTCACAGCATGCCTAGTGTATAGGAAACAATTCAGTATTCAATTCTAGACTGCCACAAATCTCACTTTGTTATATTAGATATGTTTCCACCCCTAACTTCCTGATGGACTGTAAAAGAGGTATGGCAGCTTCTCCCATGCCATAACATGTAGCTAAATATGTTCTAATAAATAATATCAATTAGGATAAGACATTAATATTCTCTGATATGTCTTCTCTCTTTCCCCATTAAATGTAGTACATGAAAAAATTTAAAAAGCCCAAAACATGAAGAGGGACAGTGAGTGGTTAAAGTGTGAACTCTGGAGCCAGGCTGCTGAAGAGGAGTGTTCTCTCCACCATCTGGAAAAGAGTTGTCCAACCTGTAAAGTGGGATTAGTAACTACCTCTTAAAATGATTCTGGAAGTTCAATCTTTTCTGTTTAAAGCACTTAGAACAGCTCCTGGCCATAGTAAGAGAACAATAATGTTAGCTCTTATTGTTACTATCATTATACAAAGACTGGGGGAAATTTTTAAAGACCCAGCTATTAATGAGAAACACACCTGAAACAGAAAGATGCCCAAAACTTGAAAATAAAAAGATGGATGATGCACCACACACATTATTACAAAATAAAGTGGGAGAGAACCTATCAATACAACACAAAAGAAAATATGTCAGAAAGAATTTAAGGGAATTTAATGGAACAAGGAGAGATATTTATGATTGATAAAAGATAAATTCCATTGGAAAGATATAGCAATATATCAACTTTGAAGAACTTAAGAAATGTAAAGAAAATAAACATCTATAATTATAGTGACAGACATATATATATATATCAAAAACTCAATTAGAAAAATAGAAGAAGCGAGATGAGTAATACAACTATCACTCTTACTATATAGACACATGGGTATAATTAGATGTGAAACTTGTGTGTATTTGCCTATGGTCAGACTTGTTGCTCTGAAACTTCAAATAGTCCTGATGGATCAACAAAATTCAAAATCCAGAAATAATTACGTTATGTTCAGTGGTTCAGAAAACATAATGACCTTCAACCACCTCCTTGGATTCAAGGGCTTCACTTATTCATGCCTAAGCCCCTTTCCTGGGCAGAGACATGGAGATAAAACCTCCTTAGTGTACTACATTCAGTTGGTCATGCAGATTAGAGACCCTGGCCATTTAACCGCTCTCAGAGCAAGCCCCTTTCAGTGCTGTGTGTAAGTCTGCATAACCATTGTGAATCATTATTTTCAAAAGTCATGTTAACTGAACAGATTGTTTCAGATGAGTGAAAGATAGAGATTGCAGCAAAATGCACATATGACATAAAACAAAGAAGACCCTTTTATTTTTAAGGGTGAAATATTGTAAGGAAGCCTGGAATTCCCAAGGGTCACCCTGCCCAACAGGCTACAAAAGATTCTTATTATCTTAGATGGGTGCTATGAGATATCGGAAGAGAAAAGATAATGTAAAATCTGCAAAGTTAAATTGAATTACTTGGGTGATATCATACACATATATTATTGAAGGTCTCTTTTACGGAATAACTGGAGCTATGAATGTGTTAGGCACGGCTAAACATGTTTGGAGGAGGCACAGCAAAGCTGCATCCCTTCACTGCCAAAGGTTAACGGTGATTAACATCTTTAAAATGATGCTCTACATTTTTCAATCATTTGGTGTGTTAAAAATCTAATAATACACCACAGCTGGAGGCCACTACTATTTCTTCAATTGATTTAACGTTGTGCTTTATCTTAAAAAATAATTTAAATGAAAATCAGTTGTGATTTTGACAGAAGGATATTAAAACATGCTTTATTCAGATAGTTATGAAGAACACTAAAGATATTAAACTAGTTAGACCTCCCAGTCTGCCAAAACTATAGAATTAGAATAATAAACAAAATAGAGAAACATCCTATATGTGAAATTCAGAAACATTTCACAATACACTACTTTCTTTATAAGGGCTTAACAGATACTAACCAAGAGACTGGTATCATTTTGATGTACTTAATTGTGCTCTTAAAATATTTACAATCACTCTTAAGACCCAGGTCAACACTGCACCTACTGAGGCTTTTTAAAGGGTGTTTACCTCTCAGTAAGTTGATATGGATAATTTGAGGTGAGAAAAAACATACTCTATTCATCTTTACTAGAACTCTGATTTCTACCACTCAGCCTGCCCACTGAAGTAACTTTAGCCCTTGCTATAGAGGATCTCAATCCAGATTCAAGGTGTTTCTGTTTGCATACCCACATTTGTTCACAGAGAAAATAATAGAAAAGCAAGAAAAATAAAAGGTGTCAATCTTTACCTTTGTTTTACTCATATATATATTTGTATGTCATATTTCATATTTGATTTATAGAGAAATCACATTGTTTGCTCCCATTTGAACGTCCTTACATTTTAACTGTATCCATTTTAATTATATCCAGAAATAAGACAAGTTGGCTACCCATGACTACAATATTCTCTCATAAGCTCCACAAGACAGACAAATGGTCAGATGTTTCGTCACTCTCCCAGCAGTGGCCCTCTGACCACGAACACCACTTATGTTTGGCCTCTTGCCCTCCATCCAAAATTGGCAAATGGTCCTAGGAAACAAGCAGATGCAGACCATCAGCTGACATCTTTCTGGTTATCTTCATAAAGAATCTTGGCTCCCTCATCCTCACTGCTTCAGCAGCCCCATGGTCACTTTGTATTTTACCTAAAATTCTAGTTTTTCTCAGCAAGAGAGTTGGTCAACTACAAGCTGTTTAATGGTACGGGGAAGTAAAAGTTGATTTATGTAAATGGGCATTGACTTTGCCATAGTCTCAAATGCATATGGGCGTATATAAGTAATGTTTTCAAACTAAATTGCATAATTAAGGGTATAAGTAATATTTGAAGGAAAAAAAAAAAATAGTGACTAGATTGAAAAATAAGACCACAACTCTTCTCTGCCTATAGAGGGCAAAAAGCATCAAGTCCATGATCTGGGCTCTTCTGATGTGGCAGTACACCAAAACTCACTTCTGTGAAAAGGGGAGAAAAACCTTGGGAATTTTGCTTTTTGTGTTATCCTGTAGCCTTAATTTTGTGTGTATTCTTTGCACTCCTTGCCAAAAAAAAAGCAGCTCTTGCCAATTCTCATACCTAGAACAACTCAGATATCTGTGGTTTTCTGAGGCTCAGCCTGTGTGCATATATGTGTATTTGTGGGGGGTTGTATTCAATAGAAGAAGGCATTTATAAGAAAGCACACACATGTTTGAGCACGTGCATGTACATGCACACAAGCACACACATTAACCCAATAACTGCCTAAAGCAGAATTCACTTGATATGATATCTTACAAAAACACAATAAAGACAGAATTTAAACTAAGAGTATAGTCAAAACTAATCACTTGTATTTTTAAAGTACACTAACATTTAAAGTCAAGGTTAAAATTAGGCTATTCATAAAGGAAGGACCAAAAACACCCCACTAGATATACCATACTTAATGATATAGCCAAAGAGATAATCAGAGGGGAAGATTAGTCTTAATTGCATTCATTAGAAATTAAGGCAAGCTAAATTAAATTAATTGAATTTCCCCAACCCCCACTTCACCCCCAAATATAAACTAGGGGTGAACAGACATACACACACTATATATGTTATATGTATATAATATATATATGCATTAGAAAATAAAGTAGAATTAAAGAATTAAGACAAAAGCAGAAATGTGATTTGAACATATTTTGAAACTTTTACATTCCACTGCAAGCATTAAAACTGGTATATTGAATGTTTCAAATTTTTAAAAATAGCCAAATTAAAGAAAAGAAAAGAGAATTTCCAGAGACGAAAGTGGAAAATAAGAGAATCTCCCATTTTAAGTTGTGGTTGAAACCTGAAGCTACAAAGTGTAGGAGGTGGCCACAGGTACAGGATCCTGAACCTCGACGTTCATGCAACTTCTGGGACCAAACCTCGGTAAATTGTTTGCTGCAGAAGGTAAAAATTAGATTTCCTGGGTAAAGTTAGGAATTGCCAATTCAGAGTTGGGGTTGAGAGACCTTGATCTTGTCACTTCCATACACCTACACACAAACTATAAACCAACTTAAAAGACAAACCACACTCTGGAAGAATACTATAATTATTATAATTGCAATATTATAATCGACAAAGTGATAGTCTACAGATTATATAAAATATACTTACAAATCAATAAGAAAAAGATAACTCAAAAGGAAAAGTAGTTTAAGGATATAAATAAAACGTTCAAAGAAAAGGAAATCCAATTACATGTATATGTATGTGTTTACTCTCTCAGGTTCAGGGAAATGCACATTGTTGAAACAATGATGTACCATTTGCAACTATTAGAGTGTCATTTATTTCTTAATTGGCAATAACATCTATTAGGGTTAAGCAGAATGGGAGGAAACAAATATCCTCATGCACTGCTAGAGGCAGTGTCTTGTCAATAGATGACCATTGCTATATAAAATTATTTATTGATAAATCTGCAAAGCTAGATGAAATAAATATATTTTAGAAAAAATAAAAAGTCACTGAAGAGCCATTGAACATGCTAATAAAGCAAATATGCTGGAATAAATTAAAAATAGATATCAAAAATACTGCAAAAAACTCACTAGGCTTACATAATTTCAGGATCATTTTTTAATTAAACCATCTCAGCATAAAATATTTATTTAATGTGACATATTAACTAGTCAAGATTTCACTATTCTCCCCATGAGACAAGTGTGATGATATTAAAATGAGATAGATGCATAGTACACAAAATGCGTAAAACAATATTATTTTTAGAGGTACAGATATCCCAAATACAGTATTTTCAAATTAAAATTTTCAGTGTATTATAATTTGATATCATGAACAAATAGAGATTATCCTAGTGATAAAATGGTACCTCAATATTATAATTTATGAGACTTGTTATATTAAGAGATTAAAGAGTAAAGCAAACATCTCAATAGTTGAACATAAGTATTTGATGTAGTTCAACATTTAATTTGTTTTAAAAGCTCATAATATGCCAGATTTACAAAGAAATTATACATCTATAATTTCTTTGTAAATCTGGCATATATATATATATATATATAATTTCTTTGTACTTTTTGGCAATTTTTTTTGGCAAAGGGCCAGATAGTGAAATATTTTTAGCTTTACAATCTGTACTTAATTCTGCTCACCATTGGAGCTTGAAAGCACCCATATGTGGATAAGTGTACGTATGGCTGTTTTCCAGTGAAATTTTATTTATAAAAACACAGACTACTGGGCATTTGGCACATGGATTTGCTGAACCCTGTACTAGAAACTTTCTGCCAACCTTAAACTTATGAATGAAAAATTAGACATATTCCCGTGAATTTACGAAAAAGATTTAGATGTCCACTATCAGTACTACTGTTGAATACTGTTAAATTCCTAGCCAGTGCAAGATAAGAAACAAAAAGAATTATGTATTGGAAAGGAGGAGCAAAAACTACCATTACTTATAGATGTTTTGATTGACAGAGAAACAACTGCAAAAGTATTAGAAAAAATAAGATTATAATGATAGGATCTTATAAAAAATCAATCACTTTCCTATATGCAAGCAGTTAGAAAATCCAATGGAAAGGGATTCCATTAGTAACCATGCCAAGGTCCAAAATACATCTTGGAATAAAACTAACCAGAAATATTATCCAGTAAGAAATTTTTGTTTCTCTGTGGAAAGATTGAAATGGCAGTCACTATAATTTTCAATAAATGTAATGCACCTCACAATCAAAATCCCAAGATATTTAAAATTTTTTTTGTGGAACTTACTCAGGGTTCCTAAAAGTTCTATTTGGTTCTTTTTAAAGCATGCCATATTATTTTTATGGATTCTACTTATGTTTTCAATTACCACTGTTATTTATTTAATCATATTTAGCATGCTTTTTGATATTTTATATCTTTCAATGTAAATTTCTGAAGTCCTATGTATGGTATTTACATTTTATATTTTGTAATTATTCTTAATTTTGATACCTGGCTTTCTTACATGTGTGTGTTTAACTTTCATATCCACTAGAATTTTATCTGTGGAGATCTCTGAGGTCTATACTAAGATTGTGTTCTTCCAGAGAATATTTGACTTTGACTCTGACATTTTGTCCACTTTAAGTTTTGGATGATGTATATAGTGTAAATTTAGGCCCTAAATGCACATAAAGGCTGACCCACTATTATAGCGTCTAAGGGGAAATTTTGAGTCCTTCTACCCAGAGCCAAGCCAGACATATATTTCCTAACTGCCTGTGCTGGTAATGATTTTTCCACTCACAGTGGCTCATGTCTTTCATGAGAGTTCACTTTTTAGTGGAGTTTCAGATATCATATCCTTTCATGTATGGGATCAAGCCTTTGTAACTTTCCGTATAGTGATGAATGTTCATCAAAACAATGACCATTAAGACCAAAGCTCTAGGACCCTGTCATTAGGAAGTGGACCACTGCCATCTAAATTCACTTACAAAGACTCAAGTTTTGTCTAACATCTTGACCCCAGAAGATATCCAATACTAAAAACTATCCTATGTTTAAGAGATATACTTATAATAATCTATATATCATTTATCTGAATTTTTAGGTGTTTTATTGCTGCAGATTTCCCAGATAATTTAATCTACATTATTACAATAGATAGAAATCTCTTGTATTATATGTCTAGATAGAACTAGGAAAGTTAAAATGTCTCCCACACTTTACCTGATATCAGATAATTAGAGGCATGCTTGGTTTTGTATATATTTAGATTTACAAAATATTCTCTCCGATGACAACATTTATAAAATCACCCTGCATCACATTTCTTTACAGGACTTATTATTTCTTGTCCTGTTACATGTTTAGTTGTATATTTATTGTCTCTGTGCTTCATTCTCTGTCATAACCCCCGTAAGAGTGAGGCTCAGCACAGAGGAAATTTGTTGGAAGGTGGAGATATTGAAAAATATCCTCTGAACTGAGAAGATACTTTGAGACCAAAAAATGAAGAAGGCAACTCCATAAAGTGCAATTATGTTTTCTGTGAATAACTTACATACAGGCAGGATTGGGCAGACAATGATCCAGAAACATTTGCAGCTGCACTTTGCACCACTAAAAGGGGTACAGGAGAAACCAAAGAAGCCAAAGCTGAAATTAAAATCTGACTACTAAGGGAGAAGCATGTTAGCACCAATGGGAAACCCAGGATTTTTCCTACCCCTGCTCCCCCTCCACCCCGTGAGGTCTCAGGACAATTAACCATTTATGTCAGCAAAAGCCATTCTTCCAGTTTTCATATCAGATGAAGGCAAGGGTAAAAATTGACAGGAAGCTTATCTGGCTTGGCTGCATTCATTGTGAGTAGGCTAAAGCCTAAATAAAATTTAAAAGGTCAGTTCTTCAGTCACTCTACCTACATATCAAGCAATCAGTGACCTTATAGTGCTCTTGGTTATTTTTGTATTGAACAAGACAGAATACAGAACATTTTCATCATCCCATCAACACAAGAAAATTCTATTGGACAGCTCTGGCTTGGAACATTCTGGAGGATCAGAGAAGATTGTAGAGGGAGAAAACTTTCTGCAGTAAGGATTAAAGTATTTGGACACTTGTTCTTTATATGTAAAGAAAGGGGTATCCAGGATTCAAGGAACTAGAGATAAACCCTATGTTTTCCAACTTTTGCCACCAAGACCACTTGCCAAAAATATTTAGTTATTTTTAACTTAATAACAGTAACACAATAATAATTATTAAGCAGAATTTTGTTTGAATCTTCTGCAGGGAAAGAATGCTTAGAGTTTTTTATTTGTTTGCTTTTTCTTGCATCTAGTTATAATAGTTTAACATCTAGTTAAATTAAAACTATTTTTTTCTTTTTCACTATGTGCTTTCCTAAGATACTCAATATGGTTTCACGTGTATACAAGCTGTCTCTATAATGCTAAAGCCAATGAAAAACTGAGAGTGTTGAATGTTTTTATTCAAGAAATTATTTTAACTTATATTTTAAGCAATAACTTTAAAAATCAAATGGACAAGTCTCAGTGACTAGTTTGCAAGGTTTATGACTCATTTTTCCTTGTATTTTCCCAGTTCTGTTCTGATAAATAATATCAGAACTTATTTAGCCAACCCCAACCCAATCCAGTGTTCTCTATCTCCATTAAGGATGCATTTATGTCACACTTTCCACATTTTGATAATTTTCTATGTCTAAATATTGCTACCACAATGTAGAATTCAAAACAAAAAAATAAAAAACAAAAGCATTGCCCAGCCTCATTTGCTTCTTGCTTTTAGGGACAAGATAGTTATAGTTTATCTTCTACCGATCAAATGAACACACATAAGACTTAAATCAGAATGGAGTAACGTGAGAAAGGAAGCTAGACCAAGGACAATCATTTTTGCTGGTTTGGGTTTAACAAAGGCAGTATGTTCTATAGCCAACCACTGGGGAGACAAATTCCTGATTCCATAACTTTCTGACCACAAGAGAGGCAGCACTGGTACTACATCCAGCAAAAGCAAATGTGGCTTCCCGTTCTTGTAGCTTCCTGAGGATGGAAGAGGGAATTCAGGTCTGGAAACAGTAGCTATGTAAGTAGCTTCCTGATTCAGAGCTTCCTAATCATGGTAGAGACAGCAGCAACTTTGCCTGAGGTCTTTCTCTTGGAATGCCTCTAATGATTCTTTGAATTCTCTATATCCTTCAATAAATTCCTTTCTCATAAAGTTGTCTACAGTGGATTTTATCATCTGCAACTAAGATTCCTGGCCACTGGAGCCTCAGCAACATAGAGGCAAGAACCGAAGAGATCCATCCTACATCAAAAGAAAGTTGCTGTCATCATCATTATCATCATCATCATCATAATCATCATCAAATAGTAATTTATGTCCAATGAAAGTTGCCCAGAATTTTATAAAGTCCTGGGTTCAGTGATGAGATTGAGCTACAGTTTTTTTTAGTTTTTGTTTTTTGTTTTTTCAGCACTAATCTCCAGTTGAACAGTGGCTAATATTCTAAAAGGATATAAAAGGATGAGCCCAGAGCCAATGTCTTCAGTTTTTACTTGTTGTTTGTAGATTCTTTCTCTCATGTAATATGTTCTTGATTCTTTCTTATAGGACTGGACTCTGCCAAACGAGAGAAAATTTGGTGAGTATTCTGAGGATATCAACTTTATTCCCAGTTTTAGCCCATGTTCCACGTTCTCTTCATTCAAATTTTCTTACCTGTGGAAATAATGTAGGCAATATTTTGGACAGCACAGCCCCAGGGTCTTTAAATCAAGCTCCTCTTGTCTCTCATTTAAAAAGATGCCCACAACAAAGAGGTCTTCTATATTGTGGGATGGCTTTTGTCCATCTTTAGCAGTCCGTTTGGTCTCTCTCTTATCTTGCTGGAGTGGAAAACCAGCCATGTAACTGAAACACATATATGACATAATTCTCATCAAAGTATGTTAACTTATTCAGGGGGAAAAATAGTGGGATACAACAATAACTTCAATATAATATAAGTCTGTATTTTCCATGCCTAAGCTAAGTTAATTTTTAAATAAAGGAACAATATAACAATATAAAGGCAGTAGGATACCACACATTCCAGAAAGAGCCATGACAGGTTCTCAAACTCATCTCCAAAGTAATTATACGGGAAAGAGGTAGAAAGTTGGCTGTGTTGTCCAGAACAATCGGTCTTCTGTGTTTTCAAAAATGCCTCATTTCTCAAAGTCACAGGGGACAAAAAGACTTTAGGGTGAAAGTAGTTATGGTACAAAAAGAGCAAAAATGGCCAGGCTCTAGAGAAGAGGGGAGATAAACTAGCCATAAACAGCACCAGTGGTCTCTTCCAGATGATTCTGATTTCCCCCCTCATATTTCTGGCCATGATAATAAAAAAAAAAGAAAAAGAAAGTTTGAATTTGTTTTGAATCAGAGACTGTGGGGCTCAGAGGTCTATGTTTAGGAAGATTTGAATTCTTGCTAAGAGGAAGCTATAAACAAATCCTTTTATTTTTATTCTAGAATTCTTCCCTTAATTTAGACACCTGGTAAGGCACATTCAACCTTCTTAGATACTGTGGGGTTTAAAAATTTTAACATCATAAGCATATTGTGTGGGAATAACAAGAAATTCAACAGGATTTACTTGTTACCTTCACTTCCTCTGTCTCTTCTCAAGAATTTTAATACCATCTACTTGTATTAGGCAAATGGCCTCCTTGTTTCCATAAGTCCCTAACTCAGAAATTGGCAAACTTCTTCTGTAAAGGGCTTGATAGTAAATATTTCAGGCTATGTGTGTTATTTGGTTTCTATCTCAACTTCTCTGCTCTGCTGTAGTGCAAATGCAAATGTAGGCAATACTTAAACCAATAAGTATTGGTTGCGCCAATAAAACTTTTTTGTACAAAAATAGACATTGAATCAGAGTTGGCCCATGGGCTGTAGTTTCCTGAACTGTACCTTAAAATCAAGAACACTAGTTCTCTACCTGTAAAG
Source organism: Balaenoptera physalus (assembly GCF_965194825.1). Classification (NCBI taxonomy): domain Eukaryota; kingdom Metazoa; phylum Chordata; class Mammalia; order Artiodactyla; family Balaenopteridae; genus Balaenoptera; species Balaenoptera physalus. The sequence continues at coordinate 18,657,560 of NC_138894.1, forward strand.
TTTGAAACACTCTTTGGAGAGGGATATAGCAGATTTTATCAGGCAAATAACATTTGATAAAGAATACTAGAAAGGGCACTAGATTTAGGTCAGGGGCAGAAAGTCAAGTACTAGTTTCAACGTACGCAAAACAAAACAGCCAGAAAAGCAAAAGCTAGTAACATGAGTCCAGGATCATACAGGATCTGCAGTCTGAAGCAAAATAGAGGGTTAAAAGTGTAGACCACACATATGTTACAGGTATGACAATAGGTAGAGATTAAAGGAAGAGATTTAAGCAGTCCCTAGATGGAGATTATACAGAAGGAAAATCCTTGGCACTTAAGGAAAACAGTGGCTTTAGCTAGGTATCCCTTATTCAAAACAGGGGCTATGAGATAAGTAAGACTGGATAGGAACTTGTCAGTGTTAAGAAAACCTATTTGGAGCAGGAAGCAAGATGATAGAGATACATACAATTTCTGACACTTATGAAGCTCATTGGTGAATTAAGGATGATAACGCTGTATTAAAGAAGTTCTACCTCACCATGTTCAGGGATAAACCTGGTATCAGTCCTCTTCTCCACTGTGTACTCTTATGGTGCCTCTCTCCCACTCTAGATTCTCTCCTGACTATATTGTGTCCCAAGTCTGAAGATTGGCCCATACAAATGTATGACATTTATCTGCTCTTCTGTTTTCATTTCAGTACCCATTTGATGGACACATTTGTCTTCTGATATAATGACCGCTGATTATTTAGATGAGATAAGCTGAAAAAGGTGAATACTGAAAAGTGTTTGAATGAATTACACTTAGCACTTAGCTTAAGAGGGTCTTTCAACAAACAAACGTTTTGGCATCCTTTCTTCTTTGAAAGGTAATTCTTTAGTATGGTAGAAATTATACAAAATGCTACTGATTTGGTGCACATTCTGCTAGCTGAATTGAATCTTTATGTTGGATAGCTTCTTCTATAACCTGATGCATTCACTTATTAATGTGTATTGCCTTCGCAATGTGTGTAGATTTGATTTCATATTGAAGAGGATACATATGGGTTTAAGCAGTATGTTTCAAGCACCAAGATAGTACTTTTGATGTTCATGTTGTTAATTGCAGTTGTTTTATGCCAAAAACAGCCAAGATCTCACAAGAAGAATATATTATTACCCTAATGAGGGTTCTCAAAAGGAACTGCTAAAATGCGATATTCAGTGTGATGCCAGTTCCATTCTGTCTGTTTTGTATTTGTTCTTTCCTTTCCATCTCCTCTCCTTAACAACTTTATTTCCATAGGCTTACACCAGGGATCTCCAAAGTGAGATTCATGCACTTCTGAGAGTTTGGAATATTATCCTGTAGGGCACAGGAAGAAAATCCTAGAATTGGTGTCAACATATATTCTTTAAAAATAATGAAGATTTTAAGCTTACTGATTTGAAAATGTTTATATATTTATGTTCTTTAATATACAAGATACGTAATTATGCATAAAAGGCATATAATATAATTTATAATATAATATGGTTATGATATTCTTTATGTAGATTGACAATGGTACCCTCATTCAGTTTCTAAGTTAGATGTTCCTGTGTCACATAGAATATCCAAGATATCTTGAGGGAACAGTGGGATTCCACAAGGCAGAATGGGTGAAACTATGGAAATTGAGTAAAAGTTTCAACATGTTTCAACGCATGCTATTTATTATGAATTACTTCAATTTTAAAATTCGTGCCATTTCCAAAATACATGGATAGCAACATTTGTTCTAATCCAGTAAAGAAATATAAACAAATAAATAAAAACATATAAGAGAAGAAAGATTCTCAACAGTTAATTGTTTCTTTATCAAATATGATGCTTTATGGAACATTTTTATGCATAACTACTGGTTGTGAAGCTGACTTGACTAGAATCAAAAATAAACAAGAATTCCAACCACTGAAAGGGACTCCAGATGGATTTTGTTGCTTTCAACTTTCTTCTATTCCCCTCCGTCCTTCATTGCTCCCAGAGTGACCTAACTTCTTGAAACTCACTACCAATCATGTCATCCTCCTTTTCACATGCACACACTGGTCAACCTGAGTACACATAATCTTCAGAAAAGTATAAGACTCACCACTTTGTGAGCCTTCTACTCTTTTACTAAACCCATTTTATACTGTTGCCACATTAGACTACATAAGTATTTCTGAATAACCTTACCTAGAAAATCATGAACTTCCACATTCCTCTTTTATATCTCAAACATTCTGCATTTTCTAAGTTAATCTCACATGGTATCATCTTCATAAACCCTTTTGTATTCTCCCTACTATTATTTCATATCTCCTTTCATATTCCCATTTTGTGCAGTTGTCTTGTCTTTTATTTCTTTTGAGAGAAGCAGTTTTGTCTTATTTGCTTTTGTCGCATACTAGGACTCTTTGTTGAACTGAATAGATTACTCCTCCTACAAACTTAGTTGAAGGCTTATCTCCCACAAACCTTCTGTAACTATTCAATCTTTGTCTGAGCCCCATCAATGGATATCTACAGACCTTTAGTGAGAAGAAAATCATGTTAAAATGTTACAGCCATGTTTTATGTTTATCTGGATTGTATACTTCATGAAGACAAAGACTATGCAATATTCTTGATCTGAATCTGATAACTCTTAACACAGAGCTTAGTAAGCTGATTAAACGCATGCTGGTTAACATTATTCTAAAGCTATAGTTTTGTTTCACAACTCATTTGGACAAAATAAAACCTTCTGTGTCAGATTGTACTTTTTAACAATGACCACAACATTATCTCCTAGCCCACGTGACACTGTTTCCATCAAGAGGTGTGGTCTCATGTCTCCTCTTGAATTTGAGTAGGATTGTGACTTTCTTATAACCAATATAATGCTGTGGAAATGATACGAAGTAACTTCTGAATCTTGGTCAGAAAAGACCATGCAGATTTTTGCATTGCTTGCTGACCAATCATGGATGGAGCCCTGAACACCATCTAAAAATTCTGCCTACCCCTGAGGCCACTGAGTTGTAAGCCGAGCCACGTGGGAAGCTGTATGTAGACTCTTCAGTTTGAACTCTTAGTTTCTGCATTTTCTCATTCCAGGTTCCAGGTATGTGAGTGAATGAACATTCAGATGATTCTGTTCTCCTGATGTTGAGTCAACCCAGCTTTTAATTCTCCCCACTCCAGGCTCCAGATATTGTGGAACAGGGATAAATCATTTCTGCTTTGCTGTTTCTAAATTACTAAACCAAAGAACCTGTGAGTATAGTATGAATGTTGTTAAGGTTGGAATACTTTGTTATGCAGCCATGTTACCAGGAACAATTTTTTTTTTTAATTTTGAGGAAAATATTTTTATGCAAACAAATGTGTTAAATATAACCTATGCTTATGGTTTTAGACATATCCTAAATAACCCTACATGGGCTCATAAATTTCTATATCGCAAACTCTGAAGCCTTGTCACCACTTGGCCTTCTAATGCAATCTCACAGAAGACCCCAAATAGTCAAAGTAATCTAGAGAAAGAAAAACAGAGCTAGAGGCATCACACTCTCTGACTTCAGACTATACTACAAAACTATAGCAATCAAAACAGTATAATACTCACACAAAAACAGATACATAGATCAAGGGAATAGAATAGAGAGTCCAGAAATAAACACATATTCATACATATTCATATAGTCAATTACTCTATGAGAAAAGAGGCAAGGATACACAATAAGGAAAAGACAGACTCTTCAATAAGTGATGTTGAGAAAACTGGACTGCTACATGTAAAATGAAACTGGGACACTTTCTTACACCATATACAAAAATAAAGTCAAAATGGATTAAAAATTTAAATGGAAGACATGAAACCGTAAAACTCCTAGAAGAAAACATAGGAAGCGATCTCTTTGGCATTGGTCTTAGCAATAATTTTTTTGGATATGTCTCCTCAGGCAAGGGAACTAAAAAGCTTTTGCACAGCAAAGGAAACCACCAACAAAACAAAAAGGCAACTTACTGAATGAGAGAAGAAATTTGCAAACAATGTATCTGATAAGGGTTTGATATCCAAAATATATGAAGAAGTTGTAAAACTCAATATTAAAAAAAATTTTTAAATGAGCAGAGGGCCTGAATAGACATTTTTACAAAGAAGACATACAGATGGCTAACAGACACATGAACAAGTGCTCAACATCACTAATTATGAGGGAAATGAAAGTCAAAACCACAATGAGATACCACCTCATCTGCTGGAATGACTATTATCAAAAAGACAAGAAACAACAAGTGTTGGCAAGGATATGGAGTAAAGGGATCCCTCGTGCACTGTTGGCCGAAATGTAAATTGGTGCATGCCTTATGTAAAACAGTATGACGTTTTCTAAAATAACTACAAATAGAGGTACCATATGACCCAGTAATCCTACTTCTGGTTATTTATCCAAAGAAAACGAAACCACTAATTTGAAAAGATATATGTACCCCTATGTTCATTGCAGCACTACTTAAAATAACCAAGATATGGACACGTGTCCATACATAGATGAATGGATAAAGAAAATGTGAGATATCTATATCTATATCTAGTAGATATGTCTATATATCTACTAGTATATATGTCTATATATCTCTCTATATATCTATGTATATATATATACATAGATATCTATATCTATATATATGTCTATATATCTATATATCTATATATATATCTATGTATATATATATACATCTATATCTATATCTATATGTCTAGATATCTATATCTATATCTAGTAGATATGTCTATATAGCTACATAGTAGGTATGTCTATATATCTATATATCTATATATATCTATATATCTCTATCTATCATCTATCTATCTATCTATCTATCTATGATGGACTATCACTCAGCCGTAAAAAGAATGAAATCTTGCCATTTGCAGCAACATGGATGCATGGATGGAGGGTATTATGCCAAGCGAAATAAATCATTCAGAGTAAAACAATTACCATATGATTTCACTTGTATTTGGAATATAAAAAACAAAACAAATGAACAAAAAAACAAAATAAAAACAGACTCAGACTGCTGGTTGCCAGAGGGGTGGGGTGTGGTAGGACAGACAAAATAGGTGAAAGGGATTAAGACGTATAAATTTCCAGCTATAAAACAAATATCATGGGGATATAATGTGTACATAGGGAATATAATCAATAATATGGTAAAAAGACATTGAATCACTATGTTGTATTCCTGAAACTAATTTAACATTAAAATTTAATGTAAAATTTTAAAAAACTTTAAAAGTTAGTATGATCCCCTAATTTTCTACAGCAATAATTTATAAGGGAAACAAGATGGGACCCCAGAAGAAATTTTGAATAATCATCAGAGGGTAAGAACCTTTTTTTATCCTTCTGCAATCATAATCGATGATTCTTTTCTACTCTGACAGCTGTGTTTTGGGAAGTCAATCAACTTTAATTACATGGATGTTCTCCTGGATTTCAAAGATAAATAAGTTCCCCCTAAAATTTAGCAAGCTTGCCTTCTGTTCATTGACAGAGAGATGTAAGCAGCGTTTTTCTCAGTAAGTTCTACCAAGTGAAAGTGAACTAAAGTATCTGGCTCACCCAAAACCTGGTGACTCTCAGAACAGCTATCATCGTAGGGGCAGAGGCAGGGAGAGGTGCTAGAATCAGGGTAGCATTCATCATTCCCACTTTTACCGAGGGAGAAATTGAGCTCTGAGCAAATCAATAAAGTGATGTGTAGCCAGGTGCTGTATGTTCTATAAACACATGAATCAGTACTATTCTACTTGTAATTTACAAAGATAGCAGTCCTTCTTGGTGATCACTGACCTTAGCTGACTCTCTTGCCAGCAAAAAATAAATAAATAAATTTAATTTAATTTAAAAAATTGAGCATTTCTCAACTAAATTGTTTACCAACTACATAGAAGAGCTTGGGCTGTTTATGTCCTGGGAATAATTCCTGTCACAACCAAAAGTACAATAAAAATGTTTCATGTCGAGAAGAAGCCACATCTGCTTTAATATTTATCAATAGTGTTCATGTAGTCTGTTCTAACTGCTTGCTAAGATTCTGACCCTCTGGTTTGCTTTCCTCATTGGCTGTTGTGTTTTCTGTGGTCCTTGAGTTTTTATCTTGCTATCTTGAATGTCAATTTCCTTGGAAATTCTGATCACACCAAAATTTAATCTATTTGAAAAGACTGCAGTTTTTCTAGTTCATGGGCTAAGTAAGACATTCCACCTTAGCCAAATCCTTGGATAATGTGTAGTATTTCTCTATGAAAGCTACCTTTACTAATTAGGTAAGTAATACAAAATATACATTTACACTTGATTTATATTGGACGGTAGGACAGCAAGCTGACTTGCTGAAACAAAGTTTTCCCATGAATATTTATTGGCATTTGTTTATGAGCAAAATATATTATCTTAGTTTACCTAAAATAATTCTAAGCTTAAGCTTTTTATTCCAACCAGGCCATAAATGGGTTTACTTTGCAGGGATTTTGAATTACCTTTTTCCTTTAAGCTTCAAAGGGCTCAACAAGTTTTCCAAGAAAATCTTTTTTTTTTTTTTTCCAAGAAAATCTTAACCCTACTTTGAGATACTCCCTCCTAACACTTCAAAACATAGATGGAATAACCAGATAATTTTCCTGAAAAATGTTATATCTTTGCTGATCTTTGGAGGAAGGTTAGTTTCTTCCAGCCCACAGCTTCATGTGGGTACTTTTATCAGGGAATACTTCTTCCTCGAGTGGATGAGATTTGGAATTAGGAAAGCTGTTCTTACTTTGGTATCTAGTATTACCAAGTCATTGCTAAAATTGGCTCTATTCCTAGTGAGTATGATTATTTCCAAAAGCTAGCTACAGTTCTTGTTTTTAAGTGGGACTAGGCCTGTGACAGATTTGCTTGAATATCTTCTAAGACCTTGATAAACCACTTTTACTGGGAGAGCTGGATGCTGTGCCTACACTTCTCTGAGTCCCAGCTTTGTCTGTTACAGGGCACCTCGCTTGGCTCCAAATTCAAAAAATTTCCCAGGAGTTCATATCTTTGTGTTTCAGAACAAATCTTCTAGCTGTGGACATCTACTAGTTCAGATGAGATTGGCATTTATTTAACTTTCTACCTTGGATATTGTGATGTTATGGGTTGAATTATATACTCCCTCCACAAATTCATATGCTGAAGGCCCAATCCCCATTATCCCAGGATGTGACCTTATTTGGAAATAAGGTAGTTGGAGATGCAGTTAGTTAAGACAAAGTCATTAAGATAGGCCCGTATTCATTAAGACTGATGTCCCTATAAAAAGGTGAAATTTGGACACAGACACAAACACATGAGAATGCCATGTGAAGATGAAAGCAGATGTCGGATGATGCTTCTGCAAGCCAAGAGATGGCAAAGATTGCCAGAAAACCAGCAGAAACTAGGGGAAAAGCATGGGACAGATTCTCCCTCACAGCCCTCAAAATGATACATTTATTTCAGACTTCTAGCCTCTAGAATTTTGAGACGATCAATTTCTGTTGTTCAGTTTGTGGTACTTTTTAAAACAACTCTAGGAAACTCATATATGGGATTTAGGGTTAGCACTTCTTACACATTAATTCCATACTCCTAGTTGTGGCCTAGAATGCTTAGACCACAAAGGCCACAACTCTTCTGTAGTGTTCCTAATCCTTTTGTGCACTGTAACATTCCCTGGTTTACTTCTCTACTCTGACTAAATGGGAATATCAAGGTGATTTAGGATATTACACATATACTCTTGTCAGAAAAGTATACTCACAGATTTGTATTAAATTACTATTAGCATTATGAATTGTTATATGGTATAGCTTCAGCATGCAAATATAATAAAGTAAAAAAAAATTAACATTGCAGTCAAATTCAGATCCATTCGATGACAGAAAAAAAATCAACTAAAGCATTCTTAGGTGTAAATATAGATAAATAATAGAATTTGTTCTTAAAATTAATTATGAGAACCACAGTTGATATGAGTTCATGAGTATGAGAACAGATGCTTTAGAGCTGACTTCAGACAGGAATCATTTGACCTATATTTCACGCTGCCTGTTCAATGCCAGTCTCTATGTTAACCTTAGATTTGATATTTGAAGTGGTTGGAACAAACAGAGTATAATAATTATGTGAGGGAGGAAGGAACTTGGCTTTACTGCTATTTTTTTTGAGTGCATATTGGTTTGATTTATTCCCAAAAAGGTGTGTTGTAGTATTACTTGCAGGAGGCCAAGTTTTTTATAGATATTTGAATTTTCAGAAAATGTATCCAAGATTTCAAGGAGATTATGTTATCCCTCTTTTTACCAAAGGGTCATTTCAATCGTATTTGTTTCTGAGGAATAGAATTGATGTAAATCGAATTGCATTAAACTTGCCTCACCAAAAACAAATAAGTAAACGAATGTCCAAGTGGTTCTTATTTATTTCATCTGCTCTAGGAAACAAGATTCCGTCTTTAAGTACTAGCTTGATTCCTCTGTTGAAATTCCAAAACTCTATCCACGCCAAGTCCAAGACAAACATTTGTAGAGGATCATCACATTTCCCTCACTAAGTCTGGTTGTGGGATCAGAGTTCTTACCACAGTGATCCACAGAGCTTCTATGAGATGCTAAGAAATGGTTTATGACTTGAAACATATTTGTCATCCTTGTTTATTGGTATCATTAACTTTATTTCATAGAGATAACTATATACTTAATCTATAGTAATTGAAGTCAGTGTCTAGAATATTACATATGCAGGTTTATAAAATAGTTTTGAATTTGACATGTATCTTTAAGTAAGTTCTGTAGACTAGAATATACACATTTACAAACATGTATATTAAAATTATAAATAAGACTATATATGTTATCAATTTTCAGACTCTATGTAGTATATAGATGAAACATTTTTTCCAGGGAGGAACCGGAGTCATAGCTTTGACCTAATCTCATTTGAAACTTCTCCTCTTGCCGTTGATCCTTTTCTTTTTTCAGACCAGCCCATGCAATGTTCCAATCATGAAAAGTTACTTCATCCGGTGACTTTCCTGGTTAGCTCATATATTAGTGTTGAGGTTTTAATTTCACTTTGTTCTGAGCCTTTGTCTACAGTTTCTCACTTAGCAGTTTTATATACAAAGCATCATTCACTAATTGTATTAGTTATCTATTTGGTGTAGCAACATTTACCCAAACCGAGCATCTTACCATACATTTACTATCTTACACAGTTTCTGAGGGTTGGGAATGTGAGGGTGGCTTAGACGTGGGGGTCTGACTCAAGGTCTCTTAGGAAAGTACAGTCGGTCCGTGGTCTCTCCATAGGGCTGCTCACACCATGATAGCTTGCTTCTCCCAGAGTGAGTATTTCTGGTTAAACAAGCCCTGCAGGTGATCCTGATGCATGCTAAGGTTTAGAACCACTGATCTAAGGGGCTCTTTTAAAGATACATGCCCATTAAAAATTCTGACATAATTTTCTAGTGGGGAAAACCACTCTTCCCTTGGTATCACATTACTTCTGGACATGTTTAGTTGTATAAGGGCAGGAACAAAGGAAGCTCTCCCTTACCTGCAACTTTGTTTTACCCATTGGATATTACACAAAACCATGAGATTGCAGGATTTCAGGAGGTGTACACCTACTCTCATAAATGTCCTGCACAATTTGTTCCAAAATGCCTCTAGCAAACGTGGGAAGAGTTTTCTTTTTTCTTTTCCTTTTTTTTTCAGACTCTCAAACCTACCCGAGATGATTACAAAAATGCTCCTCTGTCCTCATTTTCACAAATGCAAAACCCCCTAAGTCTCACTTACTTCCATTGTTTCATTATATACAACTCCCTTCTGCAGAGTAGTTTGGAACTTAGAAGCTTTTAAAATTTTCTGCCTAATGCCTTCCTTAACTTTGCCCTGTAACACTTCAAACCCAACTGTACGTAGGCTGCACCATAATTAAAGTACTTGAACAAACAGCATATGGACAAGGATATACCCAGCTATTAACAAAGAAGAGGATGCTTTAGGATATAATTTTGTTCTCCCATAAGTGGAAGCAAATTTCAAACAAGAAATTTCTGTTTTGAGCTTTCCTATCTCCATGATTAAGTTTTGAGGCTCTGCTACTTTGGAAACAAAAAGCTTTTAGATTAAAACCACTTTCAGTGCAGTGTTTCTCTTCATGATAAATGGGCATGTTTCACATTGGGAGGTTAAAAGGTGAGAAAAGGCTAAACTGAAACCATCTTCACAGCACAGTGTTTCACTTAATGATAAATGACACTGTTTCAACTGGGGGAGGATGAAAGATTTTACATTTGCTTTGAAGCAGAGAAATAGGCAAGTGCTCACTACTACTGATTATAGATGTGTCTAACAAAGTGGGGGTAAATGGCTGAGTACAAGCCACCATTACACTGAGAAAATATTATTTTTTTCTCTTCTGAAAAACATATTTTGTGCTGCTTAGGAAATCACTTATGTTGTTGTCCATAGAAGAAGAAAAAAATTAAATATATGAAAATTAAAAGTTTTAATCAAGTAATCTTTTTATTTTTTCATATAAAATTTTAGAAAAAAAAAAAAAAAAAGGACAAGAATCAACCAAAACCATCAGTTTCCTAGTCTCCAAAACCTTATGATTTTGAGCCTTTGTAACCTGAATCACACCTTGAAGAACTTTACCCTACTGTGGTCAAACATACTATACCCATAAGAAGGGAAATTATTACATAATTTTTTGATCTGATTCTTGCGTCCACAAGAAGAGCTTAAACATATAAAACGGTGTGTTTTCAGTGGAAGAAAATGACAAGCAAGAAAGAAGACGTGAGCTATTGCCTGAATATATTCAAGTGTCATGGTGTCTACCCACACAGATGGATTTTCATTCAAAGGTTGCTCATATGAGGATTTCCCATTTCTTGAGAAAACCAATCCATCCACACTTAGTCCATCTTCCCATGCATCTGACTGAAATTATTAGAGAGTGAATACAGCACATAGAGTTAGTATTGTTCATAAAGTCTTGCTACCATTTAAAATGACAGTATGAGTTATTTAGAGATTCCAAACAAACTAAAAATAAGAGAAATCGGACTGTTTAGCATACCTAGACTCCTTTTGCATGAATAAATACAACAGTTCTTTATTTCTCCTTGGTTTACCAGTAAATTTATTCCTCTTAGCTCTAGTTCTTACCCTAAGGTTTTTTGTTTTTTTTTTTTTTTTCTTCCCAATCTTATCTCCCAAATCTCTCTCTCCTGGTTCATTGGCCTGACTAGTACATCTTGGACATCTTGATATCCTGCCATAATCCACTCCCAAACTTAGAAATTTAAAAATCAACCTTTCTCTTCTTGCCTGCTGCATCTTTGCAAACTAAAAATAACAGGAAGAAGCACAAGGAAACATCTTGCAGTGTGACCCATGCCCATCAATTTCCGGTCATGATGTAATTCCCACAGTACTGTCACAGAGGCAAGCCCTCATTCTAATAGAAACCCTGCTTGGCTTCCAAATTAGATTGATGCTTCAGTACCCACTCTGCAATATTCCACTCTGCAGTATTGATTGCTGTCTGAATCAGCCCTGGGCTTACTGGGTCTTTTGAACACAGTGTCATAGGCTGTCTGTGGAGCCTGGTGAGTTTTCCCAAATTTAATCGTAATCTTCCCAGTCCAAGTAGGTTCCATTGCTATATTCATGCGATCTCTTCACTCTTCTAGAACAAACCAGTTTTCAATTTATTTTTTGTTGTTATGGGGGTAAATACTGGGTTTAGTATAATTGCATTAAATGGGTCACAAGTATTTCAATAAGTCTCTCGTTAACTTTTCTTTTCCTTTCCTTTCCTTTCCTTTCTTTTCCTTTCCTTTCTTTTCTCTTCCTCTCCTCTTCAATGTTGTTTTCTTCCCACCTCTCCCCTCCCCTCCCCTCCTAATTTTCTTTCCTTTCCCTTTCCCTTCCCTTCCCTTTCGTTCCTTTCTTCTCCTTCTCTTCTTTCTCTTCTCTTCTTTTCAGCAAGGCTAGCCAGGGTGGGTGGTGGCAGAATAGTGAAAGATACCTCAGTTCTTATTAGGTTTTAAAATAATTTTTAGTGTATAAAAAGCCATAAGAGAAAAGAAGACATAGTGTAGCTGTGGTCTTTGACTCTTCCTAACATTCATTTATCAGCTTATGTGACCAAGATTTCTCATCTAAGTTAGAAAAAATAACATTCAACTGGAATACTTTATAATATTGCAGCCCCTGCTAAAGATCAAGCTTCTGCCAAAAGAAATACCTATATTTATATATTATGTATATGCATACATGTATATATATATATTCATATATATGAGATTAGATGTAGATATTTTCCCTTTCATTCTGTGATGCATGCTGTGATGTTATGATATGCTGGCAAGATCCCTCTGTAGGACTGTAGGCTTCATCTCCCCAGCAGCTGGAAGTGCTGAGTGAACATGGCTTTTGGAATCATTTGGCCAAGGACAGTTGCCTTCCTCAAGGTAACAGCTTCTCCCTAAGGATAGGCTATAACTAATGACTGGTCAATGTGGGAGCAAAAATGCTTGCTTTTTCATGCCCAAAATGGGAAATTCTGAAGGACAATTTTGGCTTTAGTTGTCTATTTGGTTTGGTCTATCTTCTCCCTTTGAGCAAACCCAATTCTTTCCTTTCCCTTCCCAGGTGGTTATTCCAGGATCACCCTCAATCAATTTCCTGCATGCTAACCTTTATTTCAGAGTCTGCTCCCCAAGGAACAATGCTGTAACACACTTCATATTTTATCGTTTAAAATATTTAAATAGTATTGTTACAAAACTTTGCAAAGTGGGGTCTTTATTTTGATATTCAGGAAGAGCTCACCTAGGATAATAGAAGCATTACAACTCCATTTATGCAAAAATCAACTAGGATACATAGGTGTTAAAGACTGAAAAAGAAAAACATGAGAGTCTCCTCCAAATATAATGTATAATTCAATATCAATCATGTCACTGTAATCCAGCTTGGGAAATAGTGAATTACCAGACAGGGTAGTTGTTCAAAAGAGAACAGATGTCCATATAGGACCTGAGACTCCTTTTGTGTCATGTATCTTTATTCAATTCAGCTACTCAGGGAATAAAAAAATATCTCTGGGCCTAAATTTTTATGCAATGCTTTTGTTCCAAGGAGATTTAATAGCTCATTCATTCATATAATAATAATTCTAATAAAAATGAAATAGTAACATTTATTGAAAAGTTACCAAGTATCAATTAGATTATCTTAATTATTGCATTGTAAAAGACATTGTCTAAGCTATTCTGAGTGAGTATATACTTATCTTCATATCATACATTGGTAAGCTGAGAAACAGAGACACCAAGAAATTGGCTAAGAGTTACCCAGCAATTGGCTAAGAGTCACCCAGCTAAGAAATGACAGCTAGATCCCAGAGCTAACTTGATTTGATTCCAGAACCTTAACAGGTAACTCTACCATGTTCTGCTTCTCAACATGGTAAAGCACTGCCTGTCTAAAAATGCTGAAGGAAAACCCTTCACCAACAAAAAGGGGATTAACTTTGCCTCCTACCATAAACCTGCTGGTTTATTTTTCAATAATTAAAAATGCTGAGAAAGAAAAGAGCAAATTTCCCATTGGAAACACGTGGTCTCTTTGTCATATCAATTCCCACCTCTGTGCACTGTGTTTTATTTCTTCTTCTCCCCCTTCATTCCAAACCTTCTATTCCCTCTAATTCTGTCTTAAGGACAAGTTGGTCCAAAAAGTTATTCCAGATTCTTCCACTCTGCAAAGATTGATAGACAATTTCTTTAAACTTACTTCATCTGCCCAATCTCAAACTGAGATTCATTTTGAACATGTTACATTCTAGATGATTTTACAAACATTATCTTCTATAATCATCACAAAATAATTTGAAGGATGAGTAGTATTACTATTATTTCTATGTACAAATTAGGAAATAGAGACACTGAGCGAATACATGAGACATTCAGTCATATACAAGTAACTGGTCAAGCTGATTTTGAACATAGGGTCTGAATCCAGCACTCCTGCTTTAGCTGCAGTTTCCTATTGTTTGTCCCCTGATAACCTACCTTCTTTTAATTTTATTTGTGCATTTTCTTATTTCAGGTATAACCTAAGTGATAAGTTAAACTAAGATTCATACATGCAGATTTTTGTCTCTCAAATATTAGGTTAAGTTCCCTCGATGTGGTCAAGGCCTAGGTCTACTTCTCCTGGTCACTCACCAGTCCTCACAAGCCTCACTAGTGGAACAACCGATGTTAGGTTAGGTCAGCTAGAACTAACTTCCTGAATACTTTTGAGAATTACTCTGTGGATGGAAATGTGACTCTTAGCATGTTTATAAGTCAAAGGTGTATACACTTGCTGTTTTTTAATTGAAAAATATTTTCTTTTTTTCCTTATTAGATCATATCATTCTGCCTATCACTGTATACAGGGAGAAATGAGCAGTAGCACAGCACATCACATGTCTACTTTTCCCCAAACTCTGTGGCATCCTCACAAGAAGGTAGGTATCTTCCTGACAACACTTTATACAAACCTGTTGTCCTCAGCTGATGAGTTCAAACTTCTTCATAAATGAGTCATGACATTCAATTAATTAAAGTGAGACCACTGAAGGGGAGAGAGGTTATGATATAACTTAAAAAACAAAGCTTTTGGGCTTCCCTGGTGGCGCAGTGGTTGAGAATCTGCCTGTCAATGCAGGGGACACGGGTTCGAGCCCTGGTCTGGGAGGATCCCATATGCCGCGGAGCAACTAGGCCCGTGAACCACAACTACTGAGCCTGTGCGTCTGGAGCCTGTGCTCCGCAACAAGAGAGGCCGCGATAGTGAGAGGCCCGCGCACCGCGATGAAGAGTGGCCCCCGCTTGCCGCAACTAGAGAAAGCCCTCGCACAGAAACGAAGACCCAACACAGCCAAAAATAAATAAATTAATTAATTAATAAAAACAAAACAAAAAAGAAAAAAAAAAGCTTTTTTGGTGAATTTTAAACTTACCAGTGAGTCAGATGGGAAATATATTTTGAAAAAAGTCAAATGACTTCATTCATTTTTTTTTCTGTGACTAACTTTAGATATGATCAAAGGGGCATAAGAGATTAAAATATATATATATATATCTCTGTTTTCTAGTGTCTCTGAAATTTAGCTATAGGTATTGTGCTTGAGTCCTGGAAGATTTTCCCCACATGTCACAGAAAATTGAGATTCTATTTTTGATTATCAATATTCAACTGGCTATTTGCAACACAAATCCAAACAGCACATTATGAAATGCATTGATCCCTAAAGCACCATTGATACTAATAGCTCAGCAAAGAAACTGTATTTAATTATTTACTATAATGACTCTTAGTAGAAAATCAAGATGTCTGGTTTTTATTAGGTTTGTTTGGCTCTTTGCTGCTTTGTTAAGGGCTTAGGCCTTTTTTTACAAAACAAATCAACATAACTGGTGGTTATGAGAAAAACCCAGTCTTTTGGTTTTGGAAAGATCTATAGCCATGAAACCTAATCAGAGTATGTGCAGTTTTGGAGCTAATCACATAGAAATTTGCTGACTGCCTCCTCACAAGCATATCTCCCTGCCTTCCTATGTTTTATTTTTTGCTTGTTTGTTTTTTTCTATTCAAATAAAGACATCCTTTAATATGTGGAATCTCCCGAACTCCTTTTTCCCTTAGGGGTAAACAATAGAGCTGTTAGTTCAATAAAATTAGTACAGGAACTATGAGGCCTCCACTGTGTACACACAATCCTACGTGTCAGTTTCACTTCAAAACATAAAGCCCATATGACAAAGCTATTTCTTTCTTAAAAAATTTTCAAATGTGTAAAATTCTTTTTTACACTTTTTCTCCAGTGTGTATATCTGTATTCTCAAGTGCTCAAGTCTTTGTTTTAAAAGGGTGACAAATTCTTTTTGTTTCTGAGTGATGCCACATTTGATGCTATGGAAAGGAGATTCCTTGTCAGGTCGGAGTAAAAATGTCAAGTGAAAACGAATTTGTTTTAGCTGACTTGGGAAGGTGGGAAGTCACAGTTAAACTTCTAGGCCTCTAAGGTAGTGTTTCTCAAACTTGAAGGTACATAAGAATCAACAGGAAGACTTGTTAAAGACAGATAGCTGGGCCCTCCCCACAAGGTTTCCAAAGGTTGGGATGGGGTCTGAGAATCTGCATTCCTCACAAGTTCACTCGTGATACAAATGTGATTATAACCGGGACCTCACTTTGAGAACCACTTAGGAACACCTTACTTGCAGTCATATTTTTTTGTCTTGTCTCATGCAGTATAATTTTCTAAAACAATGATTTCCAACATATATCACTTGGAAGATTTCACATAAAGTTAATTTCTCAGGCTGCTCTAAAAAAATACAACTGGAAACTCCGGCAGCATGGAGTCCACACTCATACATCACAAGAATCTTCCAGAACTGAGGAGTAGCAGTCTCTTTTCGGTGGTGAGATGTGTCTTCTCCAACTATTTTGGTCTACTTGTCTTTAATTTTTACTCTTCTAAGTCCCCCAAATTTTGATATACAGATTTCATTGTCACTTATTTCTAAATACTTTTAAATTTCCTTCTTTATTTCTAACTTTAAATTGAATTTACTTTTTAACTTATGGGTTAAAAGTGTGATCTTTCCAAGTATAAAATATATATTATATATATAAAATTATCTTTTAATTATTGGCTGTAGCTATTTGCATTGTATTAAGAAAATATGCTTTATATAATATCGTTTAACACAGGATATATTATGATACACTTAACTTGAAAATTTTGAGATTTTTTATTTGGAATTTATGTGGTCAATTTTTATAAATATTTTATATGTGAGCATCAAAAGAATGATTATTATATATTTGTTGCTTTTGGGGTTCAGTACACATATATTAGATTACAATTGCTTTTTATTTTATAATACTTCTATGGATAATACTTTTTCTCTGCTTGTGTGAGTCTCCCACTATGATTATGGATATGTCAACTTCTGCTTAAGAACATTTTAATTTTGCTCCATTCAATTGTCCCCAAACCAGGAACAGTTTTTTGATTTCTACTGCCATAAATGTGTTTTACCTGTTTTTGAACTTCTAAAAAATGTAAGCATACAGTGTGTACATTTTTGGCTGTCTGGTTTCCTTTCTGAAAATGTTTTTGAGAGTCATCCACGTGATTGCATGCATCAGTAGTTCATTATTTTTTTAATTGCTGTGTAGTATTCCATTGTATAAATATATCATGATTGTTTATCATTCTCCTGTGAACAGATATTCAGAGAGTTTCTAGTGTTAAGATATTATGAATCCTATTTTTACTTCTATTAGTTCCTGCTTAGCTTCTTTTATCTGCCTAACATGTATTCCAAGGAGCACTTAAGTTCCACTTTGCTGATGTATTACTGATTTATTGACAATGATTTTCAAAGAGTTTTTTCCTCACAACCTGTCAGTTAGTCACTCAGTAAAACTTTATTGAGAATGTATCACATATATGACACTAGAAATCTAAAATCAATTCAGTACTTAAGATCCCAAATATAGAGAATTTATAATATGTGAGTTTAGTACTATAAATCAAAATTAAAATTTATAATAAATGCATGAAAGCCACAAAATAGGAGATAAATACCAAGTGGTGTTCAGTAGATAATGAGATTCATCTTAGTGTGGTGAATGAAAAAGGGGCCTCACTGAAAATTACAGTCTAGGAATTTGGTGTTGATAATGAGTATCATTTTGGTAATCAGACATTGGAGGGGAAAGAAACATTTAATTCAGAAGAATTAACATAAATAAAGGCTTCCATGCAGGGATATTTTTATATTATATGTTATTCTATGTTAAAAATCTTACACTTTTTATATATTAATAACATGTTAAATCACTATGTAAAACACAAGGGCTATAGAAATTTTAGTATTATTTTGAAAAATCAGTGCATGAAATTGGGGAATTATTCCTTCAGTTTGCCTGAAATGGAAAGTGTATGAAGAACATTTCTGGGAAATAACCTGCACTGTAGATTGAGATTATCTCCAGACATAGAAAAAATAAAATTTCTCATTTGCCATTCTGACTAGTGATTTTGAAAACAAGTATTTAAGTGCCTAAATTATTTTCCCTTAATAACAGAAACGGTGACTCACTGTGTCCTGGTATCTCTGGTGGACCAAGAACTCACTGCAGGTATGTAGGAAAATATTGATTGGTGTAAATCATACAATGGTAATTTTAGTCCAAAAGAATCAATCTTAAACTGAGCAAACCTGGCAAGGCAAGCTGATACATGCCACAATTAATGGGGATTGCTTGACAAGAATCTAAAAACAGGAAAGAAGACCTGTTTACTTGTCACATGAAAAATTAAGTTATGGATCTGGTCATGGCAGTCAACCGTTTTAGTCAGATAGTAACATGCTGAAGGGCAGCCAAGTGACAAGTGTAATCATGGTAGACAATTTATAGATATCATAATACCTTTTTCTTTTTCTGAAGAAACGATTGAATTGTAATGATTGCTGCCTTGTTTTGCAATTATTTAATCTATTCAAGCTAGCCACACTTCAATCTCCAGTAATCAAAGCAACAACTAAAATGTAAGTGCTTGAAAATCTTGCTGAACTGTCTGTGGTGAAAATTAGAAAATATTATTTTTTAAAGACTTTGTCTTTTAGACCAGTTTTAGGTTTACAAAAAAATTGAGAGGAAGATACAGACCTTTCTCATACACCTCCTGCCTCAACACATGCATACCCTCTCCCATTATCAACATCACTCATCAGAGTGGTACACGTTTTACTAAGGATGAACCTACATGGACAAATCACTATCACCCAAAGTCCACAGTTTCTATTATACTACACTCTTGGTGGTGTACATTCTATTGTTTCGGACAAAAGTATAATGACATATTCATCGTTATAATATACAAAGTATTTTCACTGTCTTAAATATCCTTTTGAGCAGAAAGAAGACTATGTCCAGAGCGAAGGATGAAATCCTGCCCAGAGGTACTAAGGATAGTGTGGTTGGATTGGATACCAGAGAAGAAGGGTTCTGAAAGTGAGGGAACAGGTAGGTTGTGTCAGACAGTATCATGTTCATTATTTCCACAGTGGCTGGCCAAAAGGCAATGTCTAAAAATTTTGACATATGGGGAAAAAGTCATTTAAAAAACCTCAAGCCCCTGGAAATCACTGATATTCTTATTATCTCCATAGTTTTGTCTTTTCTGGAATATTTTAAAGTTGGAATCATACAGTATGTAGCTATTTCCAGATTGGCTTCTTTCACTTAGTAATATATGCACTTAAGTTTCCTCCATGTCTTTTCATGGGTTGATAGCTCATGGCTTTTAAAGCTGAATAATATTCCATTGTCAGGATGTACCACACATTCATCTACTGAAGGATATCTTGGTTGCTTCCAAGTTTGGGTGATTATGAATAGAGCTACTATAAACGTCTGTGTGCAGGCTTTTGTGCATAAGTTTCAACTTCTTTGGGTAAAACCGAAGAGATAGGTTGCTGGATCATACGGTAAGAGTGTGTTTAGTTTTGTATGAAACCTCCAAATTGTCATCCAAAGTGGCTGTACCATTTTGTATTCCCATAAGCAACGTATGAGAGTTCCCATTGCTCCACACCTTCACCAGCATTTGGTGTTGTCAGCGTTCCATATTTTGACCATTCTAATGGTCCATTGTTGCTTTAATTGGCATTTCTGTAATGACATATGACATGGAGCATTTTTTCATATGCTTATTTGCCACCTGTATATCTTTGGTGAGGTATCTGTTAAGGTTTTGACCCATTTTAAAATTGGTTGTTTGTTTTCTTATTGTTGAGTTTTAAGAGTTTTTGTGTATTTTGGATAGCAGTCCTTTATCAGATGTGTCTTTGAAAATATTTTCTTCCAGTCTGTGACTTATTTTCTAATTCTCTTGATAATATCTTTAGCAAAGCAGAAATTTTACATTTTAATTAAGTCCAGTTTATCAATGATTTCTTTTATGAATCATGTCTTTGGTGTTGTATGTGAAAAGGCATCATCATACTGAAGGTCATCTACATTTTCTCCTATGTTATCTCCTAGGAATTTTATGGTTTTGCATTTTACAGTCAGGTCTATGATGCATTTAATTCAATTTTGGGGAAGGGAGTAAGTCCTGTATCTAGGTTAATTTTCTTTTGCTTGTAGATGTACAGTTGCTCCAGCACCATTTATTGTAAAGACTATCTTTGCTCCATTACATTCCCTGTGCTCCTTTGTCAAAGATCAGTTGACTATATATATTCAACTCTCTTCTGTCCCATTGATCTATAATTTCACCAATACCACACTGTCTGGACTATTGTAAATTTATAGTAAGTCTTGAATTTAGGTAGCCTCAGTCCTCCAGCTTTGTTCTTCTCCTTCAATATTTAGTTGGCTCTTCTGGATCTTTTGGCTCTCTATATCAGGTTTAAATTTAGTTGTTGAAATTCATAAGATAACTTGCTGGGATTTTGATTGGGGTTGCATTGAATATATATATCAAGTTGGAAAAAAACTAACATCTTGACAACACTGAGTCTTCCTATTCATGAACATGAAAGATTTCTCTGTTTATTTAGTTCTTTTTTGATTAATTCATTACGATTTTGTAGTTTTCCTCATATAAATCTTGTACATATTTTGCTAGATGTATACCTAAGTATTTAATTTTGGGGGGTGGTAATATAAATGTATTATGCTTTTAATTTCAAATTCTATTTGTTCATTATTGGTATATAGGAAAACAATTGATTTTTGTATATTAACCTTGTATCTTGTAACTTTGCTACAATCACTTACTATGCCTAAGAGTTTTTGTTGATTCTTTTGAATTTTCTACATAGACAATCATGTGATCTGGAAAAAATCTTTCTTACTATACCCATGGAATCTAATATAATATGCTTTAATAAATGCTAGTATCCAGATATTTAAATGTGTAATGTATTTAAAGCTAGATTTGAGAAGATTTTAGGAATTTAATATCAAGCCTGCAATTCTCTATCTATTGCTTTATAATAAACCACTCCAAGAATTAAGAGCTTAAATAAAAATTTATTATTATATATTAAGATTCTCTGGATTGACTAAGCTTAGTTGGGCAGTTCTCACTTGGAGTCTCTTATTCAGTTGTAGCCAGGTGGTAACTGTAGTTGCCTTTAGGATCAACTGTTCTGGAAATCCAAGAGGGCTCATTCACATGGCTGTTTTAACAAAGTCTGTTTGGAGATTTCAACCAAATTGCCTTCATGTGGCCTCTCCATATGACTTGGACTTCTCAAAGCAAATGCTATGATTCTGAGAGGCATGAGCCCCAAAATAAACACACCAAAAGAGAAGACACAGAAGCTTTCAAGTCAAAATAAGTGTTTGTGTTAGTTTCCCAGGGCTACTGTAACCAAGTACCACACACTGGGTGGCTAAAAGCAATGGAAATTTCTCATCTCCCAGTTCTGAGGCCGGAAATACAAAGCTAAGTCTTCATCAAGGCTGTGCTCCATCTGAAGGTACAGTTTCATGACTCTCTCCTAGGCTCTGGCAGCCTCAGGCATCCATTGGCTTGTGGATGCAAAACTCCAGTCCTTCATCTTCACATCAACTTCCCTGTCTATATATCTATCTTTGTGACTTCATTTCCTCTTTATAAGGACAAAATCCAATTTTATATTTTACCTAATTTTAACTTGATTGCATCTACAAAAGACTCTATATTCAAATAATGTCATACTCTGAGGTACTGGGGATTAGGACTTTGCCATATCATTTTGGGGGGATATAACTCAGCCCATAATGAAGTTATACCTCAGTTAACACAGTATAATACCTGCTGTGTTCTATTGGTTCAATCTCAAAGCCTGCCAGTTTCAAGGAGATAGAACATAGACTCCACTTTTTGAGGATGGATTAGCTAGTCATATTACAAAAAAGTTTAAGGGGTAAGGGATAAGTATTGTTGTGGCCCTTTTTGCAAAATACAGCCTGCCATACTCCACCCTCCATCAACAGTCATGTTTTTTTTCTCTGTGCCAAACTCACTTGCCCACTGCAAAGAGCTAATTACAACATCGTCTAAATCAGCTCCTGGTAGAGATAAATAAGGCTGTTCAGGTAGAGTTCCTTGGGTATACAACTTCTCAAGTATGGTTACTTTTGATTTGAAGACTTGTAAACTAAAAAGTTACCTGCCACTCACACACTGACGTACAATGTTGAAACAGAGATAGGTAACCAAAATAGACATATTTGTTCAAAAAGTAAGGAATGCAATGTAAATACCAGTTACTAGTCCATAGCCATACAGAAATCCACCAAGATGCATAATTCCAGTTCCTGTAAAACCCGCTCTTTGATTGCGATTTTCTGTGGTTCCCAGTTTTGGGTTTTGACAACATCATTTAAGGCATCCATCATTTTCTAGAAAAAACATAATGGTTTGTGTTTCTAGCTGAGTATATTTTTCAGCCAACTTCTGTCCTCTAGGTTTATAGGTACTAAAACTGGTAGGAAAAACAAATAAACAAACAAACAAAAAACAAAACCAGAAAAACCTAAAAATTAAAATTTCAAAACAAAAATGACAGCTATTTTAGGTATTGTGGAGTCTGGAAAGCTAAGGGTTTTCCTCTCATACCCCTTTGCTACTAGGGCTTATCTTATGACAAAATTATCACCAATGAGATGTAAACAGAATTCTGCTAATGGTTCTTCCTTTCCCTAAATCTCATTGTTTATCTTCAGAATACTGATATGAGGGCTGAGATTCAGCAGTCATCTTGTGTCCATGATGGGAAAATTAAGAGAATTTAAATATCTTGGTCCTACTATCCTTACACTGCTGGATAAGACTGCAAAAAGCTGAAGCTTTCTGTTTCCTGGGTTCTTTGAGAACCCATGTGCACACATGTGAGAAACATCCCAGTGGGGAACAGAGCAGCTACAACACTTCCAGATTTACTGTTACAGAGAGAGAAAAAAAAAGAAGCTCTTAATTGAGAGTTCTTTTATGTGCAATTTAAGGCAATCCTAACCAATACAAGTAAGGGAAGCTCTAATTAACCTATTCCTGAAAAAGTGTTTGTTGACAGTTTATATTTCAAGGACTGTGGTAGGTACTAATTATTCATCTGTGAGCTACACAAACACAGTTGATGATCTCCAGGAACTCAAAGTCGTAGAGATCCCTAGGTGAAAAGGATGTCTCTAAAAAGGATCCAGGCTCCAATCATCTTTTTCTCCACCATTTTAAACACCTGACTTTGAACTTCATGGATAAAAGATAGTACCTGTTTCTGTACAAAAAAGGCCGAAGATGCACGTTCTAAGCTGTAAGAACAAGTAAGTGTGAAGAGTTAACACAACACTGACATGTGATTTAGGAAAATATTCTTCTCCACAGGGACTTATCCCTCCATTTCATTATCTACAAATATGTACATGAGAGTCCTAAGAGAGGCTGGCAAACAAGGATTTTTATCTGGGTATCATGCATCCACAGCAAAATCATAATGCTTTAATATTATTCTTAATATTAACTTATTCAGAGAGAATGGCTATTTTATAGGACACTAGTAGTGACTGCCACAGAAGGCTGATCCAGATGACAAGTGGTAAAGATCTACAGTAATCAAGAGCTCATTATTTCAGGTTAGTTATAATAAAGTTAGGCAAGGTTAGTTATAATAAAGTTCACTTTTTGTTTTTTAATTGCAGACATCATTACTTCCAGGCAGCTAGCCTGGGAAGTTGCATGCTAAGTAAAATAGCCACATTTTTGAACAGGAAAGAACAATAACAACTACAATGTCCTTGAGTTATATTTATGTCTTTGAAGGTTTTCAGTGGCCCCATCATATTATCTGATCAGGAAAAGAGTTGTGGATTTAAGAGCACAGAACATACTAGAAAAAATGTCAAACTTCTAAGACATTGCTTCATCGTTTTATTATTACAAATATCACTTTCCCCAATTCTTTATGCCTAGGGCCCTCAACTCTATTTTCTGTAAGTTCCTTAAGCCATTTCTTCTCTAGTAGTTTTAAGAGTCCCTATTTTTCACATGCACATATAATCACATTTCCTTCTGATGTTTCTCAGGGACCTGAGTTTTTCTTTAACACCATGCTTCAAACAGTGTTGTGTGAGAGAATAAGTATGACATGCTGTTCATTTATATAATCATAAAATCTTTAGAATAATAGAGATGGAGAAGATCTTAGTAATAACTTGGTCAAACTTATTCATTTTAAAGATAAGTGACCAAAGGTCACAAAAATATTGTTATCTGTATTATACCCAGGTCACTTTCCTTTGTACCCCACTTCTGGGATTGCTCTACATGGGAAAACTCCATCTGGTGGTGAGAACAGTTCCTAGAGAGAATGACAGTGGCCCATGGAGAAGCGAAGCAGAGAAAGTGATCACAGAGACAGCCACTCGAGTCATTTAACATCTAAACTATATTTTATACACCCATTTTCTAACTGTTGACCTTCAGATGAATTTTTTTTTAAAAATTCTCTCATTATTTCATATTCAGTAAAAGTTATCATGGAATTCCAAAGTCCTTGATTTGCTATCAACTGAGTCACGTTGTTTTCTCCTCTCACTGGCTATGGGAAAAAAAATTAACTGAGTGTGAAACTTTTGCTGTTGCATGAAGGTGTCAAAAGAATAAAGAAAATACACCACCCTAGTTTTGGGACTTTATAAAAGTAACAAGAATTTTCTGTTCTTGCAGAAGGCAGAGTGAATAAAATTTGTAAGAAGCAAAGCTTTGACATATGATAAATTGTAAGAATGGATTTTATCCTGAGGCCCTAGAGACTACTGAAGAATACTATGTAGAGCCCAACATGGTCAGATGTGTGTTATAGAAACCTCTCCACCAGCTGTAGATATTGATTAATTTTTCATGGTGATGGGAGAATACAAGTTTAAAGGATTAAACTCTAATGCAGTATAAATAAGAGAAAATTTCAAAAGTATTAGATGGGGAAAAAAAGTAACAAAAAGCAATAAAGGAGAAAAAATTGACAAGCAAAAATAGTGAATAGAAAAAAATAAGTAATAGCAGTGAGAGTAAATACAAAATTGATCAAACTAAAATGTATAGGTTCAATTTCCCAATTGGGAGAAAATATTGTAAATAATAAAATACCAACTCATCTCACAGTTCTAGACCTACCACTTTTTTCTACCACTTTTCCTACTACAGTTCAGTAAATGGAATCATCATTCATCAGTTTCTTAGTAAAAATGTATGAATTACATTTGATTACTCTTATTTTCTTTTATCTCACATCCAACCATTCAGCAGGATCTGTGTGATCCATCTCCAACTATATCCTCAAACCATCCCTTTCACTGTCTCACTGCAGCAAACCAGTCCAAGCAATCGCCATATCCAGCCTGGGCCATAGCAATGTACTTCTAGCTGGTCTTCTTCCTCTCTTTCCCTTCTTCAGTGCATTCCCTTCCTCTGAGAATGATATTAAAACATAAATCTGATACTATCATACCCTGGCTTAAAATCATATTAGAGGTAACTATTTAATTTAAAAATAATCCCAACTCCACTTGATGACTTCTGTTTCCAGCTATGAGTTAGTAACAAGGACAGATTTACCTTGCCACCGTAGACAACTAAAACAGTAGATAAAATATATGAAACAATGTTTTTCAGACATTAGGAAAACAATAGCAAAACAGTCATTTATAAAAGCAGGGAAAAAATCCTGAGCCTTACAAATGCCCCAGCTTAATGCCTAGAGGGAATTGCTGGGCCAAAGCACAGGAGGGAGAATCAAACTGAACTCTGTAGTCTCCTTCAGTTGGAGAAACAGAGCTCAGAGTTCAGGAGGCCCAAAACATCCAGAAATCTAAAGACAGAGTACTGAGGAGGAAAGAGCTGCCCAGAGAGCTCCAGAGCTCTAGAAGAAAATCCCTACCTTTGCCTGAGTTCTTATCAGCACACATGTGCGAGGAAATTACAGAGCTGGGGAAAGAACCACCAGAAACAATCGGATGGAATAAATCCTGGAGCTCCCATGAGGCTGGTTCTTGTTTATGGTCAGAGTGAAAAACCTCAAAATTCCCATCAAAAAGAGCATTCAGAAAGCTATTGCCTCAGTAGTGGGGCCAAATTAGCCCAAGACTAGAGGTTGCTCTGGCCCCAACTAACAAAATTTAAAAACAGGGTTTGCCAAGACCAAACTGATCCCAAGTAATTTTATAACATCTTAGAATAAAACTCAAAAATATTTAAATAAATGCAAAAAAATCCAACACCCAACAATGTAAAATTCCCAAGTTCTGGCATCGTTATGC
Organism: Balaenoptera physalus; assembly: GCF_965194825.1. Lineage (NCBI taxonomy): Eukaryota > Metazoa > Chordata > Mammalia > Artiodactyla > Balaenopteridae > Balaenoptera > Balaenoptera physalus. The sequence goes on from NC_138894.1 coordinate 18,684,035, forward strand.
ACTGAACTGTGTCTCCCCAAAAGATACATTGAAGTCCTAACCCCAAAACCTATGAATGTGACCTTACTTGGAAATGGTCTTTGTAAATATAATTAAGTTAAAATGTGATCATTAAGGTGGGCCTGAATGCAATGACTGACATCCTTATAAGGTGAGGGAAATTTGGCATATGGAGTCATATGGAAGGAAGATGGCCTTGTGAAGACAGAGGCAGAGATTAGAGTTATTTTACCATAAGCCAAAATACCTGGGACTACCAGATGCTGGAAGAGATAAGGAAGGGTATCCCCTTAGAGCTTCAGAGGAAGCATGACCCTGATAACACCTTGACTTAAAACTTCTAGTCTCCAGAGCTATACAGAATATATTTCTACTGTTTTAAGCAACCCAGTTTGTGGAACTTTCTTTTGGCTACTCCAGAAAACTAATGCAGGTAACATAAAAAATTACCAAGCATACAAAGAGGTAGAAAAATGTGAAACATAATAAAGAGTAAAGTTAATCAATAGAATTTAAGATCCAGAATGACTTAGATGATAAAATAGGTAAATAAGAATAATAAAACATCTAACATAAATATACTTCATATAGTTCAAGAAATTACAGTAAAGCATGTGCATGATGAGAAATATGGAAAACATAAAAAAATGATTACATCAGACTTCTAGAGATGTAAATTACAATGTTTGAGATGAAAAAATACACCCTATGGGATTAATGATAGATTATACACTGTGGAAAAAAAGATTAATGAACTTGAATACATAGCAATAGAAACTTTCCAAAATGAAATAGAGAAGAAAGACTAAAGAAAAATATTAATGTGACATCAGTTATTTCAAAATTAGGTGCATATGTAATTAATTAGAATTCCACAAAAGAGAGAAAAAGTAGGAAAGAAAAAGCATTTGAAAAAATAATGGCCAAGAATCTTCCAAATTTGATGTAAACTATAAACCTACAGATCCAAGAAACTCAATGAACTCAAAGCAGAAGACATGAAGAAATGATACCAAGGTATATTTCAAAGATAATGCTTAAAATTAGTGATAAAGATATTATTAAAGCAGAGAGAAGGAAGAAACACACACACACACTTCCATACTGAAGAACAAGGATAAGAATGATTTTAGATGTCTTGCTGAAAGCAGTACAAGCCATAAAGCTTTAAACTCTAGACAGAAACCATCAACAACATCAACCTAGAATTCTGTATCCAGTGAAAATATTTTTCACTCACCATTTTATGACCTACGAGATTGTAAATTTCAGTCATCATTTCTCTCCACTCTGCATTCATTTTTTACACTCTCATGAAGATGGCCCACTTCAGTTTACACAACATTTCTAATTCATTCTCAACTGAGAAACATTACATGTATCCTTTTGCCTAGAATGTTCTTTCCCCAGACTTTAGCAACCTGGGTTCTATCACTATTCAGGTAACAGCTCAGGCCTTCTTTGATTATCCTAGCTATAGAGACTGGTGTGATTAACACGAATCAAAACTGATTGAACAGCAAGTTACCTAGCTTTATTTAAGGAATGTATGAACATTTTTTTCTTAATAGGTAAAGAAGCGTCTAAAAATGTAATCATTCTCAAAAAAATCCAAGAATTGTACATTATGCAGGGCAAGCAGTAACAATAAAATAAAACTTACTTTGCTGATAGGTAAGAGTGATAAGATTTGCTAATAGTTTTGAAAGAATAAGGAAAGTTAAGAATGATGCCAGGTTTTGGGACTTGGATGACTAGAAGAATGAAATTTTCATGGAAATAGGAAAAACTATGGGAGGAGTGCTTAGGAGGAGGAAATCAAAGGTGTATTTTGACATATAAAGTTTAAGATATTTATTAGATATCCAGGTGACGATGCCAAATAGGTAGTCAGATGTACAAATCTGATGTTAAGGACAATGTTACACCTAAAGATAAATTTTGTAAGTTGCCAACATATAAATAGTATTTAAAGTCATATGACTAAATTATATGACCTGGAGAGTGTGTGTAGATGTAGGTATTAAGACTAAACTCTGTGTATTCCCACTTTAATAGTTAAGCAGATAAGGAGAAACCATCAAAAGGGACTGAAAAAGAGAGACAAATGACCCCCTAAAAGAACAAGAAATACTAATGTACTAATCTTTAAGTGAAGATAATTTTTTCAAGGAGGAAGTGGCAAAAAGGTATCAGATAATACTGAGAATTTGAATAAGACAAGAACAGTTAATTGATTATTGATTGTGTCATGTTGGTAATGTTTATAGGGGAAGTTTTAAGAAGTGGTAAAAATGTATGAGTCCCACGTGGTTTTATTGATCATTTTCATATTTTCAAGAAAATGAGAATTTCTAGGTTCTTTAAGTTTTCTCAGAGCATAGGAAACCATGAAAAACTTCAAATTCCCTGATCTTTGGCCTAATTAAAAAAATAATAATAATTGGACAAAGGTAACACCACATCATGTAGAAATGTAGATGAAAATATTGTTATTAAATATTAGGATGTTGATTATATGAGCATACACTCCTACCAAATAAGGATTCTTTTATAAATATGAAGTAGGCTCAAATTTGGAAAATCTATTATGCAACTTATTAATACATTAAAAAATAAAACCAATATGAATCTCAATGGGGAAAATTATATTTTAGAGGTAAGAAAATTGATATATACAGTGTTTAAGAAATATGTTCAAAATAGACGAGAATGTACATGGCATAGCTGAGGTTTAATTGCAGGTCTTTCTGACTCCAAAAAACTTTTTGTATTAGATAAACCAATTTAGTTGTTGCCCGGGTGTCACATAATCCTGAGTGAATCACAAGTTGTCCTAATAAAATAAATGGTTGAATCATTTAGGAAGTAACAGAAAACCTGAATAAGAACTTCTCTCTCTTATCAGGAAGATAAAACCTTTCCCAGAAAACCCCCAGCAAGCATCTTGTTATGTCTCATCGACCATAACTGGCTTACATGACCTCTGTGGCTGTCACAAAAGCTACATGGATTTTGAAGACTCTCTTGTGGGAGACTGCCAGAGAACAAGCGGCTGGAGGCTATAGGGAAACCAAACCATGTCTACCACAGTGGCATTAATTTTTGATTGCTGTCAAATGTTAACTTCAAACCATTTCCCCTTCCTCCTTGGTGCAATAAGGAAAGCACAGGACAAGGTGAAAGAGAGGAAGCATCTGCATTTTAGCCAATGAGCCCACTCACTTCCAGTCATTTCTCTGTTCTGAAATATTTCCATAATGCAGTCATGGATGCCCATAGGAACTGCTAGTTTGGCAAATGTTTAAGAATAATTCATTTTATAATGTAATCATTCATCAGGGAGCCAAAGACAGTTTTATTGAATTAGTTACATAAAATAGTTTATGGTTGGAGGACACTGGAGGACAAATCACTAGTAGTGGTGATTGGTCTTCCGTGATGTGCCTCACACATCAGGAAATAAAATAATGTGAATATGGGAACAGCTAAAGCGATATATGAGGGTTCCAAAGCCATTGTAGGCAACTTTTCTTTGCTTCGCTCTAGGATGTCACACACTTAAAATAATATTTTATGGGTATGTGACATGAACAGGATACCTTACGCTATAGTGTTCCATTTGTGCTTCTTGAAAAGCTCGTATTTGAACTGCATGACCACAGATCAAATGGAAGATGCTTTTAGCCAAGTCTGCGTGGTCTTGTATTTTTCATCTAAGTAGTATTCAAATCAGCAGGGTCAGCAGAACCTATTCCTCTTAGTGGTACATCCACCATATTTCAATTCGCTGTGTCTCCAACTGAAAGCAGATTTGATTCAGGTCTGATATGAATATCATCTTATAATTAGTAAACAATGAGAACTTGGGAACCTCCTTCTCTTTAACTAGATCTTCAAGTGTTAATTTTCAATTGCTCAAGCAGGGTTGATTTAGGGAACTCCTACTAAATGCACATTACAGAGCAGGATGTCCCAATTTCTTTCCATAAGGGAGTGAAGGAGGCAGAGGCATTGGGGTCTGCTGGACAGAGGGAAGCTTTAATGGGGTGGTCAGAAACTTCTTGCCTAACAAGCAAATGTGCTGAAGTTTTCTTCCTGGAATAATTTAAAACAAAATCATTTTGTTAGCATGACTTCATTAAAGTGTACTGATTCTGTGGCCATGATTCCAAGAGAGACTGTGCAGAGGAGTTGAAGCTTTTGCCATCTTTTTGACACTATTTCATTTCACTCTCTGTTCTGTTCCCCTTGAGCCTCACATTCAGCTCCACCTCACTGGGTACCTCTCATTTGTATTCTGACGTTGTGTCGTGCTTTGATAAAGATTTAACTAACCACACTTTCAGTTCTATGGAAGTGGTGGCTGTGTTGTAGTCATAAGGGACATTCATCAAAAGGATTAACTCCTTTAATTAAACCTTCTCTCTTCTGCATCATCATTTTTTCTCTGCTTGATTATTTCTATCAGCATACTAAATTTCTCTAGTAATCTCCTATTTTTTAAAACGTAAACAATACCTTGGCTCATCATTCTAGACCCACCGTCTAGCATGTCACCTCTGCTTTCTTTCATCACAAAGTGATCAAGGCTCGGTGATCCATCACTGGAATTGTTGTATTAGCCTTCATACTCTTTTAGCCTTCAACTCCAGCATTCCTGTAATCTATCTTCCACATAACATTCATAGTTACCCTTTCAAATTGTATCTTAAAAATTAAATGCTTTTCCCACTATCTTAGAATGAAATCAACTCTTTTCAAGACCTTAGCTGCTTTGGCCCTTGCCTCATTCTCCAATGTTGTCTCCAACTGCACGGCCCCCACCACCCCTCCCTCCCAGTGACATGCACCTAGCTCACATTGCTTCAAACAAACTCACTGCTCTTCTGTCTCTTGAATATTTAAAGGTATTTCCCACCTTAATTTGCTATTCTCCCTACTGCAATTGCCTCTTGCCCACTCTTTGAATGACATATCTCTTCATCCATCCACTGAGTCTCAGCTCAGCCATTACCTCTACAAAGTGGGCTTTCTTCTCCCTACCTTACTAGAATTGTAATCCACAAACTCTCTCCCTGATTCAACCTACTTTCATGGAACACATGTGAAATCATTTTGCTTATTGATTTCTTTGTTTATGCTGGCTGCTGTTGCGATCACAAAATATAGACCTAACACACACACACACACACACACACACAACACACACATCAAAAATGTGAACCCCATAGCGGGAGGCACATGTCTGTTTGTTCAGCTCTGCATCACTCAAAACAACAACAACAAAAATTCTGGCACATATGAAATGCATAATAAATATTTTTTGAGTGAATCTTCCTTCAAATGTGGAATTGCATAAAAGGAAGAATGGTAATGTCAGAGAGCACTCAGGTTAATAATAAACACTAATATATATTATTCTAATTATGTGTTAGGCAATCTCCTAAACACCTTACATGTGATAAAGCAGTTGATTTTCAGAACAACCTTACACTGTGGTGCTTCTATCATCCCTATGGTTTTTGTATTTGACATCAGATGTATGTATGTGTGTGTGTATAAAATTGAAGTATAATTGACTTATAATATTATATTAGTTTCAAGTGTACAACACAGTGATTCGATATTCTTATACATTACAAAGTGATCACCACAATAAATCTAGTTACCATCTGTCACTGTACAAAGTTATTACAATATTATTGACTATATTCCCTGTGCTGTTTATTACATCCTTGCGACTATTTTATAACTGGAAGTTTGTACCTCTTTATCCCCTTCACCTATTTCGGCCATCCCTGCCCCCAGCAACCACCAGTTTGTTCTCTGTATCTATGAGTCTGTTTCTGTTTTGTTATGTTTGTTTGTTTTGTTTTTTACATTCCATGTATTACTGAAATAATTTGGTATTTGTCTTTCTCTGTCTGACTTATTTCACTTAGCATAATACCCTCTAGGTCCATTTATGTTGTCACAAATGGCAAGATTTCATTTTTTTATGGCTCAGTGATAGTCCATTGTATACATATATACAGCATTTACTATATCTATTCATCTATCCATATACATTTAGGCTTCTTCTATAACTTGGCTTTTACAAATAATGCTGCAATGAACTTTGGGGTGTATACATCTTTTTGAGTTGGTGTTTTGGGTTTTCTTCGAATAAATACTCAGAAGTAGAATTGCTGGATCATATGGTATTCTATTTTTAATTCTTTGAGGAACCTCCATACTCTTTTTCACAGTGGTTGTAAAATCATCACTATTTTGAAGAAAATAAAACAAAGACAAAAGAGATCCAGCAAATGCCAAAGGATACAAAATTAGTAAGGTATGTGGCTGAAATTCCAGTCCAGGAAGTCATCATCTATTTCCTCAATCTTAAATTACATCCCAATGCTTCCCTTTTGGTGGCTCCAGAGCAACTGCCTCATAGAGAAGATGCAATGACTTCTGATTTCAAATTTGGAGACCCTGAACATCACTTACAGGGTTCAACACGTATCATCACTGGCATTTGTAGGTCAGTGGTCCACTGTCCAATGAGGAAGCAGCAATATGTAACAACTAATACTAACAGATGAAGAAATTAACAATAGTAAAAATAATAAATAATTTTGGCCTATTTTAATTTTGCTAACTCTGGCTGCTGCAGTGAGTCAGTGTGTAATGGTCGTTGTAAACTTTAGCACTTACTTGGGCAGAGATCCATTTTAGATTGCAGAGGAGAGAAGGAAGGAATAAGACGTTTTCTCACACTTCAGTGTAACCAGTTCCATTCCACTTCATTTTAATTCATTCCACTCCTCCCGAGCTCAACCCATTTTACCCTATCCTATCTTATTCTATCCCGTTTTGTTTAGTTTTATTTATTCAGTAATTACTGAATACTTTTGAAGTATAAGGTTTTTAGTTTGATGTTGAGAGTAAGGGAAAAGGTAAGGATTATAACGGTAAGAGGTAGTGTATGTCTTCAAGGAGGTTGAAGTCTAGGGGGTAATTTATGCCTAGGAATCAGAAAGTTCTGCATTTCAAACATAGTTCTCTCAGGTAGTCACTCTTTTGGAGCCTCAATTTCTTCCTTTAGAACACTAAAATTTATATATGTATATGTATGTGTGTGTGTATATATATATAATCATGTTTAATATCAGATAATTAAGTGCACCAATATATACAAAGAACCTGCCATAGTCACTGGAACATAGAATTTTAATTCTCTCCCTCTTCCAAAACCTATATAATAGTACAGCAAACAGTACATCATAACAGATGGTGATAATAATTTCCAGAATTTACATCAAAAACTCAGTTTTTCTTTTCTGAAAAGCTAATTTGTTAAATATAAATTTATTCCTTTCAGGCTTTTTACCAAATTAAATAAATTAGGGGAACCTCACTTTTAAGGCTATCCATACTGATATTTGAAAAAGCTGCCAGCTATAAATGTGCCACAGAGTAGAATAGATTCATGGAACACAAGGACAAAGTGAAAGAATTTAGAGGTTCTTTGGTCAACTGCCAGCATTATACTTAACAAGAACTTCAAGGTAAAGCGAGTGGAAATGAATTGCCAAAGATCACACTGATTTAGTGATTAGTCCAGATACTTCATTCTCCTTGTTGTGCTTTGGCCTCCTTGCTGTAACCCCTAAAATTCTAATAAAACACATCTATTAGTGAGTGAATACATTTTTGTACACTAATGATATCCTGGATAACAATAAATAATTCAGGAATTGCCCGTCAAAGTCTCTTGTAAAACAGAATGAATTTCTTTCAACCTTTCATCTTCATTACCTTCATTTTTCCTTCCTTCCTTCCTTCACTTAACAACTATCTGTCAAGCACCTACTTATGACTCATTTTCCCAAGACCCTAGTTGCTGTTTTTGACATAGCAAGTTTAATAAGACCAATGGCCATACCACGGTGGTGCAATCAGTTCTTTTATAAACGAACAGAGCACATTCACACAGACCCACACAATCACACACACACTGTAAAAAAAATATCTGAGGAACTTATACAAGTTTTAAAGCAAAATCTGGGGCTTGCAAGATCAATATTAATCACTAATAACTGAAGATACCCACATAAACACAACGTTCTAAAAACGGAAATAAATGATTATAGTTTTTATTGTACTATTCATAATGCTTATTATAGACCATTTAGATAATACTAGAAAACTGGAAGGGACAAAATAAATCATGGATTCACTACCAGGAAACAACCACTCTTAAAATTTACTAATTTTTTGACATATAATGTTTTTTGAGGGATAGTTCAGATTACAGTGCACACACAATTTTATAAACTTTTACCATAAACTCTTTATATGTATTTAAAAATAATATTCCATTATTTGCTATTTATTTGGTCATGCCCTTAACAAAATCTATCTTCCACTCTTAACTACATTTTTTTTTACTTTCATTCCAAACCTTGAAAAGTCACTCAAAATAAAGATAACTCATATTGGAAACCTAGTTATTGATTACATGTTCAGAGATATTGAAAAGGAAAAGCAGGAACAGTCAGAAATTGAATTCTGACTTCTGAACCATTTGACACTTATTCATAAGCTAAGTCTTTTCCACAGTGTCTAGCATCTACTTCTATCTTGTATATAAGATTTTTATTAGGCTCCAATCAAACATTCTTATATTGGCAATTGAGTCATTACTGCTGACTTTACCATTTTGATTCTGCTGTTTCTCTGTGCTCAAAACCTTGCTTTAGTAAGTTGTGGAATTTTCCATTCCTTTTCAGACATGGAAAAGTTTGACTTATTCTCACCAGACTACATTTTAGGGCTATTGATAAAATTGGACTATGCTGACAGTCTTTTGGTCTGAACTTTTAATTATTGTTTCATTTATTAATTCATTCATGCATTGATTCATTTGCATATAAATTCATGTACTCATGCAGTAATTCCACCACTCCCCCCCAAATTTTCTAAGTCTCTTCTATATACCAGTCACTGTGCTAGCTGCTGAGGGTTCACAGGTGAATAAAACACAGTTCTTGATCTTGGAAGACTCTTAGTTTTGCAAGGAAGAATGTTTGATCCCTTTGTCTTTGCTAACTTCTACCCTTCTAGCACCCTGTACCCTGAGAGGAAGTGCTTCACTGCACTCTTACTTTGTATTTAGACATCATATTCCCACCAGATTCTGCTTTGTGTATTCACCAACACCTTTGTCTCTCTCCCCCAAATTTATTCTGAATCCTAAGCTCTCTCTGAGCCAATCTTACTCCATTGCAGAAAGCCTGACTATGCTCAGCAATGGGATATAACAAGAATCATTTAAGAATTTGTGACACTCTGGCACTATCCCATCCTCCTACTCCAGTTATACTTAAGGGTGTTATCTGCAGAAGGAACCAAGTCCTTTCTCCTAATCAAGCCAAAAAATTGCATTTTTTCACAGCTGGAAAGAGACTGTAGGTTTTATGAGAGTAGTTTTATTTCTTCTTCATCTGCTGAAAAGCAGAAAATTAATTCTCAAGGTTAAGTGGTAAAAAGAAACAGTTCAGTGAGTTTCTCTTAAATTTTCTCATATGGAGCCTACAGAAATTCCCTGAATATCCTCAAATGTTCTGTTGAGGAGATACTGTAGGACAATGCCAAACTGCCATTTTCTATCAATGTAGAATGAAGGCAGCATTATGAGGGGATGAACAGAAAGACAATTCACTAACCCATAGCTGGAAGATGAGTGTTCTGCATGCCAAGGCGATTTTCTACCTGGATTTCTAAAGATGTACAATTCTGCCTTTGATACAATAGAAGTCTGTATTTATCTCAACAACTAGTCAGAAATAATGCAATTGTTATACTACTCTATCAGTCAGGGTTACTCAGAAAAACATAACCAAATGTAAATAAGAGATATGTATAGGATATTATCTATTGATCTATCTACATATAGACATATGTGTTATATATGTGTATACACATATGCATATGTGTTGTATACGTGTTATATATGTTATATACACAGAGAGAGCTTTTAAGTAATTGCCTTATATGTTTGTGGGGAATGGAAAGTCTACGGATCAGGCAAGCAGGCTGGAAACTCAGGCAGGATTTATATGTTACAGTCTTATAGAGAAAATCTTTCTCAGAGAATCATCAGTGTTTACTCTTAGGATCTTCAACTTATTGGATGAGACCACACAAATTATCAAAGGCAATCTCCTTGAATTATAGTCAGTTGATTGTAAATGTTAATTACGTCTACAGAATACATTCACAGCACCATCTAAGCTAATATTTGACCAAACAACTGAGACCTATAGCCTAGCAGAGTTGACATTTAAACTTAACCATTATATCTGCCTGTGTCAGCAAGTGAATTTACCAGTATATGGTTCAACAGATAAATATAAAACTTTCCATTTTATCTTTATATGATGACAATTTTTTAATAATTTAATTAATTTTTTTTTTATACAGGAGGGTGTTATTGGTCATCCATTTTACACACATCAGTCAATCCCAGTCTCCAAATTCATCCCACCACCACCCCTACCCCCGCTGCTTTCCCCCTTGGTGTCCATACGTTTGTTCTCTACATCTGTGTCTCTATTTCTGCCCTGCAAACTGGTTCATCTGTACCATTTTTCTAGGTTCCACATATATGTGTTAATATATGACATTTGTTTTTCTCTTTCTGACTTACTTCACTCTGTATGACAGTCTCTAGATTCATCCACGTCTCTACAAATGACCCAATTTCATTCCTTTTTATGGCTGAGTAATATTCCATTGCATATATGTACCACATCTTCTTTATCCATTCATCTGTTGATGGGCATTTAGGTTGCTTCCATGACCTGGTTTTTGTAAATCGTGTTGCAATGAACATTAGGGTGCATGTGTCTTTTTGAATTATGGTTTTCTCTGGGTATACACCCAGTAGTGGGATTGCTGGGTCATATGGTAATTCTACTTTTAGTTTTTTAAGGAACCTCCATACTGTTCTCCATAGTGGTGGTATCAATTTACATGCCCACCAACAGTGTAAGAGGGTTCCCTTTTCTCCACAGTCTCTCCAGCATTTGTTGTTTGTACATTTTCTGATGATGCCCATTCTAACTGGTGTGAGGTGATACCTCATTGTAGTTTTGATTTGCATTTCTCGAATAATTAATGATGTTGAGCATCTTTTCATGTGCTTCTTGGCCATCTGTATGTCCTCTTTGGAGGAATGTCTGTTTAGGTCTTCTGCCCATTTTTGGATTAGGTTGTTTGTTTTTTTAATATTAAGCTGCATGAGCTGTTTCTATATTCCGGAGATTAATCCTTTGTCCGTTGATTCGTTTGCAAATATTTTTTCCCATTCTGAGGGTTGTCTTTTCATCTTGTTTGTAGTTTCCTTTGTTTTGCAAAAGCTTTTAAGTTTCATTAGGTCCCATTTGTTTATTCTTGTTTTTATTTCCATTACTCTAAGAGGTGGATCAAAAAAGATCTTGCTGTGATTTATGTCAAAGAGTTTTCTTCCTATGTTTTCCTCTAAGGGTTTTATAGTGTCCAGCCTTACATTTAGGTCTCTAATCCATTTTGAGTTTATTTTTGTGTATGGTATTAGGGAGTGTTCTAATTTCATTCTTTTACATGTAGCTGTCCAGTTTTCCCAGCACCACTTATTGAAGAGACTGTCTTTTCTCCATTGTATATCCTTGCCTCCTTTGTCACAGATTAGTTGACCATAGGTACGTGGGCTTATCTCTGGGCTTTCTATCCTGTCCCATTGATCTATATTTCTGTTTTTGTGCCAGTACCATATTGTCTTGATTACTATAACTTTGTAGTATAGTCTGAAGGCAGGGAATCTGATTCCTCAAGCTCCATTTTTTTCCCTCAAGACTGCTTTGGCTATTCAGGGTCTTCTGTGTCTCCATACAAATTTTAAGATTTTTTGTTCTAGTTTTGTAAAAAATGCCATTGGTAATTTGATAGGGATTGCATTGAATCTGTAGATTGCTTTGGGTAGTATAGTCATTTTCACAATATTGATTCTTCCAATCCAAGAACATGGAATATCTCTCCATTTGTTGGTATCATTTTTAACTTCTTTCAACAGTGTCTTATAGTGTTCTGCATACAGGTCTTTTGTCTCCCTAAGTAGGTTTATTCCTAGGTATTTTATTCTTTTTGCTGCAATGGTATATGTGAGTGTTTTGTTAATTTCTCTTTCAGTTTTTTCATCATTAGTGTATAGGAATGCAAGAGATTTCTGTGCATTAATTTTGTATCCTGCATCTTTACCAAATTCATTGATTAGCTCTCATAGTTTTCTGGTGTCATGTTTAGGATTCTCTATGTATAGTATCATGTCATCTGCAAACAGTGACAGTTCTACTTCTTCTTTTCCAATTTGAATTCTTTTATTTCTTTTTCGTCTCTGATTGCCATGGCTAGGACTTCCAAAACTATGTTGCATAATAGTGGTGAGAGTGGACATCCTTGTCTTCTTCCTAATCTTAGAGGAAATGCTTTCCTTTTTTCACCACTGAGAATGATGTTTGCTGTGGGTTTGTCGTATATGGCCTTTATTATGTTGAGGTAGGTTCCCTCTATGCCCACTTTCTGGAGAGTTATTATCATAAATGGGTGTTGAATTTGTCAAAAGCTTTTTCTGCATCTATTGAGAAGATCATATGTTTTTTCTTCTTCAGTTTTTTAATATGATGTATCACATTGATTGTTTTGCGTATACCGAAGAATCCTTGCATTCCTGGGATAAATCCCACTTGATCATGGGGTATGATCCTTTTAATGTGTTTTTGGGTACTGTTTGGCAGTATTTTGTTGAGGATTTTTGCATCTATATTCATCAGTGATATTGGTCTGTCATTTTCTTTTCTGTAGTATCTTTGTCTGCTTTTGGTATCAGGGTGATGGTGGCCTCATAGAATGAGTTTAGGAGTGTTCCTTCCTCAGCAAATTTTTGGAAGAGTTTGAGAAGGATGGGTGTTAGCTCTTCTCTAAATGTTTGATAGAATTCACCTATGAAGCCATCTGGTCCTGGACTTTTGTTTGTTGGAAGATTTTTAATAACAGTTTCAATTTCATTACTTGTGATTGGTAGGTTCATATTTTCTATTTCTTCCTGGTTCAGTCTTGGAAGGTTATACGTTTCTAAGAATTTGTCCATTTCTTCCAGGTTGTCCATTTTATAGGCATAGAGCTGCTTGTAATGTCTTATAATCCTTTGTATTTCTGCAGTGTCAGTTGTGATTTCTCCTTTTTTATTTCTAATTTTATTGATTTGAGTCCTCTCCCTCTTTTTCTTGTTGTGTCTGGCTAATGGTTTATCAATTTTGTTTATCTTCTCAAAGAACCAGGTTTTAGTTTTATTGATCTTTGCTATTGTTTTCTTTCTTTCTATTTCATTCACTTCTGCTCTGATCTTTATGATTTCTTTCCTTCTGCTAACTTCGGGTTTTATTTATTCTTCTCTCTCTAGTTCCTTTAGTTGTAACGTTACATTGTTTATTTGAGATTTTTCTTGTTTCTTGATGTAGTCTTGTATAGCTATAAACTTCCTTCTTAGAACTGCTTTTGCTGCATAACATAGGTTTTGGATAGTTGTGTTTTCATTGTCATTTGTCTCTAGGTATTTTTTGAGTTCCTCTTTGATTTCTTCAGTTATCTTGTGGTTATTTAGTAATGTATTGTTTATCCTCCATGTGTGCTTTTTACATTTTTTTCCCTGTAATTGATTTTTGATCTCATAGCGTTGTGGTCAGAAAAGATGCTTGATATGATTTCAATTTTCTTAAATTTACTGAGGCTTTATTTGTGACCCAAGATGTGGTCTATCATGGAGAATGTTCTGTGCACACTTGAGAAGAAAGTGTAATCTGTGGTTTTGGGATGGACTGTCCTATAAATATCAAGTAAATCTATCAGGTCAATTGTATCCTTTAAAGCTTGTGTTTCCTTAATTTTCTGTTTGGATGATCTGTCCATTGCTGTAAGTGAGGTGTTAAAGTCCCCTGCTATGACTGTGTTACTGTTGATTTCCTCTTCTAGAGCTGTTAGCAGTTGCCTTATGTATTGAGGTCCTCCTATGTTGTGTGCATATATATTTATAATTGTTATATCTTCTTCTTGGATTAATCCCTTGATCATTATGTAGTGTCCTTCCTTGTCTCTTGTAACATTCTTTGTTTTAAAGTCTATTTTATCTGATATGAGTATTGCTACTCCAGCTTTCTTTTGATTTCCATTTGCATGGAATATCTTTTTCCATCCCCTCAGTTTCAGTCTGAATGTGTCCCTAGGTCTGAAGTGGGTCTCTTGTAGACAACATATATATGGGTCTTGTTTTTTGTATCCATTCAGCAAGCGTGTGTCTTTTGGTTGGAGCATTTAATCCATTCACGTTTAAGATAATTATTGATATGTATGTTCCTATTACCATTTTCTTAATTGTTTTGGGTTTGTTTTTGTAGGTTCCTTTCTTCTCTTGTGTTTCCCACTTAGAGAAGTTCCTTTAGCATTTATTGTAGAGCCGGTTTGGTGGTGCTGAATTCTCTTAACTTTTGGTTGTCTGTAAATCTTTTGATATCTCCTTCGAATCTGAATGAGATCCTTGCCGGGTATAGTAATCTTGGTTGTAGGTTCTTCCCTTTCTCACTTTAAATATATCATGCCACTCCCTTCTGACTTATAGAGTTTCTGCCTAGAAATCAGCTGTTAACCTTATGGGAGTTCCCTTGTAAGATATTTGTCATTTTTCCCTTGCTGCTTGCAATAATTTTTTTTGTCTTTAGTTTTTACCAATTTGATTACTATGTGCCTCGGTGTGTTTCTCCTTGGGTTTATCCTATATGGGACTCTCTGCACTTCCTGGAGTTGGGTGGCTATTTCCTTTCCCATGATAGGGAAGTTTTCGACTATAATCTCTTCAAATATTTTCTCAGGTCCTTTCTCTCTCTCTTCTCCTTCTGGAACCCCTGTAATGCGAATGTTGTTGCATTTAATGTTGTCCCAGAGGTCTCTTATGCTGTCTTCATTTCTTTTCATTCTTTTTTCTTTATTCTATTCCATGGCAGTGAATTCCACCATTCTGTCTTCCAGGTCACTTATTCGTTCTTCTGCCTCAGTTATTCTGCTATTGATTCCTTCTAGAGTATTTTTCATTTCAGTTATTGTGTTGTTCATCTCTGTTTCTTTTTCCTTCAATTCTTCTATATCTTTGTTAAACATTTCTTGCATCTTCTCAGTCTTTGCCTCCATTCCTTTTCCGAGGTCCTGGATCATCTTCACTATCATTATTCTGAATTCTTTTTCTGGAAGGTTACCTCTCTCCACTTCATTTAGTTGTTTTTCTGGGGTTTTATCTTGTTCCTTCGTCTGGTTCATAGCCCTCTGCCTTTTCATCTTGTTTGTCTTTCTGTGAATGTGGGTTTTGTTCCACAGGCTGCAGGATTGTAGTTCTTCTTGCTTCTGCTGTCTGCCCTCTGGTGGATGAGGCTATCTAAGAGGCTTGTGCAAGTTTCCTGATGCAAGGGACTGTTGGTGGGTAGAGCTGGCTGTTACTTTGGTAGGTAGAGGTCAGTAAAACTTTAATCCACTTGTCTGCTGATGGGTGAGGCTGGGTTCCCTCCCTGTTGGTTGTTTGGCCTGAGGCAACCCCACACTGGAGCCTACCTGGGCTTTTTGATGGGACTAATGGCCGGCTTTGGGAGGGCTCACGCCAAGGAGTACTTCCCAGAACTTCTGCTACAATTGTCCTTGTCCTCAAGGTGACACACAGCCACCCCCCCACCTCTGCAGGAGACCCTCCAACACTAGCAGGTAGGTCTGGTTCAGTCTCCTATCGAGTCACTGCTCCTTCCCCTGGGTCCCAATGAGCACACTACTTTGTGTGTGCCCTCCAAGAGTGGAGTCTCTGTTTCCCCTATGATGACAATTTTTAACCAAATCAGTTCAAAGTCACTTGGAAAAGTGATGACTCTTCAGAATGCTATAGGCAAAATGGTGACATGGAGATTATCTCCTTTGCCCTCCCTCTATAGTAAACTATAGAGAACACTATCTCTATAATTTTTCTCACTTGAACCCTTAATATAAATCTACTTCAGATTGCAGGATCAATTATTTGGTTAAGACGTTTGAAAGAGTCCATGTCTTTCTAAATCTCACCAAGGACTCCATTGTTAGTAATAAGACTTCTACCTTGAGAAGGTTTAATCCACCCAGATTGGGGAACCACTTTAATTTTATCATGGCTTGCAGTGTCTCTACTTACTGGCAGACCTCCTTAATATGAAATGCTCAACTAGAGTTTGACAAAGGCTGTCAACACCAAATGTCATTAAAGCTATCACTAGACACCATCTTAAGATGTGTCAGTGTTAAAGATCAACAACAAGAAATTCAAAAGTGCATAAAGATGGATGGTCATGGTGTAAAAACACTATCTCTGGACAAAAGGGTCCTAGGTACTAAGGGTAGAGGTGTACCTAGGGCTTCATTCCCAAAGAAAGAGCGTGGTGACACAAAAGAGGTATCTGACATTTACAAGGGAATGAGAACAAGTCAGGGTCCTGTAATAAAATCATTCTCAGACTAGGCAGTAAAAATTAAAAATAGAGGTCGAGCCCTATTTAATTTGGACAGAGAGGGTAAGCATGAGATCAGAAATCTGAGTTTAGGAGCCATTGTGTCAAACCAACGACATTTATGCATTTATTCATATTTACTCCTTCATTATTCAGTGCTTATTGAAACAAAGACAGATGGTCTTCACAATGTTAAAACTAATGTAAGAGGGGTGGTATGTAAAAAATAAACTCACTCAAAGTTCTGTGATGCCATGATATGATACCTGCTTATTTAGAAAAGAATTTGTGTGAAGTTTATGGTGGTTAGGTTTTTCTGTAACAGGGATTGAGGAGTGAAAGACTGTAGGAAGATTTCAGAGGAATTCTGACAATTCCTCAGGAATAGCTCATAATTTGGATGGGAAAATAATTTTCAGAATCCTATCCTCGTTTTTGATCCTTATTTTTTTTCAACAGACTGAAATATCAAATATTTTATTATAGTCCTATATGCTAATCTTTTTTTATTACTATGTCTCTACGATGTGAATTGCCATGCTACCACTGGTATCATGTAAAGAATAACATATATTTTCTTTTACTATGTGTATAATTGTTTTCCACAAATATTTTTTTTTTTCACATTTTCAAAACAGAAACATAAGGCAAGTATCAACCCACACATTCATTTCCAGAGATATTTTAGCCATTAAGTATCTCCTTTTAGGAAAAATTTTCTCTCAGCAAAATAAGATAATAAAATGGAGCCATACTTTGAAAGCTGCCTTGGGTATAGGCTTGACTTTTCCACAAATGAAATTCATTATAAGAAACATTAGTCAATAATCAATTATATTTGAAAAGCTAGCCCTCAAGAAGTTTGTATTGTGTCAACCAGAAGAACACCTTGAGATCTAACTCTAATTGAGTTATAGAAAATATAGCAGAGATTTAAATGGGTTGGACTATGTCTGGTATAGAACAGATAGAGGTAGGATATTCTAGGCAGAGGAAGAAGGAAAAGCACAGAAGTATGAAGGTTTCAGGAAACGGTAAGAGCTGTGTGGACACTCAAGATGAATAAAATTATTTTGAAGAGTTATTATATATTGAGATGGGAACATTTTAAAAGGGAATCAGCATACTAAAAGCTGAGGATGGAGTGAGAAATTGGTATAATCTCATACAGAAAACTATTTTCCACTAGATTGTAATTCTTTGAGAGCTAAAAATGGATCAAATTTGTTAACTGCTGTGTCTCCAGTATGCAAACATACATGGCATCCTAAGCACTGTAACCACTAAATTTTTGTTGAATAATTAATGAGTGACTAAATGCTAAGACCTTAAAGGCTGAAAGCTTTTAGGCATTATCCTTAAACAGAGGAATAAACAAAGGCTATTTTTTAATCTTCTGCACTTAAAATATTTAAGCAGTAGTGACAGGATCCACATTTATCTCAAAAAGAATATGCTGCTTCCCATTTGAGGAATAGACTATTAAGGAAAAAGACTAGAAGTAAAAAGACCAGTTAGGAGCCAATTAAAACACTATCACTGAAGAAATAAAGCAGGCTTCAAAAGTGCAAGGGTGACCAGGGCATAGGAGGGTGGGAAATAAGATTTATGATTTTTTTTCTGAAAGCAATAGAGCTCCATTTATTAAGTTTTCTTTTTTTTTTAATTTTTTAATTTAATTTTATTTATTTTTTTATACAGCAGGGTGCTATTAGTCACCCATTATATATATATTAGTGTATATATGTCAATCCCAGACTCCCAGTTCATTGCACCACCACCCCACCCCCTGCCACTTTCCCATCTTGGTGTCCATATGTTTGTTCTCTACATCTCTATTTTTATTTCTGCCCTGCAAAACGATTCATCTGTACCATTTCTCTAGGTTCCACATACATGCGTTAATATATGATTTTTGATTTTCTTTTTCTGACTTACTTCACTCTGTATGACACTCTCTAGATCCACCCACATTTCTACAAATGACCTAATTTCGTTCCTTTTTATGGCTGAGTAATATTCCATTGCATATATGTACCACATCTTCTTTATCCATTCATCTGTTGATGGGCATTTAGGTTGCTTCCATGACCTGGCTATTGTAATTAGTGCTGCAATGAGCATTGGGGTGCATGTGTCTTTTTGAATTATGGTTTTCTCTGGGTATATGCTCAGTAGTGGGATTGCTGGGTCATATGGTAATTCTACTTTTAGTTTTTTAAGGAAACTCCATACTGTTTTCCATAGTGGTGGTATCAATTTACATTCCCACCAACAGTGCAAGAGGGTTCCCTTTTCTCCACACCCTCTCCAGCATTTGTTGTTTGTACATTTTCTGATGATGCCCATTCTAACTGGTGTGAAGTGATACCTCATTGTAATTTTGATTTGCATTTCTCTAATGATGAGTGATGTTGAACAGGTTTTCATGTGCTTCTTGGCCATCTGTATGTCTTCTTTGGAGAAATGTCTATTTAGGTCTTCTGTCCATTTTTGGATTGGGTTGTTTCTTCTTTTAGTATTGAGCTGCATGAGCTGTTTATATATTTTGGAGATTAATCCTTTGTGCGTTGATTTGGTTGCAAATATTTTCTTCCATTCTGAGGGTTGCCTTTTCACCTTGTTTACAGTTTCCTTTCTTGTGCAAAAGCTTTAAAATTTCACTAGGTCCCATTTGTTTATTTTTGTTTTTATTTCCATTACTCTAGGAGGTGGATCAAAAAAGATCTTGCTGTGATTTATGTCAAAGAGTGCTCTTCTTATGTTTTCCTCTAAGAGTTTGATAGTGTTCAGTCTTACAGTTAGATCTTGAATCCATTTTGAGGTTTTTTTTGTGTGTATGGTGTTAGGGAGTGTTCTAATTTCATTCTTTTACATATAGCTGTCCAGTTTTCCCAGCACCACTTATTGAAGAGACTGTCTTTTCTCCATTGTATATCCTTGCCTCCTTTGTCATAGATTAGTTGACCATAGGTGCGTGGGTTTATCTCTGGGCTTTCTATCCTGTCCCATTGATCTACATTTCTGTTTTTGTGCCAGTACCATATTGTCTTGATTACTGTAGCTTTTAGTATAGTCTGAAGTCAGGGACTCTGATTCCTCCAGCTCCGTTTTTTTCCCTCAAGACTGCATTGGCTATTCGGGGTCTTTTGTGTCTCCATACAAATTTTAAGATATTTTGATCTAGTTTTGTAAAAAATTCCATTGGTAGTTTGATAAGGATTGCATTGAATCTGTAGATTGCTTTGGGTTGTATAGTCATTTTCACAATATTGTTTCTTCTAATCCAAGAACATGGTATATCTCTCCATCTGTTGGTATCATCTTTAATTTCTTTCATCAGTGTCTTATAGTTTTCTGCATACAGGTCTTTTGTCTCCCTAGGTGGGTTTATTCCTAGGTATTTTATTCTTTTTGTTGCATTGGTAAATGGGAGAGTGTCCTTAATTTCTCTTTCAGATTTTTCATCATTAGTGTATAGGAATGCAAGAGATTTCTGTGCATTAATTTTGTATCCTGCAACTTTACCAAATTCATTGATTAGCTCTCCTAGTTTTCTGGTGGCATCTTTAGGATTCTCTATATATAGTATCATGTCATCTACAAATAGTGACAGTTTTACTTTTTCTTTCCAATTTGAATTCTTTTATTTCTTTTTTGTCTCTGATTGCCGTGACTAGGACTTCAGAAACTATGTTGAAAAATAATGGTGAGAGTGGACATCCTTGTCTTGTTCCTGATATTAGAGGAAATGCTTTCAGTTTTTTACCATTGAGAATAATGTCTGCTGTTGGTTTGTCATATATGACCTTCATTATGTTAAGGTAGGTTCCATCTGTTCCCACTTTCTGGAGAGGTTTTATCATAAATGGGTGTTGAATTTTGTCAAAAGCTTTTTCTGCATCTATTGAGATGATGATATGGTTTCTATTCTTCAGTTTGTTAATATGGTGTATCACAGTGATTGATTTGCATATATTGAGGAATCCTTGCATCCCTGGGATAAATCCCACTTGATCATGGTGTATGATCCTTTTAATGTGTTGTTGGATTCTGTTTGCTAGTATTTTGTTGAGGATTTTTGCATCTATATTCATCAGTGATATTGGTCTGTAATTTTCTTTCTTTTAGTATATCTGTCTGGTTTTGATATCAGGGTGATGGTGGCCTTGTAGAATGAGTCTGGGAGACTTCCTTCCTCTGCAATTTTTTGGAAGAGTTTGAGAAGGATGGATGTTAGCTCTTCTCTAAATGTTTGATAAAATTCACCTGTGAAGCCATCTGGTCCTGGACTTTTGTTTGTTGGAAGATTTTTAATCACAGTTTCAATTTCATTACTTTTGTTTGGTCTGTTCATATTTTCTATTTCTTCCTGGTTCAGTCTTGGAAGGTTATACCTTTCTACGAAACTGTCCATTTCTTCCAGGTTGTCCATTTTATAGGCATAGAGTTGCTTGTAGTAATGTCTTATAATCCTTTGTATTTCTGCAGTGTCAGTTGTGATTTCTCCTTTTTCATTTCTAAATTTATTGATTTCAGTCCTCTCCCTCTTTTTCTTGATGAGTCTGGCTAATGGTTTATCTCTCAAAGAACCAGCTTTTAGTTTTATTGGTCTTTGCTATTCTCTTTCTTTCTATTTCATTTATTTCTGTTCTGATCTTTATGATTTTTTTTCCTTCTACTAACTTTGGGGTTTTATTTGCTCCTCTTTCTCTAGTTCCTTTAGGTGTAAGGTTAGATTGTTTGAGATTTTCCTTGTTCCTTGAGGTAGGTTTGTATTGCTATAAACTTTTCTCTTAGAACACCTTTTGCTGCATCCCATAGGTTTTGGATCGTCGTTTTTCATTGTCATTTGTCTCTAGGTATTTTTTTATTTCCTCTTTGATTTCCTCAGTGATCTCTTGGTTATTTAGTAATGTATTGTTCAGAATCCATGTGTTTGTATTTTTTACGTTTTTTTCCCCTATAATTGATTTCTAATCTCATAGCGTTGTGTTCAGGAAAGATGCTTGATATGATTTCAATTATCTTAAATTTACTGAGGCTTGATTTGTGACCCAAGATGTGATCTATCCTAGAGAACGTGCCATGTGCACTTGAGAAGAAAATGTAATCTGCTCTTTTTGGTTGGGATGTCCTATAAATATCAATTAAATCTATCTTGTCAATTGTGTCATTTAAAGTTTGTGTTTTCTTATTAATTTTCTGTTTGGTTGATCTGTCCATTAGTGTAAGTGAGGTGTTAATGGCCCCCACTATTATTGTGTCACTGTTATTTTTCTTTTTTATAGCTGTTAACAGTTGCCTTATGTATTGAGGTGCTCCTATGTTGGGTGCAAATATATTTATAATTCTTATATCTTCTTCTTGGATTGATCCCTTGATTATTATGTAGTGTCCTTCCTTGTCTCTTGTAACATTCTTTATTTTAAAGTTTATTTTATCTGAGTATTGCTACTCCAGCTTTCTTTTGATTTCCATTTGCATGGAATATCTTTTTCCATCCCCTCATTTTCAGTCTGTATGTGTCCCTAGGTCTGAGGTGGGTCTCCTGTAGACGGCATATATATGGATCTTGCTTTTGTATCCATTCAGTGAGCCTGTGTCTTTTGGTTGGAGCTTTTAATTCATTGACCTTTAGGATAATTATCGATATGTATGTCCCTATTACCATTTTCTTAACTGTTATGGGTTTGTTTTTGTAGGTCCTTTTCTTCTCTTGTGTTTCCCACTCAGAGAAGTTCCTTTAGCATTTGTTGTAGAGCTGTTATGGTGGTGCTGAATTCTCTTAGCTTTTGCTTCTCTGTAAAGCTTTTGATTTCTCTGTCAAATCTGAATGGGGTCCTTGTTGGGTAGAGTAATCTTGGTTGTAGTTTCTTCCCTTTCTTCCCTTTAAATTATCATGCCACTCCCTTCTGGCTTGTAGAGTGTCTGTTGGGAAATCAGCTGTTAACCTTATGGGAGTTCCCTTGTATGTTATTTGTCATTTTTCCCTTGCTGCTTTCAATAATTTTTCTTTGTCTTTAATTTTTGCCAGTTTGATTACTATGTGTCTCGGTGTTTTTCTCCTTGGGTTTATCCTGTATGAGACTCTCCATGCTTCCTGGACTTGGGTGGCTATTTCCTTTACCATGTTAGGGAATTTTTTGGCTATAATCTCTTCAAATATTTTCTCGGGTCCTTTCTCTCTGTCTTCTTCTGGGACCCCTATAATGCGAATGTTGTTCCATTTCATGTTGTCCCAGAGGTCTCTTAGGCTGTCTTCATTTCTTTTCAATCTTTTTTCTTTATTCTGTTCCATGGCAGTGAATTCCACCATTCTGTCTTCCAGGTCACTTATTCGTTCTTCTGCCTCAGTTTTTCTGCTATTGATTCCTTCTAGTGTATTTTTCATTTCAGTTATTGTATTGTTCATCTCTATTTGTTTGTTCTTCAATTCTTCTAGGTGTTTGTTCTTTAATTCTTCTAGGTTTTTGTTAAACATATCTTGCATCTTCTACATCTTTGCCTCCACTCTTTTTCTGAGGCTCTGTATCATCTTCAGTATCATTATTCTGAATTATTTTTCTGTAAAGTTGCCTATCTGCACTTCATTTAGTTGTTTTTCTGGGTTTTTGTCCTGTTCCTTCATATGGTACATAGCCCTCTGCCTTTTCATCTTGTCTATCTTTCCGTGAATGTGGGTTTTGTTCCACAGGCTGCAGGATTGTAGTTCTTCTTGCTCCTGCTGTCTGCCCTCTGGTGGATGAGGCTATCTAAGAGGCTTGTGCAAGTTTCCTGATGGGAGGGACTGTTGGTGGGTAGAGCTTGGTGTTGCTCTGGTGTGCAGAGCTCAGTAAAACTTTAATCCACTTTTCTGCTAATGGGTGGGGCTGGGTTCCCTCCCTCCTGGTGTTTTGTCCTGAGGCGACTCACCACTGGAGCCTACTCCACTCTTTGTTGGAGCTAATGGTGGACTCTGGGAGAGCTCACACCAAGGAGTACTTCCCAGAACTTCTGCTGCCAGTGTCCTTCTCCTCATGGTGAGCCACAGCCACCCTCTGCCTTGCAGGATACCCTCCAACAGTAACAGGTAGGTCTGTTTCAGTTTTCTATGGGGTCACTGCTCCTTCCCCTGGGTCCCAATGTGCACACTATTTTGTCTGTGCCCTCCAAGTTTGGAGTCTCTGTTTCCCCCAATCCTGTTTAAGTCCTGCAATCAAATCCCGCTAGCCTTCAAAATCTGATTCTCTAGGAATTCCTCCTCCCGCTGCTGGACCCACAGGTTGGGACGCTTGATGTGGGGCTCAGAACCTTAACTCCAGTGGGTGGACTTCTGTGGTATAAGTGTTCTCCAGTTTGTGATTCCCCCATCCAGCAGTTATGGGATATGATTTTATTGTGATTGCCTCTCTCCTACCGTCTCTTTGTGGCTTCTCCTTTGTCTTTGGATGTGAGGTATCTTTTCTGGTGAGTTCCAGTGCCTTCTTGTTGATGATTGTTCAGCAGTTCTGATTTATGGTGTTTAAGGGCACAAAATTGTAATGAATAGTAATTAAACCATAGACATCTAATGCATAGTATAATGAATATAGACAACAGTATTGTAATATAATGATGTAATGTGATAAATAATGCTTCAATGGAAACCATATTACAATATATAAAACTTTCAAAGTAACACTCTGTACACCTTAAATTTACAAAATTTAACATGTCAAATACATCAAATATAAAAAAGCACAAGGGTAGAGGATATTAGAATAGAGAAGATTTGTGAATGAATGGAAAGGAGAAATCAATAGGGTTTAGATATAGATGTAGTTGGGGAAAGAGGAAGGTATAGCAGAGGATGGAATGGCCCAGGATGCTCTGCCAAATGGCACTCAGTGAAAAAGAAATTAAAGGGAGGGGAGTGGTTTGTCTTCATCCACCTTCCCCTCATCTGTGTCTGCATATGAAAATCACTTTGGGAAATAGAAAATATCTAAAATTTTATGACTACAATAAACATCCATATGTATACATAACATCAATAAATACATTTCTTTTACTCTAATTTATATTAATTTCAATTAATTGCTTTAAAAGAATGCTCTGTTAAGAGAAATATTATGGAACACTGACAGGTATGTCTTACTCTTTTCATACTTTGCACTTAGCAACTTGCCCAGCATGCAACAAATGTTCATAGATTCTTCATATATGGCTTTGGATATACTCAATCTAAACATGGTCCTGATGCTCTCTTTTTTATTTTTCTAAATATTAAATTATTAAATACCTAATAAGTGCCTGTAAATCTGTGCTCTTTGGCTACATCTTCTCCATCTATCCCTTTATACAATCTTGGCAATAAGGAACTTCTGAGAACTGTCTACATCCATGTTTTGTTATCTAAATATCATTTTATTTGGTCCTCATTTCATTGCTCTAACCCAGATATTTTGTGAATAACCAAAAGGTTAACAATGGTTAAGCATTTGAGCATTGATTTATGACTGCATATTTTCTGATATTTGATTTTTCCACAATTAAAGAAATAGTTCAATATTATGACACTGACTTGTTCTGAACATTTTAGAGGCTGGCATTTTTAAACAGAAGTAGAGCCAGAATTACAACAGGATATCCTAATCCTCATCTTTCTGAATTTACTTAAGAATAATGAACAGTGGAATAATTATATGGCTTTGGAGGTACCAGATTTGATGTTACCTAAAGTGAATTTCAGGTCACATCTTAGTCATCCCTAAGCACGGCCCCAATGGCAGATTTTCTACTGGATCAAAACTGTACAGTTTTCTAGCCCTAAAGAGAAATAAATGATTATTTCTTGAAGATTAATTTAAGAATGTAGATATTCAAGAAAATGAATGAATGAAAGTGATGAATTTTAAAATTAAGCATCAGTGCTTTGTAGATTATAGATATAATATATTATATGATACAATAAATTATGTAATGCATTATTAATATTTTCATTATTATATTACATCTGTGTATGACATATAATCTTAGTATTGTTTGTAAGTCTATTTCCAATTCCTCTGTTCATGAGGGAGCATGGGGCATGGGCCTGCGTGTCTGCTTCTCTTTCATTATGTCATTTAGCAAATATATATTAAGTATATATTACGTACCTACTATTTCCCAGATACCCTGTACTCACTGGGACTGTAGTAAATAAAGCACTACACGGTCAAAGTCATCTTAGGAATGATGAGTAGCCAAATATTACATAAATATTTGATTATTTAGCTTTGGGAGAGGGGTCTACTTGTATTTCAACTTGCTCTCAGACTTCTGGATTGTATATTCAACTCATTTTATATGTTACCCTCTAAAATTAATGTTTTTTTTGTGTGTGTACTTTCTTTTTGAATAAAAAAGAAAAAGTTTGAATTATTATTCTTTACATGAAAGATATGAAATTACAGAAATCACAGATAGATTACTCATCTATTAACCATGATATAAAACCCATAATCTCCATAAATAATAAAACAAAGATGATACCTAGCAATATCCAAGGCATCAGATATATGGCCTGTAGTAGTGTCCTAAATAGTTCTTGAGACTTAAGAAGTTAACTCATCTGTAAAAATAGGAACTCCAATATTTTCCTATTTCCAGTTGCAAGTGTGCTCTAGAGAATTGAGAATCAGCTCTTTCTGTCACGTATACTGGACTCAGAGAAGGAACCAGGCAGGGCAAGTCTGAAACAGGTGACAATGATTCTCTCTGTTTGAACTCTCTTGGTCCTCTAGGCCCTGCCAGAAAGTTTTATTTATTGATTAATTTTCGCTTTATTGTGTATAAAAAAATAAACCATCTGTATAGAACATTTGCTAAACACAGAAAAAACAGTAAGGAAAAAGAAACAAATTATCATCAGCAAATCCCTTACCCATTGATAACATGTACATACATAAGTATATGTGTATGTTAGACATGCTATAAGGTGACTCACGTGTTATGCTCCATACTATTGAGTGGGGGAAAAATTGTCAACTGCCTTTTAGTCAATGGACTATGGCGAAGATGATAGGATAGTTACTCCCGTGATTACCCCATATAAGAACTGTCTTAGCAGACTAGAGAGAGGCCTTTCTACAGGACTTGTAAACAGCCATGTTGTGAACTGCCTATGAAAAGGGCCACATGGCAGAGAACTGCACAGGACTTTTTGGAGCTGAAGGCCTCAGCTCTATAGCTGTCAGGAAGTGAATTCTGCCAACAAATTGAATGATCTTTAAAGAGGACTCTGGCTCTGCACTGCAGAAAGGAACACAGCCTGACCAACACCTTGACTGTAACACCCTGAGCATGTAACCTGTACATATGCATGTCATATATTATATATTAGCATAATATATGATATATATATATATTATTAGCATAATATATGCAAGTGATCACAAACAATAATCTGAACCCACACAAATAAACAGAGGACTGGTAAAGGCATTTATGTAAATAAATGAGCATAAATCCATATTTCTCTCCTTTCTTTTAACTGATTTTAAAAGTAATTATATAAAACAATATCTATAATATATAAAACCGTAATGAATTTGACAATAACAGCACACAAGAGGCAGGTTGGAGCAAAGCTATACTGAGTAAGCAAATGACACGATATAACTATAACCAATAACAGATAGTAACCAGCATCTGCAGGAATAAATGAAGAGAACTACTGGCTTAATTCTTGGCAAAGAAAGTGTGAGTTTAAAAAGTTTCTGTGGTCTCTACTAAAAGTTATCTGAGATTAAAGCATAATTTAGCAGCTGACACAGAACCCAAAGGAAGGGTCTCTCCAGCAGTGAGCATAGTTTGTTAAAGGAAAAGTCCTAGAGTACATTATGGGTCAGTCACAACAAAGAAAATAGGGAGGATAGGACCACCACAACCCCTTCCCTCTCCATACCCCTCCCCCCTACTTCTCCCCTCCCCAAATCCTGCATGCATTCCTATGGCTGAGACCAATATGAAAACTTGTGTTGATGTCAGTTCACTACGTGTACACAGGTGAGTGGATAAAACCTGTCCAAAGCCACTCAAGAACCATTGGCAACATCGACTCTAGGGCAACACTATGTTCCTAAAGTTTTTTTGTTTTTTTTTTTGCCTAAAAAGTTGTCCAGAACAGTCTGTTTGCAACATTCAGCTGCAGAAGTCTTTTTTCTCCCTTGTTGTGTTGGACTGTGCCACTTAGGTGATGGTCACCCTGGTGATTATCTGTCTATCTCATTCCATTTGCTCTCTGCTGTAAACACTAGAAAGAAGATGAAGACAGAAGAAAGAAAAATCTGTTTAGATTATCAGGAGTCCATGAACCCACACATCGTACGTGCCCACCAGGATGCATGTGTGCGATTTAATCCAGGTCTTTCCATGGGCTTCCCATTGGGGTCCTGGATGATTTGAAGATTAATTAGCTTTCCCCTGTCAAGTCCTCTATTCATCTTTTAAAATTATAATTTCCTAGCACAGAGCCCATTCCTTCTACTACCTGTTGGAATGTGTCTTTGTATTTTTCTACAGAAAAAAAGTATCTGGATGACCAAGAAAATAATATATTTTATTTATCATCGAGGGTTTTTAAAAAACTGGGGAAAATAAAACAGAGTGAGTCATTCAGTTTTCCAGTGTATTATCAAGGAAATTTGTCAATGTAACATACATATCCATTTACCTTCCAGATCCCACATCATATCTCTGTTGCACTTAGAAAATTTAAGACTTGATTTTCAAGAGAGCCTTCAGCCCAAATATCCTTGCTAAAGCGTTAGATCTAGAATTAGCTTTTTGGTAGATTTTCAACTTTCCTGAAGTGTACAATTCCACCACCTTTCTTCTTGACTCTAGAAATAATTAAATATTTAATTTACTTTTCACACATTTATGAGCTGTCTGCCTTTGCCTCACCCTGCCCTGAGTGCAAGTAATGCAGTCTTGAGGCAGAGAAGCTGTCAGTTTTAAATCTCTGAGTTCCTCAATGACACAAAAGCATATGGCAGTATTCCCAGGTTGGCAGAATTTAAGTCATATGAATTAATACTTAATGATATATCTGTACTGTATGAATTCGATGCAAAGCATAATATCATTTTCTCTACCATCAAGGACTTTCTAAAATCTGATTATGAGAGGTCATGCACATTGTTCTACCATCCTGGGAGACAACAGACTTGAGGTGAAGAGGCAGCACTTTGATTACAGAAAATCAGTTCACAGGGATTAAGCCTCCAACAGTATCTAAAGGGTGTGAGGAAGAGGGTCTCATAGAACTTGGCTGGGAAGAGCCACACTGGGTCTCACAGTAACAGCAACTGTGCCTGGGCTCTAACAGGGCACAATTACAAGTGAGAGAAAGAGACATTGGTAAATCCCTTCAAACTGTGTCAATAAGGCAGACATTACCACAAATAAATAACTCAGTAAACATAAGGTAAACAACACTTAAGGCTAGATGTTGCAGAACTGTGAGCATTCTCACAAATGAGATGAATTTCTTGTCTATTTTTGTATTAGGGAGGTAAGGCTGCTTGCTCAAATTACGCTTCTTTTGGAAGATAAGAAATCATACATATGAAATAAAAGATTGTATTCATTCCTCATGAAGGGCTGTTCTTCTCACAATATCTAGTGCATGCACACAAACCACTTGCTTAATGTCAAATGGGTTGAATTAGATAAGGGAAATCAAGACATGATTTAGAGACTGGTGTTGGTCTTACAGGAGTGCTACGTGGCCAAAGTCTGATTTATTAACAGTGTGGTAGAGATCTATGTTATAAAACTCATAAAAGATGAGCCAGGTTGCTTCCATATCTTAGCTATTGTAAATAGTGCCACTGAACATTGGAGTACATGTATCTTTTCGAATTAGAGTTTTTGTCCTTTCCAGATATATGCCCAAGAGTGGGATTGCTAAATCATCTGGTAACTGTATTTTTAGTTTTTTAAGGAAACTTCATACTGTTTCCCATAGTGGCTGCACTAACTTACATCTCCACCAACAGTGTAGCAGGGTTCCCTTTTCTCCACACTCTCTCCAGAGTGTGGAGAAATTATTATTTGTAGACTTTTTGATGATGACTATTCTGACAGGTGTGAGGTGATACCTCATTGCAGTTTGCATTTCTCTAATAATTAGTAATGTTGAGTATCTTTTCATGTGCCTATTGGCCATTCATATGTCTTCTTTGGAGAAATGCCTATTTAGGCTTTGTGCCCATTTCATGCTTTTCTTTTTTTTGTTGTTATTGAGTTGTATGAGCTGTTTGTGTATTTTGGAACTTAAGTTCTTGTCAGTCGCATCATTTGCAAATATTTTCTCCCAGTCTGTAGGTCAACAGATGAATGGATAAAGAAGATGTGGTGTATATATATATGCACAATGGAATATTAATCAGCCATAAAAAAGAATGAAATAATGTCATTTGCAGCAACTTGGATGGACCTGGGGATTATTATACTAAACGAAGTAAATCAGAGAAAGACAAATATCATATGATATCATTTATATGTGAAATCTAAAAAAATGTTACAAATGAACTTATTTACAAAACAGAAACCGACTCACAGACATAGAAAACAAACTTATGGTTACCAAAGGGGGAGTGGGGCAGGAGGGATAAATTGGGGATAGGGGATTAACAAATGTACACTACCATATATAAAATAGGTGAAAAATGAGGATTTACCATATTAAACTATATTTAATATCTTGTGATAAACTATAATGGAAAAGAATCAAAAAAAAGAATATAGATATATACATATAAATGTATAACTGAATCACTTTGCTGTACACCTGAAACTACCACAATATTGTAAATTAACTATACTTCAATTAAAAATATAAAATAAAAGATGTCCCAGGATTAATTATTACCAAGCCCAGTGGTATTTGTTTTAAAAGAAAT
The DNA here is from genome assembly GCF_965194825.1 of Balaenoptera physalus. NCBI lineage: Eukaryota > Metazoa > Chordata > Mammalia > Artiodactyla > Balaenopteridae > Balaenoptera > Balaenoptera physalus. Next base: position 18,714,546 of record NC_138894.1, read on the forward strand.
GGAAACTATCTTAACATGTAGTCATAGGAAATTATTTTATTACTCTTTTAATGTTTTGTTCTTTCTAAAGAAAACTCTGGATTTTAATTTTTTAATAATTACTGAATTGGCCCATGGTCAATTGTAGCAAATGAAAACCTATGGAGATATAAAACAAGTAACATGTACTCAAATGTCAGAGATTATAGAAGAAGATTTGGCAGGATGCTTGTCAAAGTGGTCTCCTGCATCAGAATCACTTGAGAAATTGTTTAGATTCAGTTTCCTGGTACTTATTTGACGTACCAAATAAGAATATTTGAAATGGTGTTTGTGAATCTACAATTTCAACAAGCACCCTAGGTAATTCACATGTGCCCTAAAGATTGAAGACTATAGTATTGGAATGAAGAGAGTAGAGCCTGGAATTCTGGAGTTATTCCCTTTAGTTTATTGACCCAAACCCTCAGATCTCCTAATTAGGATGTTGCTCAATAAAAACTCCCATCATAAAAAATATCATTGAATTTCATTCATTATTTTTTTAAAATTACACAAGATGAAATGTCAACATTGAAGATCAGGTTGAGAAAAACGTGTGAATTTTGTTAAACTTATAAAATTTAAATGATTTCCTTTGCTTCAGTTATCTTAGAACACCTCAGTTTCTCATGAAATTTTAACCCTTAGCAAATTACAAGGTAAAAAAAAAAAAAAAATGAGACTGAATTTTCTTTAGAATGGACTGGATTTCCAATTAAGATTATGGATTTTTAATCACACTATGTAATTACTCAGCAATATTCATTCAAAATGATGCTTTGGGAATGACAATTTGGGGAATAAAAATTGTTTTGAAAACAAACCTAGAGTCTGATTTTAGGATGCACTAGCTTAAAAGCTAATATTGAATAGAAATATTTCAGTCTCATGTAATGACTTGAAAGACATTTTATTTTCCAAGAAAAATGAAATAAAGATCTTCAAAGAATAAATTCTAGAAACATTTGTGGATGGAACCTCGGGGCATGCTGGGAGAGTGCAGAGAAATTTACAGAACTATGTTTTATGTCTTATCTGAATGCTGTAAGGATTATAATAGGCAAAATGTATCTCTCTCTAATTCAATATTTATGTGTTTTGTGTTTTCTTGTGTATTGGAATCATAGGAGATAAATATCAGTACAAGTTTGAAGAAGAATATTGTGGTACATTTTTCTCAGATATACTTTGAAAAAGCTAAGCAATAATTGCATTTTATTCTAGAAGCCTAACACTTTTACAAAATTATCTTGGTATTTTGGCAAATTTGATAATCTTATAGCTATGCTTTTATCTTTTGTTATAAATAATGTAGAAAATAATTTTGACATATAATTTTTAAGACCTGATAGGCACTGTCAATTCTTCAGTTAAGTATCAAAATTGCTTATTAATTCCAGTGGGTATAGCTCTGATTCTTAACCTATGGTCTTATCATCCCTAGATTGGCTTATGAATTTCTGAAGCTGGATGAATTTTTTCCCCAATATTTCACTTTTATAAGATTCTTAAAGGATTCTATTATCTTATCACCCTTGCAATTAGCCCACTGCAACCAGTTATTATAGCATGCTACTTGTTATAAGGCAGGATAGTGGTATGAATTTACTGCTCATGTTCTTCTCAACTTGAAGAATTCTACTTTATTCAAATTCTTCCCATCTTTAAAATCTCAGTTAAACTACTCTATTTTTCTTGAGAATTCTTTTCCCAGTTGAGCTAAGTTTGGCCAAAGTGGGTACTCTCTATTCTTAATAATCATTTGAATTATTATCCATTTTGTACAATAAACATATAGATCAGTTTTTGTTGAAATTTCTATCTGATTTTTGATGTTCATTTCTTTTGTTATTATTTATATTTTGTCTTGCACATCTAGAATATAAGAAACATGAGATTAGAATCTTCATGACAATCAAATAGTAGCTGCTAAATAAATGCTTAATGACTATTTAAAAATATTTGTTGTTTTTTACAATTAAACAGCACATTCATATCTTGTTCTTTCAAAGTGTGACTTTTTTTTTTTTTTTTTAACTTTGGGTTTATTTATTTATTTATTTTTATGGCTGTGTTGGGTCCTCGTTTCCGTGCGAGGGCCTTCTCCAGCTGCGGCAAGTGGGGGCCACTCCTCATCGCGGTGCGCGGGCCTCTCATTATCGCGGCCTCTCTTGTTACGGAGCACAGGCTCCAGACGCGCAGGCTCAGTAATTGTGGCTCACGGGCCCAGTCGCTCCACGGCATATGCGATCTTCCCAGACCAGGGCTCGAACCCGTATCCCCTGCATCGGCAGGCAGACTCAACCACTGCGCCACCAGGGAAGCCCCAAAGTGTGACATATTTTGACAAAGATACTGTATAGGCAAGGTGTACCAAGAAAGGCTAGTAATTTTGCAAATCTTTAAATAGACCTTAATTATTTGTTCAATACTTATTTATGAGTCTGAGCACCTACTAGCCCAGTCTATTAATCATAGTACTTTTTAAAACTGAACTCCTGAAGAGGAGTTCTGGTAAAAGATAATGTTTTACCCATCCTGTGAAATTTCCAGATATGATTTAGTACCCTTAAGAAACTGGCATTCTAGGCCATCTGATGGCCTGCTTTCTAATTTGGCTTAAAACCTATATGGGTTAAATCAATAAGGGTGAAGTGAGATTAGACTTCATCTAATCTGTCATCCAGAGGGCAGTTCTCGGTTGCCAATATAGTCATTGGTGGCCAATTCCATAGAGAGGTCCTGGAAATCCTTTCAATGAAGAACCCAAGCCATGAAGCAAAGAGCAAGGGCCAAGCAAATTTGGTGATTCTCCAGGAATCAAACACAAACTCAGAGACACAGGTCTCAGAGAGCTCTAATGGGTTTTGTTGAAAACACATTTGCTGTCTGCCAGCTTTTATTGGTCTTGCTCCAGGCACTATAGCATCATAATATAACCCTGTGGCCTTTGATATTTTCAGTATATAATGAACTGTCTTCCAGGTATCAGAGATTTAAAAGACATCTACTTAATTCACTGAAAATCTCAGAACACAAAGTGCATATCTTAACTAATGTTGTTTAATTGTTTAAGAAATATGTTAAGTGCCTATCCATATCAATCACTGTGTGAAGTGCTAGATAAATAAAAAGTAATGCTCAGTTCCTTCTCTTAAGAAGCTTGTAGTTTAGAGGGGTGGCAGATAAATTATACAGAATTACATAGCCGTGTTGTAAGTGCTATGATATAAGCCAATAGAAGGAGAACACATAAGAAGGAAGACAAACCCAGTTATAGGGAGAACACAGTACCCGCGCCCCCCACAAAAAAACTCCCAGTAAATATGACATTATCTAATGAAAGAAATGCCAAGGAATTTGCTCTTTATTAACTTATAATGAACTTAATTTATTGTCTTTTACACTTTAAATCTTTCCTATGAAGGCAAAACCTAGGAAACAAAATAGTAATTGGAGAAGCCTGATTTGGGCTCATTCTGGGATGATTTACAATGCGAAGGAGGATTCTTCTGCATCCTGAGAAGCTCATGTTTCTCTGGAGGAATTTCAGCCTTGGGCACTTAGGGTAGAGTGACAACGAAAAGACCAAAGAGATAGGATGCTGAGCCCTGTTTCTGCATCAGTCAGGGGGTGCTAACTTTCATCTATTTATTATAGTGAAGTCTGATATAAAATTTCAGTGAGGGTAAGTTACGTTGTAGGTGGTAAAAAATAAATTTCAAAGGCTCTGATGAAAATAGCAGAGAAAACTCTTACTGCTATAACTATTTTCTACTTAACATTTCCAGGTCTGAACTCTTTAGCTTGTATCAAGGTCCTAGATAACTTGGCTTCTACCTGCCCTTTCTGGATTATCTCTCACAATCTTACATTTCACCAATCCATTACCCCAAACACTTGAGAGTTTCTTATATTTCTTTATTTTTCAGGTGTCTGGGTATTATGAATTTTCATATTTTAAAGCTTATCAAATACTTTAAAATAAATTCTGCTTTTGCTGGCCTGCATGGAGAATTAGAGCCTGTTTAGTATTTATATTAATTTACCCACATTTTGTTCTGCTTGTTTTTCACAAAAAAAAGTTAAAATTAATCTGATTCGAGATACAACTGTGACATTTAACATTTTATATGAGCCAGGATATGTATCTTGCAAAGAACTGTTTCCTTTTCTTTTTTGTTTGTTTGTTTTAATTTATTTTACTGAAGTACAGTTGATTTACAATGTTGTGGTAATTTCTCCTGTACAGCAAAGTGATTCAGTTATACATATATATATATACATTCCTTTTTAAAAAATTTTTGTTTTTCTTTTTGGTCTCACTGCATGGCATGGGGGATCCTAGTTCCCCGACCAGGGATCGAACCCATGGCCCCTGTAGTGGAAGTACAGAGTCCTAACCACTGGACTGCCAGGGAAGTCCCTATGCATTCTTTTTCATATTCTTTTCCATTATAGTTTATCACAGGATATTGATATAGTTCCCTGTGCTATACAGTAGGACCTTATTGTTTAAACCTGAGTATTTTTATGCTAGTTTGTTTTTTTAATTGAGATATAACTGACATATAAAATTATATTATTTTCAAGTGTACATGATAATGAATCAATATTCATATATACTGTGAAATAATCACCACAATAAGTCTAGTTAACATCCATCACCACAAATAGTCACAATTTTTTTCTTGTGATAAGAACATTTAAGATATACCCTCAGCAACTTTCCAATACACAATAAGTATTATTAACCATAGTCACCCTGCTGTATTATTCATCTCCAGGACTTATTTATTTTATAACTGGAAGTTTGTACCTTTTGAACCCCTTCACCCTTTTCTTTTTGGTCAAACTTCGTGGCATGTGGAACTTCCCCAACCAGGGATCGAACCTGCACGCCCTGCAATGGAAACATGGAGTCTTAACCACTGGACCACCAGGGAAGCCCCTTTATCTCCCTTTCTACTCACAGAATTTAGAGTTTAGGGTTAGCTTTTGCCTCACCATTTAATACTGAAATACTATTACTAGTGTTTCAAAATTCCTGAGGTAAGCATACGGAGAAACTCTGCATTGAGACTCATGACACTAGTGTAAAGGATGATCATTAATTATTATATTTTGGGTGACTGTACCAGTCAAGTAGTGTACAACTTTTGGAGGAGTAGATTTCCAGGAAATAATTTCATTTTTCTGTCTTTCAAAATTATCCTGGTAGAGAATATCACACACAATTTTTATGCAGCGCACTTTAAATGAAAAAGTGCAAAATCTAAAAAGGAACAACATTTCCTTCAAATACAATCTACATCAAAATAAGAGTCAAAATTAGTCAGAAAGTTACAACATTTCAAGTGATAAAAATGGGAAATGTTAGCATGTATTCTATCAAAGTTTATGGTATTCTATCAAAGTTTATTGTGATATAATTGGGAAATTAATCAGGGAATGAACATTTCTAGGAAATAAGAGAGCTGAGTGATAATTCTCCCACACAAATTGCAGTCAGGAAGCAATTAAGCAGCATTACTCACAATGCCCATTATATAGAAATAACTCAAATATCTATGACAGACAAATGGATAAAGAAAATGGGGTACATACTTATGATGGAATATTATTCAGCCTTAAAAATTAAGGAAATCCTACCATTTGCAACAATATACATGGGCCTGGATGACATGACGTTAAGTAAAATAACTCAGTTATAGAAGGACAAATACCACGTGATCTCACTCGATGTAGAATCTAAAATAGTCAAACTCATAGAAGCAGAGAATAGAATGGTGTTTTCCAGGGGATGTGGAAAGCGGGAAATTGGTAGTTGTTTGAGACATATAAGTTTACAGTTATACTAGATGAATAAGTTCTAGAGATCTTCTGTACAACCTAGTGTCTATAGTTAACAATATGGTGTTTTGCACTAAAACATTTGTTAAGAGGGTAGATCTCATAATGTGTTCTTACCAAACACACACGCAACAGCAAGAGGACACAAGAAAATCTTTTGGAGGTGATAGGTATGATTATTACCTTGATGATGATGATATCTCAGTGTATGCGTATGTTCAAACTCATCAAAATGTATACATTATGTGCAATTTTTTGGCTCTATACCTCAATAAAACAAAAGAAAAAGAAGAAGTAGGACTCCCACTTCTGAAATGGCAGTGTGTGTTGCTTCACAGATCTGTTTCTCAGTAAAACAACTTGTAACGGTTGAATAGTATCCTCCCCAAATACATGTCAACTCAAAACATTCGAATGTGACCTTCTTTGGGAATAGGGTCCTTGCAGATGTAATCAAGTTCAATATCTTGAGATGAGATCACCTAAATCCAATGATTGGTGTTCTTATTAAGAGAGGTCACTCACACAGGCACAGAGAAGATGGCCATGTGAAGACAGAGGCAGTGGTTAGAGTTATGTTGCCACAAACCAGAAATGCCAAGAGCCACCAGAAGCTGGAAAGAATAAGGAACGATTGTCCTGCAGAGCCTTCAGAGAGAGCATGGCCCTCCTAACTCCTTGATTTTACACTTCTGGTCTCCAAAAACTGTGAGAGAATACATTTCTGTTGTTTTATGCCTCCCAGTTTATGGAAATTTGTTACGGCAACATTTCAAAACTAATAAAAAACCATAACTGGGAAAAAGTATTAAAAAATAAAAATTTCTGTATACTGTACTAAAGGCATAGAAAAAAATAAAGAAACATTTACTCAAGAAAATCCACTAAATATAAATAATAACATGGAGGTACTGTAGCCCTTGAGTCCATGACCTGCTTCCACCCCCATCCCTAGGTCTTCTTGGCAGAAGCTACATCCTGGGTGATTGTGGCCAAGAGGATGGGGCTTCAAACTTCTCACCAATCAGACAAGAGATGAGGACAAGGTCTGTGATACAGACTGTGGTATATCTAACCACTCCCATGAGATCAACTACCATGTATACACTGTTATCTTCAAAATCTATGTACACAGCACATGTAAAAATAACCATTCAGCAAAGAGGAAAGTGGGCAAATAAAGAAAAAAGGAAGTAATCTTATTTGAACTAACAGATATTGCAGAAAAGATTGTGAGAGATGAGAAAATTTGAGAGATGAAGTGTCTTGTCTAAAAACTCAACAAGTAAGGAGCATTGGTTGTTGTACTCAGACATAGACTCTGGGAGTATAAACTTTTGTTCTTGAGGTTACTGTCAATTACTTGAATAGCTGGTATTTCAGGACTTTCCTTACTAGATTAGTTGCACCCTTAAGAAAGAAGTGAGTTTATGTATTTGAAAATATAATCCAACAGTGCTGCAAAATTAATGGTGCACTTTATGTAATCTCACTTTTAAGTGCTTAAGTATCCTAAGCTAATTCCTTCATTATGTGCTAAATCTGAATTGATCTTTAAAGAGATAAACTCTTTTTTTCCTGATCTGGAGTTTTATTCTGTAAAGTGCAACATAAAACCATTTCCTCTTATTATTATTGCTTGTCAAAAAGCCAAGTCTAAGACCCAGAGGGACTGAGTGATGAAAAAATTAAACTCTATGGAGGAAAGAAATGGAGTGCACTGGGGAAATTATGACCAACTTTGGCCAGCTGAAAGCAGAAAAAAAGTATTTTGTATACTTAAAGGAGAAAAGGGAAGGAATTCTCAAGAAAGTATAAGGACACAGGTAGAAAGAGAGTAGAAGTAGCTCCAAAGACATTATTATGTTGTAAATTTCTATAAATATATAATTTTTATAGAAAGTTTAATTTATACATACCCTTTATTTAATTGTAATTGACAATGATTTCATATTGCTCTCTTTTTCAAAAAGTAAAGTGTTATTTGTCCAAGCTATTTTTAAAATTCCAGTGTATTCATATTTCTCTCTCCATAATAATGTTACCAAGAAGTATTAAAAAATCCACTATCTGTAAAAAACATGTACAATGGTAATTATAGGTTTAAAATACTTGGCAGACTTTCCCCATCCTATCTAACAATAGAATATTATGCTGGGTTCTACTATTTGTCAATTTCATTATATATGGCAAACATCTTTATTGACTGTAAAGCAATAATTGTCATGGACTTGAATGAACAAAGACCTTTTACCTTCATTTACCTTACAATTTATTTTATCTATTTGCCTTGCCATTATTTTTGGCAATACCATCAACCAGAACATTTGCTTGCAAGCCATTTCTTTAATTATTTTCAAATGAAAAATCACTAATGCATCACAGCGAGCCATTTTTTGTAAATTTATTAAATGTGCTTGGAGTTTTTTAAAGTTTAATTGATGGGCACGTCCTCGTGCTGCGCGCGCCCGGCGTCCCGAGCGTTCTTCCTCGGCTTCCGGAGGTTCCGTGACTAGCAGGGAACGCTAGTGGGAGAGCGGCGTACCACGGAGAGGATCCGAAGAGACCTATATGGAAGCCACCTGCCATGTGTAAGCTACCTTACGGAAAGACTCAAATGGCAAAGAATTGATTGAGACTTCCGGCCAACAACCACTGAGGAACTGACCTCCTCAGTCCGCCAGCTTGTGAGGACCTGGCTCCTGCCAACAACAGCCGTGTGGATGAAAGGCTCTTGGTGCTCCAGCCAGGCATCAGGGCTGGACCTCTGAGGTGGGAGAGCCAACTTCAGGACACTGGTCCACAAGAGACCTCCCAGCTCCACGTAATACCAAACGGTGAAAATCTCTCAGAGATCTCCATCTCAACATCAAGACCCAGCTCCACTCAACGACCAGCAAGCTACAGTGCTTCACACCCTATGCCAAACAACTAGCAAGACAGGAACACAGCCCCATCCATTAGCAGAGAGGCTGCCTAAAATCATAATAAGGCCGCAGACACCCCAAAACACACCACCAGACGTGGACCTGCCCACCAGAAAGACAAGATCCAACCTCATCCACCAGAACACAGGCACTAGTCCCCTCCACCAGGAAGCCTACACAACCCACTGAACCAACCTTAGCCACTGGGGACAGATACCAAAAACAACAGGAACTAAGAACCTGCAGCCTGTGAAAAGGAGACCCTAAAGTTTAATTAATGAATTGTGTTTCCACCTCAAATACAAACTAGGAAAATATTATCTGAGGTTGACTATAATTAATAAAATCCACAAGAAGAGAGAGTATTACTTATTCATTGATTAGCCTGCCTCTGGCATCTACAAAATTCTTATTACATATGTGTTGAATAAATAAGCTCTAATGATAATTCCCACAGTGGAAGTTAGGATAATCTGAATCATTGTTCAAATTGTCACAGTGCTACAGAGAAACGAACACTGTAAAATTTGTTTGGTTGATAAAAGGAGAATCAGAGGAAATGTAGGAAAAATATAGAAAAAATCAGAAAAAACTGCAGCTTAGCAGTCCCTTCAAATACAAAATTCAAATTTAGCAAAATCTTTACATTTTTATCCTTTATATAAATAAAATTCTTTAAAGAATATCCTACAAAATACTAAAGAATGTTGAGTAATTCTCCACAGCAGGAGGGTGGGTGAGCGAGAATATATATCTTCTTAGTCAAAATATTTTGTGACGTATGCCCATTTTCCTTTGGATATTTTTAATGCATGTTAATGTATATAATTGTAGTCGATTTAAAATGTCTTTAATAAATAAAGTTATTAAGTATAATATAGTTCCATATTACTCATGGTTTCTTTTTTTTCAAAATTAGAATCTTTTTGGAAATAGAATACTTGGGAACAGAGAAAGATGTAAAGATCCCTAGATGTGAAAAAACACAAATAACATTTACATTGACTTTGAAAGAGGGATAACATTTTCCAGACAGACATGATCAGTAGAATGTTAGACAATCTTGTTTTAAAAAAGCCCACACATAGGCAAAGAGCCATGACAGATGTTGAAAGCCTGTAGTATTAACAAAGTGGGAATGTGTTGGTTTAGCAAACTTAGAGGAAAGGGATGGCTCAATTAAGAGTGGAGAGATAGGTAGGGCCAAGATTTTGAAATGTACTGTCTGCTACTTTGAGGAATTAAGGCTAATTTGTAGACATATAGAAGATGGAAATAGTTATATATGTAGGGTCAACATATTTGGTTTAGTGAAAATAATTAGTAGCAGTATTAAGGGAATAAATGTGAAGATGTTCAGTAAATAGTTGAATATGTTGGCTTGAATCTCAGGAGTGAGTATTATCCTATGATCAATTTTAATTGAAGGCTTTGTAGTGGATACCTTTTGGTTTATATCCTGAATAAGACAAGAACTAAGATTAGAACCCTAGGTTACAAACATTTAATGAGAAGCTGGAAAAAAAAAAAAGAGATAGAAGAAGAAAATCATATGGAGTGGTGAAGAAAAATTACAAAAAATAAACAATATGACTATAATCAAGAATGGAAAAGAAATAAAAATTTGTCACATGTAGGCAAGCAGGGAATCCCTGGCAACTGTATTAAGAAACATATCAAAGCACTCAGAAGGTAGAAAATATAGAAGTAATCGGGAAAAAACTAAATGTTTTTTGTTTAATAAATGCTTGAAGTATAGTATAAACAGGTAGCTTTATAAATCACTACAACATGAAAACTGCTCTAAAACCATTACTCAGATCAAGAAATAGAATCACCAGAATCTGAAATGTCCCTCTTCCCAGTCAGTATCCCCACCCTGCCCTCAAAAAGTAAGTGCAATGAGACATCCAACATCTAGCGTATTTTTGAACTTTATTTAAATAGAATCATATAGTATACATTCTTTTTGTCTTCTTTCAGTCAATATTTTGTAACCAATCTATTATCCTTATTGTTTCATGTAGTTATTTTCACTAACTTATTGTTTTCTAGTATTCTAATGTATATATATATATATATATATATACATATATATATATACTACAGATTATTCATGTATTATATTTTTGTGGTAATTTGCATTGTTTTCTCTTTGGGCTATTATGGATAATTTTGCTGCAACTATTTTTGTACAAGTCTTTTGGTACACATATGTTTGCTGTGTTCAAGTATATACTTAGCAGTAGAATTGGTAGAACAGAAGGAATGCATACATTATGCTTTAGTATGCACTGCAAAAAAAGTTACCAAAATCATACCAATTTACATGCCTACTAGCAATGTATGAAAATTCCTCTTGCTGTACATTTTTGTCAAAGTTTGGTATTGTCAGCCTGTATTGTCAGTTGACAATACACACGTTTTGTTTCTGGGTGCTGTGTTCTGTGGCAATGATCTGTATGTCTGTCTTTATGCAAGCATCATATTGTTTTGGTTACTGCGGCTTTGTAATGTATTTTGAAAGCAGGAAGTTTGATGTCTCCAGTATATTTCATGTTAAGTGTTCCTAGTAATATAAAATAAAATAAGAATAAGAATAAGAGTAAATAAACACAATAAGATGAATTAACCAAAAAAAAAAAAAAATAGAGAGGACAGATTTTTTTTTATTCACGGGAAGACTTTGTGAGGATTGATAGATCAGAAGGAAAAGTTTATAATAGAATTGACAAGTTGTAATGTTAAAAAAAAAATGTAGTTTGTAAGGCACAGGCATGGTTAACTAGGAAATGTAGCTGAGAGAGAGGTTGGATAGGATGAGGCCCTCAAAGTGAAAGACTCAAAATAAATGAAAGCCAATTTAAGGACAGAAAAGTGGCAAACGTTAGGAAAGTAAGGTTAAAAATTGAAGAGCAGAATTTATGAATTTCCTTAACAGAAGATTTCTAATATTATTTGTTCTACTGAAGACAAAGTCCAGAGAATAGACGTGAACGTATAACTCAAGGGGCATAATTTTTATTTTATTGGTGTTTCTTTCTCTTTGGGAAAGAACAGTTAATATAGCAATCTCTTACTTTGAGCCCTTTTCAATATATAAAATATGATTAACAAAAATAAGATAAAAAACAAAGATATAAGTAGGGCACAATCTTGTAGATACTACATTCTGCTTTCTTTTTTCTTATGCACCTTAATTTATTCCCAAATAACGACATTTGAATAAATTGCATGACTGATTAGCAAGTTAAGATATTTAGCTAAAGAAGCAGGTACTAATGAAAACCTGGGACTTTTAAGCAAAATTTTGAGTACAAGTTTTAGAATGAGCAAATGCAGAATAAGAAGAATAATTTTAAACATAATAATGATTCTCATGTTAATAAGAATGATTGGAGAACATTATGGCCAGGCCTCTCATCATCATAAGTGTAAGTAATTTAAAATAATTATTATTTATTTGCTCTCCCATGTTAATTATTCATTGGGTTACTTTTCTAATTAAAAAGGCAAACAACTTTAAAAAAAAAAACTGGTCTTTTGCTTTTTTTTTTCTCTTGGCTAATCAAAAGGGAGATATTCTGAATAGGGTTACAGATTGGAATTATTAGCTTATAAAAGATCCAGATTGTCAGAAACAGCATAAACAGACATAAATATGAATCTGGATAGACTTATCCCATCTGTATCACAGTTGAGATGGCTCAAATTTGTAATATTGATTTACATACTGAAATTTAAAATTTTTCTAGCACCTTTTCTGAGTCCATACATTAATTTAATGAATATACACCCATAACATATTTTGTCAACAGAAATTTTAAACAGAGGTAGAAACAACAATGAAAACTTGAAAATTTATATCAGAAGTCAATATATTTCTATGAACATTTACAAAATATTTACTATTTTACTAGAGCCTTGACCACTGGCCCCATAAAATTAGCAAGGAAAAGGAGATTCAATTCTACACAGAAAGAAGAATCAACCAAATCTACTTATGTTCAAGCAGTGAGAAAATCTGTATTCCTAAAACAAGAATATATTGCATTCTGAGCATCTATAGGTTTTCTTGAATATTTTTATAATATTTTGATTAAGCCCACATGGAAATATATAGCATATGTATTCCAAATTTATAGTAGGATGAAAAATGGCAACAGAATGAATTAAACTGAGAACAACAACAACAAAAAAAACACTATTAAAATAGTCCTCCAAATTCTTAAATGGTTTATTCACCAATATTTATTATTAATCACTATTTATTTATTTATTTATTTATTTATTTATGGCTGTGTTGGGTCTTCGTTTCTGTGCGAGGGCTTTCTCTAGTTGCGGCAAGTGGGGGCCACTCTTCATCGCGATGCACGGGCCTCTCACTGTCGCAGCCTCTCTTGTTGTGGAGCACAGGCTCCAGACGCGCAGGCTCAGTAATTGTGGCTCACGGGCCTAATTGCTCCACGGCATGTGAGATCTTCCCAGACCAGGGCTCGAACCCGTGTCCCCTGCATTGGCAGGCAGATTCTCAACCACTGCGCCACCAGGGAAGCCCCTATTAATCACTATTAATCACATGTTTCTTCAACTGTATGTGGACATAATTTTGAGAAGGAAAAATACCTCTGTATTTAATAAAAAAATTGTATAAGCTTTCTTGGTTTACAGATAAGCAAAATTTTTCAGTCTTAAGAAAACTGATTTCAGCAATGCCTTTGCCAACATATTCTATAGTATCTTTTCAGAGAAATTGAAGAAATGTGATCTGATTGGTTTTGCTGGAAGTTGGATTATAACTGGTTAAACCATTGTATCTATGGAGGTCCTGGGGACTCAGTGGTAAAGGATGAATACCTGACTTAACCTGTTATCTCAGTGGCTGTATCCAACTCATTTGGGTATGAAAACCTGAAGATCCATGGAGAGGCTGGAACTCCTAGTAATAGAAATCAAGTAGATCTTGTTTTTTGAATTTGAGCTTTGAAAAACCTCACTCTTTTCTCAAGAACTTTCTCCATTAGAGAATAGTTCACCATAAGTCCAGTTCAGATCCACAGGGAGTAGTTTGTGGCACACTTTGAGATCTTCAGTGTGTTCCTGACTCAGTTACAGATCTCACCCCATTCCTAGTCCCATGATGATGTAGAATAACTTTGTTCTGTCCCCTAAATTTTAAAAATGCCATGCATTGATTTACAATATTTTATGTATTTTTATAATTATAAAGCACCTTTAAAATAAAATCAGATATGTGAGAGATGGAGATGAAAGGAGAAAGAGAGGAAGAGAAAGGGAAGAAAGGAAAAGAATAAGGTAGATGGAAGGAGAAAGTGGTGGGTAAGGAAGGACTAAGCTAGTGAACAAAGGAACCAATGGATGAGCAAACATGGCTTGAACCCATAAATGTTTGCTGGCTTAAAGGAAAGGAGGAAGAAATTAATGTGGGAGAAAGAGAAACAAAACTAACATTCATTGACTCTTTAGTATGTAATAGTCACTGTACTAAGCAATTTCACTTATTGTATATGAAATTCAATCTCTACATCTTCCTTGCGAGATAACTATTTTTCATGTAATAAAACTGAGATCCTCTACCTGGTCTGTCAGAATCTGAACCTCAGGATCTTTATACTGAAAATCTCAAAGCAAGAAATGAACTGTCCCCATTGAAAAACTACACAGCAAGCTTTTCTAATCCTTAAACTTTTCCACCACACTAACTATATATGAAGACATATGCTTGGCAATTACGAGGCTGACATTTTCTCTTTACCATTTTTATTGCCCTTATGTCATTTCTCAGTTATAATTTCCATAACATCGGGTCAAAAATGTAAAGAATCTATGTGGTGTCTTAAATGTGTAATTTCACCTACCTAATCAATATTCCAGCCATGCTAATATTTAATAGTGAGGCAGAGAAGACAACAATATTGATACACATCCTTCCCTCCTAGACAGATTTTCTGTCTAAATTTGTATGTCCAATAAAGCTGAAAGGAAGAAAGGGAGAAATTACACATTTGGTGATCAGGAAAATAATAAAAATCAAGTCTCTCCTCTGAGAGAGAGCCAGATCCAACTCCTATAAATCTGTCTCTGAGAAGAACACTAATGCCCCCTGCTGCACTATTACTGGACAGAATTCTGATTAGTTCCTAGAAAATTTTGAGGAAAAACAAAATGGTTGATAATTTTGTTGTTTAAAAAACATCTGAAAATAAACCAAATTTATAAGATGTAGAAAATTCAATTTTATATCATTAAAACACTGATATGTTTCATGATGGAAAACTTATCAATGGATCACACACAGAGAAATATCACTATATCCAGTTTATTATTTTTGCAAATGCTAATGAGAAATAAAGAATTGAAATGTATATAAGTCATAAAAAGTGATTTTAAAAGGGGAGGGGGAAGGTGTTGACTTAAGTAACTTCAAAAATGAGTGTAATCTATAAGACTAAAGGGACAAGGAATTGCACATAAGCACTGTACTTCAGGTGATAAAGTTGTTTTCCACAGAGGCACGGGTTCACAATTCTGATACTGTTACACATGTATACTAGGATTGAACAATTAAGTAAAGAGAGCCAGAAGTCTCACTCTTGGAATGGAAATTTACAGATAAACAAGTGGAGGAGGCTAGAATGATCCATGTGGTAATGAATTAGAGTTGGAGATGCCAGAATGAACTCATGTTTAGCTTAATATGGACATAGATAATTATATCTATATCTATATATAGATTTTTGTGTGTATGTGAGTAGTATACAAACATATATTTCCTTGCTCTGTCAACTGAAGGGGCTAAAAATGACACTCTGTTAACTATGAGCACATTTATTCATATCTTGATTTCTAATAACATTCTCCAATAAAAAGAATCAGAGATACCCATAATGATGGCTGATTCCATAGACAAGATGAAAAGATGAGGCTGAAAAATCTTATAGTGCCGGAAATAAAGTGCTCAAAAAACCCCACAAAAACCAAAACCCCACAAAAATCCCCACCATATTGAAGATGGTATGTCAAAGGGACACTAGAGCCAGTTGAAAGAGCTCCAAATGGACAAAGATGGAACCGCTTGATCAAAATAATTTAAAAATCAAGTTGTATTGGATTATAATCCAAATTAATCTAAATACCTATGAAGCCATTAATTTTTAATAAATTAATAGATGCAGAGGAGCAAACAAATCTCCCATGCCGAAGAATTCTGAATAATTTATGTAGATACTCTGCCCTCAAGAAGAGGGAGTATGATTCCCATTCCTTAAGTGTGAGTACTTCCAAAGAGTATGGTATGAAAAGGGAGAAAGAGAGTAACTTTACAGAGGAGAAACCCGACACAGACTACTTTAGCCAGGTAATCAAGGCGCTCCCAGACCATGGCTCAGAGGAGCTAGAGCTGGTTCACAGGCTACTGCTGGGTCCACAGCTGGTACCCAAGGTCTGTCTGCCTATTACCCAGTGAACAGGTGGGCAAGACTCCTCCCAGGTATATGATGTATGGTGCTGGATCCCACAACCCCAAGAGAGGTGCTTTTGTTTGTGGATGGATGCTGAATTTCTGTTGTTGAAAGGAGAGACAACACAAGGAGCATTTTATGCTGCCAGGATGCTGATGTCACTCTGAAGGCAAAACTGGCTTTCAAACTGTGATCTGGTGGCATCAAGATTAATAGACCTTACTTAGGATTAGCCATAAGTGTGAGAAATATTAAGGGAAAAATATCTGTACCATCCACCCTAGTACTTAAAGTAACACTTTTATTTGTTTACCATACCAAATAAGGTTTAAATATATATATATACATATATTATGTATATAATAAATATATAAATATGAAAAATATGTTAGCCACAGAGGTAAAAAGGAGGCAGGGAGAGGAAAGAGACAGAGACAGAGAGCAAGGGAAAGAGAGAGAGAGACTGAAAATTCAGTTGGTAGCAAGGGGAGGGAGTATCAACAAAGCTTTTTGCAGCACAGTTGCCATATTTCTGTACACTTCACTGCATTTCAGTGGAAGCAACTCTTCTTGGTTTGAGAAAACTTGGCCTTATATATTTTTTCAGCCAATTTCAGCAAATTGCTTGCTATGTGATATAAGATGAGCTTCTCCAATAGTACTCTGCAAAGTAGTCCCTCAGGCAGTTTGGAGTTGAATATACTGAAGAAAATGTATGTCCTCACCTTACACATCCATGGGAAATGCGAGGGTATTAAGGTCTCTGAGAAGCCTTTCCAGAAAGAAAGTTTTAAAACTTTCTTTGTACTAGCATTTCTCAAATTTACTTTATCATTGGTACTTTATTTTTATTTTTTTTAAATTTTTATTTATTTATTTTCGGCTGTGTTGGGTCTTCGTTTCTGTGCGAGGGCTTTCTCTAGTTGCGGCAAGTGGGGGCCACTCTTCATCGCGGTGTGCGGGCCTCTCGCTGTCGTGGCCTCTCTTGTTGCGGAGCACAGGCTCCAGACGCGCAGGCTCAGTAGTTGTGGCTCACGGGCCCAGTTGCTCCACGGCATGTGGGATCTTCCCAGACCAGGGCTCGAACCCGTGTCCCCTGCATTGGCAGGCAAGATTCTCAACCACTGCGCCAGCAGGGAAGCCCGGTACTTTATTTTTTTAGTATGAATAACTTTTAACCTGAATATCATGCTTTCATAAACTCAATATTAGATCAGCAATCTCTCTGAGCCTATAGCACAGAGATAAAATAACCATATTCCTGTCCACATGCAGTGACAGTTTGGTAATATAATAGGAGGGCTCATTATAAATTATAATATTTATGTAAATAAAATTACTCTTATCTTCATGAATAATTATTTTTAAAACATTTCATTTCCTATTCTTTCTTTGTGGAGGCAGAATAGTGAGTTGGCAGAGGGTTCAGCCTTTGTTTTAAAGATGAGTAAAGAGTCTTAAAATAATTAAATGCCTTACCTAAGACCTCACAGCAGCAGCTAGCTGAATTGAAATGATAAGTCAGATCTCCTGACACTTGGAACAGAATACTATTTATTTTCCTACTCTGCCTCCATATGGTCACATGTCAAACAATTCATGCATAGAGCTGCTGGGGTGAGAGTTCTGGAAGCATTGTAAGACTAACTCTGTAAAATATTGAATAGGAGAAAATTAGGAGAGAATAGTAATTTAAAATTCAATTTTGATATCCATACATAGTATATTATACTTAGAGATGAATGCAACATATTTAAAACATTTTTAATCCCAAGTAGTTTAAAAGAAAAGCATATGCTCTTGAATGAATGAACCACAGTCATTTGAAAATTTGTACCACTTCATACGGTCAGGGAAAAAAGTCTGTATTA
The DNA here is from genome assembly GCF_965194825.1 of Balaenoptera physalus. Classification (NCBI taxonomy): domain Eukaryota; kingdom Metazoa; phylum Chordata; class Mammalia; order Artiodactyla; family Balaenopteridae; genus Balaenoptera; species Balaenoptera physalus. The sequence continues at coordinate 18,732,699 of NC_138894.1, forward strand.
ATGAGATGTTTCTAGAGGTGCCTAGACTACAACACTGATGTTTAATTTTTGGCACTGATCTCCAATTATTAATATATAATTCAAAAATGTGTTTTACCCGTCCCCCATTCCTTATATTTTATCTTTTTTAAAATTCTATCTTTCCTTCAACCTTCTTATTTTATTTCTTTTGTTGTTCATGGTCACCTCTGTTGAAGCAAGTTCCCGGTGAAAAGAAGGAGAGTTTGGCTAAAAGGGAAATGGAAATGGCACTGGCAAATGATTTTGCTCTAGTCCTGAATGTGTTTGCAAAGTGATCATTTCAAAGTGACATTGTTAGGTAGTCAGACATTAGCAACAAGGAGGCGACAGTGGCGAAAAGACAAGTGGGAGTAGCCGAGTTACACCCCAACCATCTGGGCACTGCCCCCCAACCCCACCCAGAACGGGCGAAACTATGGTCGTGTGGTGGACAAACTTATCCTGGCAAAGAAAGGGCCAGTAACGCGAGGGACAGGCATCTAACCTATAGTAAAACCAAACTCATTATACTATCCTTATAATAAAATCTACATGTGGTCTTGCAGCCCACCCCCGCCCCGTGAGCTTTTCTTACGAATCAAGGGTGAGAACATGTGCAATAGCGAACTTGTTACATAGCTCAGGACTGTCAATTAAATAATGAACCCCTGTCACTCAACCAGCCTCCCCGCAAAATGCTCCTTAAAAATGCCCTTAAGCCTCTACAGGAATGCTGCTTTCAGTTTGCAGAAACAGCCCACTCTCCCTCTCTGAGAGTGTACCTATGCTTAAATAAACTTTGCTTTGTTCTTACGCCTGAAGTGGTAGTCTGCAATTCTTTGCTTGCTCTCCTGAGGACCGAGATTGCTGGTTCGCGTCTTCCATTGACCTCCTCGGTTGAAGCTATTTTGACACAAGGCGCTCCAACCCGGTAACACCGCGAGAGACATTTAAGGTACAGACACAAGCAGATGAAAAAGAGGTCGCTTTGGGGAGGCTAAAAAATGTTGGTATTTTAGAAGATCAAACAGTATTTTCATGGATTTCTCTCAAACTCAGACACTGTTTCTGAGATAGAGAAACTAGTCAAAGAAGCTCAAGGGCCAAAATCAAGGCTTAAATTTTTTTAAAAAAATATTTATTTTCATTACTGTTAGCTGTGTTTCCAGGTATTTTAATGTTTCATCATTAAGAAAATAAAGATTAAAATCAGGATTGCTGTAGAAAATTTTCCTAATTGTGTGAACACCACTGTGGCTTGATTAACAACTTTAGTCTGTGGGTCTAAGAACTGAACTGAAAGATGCGTCTGTACTTAACACATCAGAAGTGAATTAAAACAAAAACAAAAACAAAACAAGTCCAAAAACCAAAACTCATGGCTTAACTTTAAGTAGAATTTCTATTGTAGCCTCACTGAGTACAAAATGGAGGCGTCCTTTCTACAGGGACTTGAAAACTTCTGTATACCAGAAAGTCATTTCCATAAGAGGTACTTCATTGGTGTAAATATTTATCCCTTTCTCCTCTGCCTCCACATCTTCTCCCCTCTATGGAGAACCCTCCGGCAGCTTCCTACACAGATTCATGTAATAGGTTTCCTGGTGATGGGGAGCCCAGCTGGTATAAAACACCAACCCCTGCACATTTAAAGTGTATTTGCATTTAATTTCAGCTTTTAAACAGTGAAGTTGGGGGTTTAGTCAGTAACTTACTGGTCTGGGGATCTCATCTAAGTTTCTAGAGAGCAGTAATGACTATAATGATAATCTTAATAGCCACTGTAGTGCCTTACATAGTGAGTAATCGGCACTTTAATGAAGATTATAAGCCAGTATGAGTTTTTGAAGTATTTATTGATATGTAGCTTATTTGGCTTAAGTCTGGGATATTTCTATTCAGTAAAGGCAAGTGATGCTGAGCAACGGTTAATCCCAGGAGGAAAAACCTGAAAAGATGAAACAACTGATTTATCTGTTCCCTGAAAGACCCTGGGCACACCTTCTGTTCAAGATTATATAAATGGACCTTGTTTGGATTCCTATGCAATTTTCTCTTTCACTTACTGACAACTTGCTTAATTTTCTGATTTGCTTCACAACCTGTTGCAAGCATCTTGAATCACCTCTTATTACCTTTTCTATCCCCATACTCACTTCCACTGATTCTTTCTATTTGTCCATTTGAGAAACTCAGGGACTTCTCTCTGCTCTCTTATTCTGCAGTGGATCAACATATGCCATTAGCATTCTTCTAGAAAGGATCATAAAGTCCTGTACTAAATATCAGTGCCGGGTTGTAGTATCAGACTCCTTTCTGAAAGAGTTCAGATTATAGTCCAAACATCTCTGAGTAGTGGGTTGAAGTTTAGTATCATTTCAACAGCTTCCAATATGTAAATATGACTTGCCATTCTGAAGGTCTTTTAAGAAAGCCAACTCAGTAGGAAAGTTCTCTCTGAAAGCTTTTTATGGATATGCGTATTTTTAAGATCAAGGATTAAAAATAATTCTACATTCCATGTCTATAAAGTGTTTAATCACAACAAAGCTGCCTAAAACACCCATTCATTTATCAAGACCTTGTTGCTAACTATGTCCATGGTTATGGGAGAAGCTGATAACTCATTTACATCTCTGGTTCAAAGGGGAAGTGTGCCTTTTGCAGGGTTTCTCACAACAAAATCCATGCTCTGCAGATTCCCAAGCTCCGTCATAGGTCCCTGAATCTGAATATAAGGGAGTCATGGTTGAGAAACTACATTTTGAACAATTACTCAGAGATGTTTCAGTGTGGTATAAAATTTTGGGGCTACTGATAAATGCATGGTCCTGAGAACAAAATACTTTACTGATTTTATTTCAATAAATGGTATGCATTGATTAATTTAAGCAGCAGTTTTAACATTTGTTTAATATGTTAAACTACATGAATATTGATCTGCTTCAAATTATTGTCACTCTCTGATACAAAGTAAGCTTGGTGATGTGGGCAGAAACAAGAAGTTCTTTCATTTCTTCTTTCTGTCTGCCCTGGGCTTCAGTCCATTGGGCATTTCTAGCATATGGAAAGCAGAAAAATTGCCCCTCTGTTGGTTGGTATCAGCTTTTGAGACAGCTAAGGTCCTGTCTCCTGGTCAGCACCCTTCCCCTCTTGGTACCTCTTTTTCTGTATCCATCTAGTCTCTCTGAAACAATCACTGCAGAACTTAGAGAGGAGATGGGTGAAGTAACTGTGGGAGGGTTAGGCTACCACAGAGAGTGACCACAGGCAGAACTCATGAACACTTGAGACCTAATAGCAGTGCCAGTGGACTGTATCTTTCATCATACTCGATTCCGGTATTCCAGAGCTTCACATGCTGGACGTCCAGTTAGGAATTGTGCCCATCAATCCACTGATGCAGTAAAAGAAGCTTTTGAAGAATGAGGATACTCAGTGCTGACATGTATTCAATGAAATATCTCTTCCAGTTCATTTGTATATACAATTCTAAAATGGCACAGATCCAATCACCCTTATCTTAAAAGCCTCAGGGCAAATGATTCTTGAAATTCAATTTTTTCAGAGGTTAGGAAGTCAAGATAATTTGCAGCATCCAAAACAAACATTTTATTATTTCTGCAGCAAAATCTATGGATATTTCATATACTAGAACAAATCAAGTGTATAATTAGCCTCTGAGAAAGTGGAAAAAAAGAAACATCTCACATCCAGAAGCTGTGTGGCATTCATAGCTAGACCACGTTCTTCTCCTATTATCCTACCTAAGCAACTTCACAGAACACCAACCTCAGACAAGGTTACTCTGATTCTGTGATAAAGTGGAGAAAACATGGCCACTTCTTAATTTTGTCTAAGCACAAATAAAAACATTGCCAAACATTCACTTTCTGAGGTAAAATGAGTGAGTGCTACTTCTTTACCAATTGTGTTTTTGTAAAGCTTCATTCTCACTGTAGCCTGCCCTTCCTATAGATAAAATTTATTGAGATATCCAATCAAAGAATTGTCCCTGTCTTCTGATAGCATCCAATCTAGAGCTCGTCCCACTTCCTTAGACTCTCTTCAACATCACCCATGCAAAGCCCAAGACCAGTAAGTAGTTATTTCTAATATCCTCTTACTGAGATAACCCAGGATGCTTCATGGTGTGTGTTCTGTACTGAGTAATAAACACAATTTGCTCAACTTCAGGTGTGTTCCTAACAGTTTTCAATGGAAGGCATTGGCACCTCATATTGTGTCAGTTCAGGTCATCTTTTGATACTAAATGAGTTCAAGTAAATCAGGTTTTGTCATTAAATGAGTTATGAAAGAGACTTTTAAGTTTAAAGATATTTAGACTTTTAGAATTCCAGATAAGGCCTTGCACACACTTGATAGTATATTTGGAAACAATTTGGCAATATGTATCTAGAGCTTTAAAAATGTGCACATGTGGATCCATAATATCTTAAGGGAAAATGTCAAATTTTTTTTAGCGGAGTATAGTTGCTTTACAATATTGTGTTAGTTTCTACTGTACAGCAAAGTGAATCATCTATATGTGTACATATATCCCCTCTTTTTTGGATTTCCTTCTCATTTAGGCCACCACAGAGCACTGGGTAGAGTTCCCTGTGCTATACAGTAGGTTTTCATTAGTTATCTATTTTATACATAGTATCAATAGTGTATATATGTCAATCCCAATCTCCCAATTTATCCCACCCCCCATTTCCCCCTTGGTGTCCACACGTTTGTTCTCTACATCTGTGTCTCTATTTCTGCTTTGTAAATAAGATAGTCTATACCAATTTTTTTCAGTTTCCACATATATGCATTAATATACGATATTTGTTTTCCTCTTTCTGACTTACTCCACTCTGTAGGACAGTCTCTAGGTCCATCCATGTCTCTACAAATGACCCAATTTCATTCCTTTTTATGGCTGAGTAATATTCCATTGTATATATGTACCACATCTTCTTTATCCCTTCCTCTATTGATGGACACTTAGGTTGCATCACTAATTATTAGAGAAATGCAAATCAAAACTATAATGAGGTATCTCCTCACACCGGTCAGAATGGCCAACATCAAAAAATCTACAAACAATGAATGCTGGAGAGGGTGTGGAGAAAAGGGAACCCTCATGCATTGTTGGTGGTAATGTAATTGATACAGCCACTATGGAGAACAGTACAGAGATTCCTTAAAAAACTAAAAATAGAACTACCATATGACCCAGCAATCCCACTACTGGGCATATACCCAGAGAAATCCATAATTCAAAAAGACACATGCACCCCAGTGTTCATTGCAGCATTATTTACAAGAGCTAGGACACAGAAAATGTCAAATTTAAATTATTTCTTTTGGCATTGTTTATGACAGAAGAAATGTAGAAATAAAAGTGGATATTTATGGCATGGGTCTTGGCAGTAACTTTTTGGATATGACACCTAAAGTACAAGCAACATGATCAAAAATAAATAAGTGGGACGACATTGAACTAAAAAGCTTCTGCACAGCAAAAGAAACAATCAACAAAATGAAAAGGCAACTTATGGAATGAAAGAATATGTTTGTAAATCCTATACCTGATAAGACCTTAATATCTAAAATAGACAAAGAACTCATACAACTAAATAGCAAAAAAATTCCAATAATCCAATTTCAAAAAGGGCAAAGGACCTAAATAGACATTTTCCCAAAGAAGGTATTCAAATGGCCAATAAGTACATGAAAAGGTGATCAATATCACTAATCATTAGGGAAAAGCAAATGAAAACCACAAGGAGATTTCATCCCACACATGTTAGAAAGGCTATCATCAAAAGACAAGAGATAATAAGTGTTATGAAGATGTGGAGAAAAGGGAACTCTTGTTCACTGTTGGTGGGAATGTAAAATTTGTATAGCCACTATGGAAAACAGGGTGAAGTTTCCTCAAAAAATTAAAAATAGAACTACCATATGATCCAGCAATTTCACATCTAGGTATTTATCCAAAGGAAATAAGAAACTAACTTGAAACATATATGCACCCCCAAGTTCATTGAAACATTATTTACAATAGCCAAGACATAAAAACAATCTGTGTGTCCATTGACAGATGGATAGACAAAGATAATATGCATTTATATGTAATGGAATACTATTTAGTCACGAAAAGAAGGATATCCTACCATTTGCAAACAACATGAATGGACCTTGAGGGCTTTATGCTAATTGAAATGTCAGACACAGAAAGACAAATACTGTATGATATCAATTATATGTGGAATTTAAAAGCAAAGCAAACTCATAGCAAAAGAGATCAGATTTGTAATTGCTAAAGGCAGGGGTAAGGAATGGGGGAATTGGGTAAAAGTGGTAAAAAGGTACAAAATTTCAGTTGTAAAATAAAGAAATATTGTGATGTAATGTACCACATAGTGACTTATTTTTTAGCTATATGAGGTGATGGATGTTAACTAAACTTAATGTCGTAATCTTTCTCAATATATACACATGCCAAGTTATTATGTTCTATACCTTAAATTATACAGTGTTGTATGTGAATTGTATCTCAGTAAAACTGAAAGAAAAATATTTCTTAAAAGTAGATATCCAAAAATATAATTATGTATTCACGAAAAAGATTATTATGCAGCCACAAAAATGATGTTTAAAAGAGTTCTAAAAAAAAAAAAAAAAAAAAAAAAAGAGTTCTGATGAACTCTTATGATATAATGTGAGTCAAAGTAAAAGACAAAGTTGGATACTCAACATGATCTCATGGAAATTTACCAAATGAAGACAATGGTCAATTTTGATTGATTTGTATATTTTCTTTACTCCTTCAAAATTCTCTTCTAGACTTTTACATTTTTTCTGAGATCACTATGAGCATGAATTAGTCTTTTGGAGAGACAAACATTGCTCATGTATATTTGGTAACCATTATGTTGGTTGCAATCTCTGTGGAGGCCAAATGAGTAATAGAATTTAATCATTCCTAAGAGGCTTATAGAATAAGAAATATGCTGAGGAATATATAAGTGAAACAATTAGATATAAAATAGCCATTTAGCACTGGAGCCATATATGCAGTAAACTAGTGATTGTTAAATCTCAAGCAAGCAGGAGGGAGCAGTTTGAGGCAAATATATATATAAACATATATATATATATATTTAACAATGTGCATAGCTTGCTTACCATGGAGAGAGGTGATGTGGGTCTTGGATATAAAATTAAATTTGATCTCGCTTGCATTATGCCAATTTGCTGAGTAAATCAATACAACAGATGGTATAATTTTCCATTCTTGCTTTTTCTCTTGCTTGTGAGCAAATGACTTTGACATGAGAAAAATAATTTTTCAAATGCTAAACTGTATTTACAAGGGTTAGTAATTCAACTTGTCAACAGCATTTCTTCCAAAATATATTTGAAGTAGAGAAATCCTTAGGCGATTTACACTTAAGGGTAAGCAACTTTCTTTGGCATTTTGTTCTCTGTAGTAATTCCATTAAAAGAGCACAATTTATTGCACATCTGTCTTTGCAGATTTTATCAATGCTGAAACCTTTTAAACTGAGAATGGGATTAAATAAACCCCATTTACCAATGTAGTAAAATATAATAGACATCCAGCCCATTAAATGGCCAACTAAATCAATATATCCATTTGTCAGCAATTTCCAGAAGATAAGGTGAGAAACTCCTGTTCTATTTGATAGATGAGTAAACTTAAGGGGAAGAATTTACAGTAGTTTCACTGTGTACTTTGAAGGAATGTTCATTATTCTCAAATTACCTTCTCATGTCAGCAGATTTGTGGTTAGTAAACAGGGAGGCCATTCATACTCCTTCTCCTGAATGGTTATAGAGTCTGCAGTGAGGCGACTGAGGTGGAAGGCAGACAGGCATTTGAAACTATTTAACAAAGAAAAGATTTCAGCTCTGATTAAAAGATATTTATAAATTTTAATTGTGTGAAACATATTGTTCAAATCACCCCAAATAATATGACTGTCTATATGAGGGAAAAGAAGGGAGAACTGAAGGACACATGAAGGTAAAAAATGTAATAATAAAAATAACTTACAATGTGCTTATAATGTGTCAGGTGCTAAGTGTCTTATATATTTATTAACTTAATAGAGATCAATCAAAGGAGGAAAACTAACTTGATTTGTGCTTACAATGTGCCAGAAATGACTCTTGGAACATTTACATACATTATTATTTGTTTAACCTTTACAAAAATAAATGTTTGAGGTAGATATTATTATGGATATGGAAACAGAGAATCAGAGTGAACTGCCCCAAAATCACAATTAAAAGTATGGAGAATAGTATTTTAATGTAGGCTTTTGCTTCCTTGGTCCACTGTTCTGTAAAATGAAATACCAGAAATAGGAGATGTGTAAAGTGTATGTACAGTATATGTGTGTTATATATATATATATATATATATATATATATATACACACACATACACACATACACATACATACATATATATTCATATAGGCTAAAAGTCGAATATTATAAATAGCAATTAACTCTTTTGATGACAGTTCAGGAGACAGAAGTTAGTGACTAAAGTCAAGCACTGAAATCAGATAAAGAAGAAGCAGGTTATGGTCAGCAGCTCAGAAAATGCTCAGGGTCAAAAACAGGAGTTGAAGCATTATTACATTTAGAACACAAATTCTGTGAATCCCTATAGTTACCTTTAAACAAAAGAGTTAAGTCATCATCTTAAATGAGGCAGTGTGCCTGAAAACTCCTAACTTTATGCTGGACACATTTTAGCTTCAATAAATGCCCATTGAACCCGCAGACTCAGAGGTTGCGTGCATAAAAGTTGAATCACACAGATGTGATTTCCAGTCCCAAGTCTGCCCCATTTTTCAGCTGTAGGACTTTTGACAATATTCTTGGATGATTTTACTTCTTTAAGACTGTTTCTTTATTTGTAAAGAGCTAAAGAGATAATAGAATATAACCCATAGTTTTTACATGATAATGTTACACAATGCATTTAAAACACTTAACTCACTGCCTTGCACTTAATGCCCAATGAAAATTCTTATTCCCAGTATATATTATCTCTATACACACATAAATGTATACATATGCACACACGTGCACTCTTTATATGCATATAGACATTATTACATGTATACATACATAATGGGCATATTATTCAGAATGAATTTAAATTGTACATGTGTACATACACGTATACATATGCATCTATATTGTATGTATATATCATATATATTTACATGTATTGGATAATATACATATATGTATATACGTATTATCCAATATACGTATATGTATATTGGATAATATATGTATATATTTTATATTATTGGCTTAATCTATGTAAAATATTGTATATGAATTTTTGACCAAATAATATAATTTTCCATTTTAATATTTTAATAACATTTCTTCACAAAAGAATTTTTTTCTATACAAATGACTGTACACAAAGAAAAATGACTATACAACACTCAACTCTGTCAGTGGCCCAACATTTACTCAGTCACCTCCTTTGGGCATTTAGAAAATTTCATATTTCCCCCAATATATATAATGTTGTAACGAACATTTTCTGTATGAGTTTTTTAAGCTTTTACTTATCTATTTTGGATTATTTTCTTAGAATAGAGTAGCACAAATTAATTAGTCAAATGTTATAAATATTTTATGCTACTAATTTGTATTACAAAACAATACAATAAAAATTTATATATGTATATTTTGGAGAACATATCATAAGCAACATTAATTGCTTAATATGAAATATATGAGTTGCACACTTTCTTCTTCCAAAAAATGGATTGGACATAGTTTACATTAGACAAAGATAGAAGATTATATTAATTAAGCTGTGGAAGCCAAAGGAAAGAAGTCAGCATTCGCTGAGCAATGTTGATTTCACATTACATATTAGGTGCTTTGATGTTGCCTTATTTAAATATCACTACAACCCTGAGATAGATATGATCTCTTTTTACAGTGTAAGAAGCTGAAGCCTACAGAGCATGTGTAACCTGTCCCAAGTCATCAAATTACTAGGTAGTAGAAAATAGACTTGAACTCAAATCTGAATCTCTACTTCTCCACACTAGAAGCATAATACAGAATTGTCCTGAATGAGCTTAACATTGAAGGGGGAGACCTTTTCCACATCTTTGCCATGGGCTCTCCCTCAATCAACCTCCTTCTCCTCCTAGAAATTGTTTAGCATTCAAGAGCATGGAAGGAGGGGTAGGACGAACATGAGTTTTGTGTTGCCTCATCTAGGGTTCCAAGGTAGAAGATCTAAATCAGAAAAAATTCTGAGGGTCCAGTCTGAAGTTCTCTGCTAACGTTTTATAGATTTGGAGAATCCACTAGAAGTCAGACGGGATGAAGGGAGGACATAGGAAGGCAGGAAGTGTTGGAATGAAAGGATCAGTGTTAGAAAAACATGATTTCTTAGCAGGATAAGCTCTTTGTAAATATTTATCTTGGTTGTTTACTATGTAAACATAAACCTTTAGCCACTGGCATGGACACTGGATGGGAAATATGCCTCTGGTTTAATGACTGTTCTGAAGTTGATAGTTTGGTGCTATTGGGCATGCAATGCTCTAACCTCACTGTCTCCACATGAGCCAGGTATTAAGAAAGGGAGAACTGATTTTCAGGGTAAAGAGGCTTTTCAGTTAATCTTCCTGTATGCAGATGTATTAAACATGGTCTGTTTGGAGTTAGTAATTCACTCCTGTTTCCCTGAAGTAATGGATTTAGCCTTGATGTAGGTGGATATTTATGGCCTTTTGTGAGCTGTTACTTGCAACCAACCCCAAGTTACACAGGTCTAAAAATGACTTGAAGCAGCCAAACCTGAAATAGCTTTAGTAGCTGTTACCATTTGCATCTTAACATGGTAGGGTGCCTTTTTAAGTGAAGCAAGGAAGCAAGCCTGTTAAATTACTATTTCATATTTCCAAGACAGCACACAAGGGATGCACTCATTCCCTGTTTCCTAATCAGTGCATCATGGATGCTTACCACGTATTAAAACATCTTCTGAGCTTCATGACATGTGGGACTTCTTAAGTGTTGTTGGTAGCAGTATCAGTTTTCAGGGTTTACCTGGTGGTGTAGATGGGAAAAGAGGAAGTTTGCCTATTTACTTATGTGCTTAAATCTAACATAATTGTTGGACCCTCTTTAATCTTCTCTGTTGGGCTACAGGTAAATTTTCAGTTTGCTTATAGTTATCCTTAATGCTTATGGACACTTTCTTCTTGAATGGGGGTCACTCTCTCAGTGCAGGCAGCAGGGAGAGGTCAGTGTGAGATATAACTCATTTTCTCTAACTGCTGTGTGCCAGCTGCTTGTCTAGGGCTGGGTTTATATGTGTTTAACTAGCTATAGTCCACATTAATATTATATAACTTCAAGTGTAATGTGAGGATCTCATGGAAGTATACTACCAATCCCTTCTTTCTCTTTTTGTGCTATCATTGTCATACATTTTTACCTTTACATGTGCCATAAATACACAATACATTGTTATTATTTTTGTTGGAGGAGCTCACCAAGAGGACATGACCACTGCTTGACCCTCCAACTGGACCAGAGCAATCAGAGGCTCCTCACTTTCACTCAGTCCTTGGAATGTATCTTCTGACCACTGTTCCCATGGCTGAAGCTGTTTTCAAGGGCGCAGCCTTGAAAGGACAATGGTTGTTGAGACCATCTGGATAGTAGAGGTGACTGAACCCAGTTACAACCTCTATATAAACTCAAGATTCTGGTAGGTGAGTTAAGAGATCTTGTCTTGTGGCCACCCAAGCAAGACAGGCCTGTAATATAAATTCCCTTTCTTATTAAATCTGCCATCTCCCAATCTGTAGTGGTCTGTCACTTTCTTCAGTCTCTCCTTGCCTGCATGTATGGGGGCCGGTTTTGGATTTTACCTGAGAGGTTCCCAAATTTACAAACCAACAAATTTCTAATATTCTTCATTTATGTGCTTGTGTAAGTGCATGTAGTTCCATGTTTCTGTCGGATGTTATTATTTTGTTTAAAGATTCCTTTAATATTACTTATAGTGCAAATGTACTGTCAAAGACTTCTGTCAGTTTTTGTCTGAAAATCTTCTTTTTCATTTTTTTGAAAGGTATTTTCGCTGGAGGTAGAATTCTGGGTTAAGAGATTTCTCTTCTTTCAGTACTTGAAAGGTATTATGCCATTGTCTTTGGCTTGCAGTTGTTCTCATGAGAATACTGATTTTCTTTTTTCCTCTATATATAACGTGTCTTTTACTTGCTGGCGGCCTTCAAGATTTTCTCTTTATTTGTTATTTTCAGCAATTTGAATCTGATATTTCTTGGTGACTTTTTCCTGTTAATTTAATTATTTGACATTTATATACTTATTTTTTTTAGTCCTGTTTGGTATTTCCTTAGCTTCTTGAATCTTTGATTTGTTTTCTTTCATTAAATTTGGAAATTCTCAGACATCATCTGTTGAAATATTTATTTTGACCTGTTCTCTCTCTCTCCTCCTTCTGTATCTCTGCTGGAACTCCCTATTTGTTCATGCATGATGTCTACCTTTTCTAATAGAACCTTTAACATATTAATAATAATTGTCTTAAATTCCCTGACAGATGTTCCAACATCTGGGCCATATCTTAATTTTGTTTGGGGGATTGATTTTTCTCTTGCAGTATATTGTTTTACTTCTCGTTTTCTTGTGCTTCATTTAAGTTTTGGTTGAAAGTCAGACATCTTGTTTGGGGCAGTGGTGATTGAGATAAATCATATTCATGCCAGAAGATGGGAACATTTCTTTTTAGCTAGGATTTTATTGTGGGGTAAAGTTAAGTCAGTTGAATCAGGTGTTGTGCGGGGTTTGGGTTTTGTTGTTACTATTGTTACCCTCAGCAAACTGCAGGCTTCAAAGTCCTCTGGCATTATATTCTGTTTACTGTGGGGACCAACTGAGTTTTCTTCAGTGTGTGCTCCACTCTCAACTTTGAGATCACAGGTTCTCTTTCTACACCTGTCCTACCTCTAACAGTAGACTTGCTGGCCAGGAATAGGGGGAGACTGCATTCTCTATTGTCCTGGTTCAGTCTCAGTCTTAATCAGATGTTATATTCCTGAATCTTTGGAGTGAGACCTTCTCAGTGATCCAGCCCCTCCCCAACTCGTAGGGGATCTCTAATGGCCTTGATGCAGGAGTTTCCTCCTGCCTCTTGCCCAGGACAGGTCTTCACAAATGCTGTTAAGATGACCAGTTTTGTTCCTTCAACATTTTGAGGCTTTTTTTTTTTTTTTTTTATACAGAAGATAGGAAAGCAGGAATCAGACAGAACTTATATCATTGCCTACACTGTTTTCAGTCCTAGTTCTAGAGAACTCAGAGATACTGTGCAGAGTACAAAGACAGGGTTACAGTCAAAGAAAACATAAAAACTGGTATGGGTAGGTGAATCAAGGAACCAAGAACAAGATTCTCAGGGACAAGGCAAGTGTTCAAAAATTATCGTTGAGACATATTAGGTAATGGTTATATAATCAGAAGGATGACTTTATTATAAATACCAAGATGACTGTAGGTGTGGGAGTGGAGAAATGCAGGTAAGACTGACTTACATAGGCATAGAGGAGGCATGTTCCTGTCAGATGTCTCCCAATAAATGTAAACTGTTATTTAAATGCAAGGCCATGAAAGTATATTGTCTTGGTAGTAAAGTAGTCAAAGTTTGAAGTGTTAATAAACAGAGGAAGCTTCAAACTGATGAAAAATGTATTTTAATCTATTCTGTATATGGCAGAGACTCCAGTTAAGCTTATTAGCTCCTTATCCTATGTTTTTATGTATTTTTTTATGTAGGTCCAGCTTAGTTAACAGGAGTGACCCACTCTGACTACTAATCTTCATAAGGATTGAGAACTTCAAAGGTAGAAAAATAAAGAAAACAAAGGATGGAAACACTGAATAGGATATTTAGCACATAAAGTTATTGCAAAAACAGAAAAAGATAAATTCATGAAATAAGAAACATCAGGGAATATAGAAGACAGTGAAGTGATGTGACTAATGGAGATGAGTCAGCATGTTTTCAAGAAAATCCTATCAGACAATGTCTATAGGTCAAAGGTTGTTAATGACTTGAGCAAAATTAAAATGGGGTCTCTGCCCTTGTGACAGGGACTTACAAATTGTTGGGAAGACAAATCTTATACATGTGAAACTATCAAGAAAATTGGGCATTCTGAGTAACCCTTGACATCATGTAAGATCTGAAGACATTTTCGCCAGCTTCTTCTGGACCTGATTTCTGTATCTGCCTCTCTGGACCATTTAGCATCTCATTGCTCATTTAGCATCAGTGATGCCACAGTTTGGTTTCTCTACCATTCTGAACAATTTCCTGCCTCCCACTGTCAATTCTCACTTTCTTTTGCTCCTTTCTGTTTATTTCCTCTTCCCCACTCTCCTCAGCTAAATGGCCACCCAAAGGTTGAGTCTTAGGCTCTTTTCTTCTCTCTCTCTCTGTCTCTCTCTCATCAACACAACTCCAGCTATCTTCTTCTTCCATTTAATTCTCAGAATAAAACTGGTATTAAATTTAAACACTGGTTCTGCTTCCTAAATCTTTCTATTTGGAATTCTATCCTATCATATCCTCTTTAAGCAAATTAATGTTTATTAAACACCAGAGACAATCTTAGACAAAGAGGGTGCAAATATGAAAAAGGAGTCATGCCTGACTTTAACAAAGCAGCAGTATTAATAACAATCATTCATTCACTCTCTCATTTGCTCCACAAATACTTAATGTGAGACTAGGGATCTTGTCCTTTAGAGTTACCATTACATTTCCAACAGTTGAAGAGTTCCTGACACAAATGAGGCATTCACTGAGCATTACCAAATTACCCAATGAAAGTAAGTAAGGGAAGCCTACCTGAGAAAAGACAGAGTTCTGTTTAGCACAAGGAAGGAGAGGGAGACAATGGTCTTCATTAAGTAAATAAAATAATATGGGATTATTGGAGAGAGTTGATATCCACTGATGGTGAATTAGGGGAAAACATTTATTCTGCAATAGAAGGATATATTTTGGATTTTTTTAATGGTTGAAAGCCAGGACTGTGAATAATTGCTATTTACTCCTAAAGGAAATAGTAAACCTTGATTCCATAAATATTTTAAGAAAAAAACTGTATAAATTATTACTTATATATGGTTTAAACAGTCTTACCTGAGGGGAGATTGTATGAAATCTTTAGGGTACCTCACAGTAGGGGTAATGTCCTCATTAAACAAATGTAGCTATTTGCATCTAAAATTTTCCTTTATCTCCTTTGTCATCTCTATAAATTGCTGAAATCTAGGATAAAATATATGATTCCCCAAAGTAATACCAGGATATTCGATGCTGAATTTCATAAACAATCTTTTTTCCCCTGCAATCTGGCACAGAAAATTTCTTAAAACCTAAAAACATTATTCCTTCATTTGATATAAATAGAATACTCATGAATTTTAAATATTCTCAATATACCACTCATTTAATACTCTAAACAAATACTGTGCTACTCAAAAAATACATATTAAGTCCAGGAAAAAGGAAAGGAGAACTTGTTTCCTTTATGGTTATGGGTAGCACTTAAATATCACACAGTGCTATTTGAGGGTCATCAGTTGACTGTAGGACTTTACACCTCTCTTAAAGGAGCACCCTGGAGATGTGCTCACTTAACAGAGATAAGGGCTTCTTTCTACATGTGGTAATGTTGGAATAGGAATTAGTCTGTAAAATAAAATTTAAAAATATATAAATAATCCAGCATCCTGTAACAATGAGTAGAGCCAAAGGCTGCAAATCACAATTAGGAAAATCTGAATAAGGTCTCTGCAGGTAGATTTGATCAGCTGAGTGTATGTCCTGAGCTTTCTAAGTGAAAAGTGCCAGAAGTTTGGTGACAGTCATATTTTTAGGATGAGGCATTTATTTAAAAACTAGGAATATATAGGTACTTCGGTAAAATTTAAACTGTCTCTTTTGTTCTAAAGACATCTTTTTGCTTGATAGGGAAACTCTGAAAACATTTTGGCTACATACAGGAACAAAAGAAACATACCTTTTATTATCATTATTTTTTAATCTTTGGTACTATTATCCAGTGCAATTAGATAAATAAAGGTTAAAAAATAGGGGTATTTCTATACTATAAAAACTATAAAAATTAAATGTTTTAAAATCCCATAAACCACAAGAAAAATCTAGTTATTATTACTGTGCTGGAAATCAGCCCCAAATTTAGTGGTTTAAAACAACAATCATTATAATCAGTCATGATTTCTCTGGGTTAGAAATTTGGGAGCATCTTAGCTCTGGAGTTTTGACTCTGGCTAGTCCTGAGGTCATCCCAAAAGTTTCTTCACTCAACATCTGTTACCTGGGCTGAGAGCTGGGTGATGAGAGAGCTGGGGCTGCATAGGCATCTCTGTCTGTCTCTCTATGTGATGTCCCCACATGGTTTCTCCACCTAAGTGATGACAGGGTAGCTGGACTACTTGCATGGTAACTCAAGCTTCCAAAGGCACATTTCCAGGTAGAAAGCCAGGCAAAGCCATTGGTAGGTTTTATCTTAAGAAAACCACGTAGCCATCTTTAGAAAATACAATCTTCTACAAGAAGCTCATTCAAATGGGAAAAGACACATTACACAATAAATGGTGTGCATAGCTTATTGAAAAATGTAAATCTATATTTAAAATAGTACACCAGGAAATTTTTAACACATGGACTATGTAAATGTAAAACTATACAACCATAAATTACTGGAAAAAAATGTTGGCAATTGTTTTTCCAAGGTCAACTATTACTTAAATTTAAAAAATAAAAATAAAAATAATGTGAATCTGATAATATAAAAATAAAATTTGTTGCATGGTTCAAAATTTTTAAAATAATAAACACAGTAAAAAATGATAGTAAATTTAAAGTTGTGAAAATTTTACAACTCCTATCACAGACAAAGTCTAATCTTTCTAATATTAAAAATATTCTCAGATAAATGAGATAAAGACTAATAACCCAATGGGGTAAAATGGGAGAAGAAATAAAATAGTATTAGTGAAAATAACATATAAACAGTACTTAAGCATAGGAAAAGCTACTGAATCTCATTTATAAGAGAAAGAAAATTAAAACTATATGGAAAATCTCTAATTCACTTATGAAACTGATACCATTCCAAGATATATTAACACACAGTACTGTTGACGCCCATAAGGAAATAGAAATGTATTGCTTTTTGAAAGTGTAATTCTTTAGAAAGGGCCTTTTGTTAATTTTTTTTTTTCAAAATAGCGATTGACCCCACTATTTTACTGTAGGGAATATATTTGCAGTAGGCAGAATTCTAAGATGATACATAATGACCCATGCCCTTGTGTAATCCCAGCCCCTTGACTGAGGTAGACTAGATCTATAACTTGCTTCTTAACCAATAAGTATGGTAAAAGTGATAGACTGTCACTCCGGTGATTATGCCAAGTTATGAGTCAACTATAAAGGGATTTTGAAGATATAATTAAGGCCCTATAATCAGTTGACTTTAAGTAGATCAAAGGTGAGATTATACTGGGTAGGACTGACCTAATCAAGTAAAGTCTTATTAAGTTAAAAAAAAAAAAAAAAGCAAGATGCAGAACAACACGGTGATGTACAACCAATTATGTAATAGAAGAAGAAAAAGAATACAGATTTTATTTGCTTGTATATACATAAAAAAGGACATGAATCAAAAATAGTAATCATTTGCTCTGGCAGTTGGAAGATGGGATTTGATCTGAAAGAGGATAGCCATAGTAGGTAACCTTTTTACTGTTAATATATTATTTCAAAACCTTTTAATATATCAAATTTATTTTAAAGCTGAAAAATAAAAGTATGAATGTCAAGATCCATAATCAGATCTTAAGGAATATCACAATTCGGGAAAAAATATGTATTAACAAGAAACGCAAAGGCCAAGAACATTCAAGAACATAACACACTGTAAGAGAGTGGACAGGACAAAGAGGGTTCATCGTGAAGGTACATATTTCACACATTGTGGGATGGTTGGTCTGATTTAAAACACTGGAAATGAATAGATACCTGGGATAATGAGACACTGTCAGTTTTGGAGGCAGCCAGGTGTTAGTTGGGTCAGATATAGGGTGCATTGAGCCTGGTGATGGGAACAGAGAAATAGTGCCCTATTAGCAATATGGCGTTGAGGGCCAACTCTGTTTTCTACCCAAATGTAGTCCAATCAGGCAAACTCCATTTTCATTCCATAAGTCCTACCTTTCCCATAGTGCCATTTCTTTATTTGTTTCCAGGAAGCTTTCTTGAAAATCATGTGGTGTTTCCATGGGTTTGATGTAGATATTGCCAAAATTATAGGACAACAATGCTGATAACATCAGTGAATTCCCAGTGTCTGCCCTTGAAGGAATCTCACAACTGCCTGTCTATTTAACTGGTTTCCTGACACGATTCATCTTTTATTGCCAGAATGATCCTGACAATATTTTTAGAAACAAACCCAGGCCAATATAATATACACATTATTTCATTATTTGTTTAGCGAGAAGATTTAGACCTTTAAGCAGTGAGACCATAGAGACATCTCAGAAGTGCTCTGAATTTTAAAAGCACCTTTTTGACTTCAGTGTATGATGAAGGCTTTACCAGAACAATGATATCTGTAAATTAGGTACAAAGAATATGAATGAGAAAACCCCTTTTGTTTATTCAGTGTCTGTTTCTGGGATCTGTGTCTGTGCTGGACAGCTGTGGGGAACAAGTCTGAAGTTGATTCTGTTTGCACTTCATCCGGTACTATTAGAGGGTCCCCCTCCCTTCCCAAGGGAACACAGGGGTATTTTCACTCTCCATCATTCATTATAATTCCCCACTATTTAAGCTGCAACTTGGGAGTCATTAAACACTTTGGGGGAACTATATTAGCCATAGCAGGCCACTAGGGAACTATGTACTGTGCAGAAGCTATAATTTACAAAACACCCTCTGGAGAACAAAGGGAGAAAGGGAGCTTGGAAAGTGCTTCTTTTTCTGTACTGAAACTTACACACTATAGGAATTTAACTCCACAAACTCACTGTGACATAAGAGCTTCATAAATACAAAGGAGCCTTTCTATCATGTAAAATAAGATAATTCAGAAATCTCTTATTCTGCTTCCACTTAAGCTATTGTTATAATAAACACACATTCCCATGGCTCTCCTAATAACACTTGAACAAGAATATTAGCAAGGTCATTTCCTGCTTCTGGCTAATTCTCAGGACAGATAAGCTCTACTTGCTTTCTTCCCCTACTAGAATACGTAGCCAATAAAGCTATGTGTTGATTTTTATTAGACATTTATTTTGAGGAGAGTAGATAACTGATTGACATGAAATAACTGGAACCTGGTTGTGGATATTTCAAGTGTATAAATAAACCTTTGCTAAATTGACTGCTGTTGACCTGAGACAGGTCTTTCTTTTTACTGAGAAAAAAGTATTGCGAGACTGTTTGATTGCTTCCAGGTTTTGATGATTATAAATAAAGCTGATATTAAAAAAATAGAATGCAGGTATATGTGTGGACATACAACTTCAAATACATTGGGTAAATAACTAGAAACACATTTACTGCATTGTTGAGGAATGTCAAATACTGCTTTGTAAGAAACTGCTACATTGTTTTCCAAATTGGCTATAACATTTTGCATTCCTATCAGCAATGAATGAGAGCTACTGTTGCTGTTCATCTATGTTACCATTTAGTATTGTCATTTTTTTCCTCTTTTTGGATTTTAGCCTTTCTATTAGATGTGTAATAGTGATATCTCATTACTGTTTTATTTGCAAATCCTTAAGGGCAAATTATGTTGAACATCTTTTTATATGTTTATTTGTCCCTGGATATCTTCCTTGACAGGTGTCTGTTCAGTTCTTTGGCCCATATTTTAATTGGGGTTGTTTTCTTATTGTTGAGTTTTAAGAGTTCTTTGTACATCTCGGATACCAGTTCTTTAACAGAAACTTTGTTTTATTTGTGTTTTGCAAATACTTTTCCTCAGTAGGTGGCTTGTATTTTCACTCTTTGTATTTGTTTGTTTGTTTGCAGAGCAGAAGTTTTTAATTTTAATGAAGTCTAATTTATTTTTTCTCTCATGGAATGTGCTTTTGGTGTTGGGTTTAAAAACTTTTCACCAAACACAGATCATTTCCTGTTTTCTTCTAGAAATTTTCTAGTTTCTGCATGTTTTTATTTGTTTGTTTGCTTACTTTTGTTTTGGTTTACATTTAGATGTATTATGCATTTTGAGTTAATTTTTGTGCAAAGTTTTAGGTCTGACTGGGTTTTTCTTGCCTTTTAACAAGCTCTGTAATTTTTTTTGTTGTTGATAGACATTATGTATCAGGTAATAGTGCCTGATGTAAATAGGTCTTTACTGAAGTTTTATGTCAGTCTGACTAGGAGTTGGGCTGTGTTTTATTTGCTGTAACTGTAGGTGCCATACGCTTCAAATTCCTCTATTTATGTTTATCTCTCCTCTTGTCTTTGGATTTGTCTAAGAACTCCTTAAACAGAGTCTGCATCTTACAGCCTTTTAGCTGCAATCCATTCTTATTATACTGGATCCCTGTTGATATGTTGATTAGTTATAGGGAAGAAAAGGGTTTCTACAATCTTATGATTACATCTCGGTGATTTGGTGAGCCTGTGTTCATGGCCTGTGACCTTCACAAGGGTTTCTTAACTTCTGGCCCTCTTAGGTGAGACAAGGAGGCTAGATAGGATTGGTCAAGGATAAATGCCCTTCTCCCTAGTGGAATAAAGTTCTGATAAAGTCATCCTCTCTGGGGAGTAGGCCTTTGCTACAGAGAATGCTCTGGGAATATTTCAAAATTATTATTTATATCCTCCCACTTGCAGAGACATGAGGGGACTTTTTTTTTTTTTAAGTTTTTATTTATTTATTTATTTATTTTTGGCTGTGTTGGGTCTTCATTTCTGTGCGAAGGCTTTCTCCAGTTGTGGCGAGTGGGGGCCACTCTTCATCGCGGTGCACGGGCCTCTCACTATCGTGGCCTCTCTTGTTGCGGAGCACAGGCTCCAGACGCGCAGGCTCAGTAGTTGTGGCTCACGGACCTAGTCGCTCCGTGGCATGTGGGATCTTCCCAGACCAGGGCTCGAACTCGTGTCCCCTGCATTGGCAGGCAGATTCTCAACCACTGCGCCACCAGGGAAGCCGCAAGGGGACTTTTCTTGACTCTTCACCATGAGTACCTGGTAAGGTACCTGAAGAGAAGCCCGTTAAAATATGGGGGTACCACCTAAGACTGCAGGCCTCCAGGAGTTTTTCTCTTTCACACTCAGCCTACAGTATTTTATCAAAATTACCGTTAAATATTTCTACCAGTTTATGGCTTCAGTGGTTTCTACTTTGGGTTACTTTATCTCTGCTGTGTTCTCTTTATTTGCCTGCTCTTGTAGATCTGAGGGTGTCAATGTGTCCTATGATTTCCATTCTCTGATTAGTCCAAGAAAAGTCATTGAGTTTTTCAGCTTGCTCAGCTTTCTTTTTTTTTTTTTTTTTTGTAAAGATGTGAGCAGCAACCACTTCCAAGCTCTTTACATGTTGGGGATGAAACTGAGACAGGTTCTTATCTTGAGTATAAAGAAAGAAAATACCTTCTTTAAAGGTTGTTTAACCCCTTCTAATTACCATATTTTTATTTTTACTTTTCAATATTTCCTTTGTCCTAGTATTGAACTTTATGAAGATGATTAATATTTTGCACATATTTTGACAAATGAAACACAGGCCCTCCTTAGAAAAAGCAACATGGCCCTGTGGGTCTGCGAGGACTTTTGCTCAGAGGAATTAGGTGTACTTGCCCAGCATGAAAACCTTTATGTACCTACAGGGTCAAGCAGGTAGCATTAATGTGTAACTCACTCTGGTTGTAATGAAACTGAGGATTAGATCCATTAGACTTGTTTGTCTAATAACCAGCAAATTGTAACCTGCCTTCACTTATCAAGCTCACTTTAATTTTTCTTGCAAATTGCATACACTCTGAGCTTCATGTAGCTTAGAAAATATATCACAAGACTCCTTTAACTGCCCACTACAGATAACACCTCTGATGTATGGGTCAATATAGTATAGTATAGTAACAATTATCTAAGTTGTTTTTCAGGAACTTGGAACTAGCTCTTGTCCAGCTCAAACTGGTGGAGACCACAGACCACTGAACTAGGCCTACCTGAGTGTCTGATGAATGGACTTTTGATTCATCCACTCTTGGATTGTGCTAATGGGCCAAAAACCCCACCCTTGGATTGTGCTAATGGCGATATTTTCTGGACATGCATCCTGTGAAGGATCACTAAGCTCAGTGTGCCTGCAGAGCAATGATTACCTCATCTTTTCTTGCTTTCAATAAATTTCTCCTGCACTACTGACCACCCTATACATTTTACCCATGGATATCTCAAGCCCCTCGTGTTTGGGGAGTCTCATTTGAGAATTGTTCTCCTGTTTCCTCACATGACTGTCTCGTGAATAAACTCGTTCTTGGCTACAATCATCAGAGTCTCAGCATGTGGCTTGCTGGGAAGTTAGGCAAATGAACCTGGTTGGATCACAGTTACAGGAGTACGGAATGGGTGGCCAGACTAATAGACAAACATGTCATATTATGGCATTTAAATTAAAAAGTAAGGCAAGGAAAAAGTGCATCTGTGGGCTCTATGCAGGATAATGACCACTAATATTTCATTTGTTATGCATGTGGCTGATTTACTCATTGGGTTTCTACTATGTAGGCTCAAAAAATGAAATATTTTAGATGAGGAAACAGGAAATTTTATCTATAGTAAGGGAATTATTATGCTTTCAGGATGGAAAGTGGATGCTTCTGCTATCCTATATGCACAGGAATTTGCTGCTGAACTGAATTTCTCATTCACGTAGGCAAGAATATTAAACAGAATGTCATACTAAAGTATCTGCTTGGTGGCCAGACCAACTTTAAGAATTGCTATTGTAAACTCATTGTCACATTCTTCAATATCTCCTGGAGGCCTCTCTGTGCAGGTTCTAGGAGCAAGAACAGAATTTCAGAAAGCTACTGTACAGTATAATAATTAGAATTAAATTATTCATCATATTTGACCTGGTAATTCTACTTTTAAATTTACACTTAAGAGCTAATATAAAATACAAACCCATATTTATGCAAAGATGTTCCTTGTTTATAAAACAAATAAAGGATATGCACAAACAAAAACAATTTTTAAAGTAGGTAAAACATGAAATAGTAAAATTGCTACATGTAATTTGAAGTAGATGTTAAAATTCTGTGTACAAAGAAACAATAACAGGAAAATATATAAGTACTATATTAAAAAATGAAAATCTGTATCTGTGGCAATCTAAAACAGCATGCATAAAAAAAGGAAAACCATACCAACGTTTAAAGACCATTACTTCTGGGTTCAGGGTCATCTTTTTATTCGCTTGTCCATATTTTTTATCATAAAGAGTATTCCAACTTTGCTTCAACCATGCCCACTGTCTTAATCAGCTTGGGTTGACATAACAAAATGCCACAGACTGAGTGGCTTAAACAATAGGAATTTATTTCTTACAGTTCTGGAGATTGGAAGTCCAAGATCAAGATGCCAGCAGGGTTGGTGTCTGGTGACAGCTCACTCTTTAGACTGTGTCCTCACCTAGCTTTTCCTCTATGAGTGCTAGTGGAGAAAGAGTGAGAGAGAAAGAGAGAGAGAGAAAATGTGAGCCAGTGAGGAAGCTCTCTGTTGTCTCTTATAAGGGCACTAATTTCCTCTTGAGGGCCCTGTAGAAGAGGCAAAATTTACCCTTTCTCATATTAGGGTTTCTGCTGGGGCTCTAACAAAATGACAGATTAACATGAGAAAAACAGTCTATTAACAAGCACCGTGCACATCACCTAAACCAAAAGTGACTCAAGATAACAGTTTGAATCCCACCTTATATAGCATCTCCAAAATAAATTAATAAATTTATTAATTGATAGAGCAATGACAGGAAAAAGAAAGCAGTTTTAGCCTTCCAAGGGTGGCAAACTGTAGAAAGGTGTATATGTGGCAGGAAACTAATAAAGTTAAGGTTTGTTTACAGTTTCCTTATCTGCCCATCTCTGGGCAGATAAGACTCAATCTCCAATAAAAGAATTTATATCATTTCTTTAGGCAGAAAAGAGGAAGTTTTTTTTTTCCTGCATTAGCTCTTTCTTAATTGCCTTCAGCAAAAAATACTTTTTACATCAAAGAGGAATATTTTTGGTTGAGATATTCTGGTTTCCTTCAGCACTATTCTCATGATCTCATCTAAACCTAATTACATCCCAAAGCTACCATTACTAAATACCATCACATTGAGGATGAGGGTTTCAACATATGAATTCGGGGGGTACATGATTCAATTCATAGTATCCACTTTAGGCATTGTGTTTTCTTATTTTTGACTAATTTTTTGCATGTAAAATGCTGTCTTGATATTTCTTTAGTTTGCATTTATTTAATTGCTTATGTTTTTGTATAATTTCCCATGTGTTGTTTGCTTGAGTTGTGAGTTTATATCTTTTCCACATTTAACAACTGGGATTTCATTTTTTTTCTCTGTATTTGAATGAGCTCTTTATATTTTCTAGATATGTACTATTTATTTTTTTATTGGGTCCAAGTTTTCCTTTAAACTATTGTTTTTCTTTTTATTTCTTTGTTGTTTCTATTTTGTTATCTCAGTTAACATTTGGGACATTTCTGTGTTATAGTTGAATCCTACACACACTTTGAGACTTAAGATTGACTCCATTTTCATCATGAGTTCTTCCCCTTCATTAGGACTCTGTGAAGCCCACCCATATCTTCAATGCTTCTTGCCATTTTCCTCTCAGTAAATTTGTCTTTCTTTATAATCACTTGGAAAATATTTATTGAGGTTTTATTATGAACCAGGAACATTTTGTAGGCATGGAGAGTCAATCATGAATGAACAAATTTCCTATCTTCAAAGACCTTATATTGCAGAGTGATAGAAAGACACAAAAAATAAGCCAATAAACAATATAATATCATACAGTAGTAAGTGCTAGTAAGAGAAATGAAAGCAGAGTATGGACGTAAACTATGGTAATAGGAAGTTTTTATTGTTTTAGTTTGTTTTCTTTTTTTTTTTTTTTTTCTTCTTCAGTTGGTAAATTCTACCAAACATTTAATAAAGAATTAATACCAAATCTTCACAAACTTTTCCAAAAAATGGAAGCATGGACACCTCCCAATCACTCCATGAGGCCAGCATTACCCTAATTCCAAAACCAAAGACATCATGAGAAAAGAAAATGACAGCTCACCATCTCTCATGAACACAGACACATCCATCCCCTGTCTCAAAAAATAAATAAAGAAAGAAAGAAAGGAAGCTAGGAAACTGAACCCAGCAACATATACAAAAGCTGTTAACACACCATGATTAATTTGAATCATCTCACAAATACAATGTTGGCTTAGCATCCAAAACTCAACCCTGCAGATGGGAAAAGAACAAGTAGAATCATCTTTCGTTACAGTTGATATGATTTTGTATATAAAAACTTGTTAGGAATTCTAATAGGAAGTTTTAAGTCTTCATTTAAGAGATCTTGATGAGTTGGGGAGGAAGAGGTATGATAAACTCACAATTTATAGAAATGTTACTATTAAGGTGACTGTTATTAACAAGATTGTTTTGTCCAAGTATTTTTTTAAAATGTGTATAGTTATCAAAAGTGTGCTGGAATTGGATGTAGGATATAAAATACAACAGGAATAATTATCTGGTTTTGCCCGTGCTTTTAACAAAATGCTCTTTTCCTCAAGTTGTTTCTTTGTTAACCCAAGCCATTGTGGCTTCAGAAATTTTGTAATAGTCTAAGATGTCCAATGTGCCTTTTAAATATTGGACAGGCATATCCCCTTTTCAAAAATGACAGGGAGAGGGAAGTGTTCATTAGGAGATCCTCTGAAGAGATCATGTTGCCGGAAAGATACATTCAAAGAACTTCCAAACAGACCACAACTAAACACAAAACACAGTGGAAGGAAAGGAAAATTAAAATCACTATATCATAATTCTTGTTGGTCAGCCCTGCAATAAGAAATTAGAATTTGTGTTGCATATTTAAAAATTACTAAGAGAATAGATCTTATAATTTTCATCACGAGAAAAAAATATATATGTATAAACTATGTATGGTGGCAGAGGTTAACTTATTATGGTGATTATTTTGCAATTTCTATAAATTTTGAATCATTATGTTGTACACATGAAAGTAAAATAATTTTATATGTCAATTATATGTCAACTACAGCAAAAAAAAGAAGTAGGGGTGTGTCTGAGCATAAACAATTTAAAGATAGCTTGCTTTCCTCTACTTCTTTCTGTTATGTCACAATCACAGTGTTCCTACATTTCCATTTTACTAGCCTAATTCTGCTTGGGAAACAAGGTAGGTAAAGGAGAGATGATAGCTTATATGATATGACATGATGTCAATGACCTAAGCAAGTTAACCTGGACCAAAAAAAGATATATAGATATATACATGGATATGGATATGGATAGATATATAAAAAAGTGGATTATTTTCTCACATCTAAAATATTGTCTGAAATTAATTTAACATGAGATAAAGCATTTTACATTCCCCAGGCCACTGAAGAGTGAACTCCAAGTGAGAACATTTACATAGATTCTGATGTTAATGGTTCCTTCTAGACATGTTCAAATTAGAAGGAGAAAGGTAAAAATGCAAATAACTTGATGCAAGAAATAACTAACGCTAATATATAGATGGCCTGTGGGCTAAATCAATCCCCTCTTTGGTTTTGGTTGGTTTTTACAGTGCTTATTAGTATTATTATTTTCATTTGAATGTTTTATTGCCAGAACCTGTGCTCTTCAGTTAGTTGTAGATACTACCTGTCTACTCTTAAGTTTTCCTTTCCTACCTTGCTTTTTAAAGTATTTGAATTTAAGTGTGTAGAGGAGGAAAAACAATCTTTCTTTCTACCTTTCTAAGTAGGGTCTGAGCCTCCTGTAACAAAACAGATTAGCAAGAGAAAACTTAACAGAAGTTGATTGACATGTATATTTCATATATACAAGGAAGCCCTCACAAGGAAAATGAAGACCCAAAGAAACAGTTAGAGTTGACCAGCTTTTATACTAGGTTGGAAAAAGAGTAGTGAAATGCTGACAACAGAAAAGGGGCTTGGGCAGGGCAGTTAATGGTGGACAAGAAATAGGAAGATAAAGGTTAGTTTAACAATGAGTTTTTTGCAAATTTCTCTAGTGCCATCTCTGGGTTGATAAGAGTCTAAAGTCCCTTTCAGTAAGGAGACTTTATATCCATTCTTTAGGCAGAGAGGGGTAAAGGAAGAGAGAGCTCCTCTTGCATTTGCTGCTTCTTGATTGTCTTCAGCTCAAAATAATTTTTATATCAAAACATATTTGGGGTGAAATAAATATTCTGGTTTCTTTCAAGAGCCCTGATACAAATTTGTTCATTCACCAGTGAGCAAACATTGCTCAACTGCCTCCCAAAACACTATGTTTGGTTGGCAAAGTGAGGAATACAAAGAGAACTCAGATGTGACCCCTGCCTTTAATGAGCTCAGACTTCTCCAGGTGTGTTTCAGAGAAAGAGGCTGCTTCCTCACTCCTGAGGCTTTTTGCATGCTAAGAGAGTTCCTATAAATTAACTGTTTGTCTCTCTCCGCCTTTTTACATATTCTACCATAAGAAAGGTAGAATGACTACTGTTTGGATAATTGGAACCTGGAGAGAGGAAGCTCAGCTCTACTTTCTTTCCTTTGGAAGCAAGGTAATCACAGTGCTTCATTTTTTAAAACCAACTTGGCTTTCACTCTGTATGGCAAATTTTAAGAGTCTCTGTTAAATAATGAAGGTGATATTCTGGTGATCCAAATTGATGTTTTGTTTTATTTTTAAATCTCAGAAAAATTATGTTTGTTTCCCTTTATACCTCCAATAAAGCATAAAAGACAAAATAATTTAAAATTATATTTCAAAGCAAATTTGAGACATGTTGTATGAAGGAAACAGATGCAGTCATCTGAGAGTTTGGAAGAGGTTTCCATTTTCTGTTGATGACATTAGGAAAGGGGGAATTTG
Organism: Balaenoptera physalus; assembly: GCF_965194825.1. Classification (NCBI taxonomy): domain Eukaryota; kingdom Metazoa; phylum Chordata; class Mammalia; order Artiodactyla; family Balaenopteridae; genus Balaenoptera; species Balaenoptera physalus. The sequence continues at coordinate 18,761,009 of NC_138894.1, forward strand.
AACTTGGGTTTAAGTATGAGTACAGTTCGGTAGGTGAGAGACGATAAAGTCATCCAGGTAAGAGCTATAACAGGCACAGAATCAGGAAAATCTAAATAAATGCAGCATAGAGAACAAAGAATAATTTGGGTTGGTTGTAGCATATAGTAAGTCAAGGAGAACTTTGAGAAATTGAATCAGTTGCCAAAACAGTAACTGAAAAGCTACAACTTCAGGATAAAAATGTTAGCTTTATTCTTTGGGAATTTGAGAGCCATTGAAGGAGCATTTAAGAGCAGAGAAGTAGACTGACCAAAATTTATTTAATAAAAATAATTTGGGAGTTATAATACAGATGTCAGATAAGCTTCCCTGTTTCTACTCTGGCCGTGGACTGATTCCTGGATCTTGATTCCACAGGCCCATCAGAGATCAAATGCCATCCAATGATTCCTGTAGATTTGTGGGAGTCTATCCCTCATTCTTTTCTTGGTCTCCATACTCCTCCAGCCACACATATTGCCTTGGTCTGTCCACATCCATAATGTGTAGCATTCACCATTATTAATTTCCATGAAAAGTGGGCTGATCATAAGCCTACACACTTCATGAGTTTAGTAACACTGATGAGAGAAATCACTTCAGCAAATGCCTGAGGCTTTCCACCTTATTCCCTACTAACTCTCCTAGTATCTCCTTCCTCCCGTATGCTCGAGGGGAAACTCTGAAAGCTTTTTCCTCTATATCTCACAAACAAATCTGTTCAGGCCCTGGAGGTTGAATTTGGCATTTCAAAGAATCAAACTTACAAAAAAGTTGAAATGTATAGTACAATGGACATACATGTATCCTTCTTAATATTTTATCTATCTATCTATCTATCTATCTATCTATCTATCTATCTATCATCTATTCACCCTATTTTTGTACCAAACTATTCAATAGTAAGTTGCAAATGTAATACTTCACCTTTAAATACTTAAGCCTGTATATCTAAAAATACATTATTTTATAAAATCAAAAGTATTCATGTCTTTGTAAATTAGCATTATTTAAGAAACATCATACTGTCCACATTTAAATTTTAAATTGTCCCTCAAGTGTAATTTTGTTAGGCTGCTTTTAAGATTTTCTCTTTATCATTGATTTTCAGCATTTTGATCATAATATGATGTTGTGTGGCTTTCTTCATGTTTATTTTGCTTAAGTTTGACTGTATTGGGTGAGTAGATTTATATTTTTCATTAGATTGGGAACACTTTCAGCAATCATTTATTTAAATGTTTCTTAATGCTTAAGAAATAAATATGAACCTTCCTTTATATATATGGTATAGTGCTTGATGATAGGCCACAGGGCACTGAGAGACACACTGAAAAAGTGCTAAGAAAATTAAAGGGAGAAAACAGCTACGCTGCTTTGATATAATTGAAAAAGAGGAGCAGATTACAAAGACTGATTCCTAAACAAGGAAAAAAGCTAACACCAGTCATTATCTGGCTCAGTACATATACAAGCAAACCAAGTAGCCAAATGAATTACTGACCATCCTTTAAAATACATAATATAATTGCTTACCCAGAAGCTCAGATAGCTTTGATCCAATGCACGGTATAGAGCTCACTCCTTTCCTCTAGCAACAATTTCCTGAGTTAAAAACCGTTTTATGTGTAAAAGTATAATAATATGCCAGATAGGCTCAAAGAGGTTAGTCAATTAGAAATAAGCTTGGAAAAAAAGGACAAAAATATCATGCTTGGATAGGGAGGAATGACAGATAATATATGTGTTTCTATGTAAATTCCTAAGCCAGAGTGGCATTGTGCCTCGAAAATCTATTACATAAACTAATTGAATAGTTATTAAGCTTTTAAAAAGTTTATATTATAATCTTAAAAATCTAATAATTAAGCTTACTAGTAATTACAGAGAGCTATTACATATATGGGTTGTTTGAACTGAAATACCCCTGCACTCATCATGGTTTTTACGCTTATGCCACAAAAACTGATTATGGCCGATATATGTAAGGAAATTATTTAAAAGCTATGAGATGGCTAATAGAAGTGGAAGGGAAGTTGTAGAATCCATGGCCACAAGCATGTCGCAGACTAATCTGATAAGGACAAGGTCACAAGGTCATTTTATTGCTAAATATGCATGCTGCAGATTCACCACTGTTACCACTAGGGCTCTATGCCCACGCTCTCAGCATCACCAAAATAGATTTGTGAATGCAACTTTTGTTGTGCGGTGAGTTCTCATTTTAATTCAAGGCCACATGCTTATATCCTAGCTGCAAACGGTTCTGGGAAAATTCATATATGACCCTTTCATCTTCTATAATAGGACAATTTTTGCCTCCCAACAAGACACATATGTCTGGGAAACTTTTCAATGTAAGATAAAAACAATGTTTATGTATTTCAGCTATTTAAGTATGAGTACTTTGGGCTAAGACATTATTATCAGTATTCCTTGTCTAAAATGCACAGAAAGTATTATATATTATTACACTTATTGCTATTAACACTTTTGAATTATAAAATGTTTGTTTCACAAACGTTTGTTCCCAATTATTCTCTAATAAAGCGTGTGTCCATTGCATTCTTACCTACTTTTGACATATAACTTCTTAAATGACTTATACAAATCCAGAATGCTATGACATAATAAGTCTTAGCTATATGTTATACCAGGAATCAAGTGTCTGTTTTTCTTGAGTCAAATCTACCCCTAACAGCTAGGTGACATTAGAAAAATGCACTCTCTTTTACGCTAGTTACTCTCATTGGTAAATGAGAATGTTAGATTCAGTTTCATTAACATCATTTCTAACTCTAATATTCTCTGAAATATTTTCACTATAAAATGAAGATAGTAATAACTCTGTTGCTAAAATTATTTTGTTTTACATGATTGATCTCATATTCTTATGCAAACATTTTTATAATATATCAAGAATTTGGCAATTTCAATATTTCATTATGCCCTTTTTATAAGATTACATTTAATGATTTAAATTTTAAGATCAAATTTAATGTTTTAAAGTTAAAATTATATTAAGATTGAATTTAGATTAAGTAAATTAAATTTCATCTTATTTTCCATAATTCTTTCAGGAAATGATATATAGGTTTTCTAAATTGTTAGTAGTGCTGTTATCACGAACTTCAGTAGCATCATCCAGGTAATTTAGGGGCACTTGTTGAAAATTCAATAGTGTAACTCCAAATGGACTTACAGAGTTATTTCTTATCCAGCTGGATTTAGAAATTAAGATAGATACGTATTTTGAACTGGAATTTTTATCTTGGTGCTAAGCACTGTCATATGTTTGTGAACATGCCTAAAAATCAATAAGATTATTTCAACAAGTTTGATTAGGTTTTCTCCTTTTGGCCTTAGACTTTCATGTAATGTATAGTTTTCTAAGAGCCTAGGGAAGGAAATTTTCTCAGACTTGGTCATGTTTCCATTGAAGAATTTCCCATCTGTGGATCTTCAGTTTCAGATAAGAGGATTTTATATAATCAAATCTATCTCAGCCCATAAATATTTTTAAATGGAACCCCCCCACTAAGTTAAACCAAAAACTAAAAATAACCAATTTCAGTCTAGATTGAATAAAGCAATTGCACTTTTTTTCTCACTATAGAGAGAGATTTCCACATGAATATAGTCGAAACTATTTAATTCTACATTTTCTTTTAATCTTATATTACTTTCTAGCTACCTCTTTCACTCATAGGTGTTTCTCTAATCAGCTGGAATAGAAATTTGCAAGCAAGTCAGGGGAAATATCAAAGATTCTTGTGATTCTACTAAGGTAATTATATTAAGAAATTGGACATCAAAACCAGGTTCCTGTTGATTAGGGTATCAGGGAATCAACAGGTAGGCTCTGTAATTTAAATGTTTATTTGGAGCAGGAGTGAACCAGATAGTAAGACTAACATTAGGACCATATATTTATATTCTGTATATGCCAGTAACTGTATTTAATTCCCTGATGTTATCCTTTTCAATAACTTTTAAAATTATTATCATATTAACTTCCCTAATGAAATATGAGATTCACATAATCTGAGTAGCTTTTGTCCAAATCCCACACATTTTAAGTGATGTGGACATTATTCAAAACCGTGGTTGCACAAATATTCTAAAGCACATATATATTTTACCGTACCATTCTACCTCTCTGATTGCCCAGCTCTTAGACCCATTTAATCCATTCCTAGTAAAAATAAATATTAGTTACATTCATCATCAGTTTTCACTGTTATCACCTATACCCAGAGAGAATGGATGCCTACTGTCTATCTGCTGTGACTCTCCTTTGTAAACGGATAGTCTCCTTATGGATGCAAGTGTGTGGGTTCCAGTTTAATCACGGATGTGATGAGCCATGCCATAAGGCTGGAAAGAGAATATAATAATTTATGAACCAGGAACTAGAGCTCTCAGAAAATACTTTCTGCATAATATCCAGGCTTCGAGTGTGCAGCCACATGTATCCGCCATCAAGAAAAAGGGGATTTGGGAAAGGGATAGTTTGGCTTTCTCGCTATCAGGAATGACTTAGCTTTTATGCTGGAAGAGTGAAGAGTTAACAATGTGAAGTACGTCATAAGTGCCCTGAGTAGTAGCATTCTTTTTTCTTGCTAGCCTGGCACTGTGCATTGACCTATAACCACTTGTGATTTAAGGCACTTCTAGTATGAAAATGTCAGAAAATGAAATTGTTCAGATAAACCAAAGGTGGAATAAAAAATATATATATACATATTGCTTGGCCAACATTCATATGTTTATTTTATCAATTAATAAAACTATTTATCAGCCTTCTAATATATTCTAGGTCCCATTATAGCCTAGGGAATCAAGAAGATAAATATGATACCATACCTACCCACCTTTAAAACACTTAATATTTATTGTGTGAAACAGTCACATTAAGCAAATAAACATAATAAATTACAGTCTGGAAGGTTTAATACAGGGTGTTCTAAAAGTCTTGAAGCAGTTTTAAAGATTAATAACTTCAGAAAGTAAATAGTACAAACTTATAAAAACTTTTCTGAAAGTTTCATTATTTCAAGTTCTTATGGATTCATTTAGTTTTGTGCATTTTGTGTAATCAGTTGTTAACTTTATTATCTTTTTTGATCCATCTGACTAAAAATAGCAAAAGCTGAATAAAAAATTAAAACTAAAACTTTCATGAGTATAGACAAAATTGAAATGGTAAACCCTCCAATTGATGATTACTTTGTTTGCAAGTTAATAATACTTAAAACTGCATGAAACCTTTTGAGACAGACTATATTAAAGAAATGCACAAAGCATTTTAGAAACACAGAAGGGCAGGCTATCTGGATGTTTGAGTATTAGAAGAAAGAAGAAATTTGCAAAATAAATTATAGAGAGGACATTATGTATAGAGGAGATAGCATAAGTAAAGACAGAAAAATAAAGACGATTTGAGTGTGACACGCAGCCACAATCTTCTCACTTCCACGGTGCTGACTCCTACTTCCTTCTACCCACTGCCTTTCATTCAGTGAAGACTTTTCCATTTAGTCCACATTTGCTGTCCACCACAGACTTGGCCATCATCCTTATTGCCTTCAACATTTATATGAATAATGTAACCAAAAAGGAAGATTCTTACTGAATTTTTCTCTAATTGTCCTTTATTATTTTCTACCTCTATCAACATTTTGGATATTTTCATCACCAGAAAATTTACTCCTCGTGAGATATTAGTCTCTGACCACCACTTCTTTTCCTCCCTGATTCTTTGCTCAAAAAGACTCAGAGATTTTTTTTTTCTATGACCTCAATGAGGCATCTAATCAACTGAATCTCCCAATGTTTCTGTCCACAACATCTGCCCACTATACAGAGAAACACGGTGGTAAAGGAAAGACCAGCCAAATCAGAAGGGCACTATCTTATGTGATTTAAGCATCTGGTGGTGTACAAAGGACCCAGCTATATTTGTTCACAGGCAGAGAAAAATTACAGCTCTCAGTACACGTTTCTACTTTCCTTTCAAATTAAACCCCTTTAACTCTTGGTTTCTAAAAATAGGCTATTCTTAAGGTCAAAAGTATTAGATTAATTAACATAATAGGAGTTTTACCTTTCCCTCACTGTTTGCATCTGATGAAAAACAACAACAACTAAAACAGATTTTGCATCCCTCTGATGCAGAACAAATAATATCTCTCAGATTAATGTCAGAAACATGGCAGTTTTAGAAGTACAGTTAGTGATATTCAGGGCTATCAGAGTGCAAGGCGAGTTTTCAGCATCAGTCTCTAGGAGAGCCAAAATTTCCCATCTCATTGGCTTTACTGATGGGTATATTTGGGCTTTATTTTCTAATCTAGGTGATTTCTTATTTATATCTGAGAAGCCAGGAGGTACTATTTTTATCAGTTTATAATCTTCTGTCCCACTACTATGGTAAAATATTTACATTTCAACAAATTTGTCTAGAATATTCCTTGCCCTTTATGCTTGATTTTTTGTGTGTACGTGGCTATGCCCAGCTATAGATATTGAAATGTTTTGGACCTTCTAACCAAACAAGATTTTCTGGGTTTTTTTCCCCAAGTTTTTCCAGTATGTATTCTAGATACATTCAAAATATTGTGTATTAAAAATATTGGCTAACATTACACTACTGTTTCCAATTTTCTAAATTTAGGTATCTTATATTTTCATTTAAGAGAAGGACACACTGCAGGCTTCAATTATTGCAAACTGTGTTGTACATCTATAATGTGGGAAACTCTTAAAATTAGGACATACTGTCCCACACTGTATGTTTCCCAATGCTTCATATTCACCTTAATTTTTTTTCTATGCCCTACATGCAAGACTTGCTTAAAATGGAGTTTTTCTGTGTATTTTGGTAACAAAAATATTAAATGATGAGTGTTATAAGAACTTAAATATGGAATTTTATATGGTTCTGATTGGGGTCAAAAACATAACCAGAAGAGTGGGCATCAAGCAAGGCATAATCCATAGTGGTAATTCAGGTCAGAACACAAAATTGACTCTTCCGATAATGAATTTAATTGTTTTAAAACTAAAAGAGAGTAAGCAAAGTTAAAACAGGATTCAAGGAAAAAACAAAGCAGAGGGAGTGAAACCTCAAAGCCTAGTCAAATATTACTTGACTCAGCCAAGTAAAAGCCCCATCAATATTTTCAGATGCTGGTAACCCCTTACGACCTTAATTCTCAATCTCTGACATCTCTGTGCAGTGAGTTTATTGTTTTTGGCATAATAGCCTTTTAGAGCAGTTAGCACTGAGACATCATTTGCATGACCTTCAAGAAATAATCTTATAACAAGGCATCCCTCGAGATGAAAGAAAAATATTCTATTGGTAAGATAAATAACCCTACATTATTTCTGCTGTAAACTTAATCAATTTTCCCATTAGATATGAAAATGTTTTGAATTAGTCATAGTGCCATTAAAATCATGTTACCTTTCACTTCTTTCCATGGTTGTGATCAGTCAGTACCATTTAGTCACATACCTCATTCCCACACAGAGGAATTCTGATGAGACAGGATAGGTAGTGAAGGTCAGTGCTGAATTCTAAACTTGCTAGATGTTAGCTGTCATGTATTTGCTGTCAAAATGTATGTCAGTACATACATTTTTATTATTGATCTATTTTGATGAAATGGCAGAGAAAGGTGAATATTTTCTTTCTTTATTGTTATCTCCAAATACTTTAGAGTGATTATTTATACATGTTGGTAATATGTCAACAAAGTAACTATTTTAAGAAAAGCTTCAGAAGTTTTACATTAGAAATAAATCTGGAATCCCACTTCCAGTAATGACAGAGTATCTCATTATCAGATCAACCATCTTGCCAGAAACAATTAAAAATACTAAAAAAAAATTTTTAAATATCTGAAGTTAAACTCTAGAAGTGAGGCAACGCTTGGACTTTCCTGATATTATGGCTCTTTATCTGAAAACATAGAGGAAGTTTCCCTGTTTTTGACTTTTCATCTAGATGTGGGTCCAAGTTGTTGTCCTGAGAGCTGGCTAAAACTAAGTAAAAAATATTACATTCTTCCCACTTGAGGAATGAGAGTATAGTTTTCACTGTGACCACAGAAGCTGCAAAGTGTAAACTCTCTCCAGCAATCTGGTGGCCTATGCAGTACACATATGTGGGGCAGACTCCAGAAAACCCAGCTAAGTTTAACAGTATTAAACAAACATTTTAGTTCCTGCTTACTGGAAGGGAGAAAGAGTTTAGAGTTTTAATTCAACTTGGTTAACACCCCGCTTAAAAAGAAAAAAAAAACAAAAATCAATACTCTATAGAACATAACAGAATCCAGAGAGATCACAGATTCAATGACTTATCCAAGGTTAAATGGAAAGACTGTGATCAATCACAATGAGTGACTTGAGCTTTGAAAAGTAAAATAAAATACTAATAGTAAATATAGGTTATGTCCTTCATTAGTCACAGCTTTTCAGCTTGTTACTATCACAATATTACTGAAGAGGAAACTGAGCCTTCATAAAGTTATAGGAGAAACCCTGAGCCAGGGAATTCTCTTAGAGCCAGACTTAGTTCTGACACTCAGAAATGGAAATGAACCTCTTCAAGTAAATTTACATAGGTAAGTGACTGTTGATAGAATTCCCTGAGGTTGTGCCTCTCAAATGTTATGATTCATGAAACACTTTGCCAGTGGAAAATGTCTATCACCCAATTTTCTTGCCATTGGAAAAAAAAGAAAAAGAAAAGATGTCAAAAATGATGGAATGGGAAAAAAATAATCCTCAAAACATATCAATACTAAGGCTTTCTTTTTCCCCCTCAATGTTTGAGCTAAATAGTAAACCCAGAATAAGCATAATAATAATAATCCCAGGATAAACATTTTTATTATATAAGTCTAACCAAGGGCCACCTTTGGACACTTGATCCCTGCTAACACTAACTTTAGGTAACTAATATTTTCAATTTACATCCTATGTACTTTTAAATAAATTTGAAGCCATATTTTTCCCATGTTCTGCTCCTTATAGTTTTATTTTATCCAGATTTGTAAGCTAAGTCCCATCTCAGTTATGGAACTTTGAGGCCTTAAGCAGAAGATATTAAAGTAGATGTAGCCTCACATTTAAGGACAGGGCAGCAAGGCACTTCGTCCAACCATAATGGGATGCTCTGTTCTTGGGCTAGTGTCTTTATTCTCACTTCATTTCTGAGACAGCCTTTTTTTCTTTGCATGCCAGCTCTGATGTCTGTGTTTTACTTTGTCCTTCTTTCTGAATGACAAAGGTAATGTGCCCTATATAACACCATATTCATGAGTCTCTCCTTTGTTTCTGCCAATCTATTAGGGTGATAATCATCCTAGGATCTGTCTTTATCCACATTCTTCAGAGCTATGTTCAATGAAATTTGGGACATTCTTAGACAATTTTGGCTCTGACTATCAGGATTGAAACATATTGCACTCTTTTTCAGGTGTTAATATACTTTTTGATAGCTAACCAGAGTCTTCTTTTTCTAGACCTCTATTTGGTTTTCTCTCTGCAGATCCTGTCTTGACCTTATGAGCATGGTTTGTTAGATCTTGGCCTTTCCCTACATAATTTCAAGACTATTAAAAATAATTTCCCAGAGTTGTGGTAAGATACATATCTTCATATTGAGAAAACACAGGTTGTTGAACAAGGAAATTAAAATAATATTTTTAAACAAAACTACAAATGCATGCTCAAGAAATTTTAGAATAAATACAGAATTTTAAAAATGATTTAAAAATCTCAAGTAAAAACCCTGATCACTTAGACCAAATGCAGATCATGTTTCTCACCAGCAACACTAAATTCTAAAAGGCAGTAGACTCACTGCCTTCAAAGGTTTGCATGAGACTGAATTTGAATGAAGACTTCTCTGCCAAATCAAACTATCCATAATGTATGAGAGCAAAATAAAGATATTCTCCTACTTCTAAAATATCTGAAATGTATTAGGAAGTACTAAATAATATTTTAAAAAAGAAAACCAAGACAGAGGAAGATAAAATGCATGAAAGAATCATACTAAAACAAGGATGCAAAGAAAGACTTCCTAGAATGACAGCTACTCAAACGACCTAGAAAATCAGCTTATGTTTTACCATGTAATATGCAACATAATTAAAAAACTGGATGATGATATTACTGACATTAAAAAAATACATTTTCTACACAAGATTCAAAAGATAGATAATTTTAATTTTTAGGTTTAAGCTTTTAATCTAAAAGCTGTCCATGAAATTAATGACAAACTATAAAGCAGAATTAACTGACATTTTTGAGTAGTTGATGGCCATGTAGGAAAATATTTAACCTGACATATAAATATTTTTTCTTAAACTGTCATAGACTTATAGACTGAATTGTGTTCTTAATATATACATCTAACAACCTTATTTAAGTCTAAATTTTAATAGTTAGGTAATCATAATTTTGATGCTATTATTGTTTTTTTAGAAATAACCTACAGACCAAAAAAAGAAGGATTATAGTTGCATAACCTGGTGATGTAAATATAATATGAATTTACCCTCATATTAAATAAAGACTCAGATTCAAATAATGTACAAAAAGATTTAAGTACAGGCATACCTTGAAGATATTGTGGGTTCAATTCTGCAATAAAGCTAGTCACACAAATTTTTTGGCTTCCCAGTGCATACAAAAGTTATGTTTACACTATGCTGTACTCAAGTATGCAATAGCATTATGTCTAAGAAAATAATATGCATACCTTAATTAAAAAATACTTTATTGTTAAAAAATGCTAACCATTGTCTGAGCCTTCAGCGAGTTGTAGTAGTAACATCAAAGATCACTGATCACAGATAACCATATCTAATATAATAGTAATGAAAACGTTTGAAATATTGCCAGAATTACCGAAGTGTGACACAGAGACACAATGTGAGCAAATGCCATTGGGGAAAATGGTACCAATAGACTTGATCAACAAAGCATTGCCACAAAGCTTTAATTTATAAAAACAGTTATCTGCAAAGCACAATAAAATAGGTTCTGCCTGTATATGATTTATGGCTGTAAATGTTCATAATATAAAAATTAATGATACAGCCAACAAAATGGTTTGTGGTGAATCAAGATACTTTGGTGGAATCAATACAATCAAGAAATAGATATATTAGTATAATATTTGGAATATAAAAATGATTAAGGGTGTTCATTTCTTAGGTGTAGGACAGAGGGTAGCAGTGAGGGCAGATATCTTTTCATTTCATTTAAGATTTTTATGGATTGATTATTTAACAGGTGTGGTTATTACATAATATGAATTAATTTTATATAGATAGATTTATATGTAAATTGATAAAATGCACATATACTTGGATTCATAAATTAAGTTTAGTTAATTAATAAATGAACAACTTTTAGAGAATCTCTCCCAAGTCCCAATTTTCTGAATTTGTAGAAGCAGAGAGAATTTGTTCTGATTGAAGAACTTCTGTGCCTCTCTGATCATAGAGGGTGTTCTCAGAATTGACCTGGATTTCTATCTTATTTATGCCTCTCACAGGTTATATGACACTTTGCAAATTATTTACCTTGATGAAAAGTTAGCCATCAATCTGTAAAATGGCCATTATAACACTGACCTCACTTAGCTACTATTGGGATTAAATAAGGTAATATACATAAAAGGGTCAAGCACAATGCTAGGCACATAGCAAGCAATCAAAAAACATGTTCATGTTGTTGTGGCTGAAAATATTAGGGGTAATCAAGACTACAATGAGACAAATTTGCACCCATTAGGATGGCAATAATAATAATAATAATAAAAGTAAGGACTTAAACAGATACTTGTATGCCAAAGTTCATTGCAGCATTATTCACAATAGTCAAAATGTAGAAACAACCTAGGCGCCCATCAAAAGGTGAATGGATAAATAAAATGCTGTATAACCTTATAAAGGAATATTATTCAGCCATAAAAAGAATGAAGTTCTGACACGCACTATGAGGTGGATGGGTCTTCAAAACATTATGCTAAGTAAAATAAGCCTGATATGGAAAGAAGAATATTGCATGACTCCTATTATATGACATACATAGAATAGGCAAGTTCAGAGACAGAAAGTAGTTTAGAAGTTACCAGGGGCTAGGAGTTACTGCTTAATGGTTACAGCATTTCTGTTTAAGTTGATGAAAAAGTTTCAGAAATAGAGGTGATGGCTGCACAACATTATGAAAGTAGTTAATGCCACTGAATTGTGCACTTAAAAATGGTTAAAATCACAAATTTTATGTATATTTTACCATAAGTTAAAAAAGAACAATGCAACTTATCAAAAATCATTGAATTAAATCACTAAATCTATGTACTGCATGGTGTGTGAACTATATCTCAATAAAGCTACTTAAAAATATATCAGAAATGATATTCAAAATATTTAACAATGGTAACCCAGAAAGGAAAATCAATCAGAATGGTATCAGTCATTTTGATGTATTGATTTACCAGCTGAATATCAGTCTGGAGGTTCAGTTCTAGTCTTCTCCAGGAATGTAATCAGAAATATTGTAATTCAATCTTATTCTGCTATTCTTTCAGAGTGGCTGTATTTTTTAAAACTTTGTACTGAACTGTAATACACATTAAAAAAACCTTTTTTTTTTAAGTTTAGAGCAGAGATTTACAATCTATTGAGCTGAACAAAGCCAACCAACCTCCAGTTTCTGTATGGCCCACGAGCCATGTAGAGAAATACCGACCTTTCCGAGTTCTGCTGTAGAGCTTGCTTAAATATCAACAGAGCAGTCAGGCTGCGGGGGTATGAGGAGATACTCTGTCTGGTTGGTCTCCTGGCATAAGTTGGGCAATGTCCAAGCAGAGATGGTAATTACAGCAGCAACAAATGAAACATGAGGCAGGCGGGGATGAGAGGGTTCAAACCAACACAGGAGCCACAACTCTTATAACAAGTTCAAGAAGTAATTACTTAATTAGAATTATTTTTAAAAACTCCCATATTTTCAGAAAAAATACTATGTAAACCCTATGTAAACACTAGGATATCTAAACTAATGGGATATAAAATTAGAAAGTACCTAGTGTGCAAAACAAATGATTAAAGTCTTTGAAAATATTTAATTGATTAATCAGTTACTTTTATTCAATTTCTAGTTTTAATCAATTTTTTCATATTTTTAAAGTGTTTCATGTAAGGTTATATTGAACCATGTCGGGTATTTTTTTGGGGAGTGGGGATTAAATCTCTTGAATTGCTTCCCTATGTGAAGATAGAGAAGTGAGATCCATCTTTTCTCAAGTGATTTGGGCTGGTTATGTGATAGATGAACTTTATCCTCCCAGAGTCCATGATCTCACTTTCTTCCCCTTGTTTCTGCAGTGTTTGATTGTCACTTCAATGCCCCCAACTTTATTTGGTCCCATCCTTTTTATCTGTTCTCTCAGTGACTGCAGAAATTGAAGCAGCTGGTATTTCCAGTTCCGACAACCACTGTTAAGCACTAACCTCAGGTTCAGACTGCAAATCTGTCACGGGTTGCTATTTTTCTGGAAAATGGCATGTAACTCCTTCTGCTGCCTTTTAAATGTCTGAAAACATTATTATTTCCTTCTTGCTGTGAAAAAATAGTTAAAGGAAGAATTAATTGAAGGCAACATGAAGGGGCATTTATCTTATTGAAGGTGCCTGTAAAATGTCCTTAATTAAATGAATGTTTATTTGAAAATAAGATAAAGTCCCATCAACTCTTTCATGCAAAGAAATAACATGATAGGCAAATTAAGGAGTTCTAAGAGAGAAAGATGGTATGTGTATATTTAAATATGAGATTTCAGAATGTTTGGTCACTGTTCAAGGAAAAGAAAAACTTTAATAAAAGAACTGCTCTTATGTTGAAAATTATCACACATTAAGTATATAACTTTGATGGAAACCCTTTAAATCAGACACTGTGTTAGGAAATTTATAAGCCTTATTTTATTTCATCATTTTACCTGTCCAATAAGGTAAGTACTGTTAGTATCTCCATGTAGATGAGGACCCTTAACAAGAAATTCTGGTTATAAACCAGAAGGATTTAGAAACGTACCCAGAAGAGGATGAGTCAATGATGTAACCAGATGCAAAAATGGGAGGGCTGATACACTCCCCTTGTTCTCAAACCTATATTGTGTGTGACGTCAATCTTAACCACAGAATTCTGATGTATTAGCTTGCTAGAGCTGCCATAACAAAATACCATAAATTGGGGGCCTTAAACAAATAGAATTGTATTTTCTCACAGTTCTGGATTCTGGAAGTCTAAGACTGAAGTGCCGGTGAGGTTGGTTTCTTTTGAGGCCTCTCTCCTTGGCTTGCAAACAGCCACCCTCTGGTCGCCTCTTCACCTGGTCTCCTGTGCAGGACACCCTGGTATCCCTTTCTTCTGTTATAAGGACACCAGTCAGATTGGATTATGGTCCCAACCTAATCCAATCAGATTACTTCAGATTGTGTAGTGAGTGTCAGATCTGTCTTATTTTAGTTTAATCACTACTGTACAGACCTTATCTCCGAATATGTGTACATTCTGAGGTGCATCCAGAGTCTGGGGGCTGGGGCTTCAACATCTGAATTTGTAGGGAACACAATTCAGACTGATTTTGTTAGAAGATTGGGAGTCCCAGATTACAACCCACCAACAAACAACAAAAACAAATTATACATTTTCTAAATTCCTTTGTTGATAGGCAGAGTATATGATTGTTAAATGAAAAAAACGCACAACCTAAAAGTTGAGAATTGTTTTATTTGGTGGACAAAACTGGGGATTTAAGCCCAGGACGCAACCTCTCAGATAGCTCTGAGGGACTGCTCTGAAGAAGAAAGAGGGGAGCCAGGATATATAGGAGTTTTTGCAACAAGACCAGGTAGTTGGAACTTCAGAAGATTAGTGTTAATGAAAGAAAACCAGATTGTCTCAAGTTAAGAAATTTAACAGTTTTCTACGTATAGGAAGATGCAAAATTCTGGGCTTATTGAAATCATCCCTTTGATATGCACCTCAGCTAGCTGGGGTCAGTATCCTGTGCTTTCCCATCCTGAGTCTCCTCAGGGTGCATCCCTGTAGGGTGGTTACAGCGGATGACTCCTTGATGGCTGCAACATCTGTTGTTTGTTGGAAGGCAACATTTTTTAACTCACATGATCTACTTCTAACTAAGGAGATATAATCAAAAGTAATTGTATGGAATTATTATTATTCCCAACATATATATATATGGAGAGAGACAGAGACCTTATATAACCCACACACCTCATGAAACTGACAAGGATGGAAGCATGTTGTATAAGAGGTAAAACCCCCTACCATATATCAAATGTAATCATGATAAATGGTGTGAAGTAGTAGGAACTGTAAGAGGAATAGGAAAAGGAGACAGAAACAAGAGCCTATCCATCCCTCACCAAGTTAGACATTAACTATGGCCTACCTTCTCCCCAAGACAAGATGAAGAAAGATTACTTATTTAATTTAACAAAAAACACATAGAAATCTGTGTGTGTGTGTGTCTGTGCATGTGTCCATGTGCATGTGAACATTCAGAGGGATTTTGATTAAGTACAATAAGATATAATTTACCTGGTATGATTTTGGTATTTTTCAAGGTATCTTCAGCCTCAAAATATCTCCACAATGTGAACTTTACAATACTTGTGCATTTTGTCATTAAGGAAAATTTTCTTTGGCTTAATGCTTTGCAATTCCTTTGTATTCCAGGAACATATGTTTATTGATGGGGTATGTATTCTATGAACTTTTAGTATTTTATAATAGATTAGAGATACTGACCCCTTCCTTTCCTCTTCTTTTCATTCTTATTTTTCAAGAAAGTGAGAATTCACTATACTTGAATGTTAATAGTATTGGGGTGAGAAGTACTGAGTAAGAAGGGACAGAGGCAGTAAGGAATAGAGAATTAGAGAGAATGGTGCTACAGTGCTGAAATAGTGATAGATGAGATGGAACATAATAGAGGAAATGGGATGATCTTAGAGGAGAAGTGGTGGTTTGGGGGTGGAGGGTGAGATCTAGAGCACATATGGATGGTTGATTTCAGATAGGACAAAGGAAATTCATGTATTCAGTAATAGGGAGGAGGATGGGTTTAGAATCTGGAGGTTTTATACATTTGAGAGTGGAAATGTATGGTAATTCCAATCTGATTATTTTTATTTATCCTACTAGCATGTATTAAAGTTAACAGCTGTAACTAATACATGATCAGGGAAAGTACAGAAATGAGCAAGAACAGAGCTGAAAGCAAGTTGAATTTAGAGTTGACTGTTTCCTGAAGCATCGTAACTCAGTTTGACGGTAGCTGGGAATGGAGTTCTGCAGGTTGCCTTGTGAGGAGGAGGAGTCAGGGGTTTATTTTGCCCTTGGTCTGGGGGGATGGGTAGCAATCACAGACAACTTGGAGTTGCCTCTTTTCCTTCCTGTCCTGTTAGTTGAAGAATGGTATTCACAAGATGTCTCCAGCAGACAACAAAAAGGAATTACGTGCTCTTTGGAATTTAGACTAAAAGATGGAGAGAGTAGAGAGAAAGCTAGATGGTATAAAAATTAAAAATACGTTGATTTAAAATGGTATGCATTAGGGACTTCCCTTGTGGTGCAGTGGTTGGGAATCTGACTGCCAGTGCAGGGGACACGGGTTTGATTTCTGGTCCGAGAGGATCCCACATGCTGCGGAGCAACTAGGCCCGTGCACCACAGCTACTGAGCCGGCGCTCTGGAGCCCGCGAGCCACAACTACTGAGCCTGCATGCCACAACTACTGAAGTCCACGCGCCTAGAGCCTGTGCTCTGCAACAAGAGAAGCCACCGCAATGAGAAGTCTGCACACTCTAAGGAAGGGTAGCCCCAGCTCACCACGACTAGAGAAAGCCCGCACGCAGCAATGAAGACCTAATGCAGCCAAAAAAAACCAAAAAAAACAAAAGGTATACATTAAATCTTAGGTAAATATCACATTTAATTTGCTTTAAAACCGAGATTACAGTCTCTCTGATTCATATAGAATGGCACTTTACTGTTAAAACTGGATATTTCAGAAGTTCATATTATTTGAAGCAAGGTTTTCCTTCATCTCAAAGGGAATGTATTTAATTTTATGTATGAGGTAAATGCAATAAATTGATTATAGAATAATAAAAGGTTTTCTTTTGGGGTTTTGGGTTTTAAAAATTAGAACAAATGTTTTTTTAGCAAAGATCTATCACAATAAGATTCAAAACACAAAAACAAAAATTTTGAGATCAACTGATGAGTTTTTCTCTTTTCCTTCTGAACAGATGTTGGTAGTAGATGTGTTCTGTGTTGTATAAAAATGAGTAACAATTTTATAGGACAGAAACCAAATGTAAATTTTCATGTAATGTTAAGCAAATCTGCACATAAATTTAGCAGTTAGATGGGGATATAGAAATGTCACAGGACTATGTATCTGACTTGACTCTAAATACATAAAAAGAAAGGAAATCTATAAATTATAGTACATGATATAGGCAGATAATTTCCCACAATTTTGATAAAATAACAAAAAATGTTCAGAGTTAGTTCATTCAGATAGGCAACTTACTGTATGATATTTGAAGAATAATCAGGTAGAACAGTCTTTTTTAAAAAATAACTTTAAAATAAAGAAAAACCATATCATGCCATTTAATTTGAGTGATGAAAACAAGCAGCAAGTGTGACATTTGTTCTGATTTTTCCATAGAATTTGAAGGAGACAAAGTTTGTGAAAATGTTTCAACTGGTCATAAAATATGGTACATCTAGAATGATCCAGAGACAAAAAAAATCACAGTTTGCTGGGGCAAACCAACCAAGTCCCCCCAGGAGACCTGAGAAAATATGCGTGTCAAAATAAAAGGTGAAATAATAATGATTTATCCCTCTAACATTCGTGACATTTTTCCAGCAGAACCTGAGCTCACAAGGTT
This sequence comes from Balaenoptera physalus, assembly GCF_965194825.1. Classification (NCBI taxonomy): domain Eukaryota; kingdom Metazoa; phylum Chordata; class Mammalia; order Artiodactyla; family Balaenopteridae; genus Balaenoptera; species Balaenoptera physalus. The sequence continues at coordinate 18,779,062 of NC_138894.1, forward strand.
GGTCAGAAAAAACAACTCATAATATAGATATCTTGAAGACAAGATTTATGGTTGGGCAATTGATTTTTCTTTTTTTTTTTTTGGTATGCCAATGCTCTCATGCATTTTTGATTATAATGAAACTTTTCTTTTTTTGATTAATCAGACCGTTCCTCCTCAGTTATTTATTTACTGTATTTGTCTGTAGGTGCTTATTTAAACTTTCTAAAAAAAGAATTCATCTTTCAAATGATAAAAATAACAATAGTGAACAAATGCAGTCCCCCCTCAAGAAGATCAGCAAAATATATCTTTAGGAAATTCTCTAAAAAATTTAATAAATCTGCTGATTCTTTGAAACCATGTATTACCTGTTCAGATGATTACTTGAGTATATACACACTACTATATATAAAATAGATAACTAATACGGACCTACTGTATATCACAGGGAACTCTACTCAATACTTTGTAATTGTCTATATGGGAAAATCATCTAAAAAAGAGTAGATATATGTATATGTATAACTGATTCACTTTGCTGTACACCTGAAACTAATACAACATTGTAAATCAACTACATTCCAATAAAAAATAAAGGCACTTATGCTTATTATTAGAAACTAAGGTATGTTTGTTAAATCAATATAGTCTTAGTGATTTATAGCTACACCTTATAACCATTATCAATTTATACAGTAGGGGATTCTGGAAAGCAAATTCTGAAGTTATTGGACATATTAATTTTTTTTCTGATTAAAATTAATAATTTCCCATTCCACATAAAGGAGTAAACTAATAAATGAATCAAACATGGAAATATGTGTGTGTATGTATTCATCAACTATAGAATAATCAAACTTTTCTTAGTTGTGTAGGAACTTTTGTTTTGTTTTGCTTTTTTTTCTCCCCTTAAACTTAAGCTCCTACTTTGACTGGTGGATCACAATGACATTTTGGGTTCCTAGGAATTTGCATCATTTCAGAGCCAGGGTCTAGTAATCCCTGAAGAGTCTCCATATTTACCTTTCGACCATGAACAGTCATATGACTCTTTGGGGAAATCTTGGAGGAAAAGCTATTACTTATAGTTTTGTCCATGTGATTTCCTCAGTGTGCCTTCATTTTAATCAAAATGCTCTGGTCAATACACTGACTGAAGTTGGAAACCTGGGAAAGGAGCCATGACTCCTTATGGTCACTCAAGTCAGGCTTCTAGAGACCAGATCTAGACTTTTCCCTATTGTATAGATGAAATAACATTTTAGTAGGTGCGTTAGTGACCCCCAAGACCACCCTCAGGCTCAATGAATTGCTAGAAGGACTCATAGGACTCAGAAAAGCTGTTATATTCATGGTTATGATTTATTACAGAAAAATTATAGTGATCAAAATCAGCAAAGGGAAAAGATGCACGGGTCAAGTCCAGGAGAAACTAAGGAAACTTTCTACGTGTCCCCTTTCAGTGGTGTCTGACAATGATGTACTTCATTCTTCCAGCAATGACTTGTGACAACAGGTGTGAAGTGTTGCAAACAGGGGAGCTCACCTAATCCCAGGTGTCCAGGTTTTTTATTGGGAGTCAGTCCCACAGGCATGCAGCACCCACTTGACTGACCTCAGTTTCTCGACTCCATCCTTACTCTCAGAGCGAAAAACAGACATTCACCTTAGGTTATGCTGTTAAGATTAACTCATGTGGTCAAACTGGTACAAGGTCCAAGGCTTCAGGTATACAAAAACATTCTTATCAGTCAAAATATTTTAAGAGCTCAGAAGTTATTTCCCAGGAGCCAATTAAGGACCGGTTCTGAAAAAAACTTCCTTTGGAATGTGCAGAATTTGAGCAACAAGTTCCTGTTGAGTTAGTTGTTTCTTGCCCAGTAGGTTATTCATCTATTTTATTTTTATGATCAACTAGGCACTGTAAAGACTCCTTAGGTCAAAATATCCCCACTCTTGCTGCCTACTTCAATGATCAAACTCACTTTGTCTCTGGAGTTGGAGCTTCCTAGCTGGCATTTATCCCATCAAGTTCAGAGAGCTAATCTCAATGATGGCACCTCCACCATCATCCTCAACCTACAAAGAACAGAGGTTAGAGATGTTTTTGAGGATGTGGTGCTCCCCTTACTAATATTCTTCGCAATGTCTTAATAAAGAGAGTGTCTGTTGAGTGTCTCTGGGGATAATGTGTATTTGTGTGTGTGTGTGTTTTGAGGGAGTCTGGTTGCAATTCACACAGCAAAGCTCTACTCCATCATTTCTCGTTCCCTAAGCTTTTGGATTTCATCCTTCATATTTGAATAGGAAACTTGTGGCATTTCAACCTTATGGAAAGTAGACCCTTATTGAGCCCAATTTTCAATCAACCAAAGCAACTCCTTGAGGTGTTTCCTGTTGTGTGAACTAACATAATAATTCTGCAACCTTGGGTAAGCATAGCCACATTAATAAATTCCTAAAAATCCATTAATACATTCCATGCTCTTTGGATTGATTCCTTTGTCATTCTTTCCCACACATATTCCACAGGTTTTTACTGAAATGAATTAGTAATATCTTGCAACTTTTTGGATTATAAGCTATTTCATGCCAGGTTAGGCTTGGCACACGTCCTTCTGGAGCATGTTAAGATCTCATTGTAGTTACAAGACTAGAAGCAATAAAGAGTTGTTGGAGTGTGTCCTTAGAAGAATAGACATCCCTTTGCTAACTTAAGTGATATTATTACATGGTTGGCAAGTTAGGATGACCTCAGAGATGAGAGTGCAAGTTGCTAAACTGACAGTGATATCTCAGAGAGACTTGTGTATTCAGGATTTTCAACTTCATCTCAGTATACTCAGATGCCCCTGTTCTAAGCTTCTGGACCTCACTCATTGTTAAAATATGTCCTTATTTTCACATAAGAAGCATTGCAAGGTTGTGAATTCAACTTCCGTTATAACTTTGCCAACAGCAAAATTACCCTTGGGCCCTATTTCATATAGGTTGGGCCTACTACTAAAAGAGCTAGGATATTAGGGCCATGGTTTGAACTGAGAGCTCAAAGTCCTGAGCTTAGAATTATTTTCTTTTATCTCTCTAGTGCATTCAGAAATAACAATCCCATTCCTCAGTCCTTGCAGTATTCATTACTGCCATAGATTAACCTACACAAGCCACTTGGTCTGACCAGGCACTTCCTTTTTAATAAACACTTGATTTCAATTAACCACAGGTGATTTTCCAGTTAGTCATGATACCATTGCATGGCATGTGTTATTATAAAGCACAATTTCCCATTGCATTCAAGACCAAAAATTATAGCTAAACTAATCATAGAACTCTCTTTTTGAGTTTGTTTCCTTCAACCATTCCTGATACCAGGTATGTATCAGCGATATAGTAAAAACTGTTTATACCCTGTCCATACTTTTCAGGCTTTTCCACTGTAGTGGATTTGACTTCCAGTTGCTTGAGGCCTTTCTCTAGAGGCCAGAAATCTCTCTACCTACCAGCACAGCTGGCCAGAAAGTCTGGGAAATAATTATTATTTCCTAGCAATAGCTATCAACCAATGACAAAGAATTGGTTCATAAATATCCTAGCTCACTTGTCTCTTTGCTGAGATAAAGCTGAAGCATGTATTCTACAGGGATTCCCAGAGTTCTCCAGGCAGATTTAGCTCCCACAGTAGTAAGTGGCTTGATAAGTAACAATTTATTGGCTGATTTCCTCCCTTGTCTTATTTTTCTACTACCCTTCTAGTATTTTCTGAGATCACCCCTAACACCCGCTATTAACATCAACTAATAGGAAGAAGGCAGGCAAACATGAAAAGTAGTTTAAATAATTTTCCCCCTCCAAAGCAAGAACATTATTTTATTTACTTTGTATAATTTTAAAAAGTGATAATCTCTAAATCCATGGCCCCTGGCTTTTCTGCTTTCCTGCAGGAGGAATTAGACAACAAGCTTGGATGATAAAGCTGGGTTACAAGTATGAATATATAGGTTAAGTTTAAATTCCCTACGGAAGTAAAACAAAAATAGTGTCCCCAGAGCACTTTGACACTATGGGTACCCTTCGAGAAATGTAAAAGAATTGTCAGAGAAGAAACAGACTTTAGAATCGTCTTAAATAACATTTGTATATGATTTATATTTAATGCATTACCTTTCTAAAACATCACCTCACTGCTAACATATGCAACTTTTAATTTAACTTGAATTCAGTTTCTTTAACTACATTTTTCCTTTCCTCCTATGTAAAATTACTTCAAGGAAAATAATATTTCATTTAGTCAAGTACCTAAAATAACTTTACCTAATCAAACCAAATATTTTCTTAAGAAAGATTACCATTGAGCTTTCTTAATTACAGAAATGATTGTAATTATCCACATATCTACCATTACATGAACAAACACACAAATGTGGTGAATGAAAAATTAAATAAATACTTTTTGTTAATATGTATGGTACAGATTATTAATATAGAAATGGCTCTTTTTAAAATTGCTTAACACAACTTATTTCCTGATATGGTTTCCAAATCAGGGTATCTGTAAACACCCTGGATCTACTGAATCTGATTATCTGGTGTAAAATAATTAGGCAACTGCAAAGTTAGGGAACACAGCCCATATAGACTGTTTTCCCTTACAACTCCAATAGCAAGTTCAGGCAGTACCCAAATGACCCTCAATTTCTATAATTCACTAGAAGGACTTAGAGAACTCACTGAAAGTTGTTATATTCACAGTATGGTTTATTAAAAGGAAAGGATATGTATTAAAATCAGCTAAGGGAAGAATGTACTGGACACAACATAGAAGAGTTTCAAACATGAAACTTCCAGATGTCCTTTCCCTATGGAATTACAGACAGCATTAATGACTACTGGCAATGATGTGGGAGAATACACATAAATTATTGTCAACCAGGGAAGTTCACCCGAATCTTGGTGTCCAGAGCCTATATTGAAGCTCCATCAAGTAGGCATGCTTGATTGTCCATGTGCCTGATCTCAGTTTCCAGATGCTCAGGATGTCGAGATGATACCATATGACCCAAAGTCTTTACCCTAAACCACATTTTCCTTGTAGCTTATAGCCCCCACCTTTAATGACATTATTAATGTCAGACTGGCTCAAGGCACACATACAAAGAAAGACTCCTATCAGCATGACATTCCAAGAGCTCCCAGAAGCCAAGGGCAAAGGCTAGACCTCTCTCGGCAAGGTTAAATTTTGACTACCCTTGAAGATTTGGGATGGGACTATAAAGTTCCCCAAGTTATTTGGATGTAGCTTATTTAGCATTGGTTGGTAAATTGGCATTTTTGGAACACTGCCTCAAATTACACATCTTCCCTGCCCCACCACAATCTGAGCTTCAGTACAATATCCTAAAGAAAATAATATTTGATGGCATAAAAGTAAATTTGAAAACTGTCCCTTCTAGTCTTCTCATTAATACTTAATTACAATCATTTAAATTAATGACATGTTGATACTTTAAAAAATGCAGGGGAAATAAGGAAAATGGGAAACATGCACAATGTGCATTTAAAAAGGAAATACTGCTAATTAAGCCATCTGGAATATTGTCTTATAAATAGTAGTTATTCAAAAAATTCACATATCATATTGGTTTTCAAAAAAGAAAGGGATAACTTAAATTCAAAAGCATGCTGATATTTGGATAAATTATGTTTTTATTCTAAAGGAAAACCCATGTTAGAACTGGTGATCTTAGAAATTGTCCAGTCCAATGACAAAACGATTAAATTAGGACCTGTAGCTGTGGAGTGACTTTCCTCAATCATATTTTCAATTGGGATTGCATGTAACAGAAACCTCAGTGTACTGGCTTAAGCAAGGCAAGGTTGACTTCTCATGTGTAAAGGACTCCAGAGGCAGAGTCGAAACCTTGAGTGAGTGCTCAAGGAAGCTATTAAGGACTTAGAACCCAGCTAGCTTCCTGATCCATGATCCTTAGCATGTGGCTTTTTCACCTGTGCTCTTATGCTGGCTTCTTCTATCTGAGACATTATATCCACCTTCCAGGGGACATATAGTGGGCAAAAGAGAAATACAAAAGACTGAGCCTGACTCTTTCCAATAAAATTTGACTTACATTAAGTTGGGCAAAACTGTGTGCTATGACCCTTATATAATGGAGTATTGAGAAGTAAGTACTCTAATTGGGCACATAATAAATAGAATCTCCAAAAAACTGGGGCTCTGTTAGTAAGACAGAAAGAGAGATTGGATATTGGATATATCTGTGTTTTCTGCATGCTTCTTCAACAGATACTTATTAAGCATCCATTTGTCCTAGGCTCAGATTCTAGAGTGTTGAACAAAACCACCATAGCCCCTAGTTCCTAATCTCATAGAACTTAGGATAATGAGGAAAAACAAAAACAAAACAGTAAGCTAACAAGTGTACACACATATATGATTGTGATTTGTAATACATGTTCTATAAGAAAAAAAATGCTATGAAAAGGAGCATTTGAGCAGTTGGTAAGGCATGATCCACTTTGGGTTGTGTGATCAGGAAAGACATTTTTAAAGGGATGGTGTTGCCGCTGAGACTTGAAGGAGAAGGATCAGCTTTATGGAGGGAGGGAAGAGAGGTCTAAAAATGGAGAACAGAATGTGTGAAGGTGCTGAGTTCCAAGGGAATGAAATATTCAAGAAAATGAGCATAGGTCAGTGTGGCTGGAGTATGATGAAGGAGAGAAAGACGCTGTGAAAGAAGCGAAGACAAATATTTGATTTCTTTTTACTGTGATTCTTCTTCCTCTTTAAAGTAGGTAGATTCTGAGATACCTGATGCCATAGAGAAATGATAAAGCAGACATATAGAGAATAAGTTTTAGTTTCAAAAGTCTTGGGATTGACATATATACACTACTGATACTATGTATAAAGTAGATAACTAATGAGAACCTACTGAATAGCACATGGAACTCTACTCGATGCTTTGTGGTGACCTAAATGGGAAGGAAATCTAAAAAAGAGGGGATATATGTGTACATATAGCTGATACACTTTTCTGTACAGTAGAAACTAACACAACATTGTAAAGCAACTATACTCCAATAAAAATTAATTTAAAAAAATAACACAGGTAAACAAATAAAAAGCCCTTTCTTATGATTGAGGCAAAAAAAAAAAAAAAAAAAGCCAAGGCTGCAAGGTGATGAATATCTTGATAGATGAAAACAATCCTCTCACCCTGGACAGTAGAAGATTTTCCCAGTAAGAGGTGAAAGAGAAAACAAAAAGAAAAACAGAGGGAGAGAGATCTGTGGGGCTCAGATTGGAAATGCCATATCTGCAGAGATTGCATGAAGAAGAACATCCGGGGTCAACAGCCAGAGGTTGTCCATGTGCCATTGTGGTCATGGGGTAACCACGGTCACACTCCCAGAGCTATGCCAGATTTAAATTAGCACCTGTTGTCTGTCCATCTAAGCTCCATCTGAGAACGCGGGTAACAGGGTTTATGCTCGCCATCTTTATCCTTGTCATCTAGCAGGGCTCTTTCCTTCCTTGCAGTAAACGTTGCTCTTTGATTACCCAGAAGTAATATCTACTTATGCTCTCTGGCTTTGCTCTGCAGAAAAGGCTCTGTTCTCTATACTGAGCACACAGCCACTAAAACATGACCTGTTTTGTCTTTCATAGCCCAGTGACAAGAAGAGCAGTCAACCGAAGAAAGAAAAATAGTGAGAAGTTCTATAATTACTTACATCATCTAACATAATTGGGTTTTCTTTAAAGACAAACTTTTTATTCATTCAACACATGATTATTTAGAGTTTACTGTAAGACAGTGAACCAACCATCCAGGAAAACTTACATCTTGAGCAGGTGTGCAGTATTTTTGGCATGCATTGAATTTCTTTACTTGTATCTTATTTCCTGTCAACTCTTGGCTAACAATTGCCAGGATTTTTATTCCTAACTCTAGCCAGCTTCCCTAGCTCCAACGTTCAGTGTTTTTGATGCTGTTCCTCTATGTTGACCCTTATGCCATTAACATCTCTACAGGTTACACACCTTCTCTTTTGGTAGGTTCTAGAAACCCTGCCTTTCAATACTTCATGTCTGTGTCTGCAGGGCATGACAGAGTCTATTGATTTGTGGGGGAGGGGAGGGCATCACATACAACTACAGCTGATGTTTATACCACTTTGTGTAGTCCCAGACAGAGAATTCTGGCATAACAATCTCTTTAATCACTTGTTATTCTTGTCACCATTTTATCAGCATCTGTCAGGCAGGGACACATGCTGTCTCTGTTTTGTATGACATGACTGTTCCGGGTTTCTAGCAAGATGCCACAATCCCCACAGGCAAGCACTTCACATTGATAGGATGCTTGGTGCTCAGACCTGCTCATCAACCTTTCATGAATTACAAACATTTTAAGTTTGACTCACATTTTATTTTTAACATGATTTCAAAATGCCTTGAGAGCCCTCAGCATGATAAAATCCTATCAGAGTTAGAGTTGCTTTTGTTGCAATTCTGAGCAATCAAATGTGTGGAGTCACCCTTGAGTGACTGTGATAACCATGGCATTTCTAAAGAAAATGTTGACGCTCTTAATAAATGATGGCTTAGAGGTTAGATGCATCAGCAATTCCATATATATATATGTGGCTATGTATATGGAATATGTTTTAAAAAACAGTTTCAATATAAAATCTTTTGAAATCAGACATATTTTAGTCTCTGTATATTACTATTTGGTATCTAATCTTACCTTCTCATTTGAAGCAGCAAAAGTATTTGATAGAGTTTATTTCTTTGAAATTTCAATTATTTTCAAAATAGAAGTCTGTAATTTTAGTTGTGCTTTGGCGCAAGAGAAATCTAAAGATTAATCATATGAGCTATGTTATTGGTCCCATAGGTTTTATTCTTGAGAATAAACTACTATAGAAATGGACAATGGGCAAGAAGAGGAGGAGGCACCAGGAAGTAGTAGAAAATGCACTGGTCTAGGTTAAGGAATCCTATCCTAAGTCCTACTGATAGCATTCATTTATGTCTCTTTTCTTATTTTTTAGTAATAGTAAATGATAATTTCCTCTCCATGACTTAATTATAACCTTTCTATTGTCTGCAAACCAACAAAAAGTGTATGTTATAACACACATAATAAATATTATGCCCATGGAATAAATCATTATTATTATTATTTGGTGAACATTTATTAAACACACTTAAATTGGCATATTAACCAACTAAAGCCCACATTCAAGTTTTATTTATTTCTTAATAACCTAAAAAATTCAAGTTAAGAAAAATTATATTTTATCCAGGTATCCATTCATTACATATGCTGTAAGATAATGCTTAAATTTGAACTTCATCATTGTTTGTGGCATATATTTGTTCCTGTTCTACAGCAATTCACTAATTCACTCCCTCTGTCCTTACAAACAGTACTGATTTAGTTTGAGTGGTCACATCCTTGACCTAAAAGGACGTATCAGAATGGGTCCAAGCTAATGAGAGAAACACTAGTTCACCTGTGGTAGTGATTGGTTAATAACTATGCCCAGCTCTGAGGGGTGGGGGAGAGAAGGAGAGAGAGAGAGACTGATTACATAACAGCAAGGCAACAAATCAACCCCTTGACTTCTAATCATTGCAAAGCTTCCTAAGTAACAGGAAATGACCTTCAGATGTATGCTAATATTAGCTATGTTTTCTGTTCCTTGTGGCTGAAAGTATCTGTTATTAGAGGTGTTCTGATCCCCTTGCCTTTTGGTCAAATTGTGGTATTATACTCCTGGCTCCCCTGGGCTGATGACTATCCAATGGCCACCTGTGACTGGAACAGTGGCACAATGACTGGAAACATTTGGGATGATTACTACTCCACTAGCCTGGTTTCCTGAGTGACTATGGTAAGCAGAATATTATCATCTAACATGACTAAGATATGTCTTTGTTACAGTAAGCCACATATATTTTGGGTTTTGTTGCTAGAGTATAAACTAGCCTGATATGATAAAATATCACTATTATGGGGTGATAAGTGACCTCTGAAAAGATATGTTGAAGTCCTAACCCCCATACCTCAGGATTTGAACTTACTTGGAAATAGAATCATTGCAAATTAATTTAAGACGAAGTCACACTGGAGCAGGGTAGACCCCTAATCCAATATGACTGGTGTAATAAGAATAAGAGAAATTTCACACAGACACACAGGGAGGATGCCTTGTAATGACAGAAGCAGAGATTGAATTATTGCAAATGCAACCTAAGGAACACAAAGGATTGCCAAAAACAAACAAACACTTACCAGAAGTTAGAAATATGCAATGAAGGATTATCCGCAACAGGTTTCAGAGGGAGCATAGCTTTGCTAATGCCTTGATTTTGAACTTTTGGCCTCCAGAACTATTTAGACAATATATTTCTGTTGTTTGAAGCCACCTAGTTTGTGATACTTTGTTATGAAAGCCTTAAGAAACTAATACTATCAAGTAAGGCAGTGTTATCGCTATCCTTGTTTCTGTTGATTTTGTTGTTATTGTGTTATTTGCATTGAATGTATAGATCAAGTTAGAAAGAACTGACATCTTGACAATATTGAGTCTTCTGCTCTATGAACATGGAATTCCTTTCCATTTATTTAGTTCTTCTTTCATTTCATTCATCAGAGTTTTTTTAATTTTCCTTATACAGATCTTGTACTTTCATTGTTAGCTTTATGCTTAAGCATTTTTTGTAATAATGTAAGTTGTATTGTGTTTTTAATTTCAACATTCACTTGTTCATTGCTGTAAACTTGCTATTATCACTTTTTAGTTCCAGAAGTTTTTTGGCAAAAAATTTTAGATTTTCTACATAGATAATTATTCCAACTGCAAACAGAGAGAGTTTTATTCTTTCTTTCCCAATCTGCATATTTTTCATTTCCTTTTCTTGTCTTATTTTATTAGCTAGAACTTCTGGTATGATGTTGAAAAGGAGAGGTGAGAGAGGACATCCTTGCCTTTTTCCTGATCTTAATGGGAAAACTTCAAGTTTCTTACTATTAAGTATGACGTTTGCTGTAAGGTTTTTGTAGATATTACTTATTCAGGTTGAAGAAATTTCCTTCTATTCCCCGTTTACTGAGAATTTTTATCACAAATACGTGTTGGATTTTGCAAAATTCTTTTTCGGTATCTATTGATATAATCGTGATTTTTCTATTTTTGTTCATTGAAGTGATAAACTGCATTAATTAATCATTGAATATTGAACCAGCCCTGCATAACTGGGATAAATTGCACTTGGTCACAGTGTATTATTCTTTTTATACATTATTGGGTTTGTTTTGCTATTATTTGGTTGTGGATTTTTACAGGTACATTCATGAAATATATTGATCTATAGTTTGTTTTTTTATTTTGTAATGTCTTTGTCTGGTTTTGGTATGAAGGTAATACTGATCTAATAGAATGAGTTAGGAAGTATTTTTTCTGCTTCTATCTTCTGAAAGATATTACAGAGAATTAATAAAATATCTTCCTTAAGTCTTTGGTAGAATTAACCAGTGAGCCTATCTGAGCGCGATGCTTTCTATTTTGGAAGGTTATTAATCATTGATTCAATTTCTTTAATAGATATAGGCTTATTAAGATAATTTATTTCCTTTTGTGTATGTTTTATAAATTGTGTTTTTGAAGAAATTAGTCCATTTCATCTAGATTATCAAACTTGTGGGCATTAAGTTATTCATAGTATTATTTTAAAATCCTTTTAATGCTCAGAGTATCTCTAGCGATGTCTCCTCTTTCATTTCTGATATTATTAATTTGTGTCCTCTGTCTTTTTTTGTTTGTTTGTTTGTTTTTAGTTAGCCTGGTTAGAGGCTTATCAATTTTATTAATCTTTTCAAAGAACCCGCTTTTAGTTTCATTGATTTTCTCTATTGATTTTCTGTTTTCAGTTTCCTAATATTTATACTTCAATTCTTATTATTTCTTTTTTTCTCTTACTTTGGATTTAATTTGCTCTTCTCTTTCTAGTCCTTAGGTAGAAATTTTGGTTATTGATTTTAGATCTTTTTTCTTTTCTAAGAGTTGTATTCAATGCTATACATTTGTCTCTAAGCACTGCTTTTACTGCATCCCACAAATTTTCATAAATTGTGTTTTTCACTTTTATTTAGTTCAACCTACATCTCAACCTACATCTCAATTCATCCAGAGCCAAGATCTATGGATATGGCCTTTCCCTGTTTCCCCAAGACTTAGGTGACTCAGCTGTGATGAATGAGAATGATATGTAGCTACATTCCTTTTTAATTTTGGACCCTGATAAAAGTAGGCTTCCTCTATTTAAGACTAGAATAATTACAAAATAATGAGTGTGTATAATTTACCTGGACAGAAATCAAGATTTTAGAGCTTGGCAAAACATGATATGCTTCTACCTCCCTCCTTCATTTGTCTTGATATAGATTAATTACTTACATGACATTTTATAAAACTATTTTCCAGGCAAAGAAAAGATTGTTACTTGGCAAATGACTAATATGCCCTCTGACCTGAATAGGAGCTTTCCTCAGCATTTCCTGGAACAGGAGAAACTAAAGATGTTTAGCTCAGTAAACAAATGATTTAACCATTGCTTAATGTTTTACAGGCTATGTATAAGAAGGGTGGATTTCTTTTCTAAATAGTGCTACAAAACAGAATCATGCAAAAAAGGTAATAGTTAATGAAATAATGCAATTTCTGCTTAGTAAAATACTGTCCTTTTGAAATACCCTACTTCATATTATGTGGTGTGTTTAGATCAAGGATGAAAGAACATTCTTCAGATAAAATTAAGATATTATTGTTACATTGGGTGGGGTTTTGGTCTAGAAAACTTCTAAGGTGTCACTGAACTTCAAAATTATATCATTCTCTAAAAACAACTTTGCCAAAATTTTTAAGTTGGTAATCACTCAAAGTGAAAGGGACTCTGCAGGTGGAAGAGGCTTGAAAAGAGCAAAGAGGGCCCCATGGAAAGAACATGATCTTTAAAATAAGATCCACCTGGTTTTGGACAAGTTTCTGTAGGTTTCAAAGCTAAGGTTTCAAAATCAGTAAAACTAATAACACCCACCATTCAAAGTTTAATAAGAGACAAAACTGCAGTTATTAAATATACATTTGTTAAATGGTAATAGAATTAAATAAATTTTCTTTTCAAATGACCAAATGTTAAGGTATTAAAAAGAGAAAGAATTGAACAGTAGCTTTGTAATCCTGCTAATTAGGTGAGAGAAATATTAATGGCATCCACAACTTACCCATCCTTCTTAGGTATAGAAACTCTATTGAAACAAAGGGAAACTGATTTGTTTTTTATGTTTGTTTGCTTATTATGTATTTTTGCTATTGTTCTTTCTGTTATCCCATGACAACAAATTATGTAGGAGCAATGTTATACTAAAGCCAGAACAACAAAAAATAATAATAAATAACATACTTACAACTCTTCCTTTCAAATGGCCCATAGATACATACAGATAACACTACTCCCAAATTTTCTGAAGTTGACATCCTCATATCAATCACATTGTAGGCAGTGGTGAATAGATCAAAGAAGTGACATCATCTTGCTCAGTACCCATGGACTGTCTAGCAGGGAACAGAAACTCTGACCCTTTAACTCTACTTTTTCAGTTTTCTTCTTTAAAAACCTCATTGGTGTCTGTGTAACTTTATATGATACATTTTCTTTCTGACATCCCTTAGAAGTTTTGGTCTGACTTTGTATTAAACAATTTCAACCCAGGCTTTGCAATATTCTTATCCTTAAATTTGACATCTCAAATGTCATCTCTGACCTTGATGAGTGTATCTCAGGAATCTAGCTCCATGGGGGACAGGGAGTCTTTCTGATTTATGGTGACATTTCTCTATAAGCAGCAGAGCTGAGATAGAATTGAAGCTTCCTCAAAACAGAGGGTTAATAATATCAGGTGATTAAGGGAACTGGTAGTAGCAGCATAGTGTCTGGATAAAGTTATGTATATACTTGAGATTGGAAAAAAAAAAAAACAAAGAGATGGCTACATCTTGAACCTCTGAATTCTTGATCTGATCTCTACTGCTGAAGTGATTCTCAAGGCAGGAGTAAAGAAGAAATATTTTATGGAAAATACTTCTCTATTGTTCTAACAGAAAAAATCTAATGGAATTATAATTTTGACTATTATTGGAGGGCTTCTGACAACAGGTATCTTTTCAGAATCCTTGGAATGTATCCAGCTGGATGAATACTTTGAAGCTGAAATGACGCCTATTTCTAACCATCAGAGAGTCAATAATATTTGTATAAATATGATAATATATGTTTCAATCACCTACATTTTAGAAAGCGTCACCTCCTCTCTAATTCCATCACTAAATATAAACATTAAAATAGCTTTAAATATACTGATATATCACTATGCTCCATATAAATTCTACTCATCAGCACAACAAATGCATCTTCAGAAAAGGATCCCCATCCCTATCAATAACTAATTACCTTAGATACAAAATTCAATACCCTTTCTCAATGCATAAACTTGCTTATGAGAAATGTGGCTGCCTTTGCAATACAAGGTTTCATACAAACCCAAGTTAACTTTAAACCCATATATTTATTCTTTTAAAACTTCAATGTTTTTCACACTATCATATTTAAAAAGAATTTTGCATGAGCTTTTGCTCATTGTAAATCCAACTATGACAACATTTGGGAGACTAAGTCTAACTTACAAAACACAGACCTTTGTGCATGTCTGACCCTAGTTTTCCAATCCATACATTTCTTGCTTGCTAATTCATACCTTTTGTGATTAATATGGAAAAAGTTGGCAAATATAACTCTAGAATAATACAAATAGGTAGGTATATGCACAGAGAAAGAGTCCAGTGAAGTTACTCTGTGCATTACTGTATTTATTTTAGTCCAACCTTCTGTCTGTAAATCCTAACACCTGTTTGATGTCCAAACCTATGTGTACACTTTCTGACCAAATATAGAATTTAATGTTTTTGTTAATTCTTCTCTAGGCCCACACTATGTTTATATGGCCCTTTAAAACTTGCTACTATTATATTGAAAAAAGGCAAAGATAAGACTAAGAAAGTGTAGAAAATAGTAAAAATATGTTCTTCTGTCAAGAGTTTAGCTAAGCTACTCCATGGTATTGCTGCTTCAGCATGTATTTTCTTTGGCCAGGAAGCTGAGGGAGTCTTAAACTGACACTAGCCACCTCATGCAAGTGCATGCCCTAGATAACAGGCTGCAGAATCACAAGTAAGTATAAGGTCCTGATACGACTTCCCCAACAGATCAAAAATCTCCCTACCTCCCAGGACCTTTCCTTGGTGCAGCCTTAGAGGAGACTCCCATGGAGTTTACCCAAATCCCACTATTTTGGGTTTGAATTGACCGATCTGGCCTTAACCTGGGAACATCAAAGCATCCCACCCATGGACCCTGCTATAGGCATGTGCCCCAGGCCCTGCCTCCCTCTCTGCCTGTGCCTGCCTTTACCTCCTTGTGTGGACACTCCAAGTATGCCTCATACTTCTTCCAGGACTTGTGAGTGATACACTTCTCTATACTAGTTTCTCTGGTGGTCTTTTTTTGAGCCATCCTGTACCCTGTGCTCCATTTAACAGTCTTAACAACAAATCCTTATCATACAAAGTAGAAGCTAAGCCATTCTCTCCATGCATACTTTCCCCTGCGGCTCATCTAAGTTTCTGCCCATCTCTCTTAGGAATTCAGGCCCACCCAAAAAAGCAGGAGGCCCAGAGCAGATCTTTAACAGCCATTGAGAAAAATAAGTCCTCAGTGTTAGAGAATCTGTAAATAGTTTTATACCAAAGTACTGTGGGAATAAAATAACTTTTACTCCTTTGCAAAGTCATACCTTTATCATGGGGTACAATGTTAGAATTTCTTCCTGCAAGGGTCACAGAGAAAAAACACAGGAAAAGGTTATGATTTTCCCAAAGGCCAACAGAAATCACCTTGGGCCAAATGAACTAGAAAATTCTCCAATTTTCTTCACAGTTTGAAATCCATGAATAAAAACTGGGAGAGTTTGGAAACCAAATACTTCCTTCAGACCATTAATTTGGAAATTATGTTAAACAAAAATCAAATCATGTTCAATTCAGGAACAAAAATAATTTCAAATTTTCCTTTGGGTAAGATTTTAATATAGCCTACAAGCTCTGCTAAAAAAAAAAAAAAAAGGATCAGTTTTGCATTTTGTCCTGAGGAAGACATGTAATTGCACTCACATATGCTACACAATAAAGAAATTGCCTTCGGTCATCATTATTTTTGAATGTCAGGATAGCACACAGTTGTAAGCACAGTATGTATTTTTTTCATTTAATATTGTTTTCAACTGAAAAGCTAGGGGCAATTGTCAGCCCACTCCGCGGTTCCCTTTCTTAGAGGTCCCCTGAGTACTGAAGTGTTAGGGGATGATAATACTCAGGCTTCCTTCATCTGTAGGTGATAGTAGAGGCACTAATGTAATTCTATGTCTCAAAGTCACTGTGTCTGGGCTTCCCTGGTGGCGCAGTGGTTGAGAGTCTGCCTGCTAATGCAGGGGACACGGGTTCGAGCCCTGGTCTGGGAAGATCCCACATGCCGCGGAGCAACTGGGCCCGTGAGCCACAACTACTGAGCCTGCGCGTCTGGAGCCTGTGCTCTGCAACAAGAGAGGCCGCGATAGTGAGAGGCCCGCGCACCGCGATGAAGAGTGGCCCCCGCTTGCCACAACTAGAGAAAGCCCTCACACAGAAAGGAAGACACAACACAGCCAAAAAAAAAAAAAAAAAGTCACTGTGTCAGTACATTGTTTAGTTTAGACCCTTGGGCAAGCTTATGAAGATGGATGTGCAGACTCTATGTTTCAAATACAACCAGCCTTGTGCAATGGGTGAAATCTGAAACTTGAAGTCAGATCATCAGTATCTGAGTTTAGTGTTTTTACTTAAAATCTGTATTTACCAAGTCTTTGATTGAATTTTTTAAATTTGTTAAATGAACATATTAGGAGCTGCCTTACATAAATTATTCTGTGCATCCAATTCATTAATATTTTGGCATGGAATATTAATTATAAATCATTTTGCAGATGCTAATTATTATTTAGAGGAGCTGAAAACCTTCACCTCTCACACACTAAGGACTCCCTACCTACCATCCTCTTGTAACACCTATATTTCCCCATCATTTACTCCTTTGGGCTAAAGTACCAAAAAGTTTATTTTAAAATATAATCATACTGCTTGGAAGCAAAAATTCAATAGCTATTCCAGTCAATCAAAGATTGAGACTTTTAACCTACCAGTGTTCATTGAGTATGGCTAGTTTGTCACACAATTTGCAAAAATATTCTATAAGGTTATCATGTGTGGAAAAAAGCAACCCAAGCCAAGCAGAGTTAAGGTTGCAAACTAGACGCTAGTGTCGAGAGAAACAAGTATCAATGTTCTTTCTCGATTATACAGACTATTTTTTAAATTTTTGAGACAATAATTATATTAGGAAATTTTCTTTTAAAAATCTGACATGTAGCTTCTTTAATTAATTAGATTAGAAAATGTGGAAAGACTTGGCATGTTTTCAGAGAGCAGCCATCCATAGAAGCTCAAGTGCAGTTACCACCTGATGTGTGTGTACTCTCTAATTTGACACTATTCCCACTGTTACTTCTTGCCTTTCCATGAGAGTAAGTAATCTATCTGTTTTTGGACTAGAATCTTTTAACTGGAGTTTGAAATTCACTAAAAAGGGGTTCTAACTGATCCATGTAAGCCAGGTATTGACCACTATTTTAATGTTTTATGTCGAAGGCCATCAGAGAAAATGACTTAGCAATGGTAGTGCAGTCTATCTGAGAATTTCTTGTTAAAGCAGTATGGTAAAAATTTTCTCTACATTGACCACTTATTAGAGTATCCTATGATGAGGCTGGGATAAGGCAAGGCATGGTAGACTCTCAATATTTGGGTCAAGTACATATCCATGCAAATTAGACATAGGCCAGAGCAACAATAGGCCAGGAGAGGAAAGAAGTTGTTCATGGGTACCAAAGAGGTGTGCAGGGGTCTTATCTCAGAGATTTGTGCTCATAGATCCAGAAATGCAGTGTGGGCTTCCAAGGGCTTCCACTGAGGGAGGAGAAGGAAGTAAGTATAGGATCCAGATCTGTAAAAGAAATAGAGCAAATTGAAGGCAGCAGTGTAAAATCTTGGCTTTAGGGCAAAGTCCATGTAGCACTGGGGGTAAGAAAAACATCTAAATAACAAAACATAAGCAGAACAGGCCCAGTAATATTCAGCAGGAGTCAATTAGATAATAGAATAATTATTGAGCTTAAAATTTCTTCCCTTATGTGCAGAAACATCATTCTCAAAATTAAGAATGGCAGGCATGAAGTGAAGAAAGCTGGATTTCCAGTTCAAAGAGAGAGATGTACCTTCACACATTTGGAAGTTCATACAGAGAAGCAGAAGCAGGGGTCAACACTCTCCTGTATTAAGATGATCAAAACTGTCTCCACACAACACACATGCAAATCATCTTTAGTGATGTGAATGGTTTAACACAAGTCCGAAAGGTGTCCGTGAGAAAGGCAACATGGTAAGTGAACTGTGTGAAATAGTCACCTCCTTTTTCTTTGTGGTTCTTGTAGAACCACAAAAGTTCTGGTTTTCCCAAGGTCAGGACTATTCACATTTGGGACCAGATAACATTTTGCTGGGGGGTGGATTATGCTGTGCATTGTGGGATGTTTAGCAACATTCCTAGCTTCTAGCCACCGGGTACTAGTAGCCCTCTCCCTCCCTTCCCCTGGTTGTGATGACTAAAATTGTCTCCAGACATCTCCATAGGTCTTGTGGGGGAAAATCATCTTCAGCTGAAAATTTTCATGTAGAACATGATATTAAAGAAAACCTGGGATACTCAGGCAAGAAAGCAAGCAAATATACTAAGTCTTAAATTTATGCTAAATCAAAGTAATTTTTCCTGCCATTTCATCCTGTCTATGAAGGTGGCACTTTTTTTCCCCATGAAATGCTAGTTCAAATTCCTCAATAAATAAATAAATTATGGTAACAAACATACAGTGGAAAAGGATTTAGTCATTAAAATAATTTCATAGAAAGATATTTGATGTCATGAGAAAACAGTCATAGAATATTAATAAGTGGGAAAAAGTTATAATGCACAACTGTACTGTTGCCCAGTTTGGAACTCCCTCTTTTGCGGAGGGGGTGGTTTCTAATGTCCATTTGCTGTGGGAGAGCTATTTTGACAGCAAATTGGTTGACTGCTCCTCACCCAGACACAGAACTAGGAGAACATTTTGTTAATTCATGATTTCCTGTGTGCAGCCCTGTCGAACAGAGCAAAAGGAGAGTCAAAATAGATATGCAAACTTCATAATACACAACTTCTGAATCAATGCTTTAACCAAAGAAGGTAGAAGAAGCAAAGGTTTGGAGTGCTCCAGAAATTCTTAAACATGTAGGCTTGGATAGTCATATTTATAAAGACAAACAAACAAACACAAAACAGAGCAAAAACTTTTTTTCCTTCATTCTCTCTTTTGACTACATCTTTATTAACACCCAGGCACTCCTTCAGAGTTCTGTATATTTTTGTGTGAAAATTACTATTGTACACATTCTTGCTTGTGTCATCATGTTGTTAAATTATGGGAAGTACTTGTCCTTAGGTAGAGTCCAAGCAGAGGATTTTTTTGAGGTAATACATTAATATTAGTTCATTTATGAGAAATTTGGGAATTTGGGAATTCACATTGAGCCTGTATATAAAACTGTATATTTGAGTTGTGTTATATTTTATTGACACCAGTAAGGGCACATGGGCCTTTTAAGAGTTGTTCCTGCTTCTTGGAAATAGCGTGTATTTCTATAGATTACAAATATTATTTGAACTTGAACATCCAAAACTCTTATATTGTTAATTTTGCTTCTGGTTATATTACATTGCAAAAAAGATAATCCATGAAATTAAATGAGTGTGTTTGTGTGTGTGCATACACATCTGCTCCAAACTTTTAATTTTAGCATTCTATTATAGTAGTAAAGTTGATTTCATTTTAATTTTCATCTTGACTCATCTTTTCACATTGTCTAAAAATTTATTATTTCTTGAACAAAAAAGCAGTTATTTAAAAATAATAAATAGGAGAAAATATTTTAGAACTAGCTTGAGTTGGTGTTTGTACAAAATTGTGAATGTACAAAATGCCACCAAATTTTTCACTTAAAAATGGTTAACTTTATTGTTTGTGAACTTCACCTCAATAAAAGATAATAAATAATACTGCATTGAATTTTGAAAACTCTCTAAAGAATGTGTGTGTGTGTTTGTGTATCATAAATATATATATAAAAGATCATCACAAATCAGTTGTCATTAAACTTGCTGTATAAAAATATAGGACTTGAAATATCATTGAATCCGGTGTTCTTACCCTGTTACTTCACACGTGAAGGGAAAAGAATCAGGAAGTGTCAAGCAGAACAGGTTCACTTTTTTTTATATATATATGTAGAAAAAGATTTCTACTGGTAACCAGCTTTGTCAACCACTAATCTAAATCAAATTTTCATTTAGCAAAAAAGACTTGAAGGCCAAGACAAACAATTTTTTTTTTCAAAAAGTCACTGCTATTGTACCGAAGCGATTCGTAGAATTCTTATCTCCTCATTCCCAAATAAATATCCTATTCAAAAAAGATGATTAGCACAGTGAGTACGTGTGTGTTGAAACAAAGAATGGGTCAAAGATGGTATTTGTTTATGGGAGGATGTAAAGAACCTATCAGTGAAGAGTGTCACCTTTCAAACCTCATAGAAGTTCCCACCTAACCAAGGAACAGACCTGCTCTAGATATTTCTGTGCTAAGGAAAAATTCTAAATCTGGCCTTGTATTTACAGATGCAGTCAATCCAGCATTTTGGTCACACAAAACTAGAGCACCAGCAATGATCAGGGTAGAGAGGGAGCACACTGAATGTTTTATTAATATCTACTTCAAAAGTGTGTGGCATACATGCTACTCAAAATGTGACCAAAAGACTGCAGTGCAAGGATTTTCAAAAGGCAAAAGAAAGCAGGTGGGAAGTTGTGATTCCAAGATAAATGAGCTGTCTTAGGCTTGGATTATGGGTCTATTTTTCCTGTTTATAGGAAAATGTCTTTTGGTATTTTTTTTAGCTTATGTCTCTGCATATTCAAATACCCCCAATGTACATCTCAAAATATCCTCCAGAGAACTGATAGAAAATAATAGACAAAGGAGACAAGTCTTGTATGAGCCCATCCTAACTTTTACTAAAAGACAGTGACTATGATGAAGGAGGAGAAATGTTGTCTACCACCCTCTACAAAATTTTGCACTGTATCAAGCTGTTCTGGTTACTATTGCTGAAAAACCACCTCCAAACTCAGTGCCTCAGAGAAATAATTTTATTGTGTTCGTATATTTTGTAAGTCAGGGATTTATATCTTTTTTTTCTTTTTCTCCCAGCTGTCTTGAGACATAATTGACGTATAACATTGTATACATTTAAGGTGTACAACGTAATGATTTGGCATATGTTATATTGTGAAATAATTGCCACAATAAGTTAGTCAATACTATGTGTGTCCATCTTCTTACATAGTTACCTTTTTTTTTTTTTTTGGTGAGACCATTTTAAGATTACCTCTCTTAATAACTATCAAGTATACGACAGAGTATTATTAACTATAATCACCAAGCTGTACCTTAGATCCCCAGAACTCATTCATCTTATAACTGGAAGTTTGTACCCTTGAATCACCTTCATTTATTTCCCCCAGCCTACTGTTCCCTCACTC
The DNA here is from genome assembly GCF_965194825.1 of Balaenoptera physalus. Taxonomy (NCBI): domain Eukaryota; kingdom Metazoa; phylum Chordata; class Mammalia; order Artiodactyla; family Balaenopteridae; genus Balaenoptera; species Balaenoptera physalus. The sequence continues at coordinate 18,800,972 of NC_138894.1, forward strand.
CAGACAACCTCCAATCTATTCTCTGTTTGTATGAGTATTGTGGTTTTTTGTTTGTTTGTTTTGATTCTACATATAAGTGATATCATATGACATGTGTCTTTCTATGTCTGATTTACTTCACTTACCATAATGCCCTCCAGGTTCATCCATGAGTCATAAATGGCAAGATTTCCTTTTTTTTTTTTTTTATGGCTGAATAATATTCTATATAATTATATGTAGTACCACATTTCTTTACATATTCGTCCCTTGACAGACACTTAGGTTTTTTCCTAAGTGTCTTGGTTTACATGAAATAATGAGGTAATGAACACGGATGTAAAGACATCTCCTCCAGATAGTGATTTCATTTTCTTCTGATAAATATCTAGAAGTGGGATTGTTGGATTATATGATAGTTTTATTTTTACTTTTTTCAGGAAGCTTTCATACTGTTTTCCATAGTGGCTGAACCAATTTACATTCCTCCCAGGTGTGCAAGGGTTCCCTTTTCTCCACATCCTTGTCAACATTTGTTTTCTCTTATTTTTTTGACACTAGCCATTCTAGCAGATGTGAGATGATATCTCACTGTGGTTTTCATTTGCATTTCCCTGATGATGAGTGATGTTGCACATTTTCATTTACCTGTTGGCCATTTGTACATCTATTTTGGAAAAATGGCTATTCCGTTTCTTTTTTAAATTTGATTGTTTTTCCTTATACTGAGTTGTATGAGGTATTTACGTATTTGGACATTACCCCTATCAGATATATAAATCACGTTTTTTTCTCCCATTCCATAGGTTGCGCTTTAGTTTTGTTGATTTTTTTTCTGTGCATAAGATTTTTAGTCTGATGTAGTCTCACTTGTTTATTTTTGCTTTTTAAAAATTTTTTTTGGTATTAAACCCAAAAATCTGTTGCAAAATGAATGTCAAGGAGCTTTTCCCCCATGTAGTCTTCTAGGAGTTTTATGGTTTCAGGTGTTACATTTAATAAGTGTTTAATCCATTTTGAGTTTATTTTTATGAGTAATATAAGATAGAAGTTCAGTTTCATTCTTTTGCATGTAGATATCCAGTTTTCCCAACACAGTTAATGAAGAGACTATCCTTTCTCCATTGAGTATTCTTGGCTTCCTTATCAAATATTAGTTGACTATATACACATGGGTTTATCTTGGGCTCTCAATTTTGTCCCAATTGTCTCTGTATCTGTTTTTATGCTGAATTTAGATATCTAAGTGAATACTCCCTGATTCTTCATCATCATCAACAAAAACAGCTATATCTTCATTATCATAACTACCATTTGATAGGTGTCTACTTGATTCCAGCTCTTCTTCAAGGCCATTTGCATGTTAGGCTTTAATAATAATAGAGCCATTACTATAATAAATAATAAGCTATTCCAATTTAAAATATCCACATAATAGCATTTTTTTTTTTTTTTTTTTTTTTTTTTTTACAAATCAGGCTAAGCTAAGCTATACTGTGACATCAAAGTATCCCCCAGGTCTCAGTAGCCTAACAACTTATGATTAAATATCTCTCAAAGAAGACTTCTGTCAATAGATGGATGTTTTATCTGGCATATATGACCTCCAAGTTTACCATGGAAAGGGAAGATAAGGATAGAGGAATCGCAACAGATCTAAATGCTTTAGCTTTGAGGCAACATAAACACAGCTTTCCCACAAATGCGTTGGCCAGAATTAGTAGTTTGGCCCCAACATCACTGCCCATGAAATATTTAGAGAAAGCTAATGGACTCTGGGACACTCCCACTCCCAATCACCTGGTTCTTCCTTATCCCCAGCCTCTCTCAAATTTTATTGGTTTAATGTTTCTTTTTCTTTGAATGGTAGGTTTATTTTACCAAGGCCCAAGAGGATTTTGCCCTCACCATATAAGTCTTTGATGTGCTACTGCCAAATGGCTTTCACCAGACTCTCCTATAAAGAAGGCTATAATTTACTAGCTAGCTGAAGTCCATAATAATATGTAAATAAACTTGAAGAAATAAAGAAAAACACTATAATACATTTGCAATAAAAACCGAGAGAAAATGCCCTAACCAGAATTAGCAATCTTAGTAAGACTAAAGTAGTAATAACCCATTGCATCTGTATAGTGACTTATAAATTATAAAACACTTTTATATACCATCCTTGTTAAATATATATCAGACCATCTAAGGAAGATAGAATAAGTGTTAACATTATCATGTACAGATAAGCTAATTAGGAATCAAAGAAATTAAGAGACATGTCCCAAGGAGACACAAATTAAAGTGAGAGGATTGAAACTCACGTTTCCAGATACTCCCCCATTGCTCATTTTACTTCAAAAATTAAAATAGGCAGTGGAGAATGTTTTTAAACAGGATCACATTCCTGGACCACTTGAATTGCAAAGAAAAGGCACCTACCTACTTAGATTAAGCGTAGTAATAACTAAACAGATAAAGCTTTAAAAATAGAGGCTCTTTGGTTCTTACTTGTATTCAGAAGCTGAATACATAGTATAGCAGACAAAGAATTGAGCACAGATCTCAGGAACTGAATAATGTCAAGAAATCATGTTACCTGAGATGGGAGTCCAGAAGCTTATGGGAGTGAGGAGAACACAGGGGTGGCTGATGCAATGGGAAGCCAACCCAGATTTATTCCCCAGGTGTGTAATAGTCTATGATATGTCAAACAAAAAACAAATCTGGACTTACTAAGGAGATACTAATCCAAAAAAATTATTGTAAGAAAAGTAAAAGGGACTTTTGTAATGGAGAAAAAGCTCTGTAATAGGAAAAATGATCTGCAAGCATCTCAAAACATTACACAGAAAGGGCTTTTCTCTTATATGGAGGGATAAACAAGGATACAAAGAAACAGGTGTGTGGAAATGGGATGAAAATGTAGCATGATCAGACAATCAGAGAGACTTTTACCCTGAGGTCAGCCTATTTTGTAGAGGAGCTGTGTGATGGCTCAGGCTGATGGTGGGCCAAATTTGGGGGCCTGCAAAAAGAGGGAATCATAACCAAAGTTTGGGTAACAAGCATTTTGTCCCTATTGAGATCAGTGGGGAAAAGCAGTTCAGCTAATCATGTATGAGGCAAAGAGTGGGAATTTGAAGGGTCTGTTTCTAGCATTGTAAGATAAACTACAGTGGCATCCATGAGTCTTATCCAGGTCCTATGGGGAAAGATGTTTCTAGAAGTAAGCCGTTTTGGAGAAAGAGGGGGGCAGATTTCTTAATCTTGACTCTTTTCTATGACCACATGGCTCTGGCAAAGTTTAACATTGTCAGATATATACTTTTTAATGTTAACCTAGCATTTTATTTTATTTTAAAAATTTTAATTGAAGTATAGTTGATATACAATATTATATGTTATATGTGTACAGTATAGTGATTCACAATTTTAAAGGTTATATTCCATTTATGGTTATTATAAAATATTTGCTATATTCCCTGTGTTGTACGATATATTCTTGTAGCTTATTTTATACATAATGGTTGGTACCTCTTAATCTTCTACCCCTATATTGCCTCTCCCTCCCTTCCCTCTCCCCACTGGTAACCACTAGTTTGTTCTCTATATCTGTGAGTCTGCTTCTCTTTTGTTAAATTCACTAGTTTGTTGTACTTTTTGGATTCTATTCATCCAATTTTTTATGTACATGTCAGAATAGTATCTTTGAAACAAGTAAAGGTAGTCTTCAGGGGAATACTGGCAAATTGGTATAATAAGATCAACATTTGCTGTTAATACTGACTACATGTAATTTGTTGACCCAGGAGCTTGTATAACAAACACATATGGTATTTAGTACTGCCAGTGATGAGTTATTTAACCAGAGTACCTAAATTTGTTCAAGTATTTGTCTTACTAAACATCACCTTGGTGATTCCTTAGATTCTAAAATATATGCTAAAATATGCAAATAGGCACATCATTTTCCAGGACTGCTGTGGGTAGGTGGAATTGAGAATTTTCAAAGCATCCTCTGAGAATATAGACCAAAGAAAATGGTAAATTGCTGTAAGAGCAGCAAAAACAACATTATAATATTGATGAAACACTGTGTAGAAAAAGTGAAAGTGGGTATAGTAGTATTTTACTTCAAAGTTTACTTTCTATATTCAAATTCAGTTATAAAAATGAAATTCATTTACTTTAGTGTCCAAATATATTCTCAAAAATAACAAAATGAATTTCAAAAATAGCAAATCACAATTGGACCTGCAGAAACACACCTTCTAGCACCATCCATGACATTATAAGAAAATTAATTTTTAATAATTGTCAAAAATTGAAAGTACAAAATAAATCGTAAAATGTAATGAGTGATACAAATGATCCCTGGTTATAAATAATGGTTAAGACCTTGTCATGCTAAATGTGATGCATATCAGTTACGTGGACTGCAGTTTGAACTTCAGCTATCAGGTAGACAAAAGATCTAGTCACATCACTTTAATTCTCACAGGTCTCAAATATGTCTTCTGAAAGTGAGAGGGAAAAATTAAATAATCTTTATCTTTGCACTCCACGCAATAATTCTGTAGTATTGTTTCCTAGGAATAGCTTAAGGGATAATAAAATATTTGATTTGAATAATAATATGCAATTTAAATTATGTAATCATACATATTAGGGAAGAGAAGGAAATTCCTGTTCAGTGAGCTATGTAGCATTACCTCAAAATGAGCATTTTGAGGTAAATGAGCATTACCTCAAAATTAGTTCTCACAAGAAATCCACAACTTGCAGATGAGGAAGTTGAGGCACAAATAGGTAATTATTTTCAGTCACCTCTAGAAAAAATTGGATTTCAATGGAAAATTATGCATTGTCTAGAGGACATTCTTCCAGGTTATCTGATGCTAGCCTTTCACTGTCTTTAAGCTACTGTACAATATCTTGTTAAGTTGTAGTTAACTGATAGATGTGCAAAACCTTCTTGTCCTATAGAATAGCATTTTCCTTCCTTTCTACCATGTGGAAAACCAGCTTTGCTTCTATTTACATAATCATTTCAACATAACTGATACACATACACACAGCATGTATATAACATCTTCCTAGTTTCCTCATTCATGAGAAGAATAAAATCTACAGAATGTGTTCATTTTTATATCTGCATGACATTCACAATTTTACCTTTTTAGAAGAGTATCTTTTTTTTAAAACAAATCTGAATTTTTCACCATAGAGCGGGGATTTGAAACTTGGATTTTCTGGTTCAAAAGTCCACAGTTTTTCCAGTACCTTTCCTACCAAGAATCCTGAACAGCTGGGAGAACAATTGCATGTATTCTCTCTAGGCAGAAAGAAAACAGAGTATGAGAATATTTTCTTGACAGAGACATGGTTGTTTAAATGGCATATTCAACCCTAGATCTCTAGTACTTGGACTTCTTGTCTGTTAATCTTTTTTTACCAAATAGTTGTGCTGGGATGATGTTTTCCTGTAGAAAGAGGCATGATGAAAACTTTGAAGTGGCACTGGAACGTAAAGGAAGAAATAGAAAGAAGACTTTCAAAGAGATAAAGCAGTAGGAGAGAATGAAGGATGATGAGCACCAGCCAGAGGATTTGGAGGGCCAGGATGAGGGTATTTGATTAGCTGGCTCAGGGGAGAAAGAAATCAATAGGAATGGGAAGCCCAAATTCACTCTGGGACAGGGATTACTTTTTCTAAGCCTCGTACACACTATTTTCAGATAGATAGGTTTAGAAAAAAATCCCACTTGCCCTGCCACCATTGAACTTATAAATGTCTACTACTTAAAATAAAAACGATTTGAAATTAAAATAGAATAATTCTGAATAAAATGAAAGCTCTAAAAATAGGACATTTCTACATTTTAACCTTCATTAAACCTTGTATTGATATCCAAAAGATAAATTTGGGGCCACAAAGATGATTCAGCTGAATATATATTAAATAGAAGAGGATAATTAAAGGAAACTGAATTATAATGGTTTATGCTGTTGTTGAAAAGACTAGACAAAGTGGCTGTCAAAAATCCTTATTTATTGATTTTGTTTCATTTGACCATTTTAAGACCTAATCTGACACAGGCTATTATTTCATCCTGTCAGTGCAAGTATCATAATGACCAAATTAACAAAATATTCTATGTAAATGGTTGATAAGTGATTGGAAAATAATGTTTGATAATTGAATATTGAAATTTTCCACAAAATTAAGTGTGTCTTTGTAGGAGGAAGAGGAACTTAGAAACAGAATTAAGCTATTTTGTATAATGACTATCCAGCTATATACCTGAACAGTCTCCAGGATAATTATCAAATTAACTCATTTTTTGATGTTTTCATATATTCCCCTCTTAGTGCATTTCCATAATAATTATGTCCACAGAGTTTTATAAGTTGCAAGTGTTGTAAGATCAAATTTGATAAGTCAAAATATTTTAAATGTTTATTGAATTGGTTTGTTTGCAGTTTCTTTCAAAATGCAAAATGTCAGTGACTGAAGAAATAAGTAAAAAATAACTGATTATTGATGCTTTCTCTTTTCCCACCAATTTGTACTTAAGAATGTATTTCAGAAATAATTTCAGACTCCTGTATTTTATATTCACATGAAAGAATTTTCTAATTTTCATTCTGAAAAATTTAACCCAAGTGTGAATTCACATGTTCAGCAGATATTTATTGAGGACTTACTGTGTGTCAGGCTCAGTACTTTGGATGCAGCACTAAATGATACAGAGGAGACCTACTAGGTTCCTACTCTCCAATAATGATTAGTATAGTAGAAGATCCAGACATTAAATATAGAATAAGTTATTTGACTTATGTCAAATAATGCTATAGAAGAGAAAACAGGTATAATAAAAATGTAAGAGGTGACTTTACCTGATATTTATGACTAGAAAATATATACCCTACATTATTTTGAAATCATTTAAAAATATTAATGCTAGACTATATGGTGTTTTTTATTTTAAATTTATTTCAATTCTGCTCTGAGTTTATGATAAGCATCTTATCTAGTAAATAAAAATATGAATCTGATTTGAAGCATATAAAAAATATCTTTGTTCACAAACATTTCCTATATTGTCAATCAAAGGAAAATATAGGAAGAGTTATTTACACAGTTTCAGATGGTTGATAATAAAACTCAAATGCCTCACAAGCAAACAAAAGTACATTTTTTCCAAATCTGTAGCAAAACAAACAGAAGACAAAATCAAGTATCTAAGTAGTTCACTAACACTTAAAAGCGTGATTATACCTTTATAAAATAATTTCAAATTATTTTAATTTTAGCTGGCAGAATATATATGACACTAATCTGGAAAGTTCTGAAAAAAGAAATGTTACATGGGGGAATTTATTTTGAAGATATATTTATTAAAACCTTAAGGTCCTCACAGAAGATCAGTAAAACAGAAAATTAACAATGTCGCTCACAACAAATATATTGATATATAAATAGGTAGATAAATAAATAAATAAATAAATAAATGCAAGAGGCCCTATATCATATTAAACAAAATATATCAAAGATGGTTCAATAATATACACTTGAAAGTATAGAATGTATTATAGATAAAAATTTTATTCAATTTTTAATACAATTTGTATTTTAAATGTTTAGCCAATTGGTCCTTGCTTATTCTCTATATCCTTGGTCTTGTCCACATAAAGCTTTCCTTCCTGACTGCTCATCTAGCTGACCTGAAGTGACCCTAGTCTGATTATCAGACAGAAGACAATAGTCTTGCATAGTCTTCTCCACCATGTCTACTAGTTGCATGAGGCCTAATCTCTTTAATGAATTTCTTATATCTTTATCTCTTGTAGTTGTTCTGCTTTTCTGATCACACCCTGACTGATATAGATGCTTTCATTGATGAGAAAAATATGGCTGTTGATGAGGAGACAAAAATATGTTCATTCCAAATACTTTTACAATTAACCTCTGGTGACTATGTACCTTAAATAATTCTATTCTCAATTTGAAAATGAGATTAATGATACAAAATTAGATGTACTATAAAAATCACTGTGAAATTCTGAAGGATCCCATCTAACTCCTCAGCTAGTTTAATTGTTTTAATTATATGATCAGGAAGCAGATTTAGAGACAAGCACACAGGCGCCTATTAGTTTGAAAGTCAAAAGAAGGGGATAATGATCAAAATGTGATTAAGGAGCTTTAGATCTATAATTTCAGAGAAATAAAAATCCCTAAAAAGAAGATGATTTTAGGTACTTGCATTGTTTACGTTGAGCGTAGTATAAGAGTTAAATCATTTTTTAATCTTAAACACTCTTAAGTTCATAGATTTTCATGACAAAAATATATACAAACACTTTTTTCCGTACAAATTATTCCTTAATTTTGGTCAATGGCAGCATTAGAAAAACACATTAGAAGCCATCTGGATCAATTTTCTCACAAGTAAAATGAACACCTGAAAGACACTTACTGGGGGAAAAACTGTAATCAATGGTTATTTGGGGCAATAAATTTTGCTAAGAACTTTTGCTATGGGTATTTTACCTGTTCTAAATTTTGAAAAAATCATGTGACCAGAAAAATAAAGCATATCACAAAAAGTGCCCATGCACTTGCAGTATAGAACTTCAAGAATTTTGTATTCTCATTTCAGATATTTTAATTTGTATTAACATTTGAATATTTATTTTGTCAATAAGTTAATTTTGCTCTGTATGATTGCAGGTTCAGTGTGTTTGTAATAGAAAAGGTGACGAATAAACTGAAATGTACATGAAATAAGAACTTGTCAGACAAAGGAAAATGTGCACATCTTTAAGATGATAAAAGAAAAAGGTGTGCCAAATGGAGTCAGGGGGTCTGGCAGGCTTCAGGAATGGTGCGAAGTTGAGTGAATCGAGAGAGTTAGCCTTGGCCGTTATGGGAAAGTAGCTTGGAGAGCTCGGGTTTTGCCAGAATGTTGTGAGCTTTAGATTTAGAGTTGATTCCAACCTAGGATTTTATCCTTAGGCAAGTAGAAAACCAACAGAGAAAATTACATTTCATGCTAGTCACATTAGAAAAATTGAGTTAAAGGAACAATAGTGTAGAGCAAAGATTGTCATAGAATGTGAATGGATAACTTCAGGTTACATAGAATCATGTTTTAATAAGTCGATGTCCCCTGAGACTGTACCAGAAGATGAAAAGTGAAAAACTAATGTTCTTTACTTTTTTAAACTGCTATTTTTTTATTTAATATTGTAGGCAATTTAAATCTTTTAATTAAAAAGGAACAAAGGTCTTTTTGGAACTTCTGTTTTTTTTTCTTCTAGTTTTCAAAGATATGATGACTTTATTGTTCTCTTATCAGAAGGAATTATGGTTTCCTACGAGCTATATATCTTTGAACAAATTCCAGAGACCTTTTAGAGACAGTTTGCAAAAAAATTTTAAAGCTGTTTGATGGGTCTTTCTAAAGTGATGTAGATTTTTAATTATTATATTTCATTGGTTATTCATCTTTTCTTTTGTGTGAAATATCACTCATGTTTTTTTGCCATGTTTCTACTTTTCTAATAGCTCATAAAGATTTCTTATACATTCTGGCTACAAACACTTTGTCATCTCTATGTGAAAAAATTTTTCTCCTTTCCTTTCTCAAATCTTACAAATACTTCATGATATTTTTGGTAAAATTAACTTTTAATTTTAATGTGATTAAATTCACTAAGTTTTTCTTATGTCAACTATAACTTTTGTATATTATTTAATGAATATTCCATTATTTAATAAATCTTCCGTATCAAGAACTTATTAAGATATCCAATCTGGTTAATGTTTCCTCATAGATAGACTTAAAATCAAAGGGCAAAGGCAAAGATAAATGGAAGGAAGAGGAGCAAAAGAAGAAAATATACAGTTCCTATCTCGACTCTGAGTTCTCACCTATATACTCAGCTCTTTGTTATTACCTGGATAGGCTGCTGGTTGCTTAGGAAGATCTATGCTCATTACTTGTTGCCAAGACTTCTTTAATGGTCCACTTTCTGGTCCTACTATGCTCTGAATCTAGTCTTTGTTCCCAGACCTTGTTGATCTAGATTCACCTGTTGCTAACTGAATCCTCCTTAGCTGAATCCTCCTTATATTTTATTTTATATATATATATATATATATATATATATATATATATATATATATATATATATTTCATCTCATAACAGAAACATGAGAGTTATTTCTATCTGTATTAAAAAATAAGATTCTTAAACACAAGGAATATTGAAGTTTTGCATCCTTGGATATAGCTCAGTACCCTAGACATTCAGTAAATATATTAGATTTTAAATGAAAAAAAAAGTTCTTAATACATAAAGGCAGCTGGAATAAAAGCTCTAGGTATATAAAGGCAGCTACTCTAGAAACCTCTAATTTTCAGCATGGACAATGGTGATCATGGACAAGCATGCTGTACGATCAGGCCATGCAAGATGGCTGTGCTCTTACTCTCTGTACATCCCCTGCTCAACCAGTGCCTGCTTCACCTACACCCTACTCACATGACTGACTTTCCTACATACTTGCCCCAGGCCCCAGCTAGTGACTGTTCTAACTTTGGATCAGAACCTCTCCATTATGATAACTTATCAAAGGGGCAGTGAGGGACATGTCCCTCTGCTGGCTTTCCTGGTAACCAATGAGCCAATCTGACCTCAATTTCCCTATAACTGGTAACCTACCCCTCCCCCGGGAGTGAAGACTGCCGCCATGTCCTGGTTCTTCTTCTGCCACACAAGGGTGGGGTGCTGCTCCAGGACCTTGCTTCAGACATATAAGCTCCACTTATCCATTAAACCATTGACTGATGACTCTGTTCCTGCCTCGGGGCTATTTCTTTGGTCTTGAAGCTGGACAAGTACAGGCCTTATAGGTCTGCAGGGTGCAAACCAACACATGTATGAGAAATAAGCCCAACTATTGGAGAAGGTAGGGGAGACTCTGTAACCTATGACTTCACAGCTTAACTTCAAATCCAGTGCTGGAAGTGATATGTATTTCTGATCAGAGGTTTGTGAATATACACTTTCAATAGAAAAATGGTCTATTGTAAGACTTCAATAAGGAGATTTATGTATGTAAGTATGTATTTATTTATTTATGTTCTTCAGGAGAAGAGAAATAGCATAGAATTTTAATTTCCATTGTCCAATTTTATTATAATATAATAACAGTAACTTTATTAATAAAAATGCAATAAAAATCTTATTTTAGATAGGTATTTTCTAATTTATTCTTTCTTGATTTTTCTTTCTTATTTATTTTATTGAAGTCAAGGAATGCTTACCATCACTTTTTAAGTAAAATATGAATACCCACTTCTCTCTCTCATTAAGCTTCTGACCACAGTGCCCACAAAAATGATTCCTGTTAGGAACCAAGAATAATCCATGGAAGTATTAAAAGAAAAAACATCCACAATGGAAATACTATACAGTATCAATTGCAGATGAGAAAAGGCTGAGATTTCTGGGATAACCTTACACACAGAGAAAGAGATGGCAAACGTCATTTTCCTCGTGGCCTCTCTGCTGGGCCACAAATGTTATAAATTTCAAAGTTAAAAATAAAGAAATTCAGATGACTATGAGGTGAAGGTGCCTTAAGACATGGGCCTGGTCTGGTCTTCCAAAGATTTGGGGCACGTGGGTATCTTGTAAATCTCAGGCCTGTAGTACTCCTGTAACTATTGGATACAATTGTTTTAAACTCGGAACGGGGTTGTTCATTCCCAAGGGTCATTTAGAACAGTGTGAGGGTATTTTTGGTGGTACTGCTCCTGACATCTCCTGGCTGAGGCTACTAGGTTAAGTAAGCAACCGCACAATGGGAATTTTATCTAACTCAAAGTGCCGATAGTGTGCTGATTGAAAAAAACATGTATTGGGTCCCAGAATAGAGGAGTCAGGGAGCTGGATTTTACTACTGGTTCTGCTTACAAGGATGAAAAAAAGGAGAACTTTATAGTTTTATTCATGTCCAATGCAGAGCAGCAGATAGCAAGGGGAAGGGATTTTTCTCTCAATTAAAGAGTGTTCTTGGAAGTTTCCCTGTGTCGCACCTTTCAGAAACGTATGTTCACACACTCTACTAAAGAAATCATACTATTAGGGGCAGCAGGAAGTTAGGTGTCAATGTACGTGTTGCTATATCAATTTAATCATCCCTACTGAGTATAACATTGTAAAAAAGCTCAGATTACCTTATGCTCATCCCTCATTTTACAGAGAAGAAACCATGGGGCTAATTATTAAATGACTTCTCTGTGTCTGATTACTGAGGAAATAGATCCATCTCATAACCTATAAGATTCATGATAATTAGCCACATAGTAACGACTGGGCAACATTTGATTCCATTCCATTCTATGATTATTAACAAAGATTAAAGACGGGTTGTGTGCGTGAAGGTGTGCATGCATGTGTGTGTGTAGGGGCACAGTGGAAGTATAGGACAAACTGGTTTTTGTGGAATAATTATTAGTTTTTAATTTTAATTGATCATTCCTGTAACTCATTTTCACTGCCAAGTATACTTTAACTTTTTAAAAATAAATTTTGCATGATCAACATTATTCTGAAATTACTTAAATCCTTCCTCAAAACAATAAAAATCTCCAATACCTTAGAAATATTATTTGTGAGTAATGACCTCCTTCCATCCTCTCTAAATGAGCACTTTGGAAAATAATATTTCAATAGACATTTGAGCCTTTGGAATTTTTCTTTTGTGAGGCTCATTTGTGGTTTTTTTGTAATGTAGTGTTTGTGTTTAGGTTAAACATTGAAAATAAAAATGCTTTCCTTCCTATTTCTTCCAGAGTAAGGGGGAAATGTAGACAACAGGAAGAGCAAATTAGAGCCCCTGGGTGCCTTCCCCTCAGCATATAAGACTAACAATATAAGCACCTAGGGCTAAAAATACATTTTCCAAAATGAATAGAAAAATCATCAGGTATTCAAGAAGGGTGACTAATTTCTCTGGTCCTAGCATAAGGCTAAAAATGAGTCACTGAATCTAGATTGTGAAATAAGCCACAGGGAGGTAAGGATGTTTGCCAGCTAAAAATTAATCATTAGAATATATTATTTAAATAAAAGTATAGACTGAATAGAACCTAAAACCCAACACTATTCTCTTTACCACATTTGGAAAACAGTGACTATTTAATCCCACTAAAATACACATTTTTTGAAAAGTAAATACAGGATTAAGAAAAAATAGCTATTAAGTGTTATCTATTCAGCCACATTTTTTGTAGTTGAACTACACTTTTATGACTATCAGTGGTGATTCTAATTTTCTTTCCCTTATGAAACTTTGGAAGTTGCAAAGCTGCTGTTGTATACTTCCTGAGCTTTCTGTATGGCCTAAGCAGGCAGAGAGGTTTTTCAATTGCCATTACCTCTAGGTGTTTCTTAAACATAAAATCTATACGCGAATCCACCAGGCAATGATGGTAGAAAGGCTTATTTTTTAATGGTCTCAGTCAACTAAAAAGGGAGTGCATTTTCATAAAAAAAGAATACCAAAATAAGTATCAATGCTAAGCATCAAGTATGTGGCATAGACTAGAGTTCTCCAGAGGTTCAGAGGAGGGAAGAATAGCTAAACAGTCTCTATAATATACATATATTTTTTGTAGTACGGGAGTGGATGGTGTGAACCAGGAACTGCCTGTTGGATTATATGAGGGTTGTAACTTATTTTCTCCAGGAGACAAGTCAATAGAATATGGTAGCACCAGATTAAAGAATTAAGTTACCATGTGTGGAAATAGGCTAAACTGAAAATAATCACTTCCAAAAAAGTAGTTCCCAGAGATGGGCTCAAAGAGTTCAAAGCCAACTGAAAACAAGAGGTATGATCAGCAGAGACAAGAAATAGCAATTGAAATGAGAAAAAAACAAATTGAAGAGGACTTAATGGCAAACATCAAGTTGAGATGAATAGTGGTGGTTTTCAGTTAAATTTATCTAATTGGGTCAGCTTCTTAATTTCAACTTTAAGTAATATCTAAATTAAGTTAAATATTTGATTTTGAAATGTGTTTAAATTCAGAATGTACTAACAACTTAAAAACACTAGAATTTGCACTTCAAAAGCCATGACAGGGCTTCCCTGGTGGCGCAGTGGTTGAGAATCTGCCTGCCAATGCAGGGGACACGGGTTCGAGCCCTGGTCTGGGAAGATCCCACATTCCACGGAGCGACTAGGCCCGTGTGCCACAGTTACTGAGCCTGCGCGTCTGGAGCCTGTGCTCCGCAACAAGAGAGGCCGCGATAGTGAGAGACCTGCACACCACGATAAAGAGTGGCCCCCATTTGCCACAACTAGAGAAAACCCTCGCACAGAAACAAAGACCCAACACAGTCATAAATTAAATAAATAAAAATTAAAAAAAAAAGAAAAAAGAATTTGGTCAACAACCTTTAATTTGAAAAAAAAAAAAAAAAAGCCATGACATTTCAAATAGGAGCCATGAAATTCTCCATCATAAGATCAAAGTGAGCAAATCTTATAGCTCAAAAAGGGCTGGATGTTACAGTTTTTCAAATGTGTTGAAGAAAACAGTGTCTGGTTTTAGTGTTCATTCAGTTTACACTTTAAATTTAAAAAAATTTTTAATTTATTTAAACAAACAAAAAAATGTTCATTCATTTCTCTTACCCCTCCATTCCCCACCCCTGGCAACCACCAATCTGTTTTCTGTATCTATGAGCTTGCTTTTGTTGTTGTTTGTTTGTTTGTTTAGATTCCACATATCAGAAAATGTCCATTATCAAAAAATCTAGAAACAGTAAATGCTGGAGAGGGTGTGGTGAAAAGGGGACTCTCCTGCACTGTTGGTGGGAATGTAAATTGATACAGCCACTATGGAGAACAGTATGGGGGTTCCTTAAAAAAATAAAAATAGAACTACCATATGACCCAGCAATCTCACTACTGGGCATATACCCTAAGAAAACCATAATTCAAAAAGAGACATGCACTACAATTTTCATTGCAGCACTATTTACGATAGCCAGGACACGGAAGTAACCTAAGTGTCCATTGACAGATGAATGGATAAAGAAGATGTGGCACATATATACAATGGAATATTACTCAGCCATAAAAAGGAACAAAACTGAGTTATTTGTAGTGAGGTGGATGGACCTAGAGTCTGTCATATAGAGTGAAGTAAGTCAGAAAGAGAAAAACAAATACTGTATGCTAACGCTTATGTATGGAATCTAAAAAAATGGTACTGATGAACTTAGTGGCAGCACAGGAATAAAGATGCAGACATAGAGAATGGACTTGAGGACATGGCAGGAGTGGGGAAGGGGAAGCTGGGGTGAAATAAGAGTAGCATTGACATATATACACTACCAAATGTAAAATAGATAGCTAGTGGGAAGCAGCAGCATAGCACAGGGTGATCAGCTTGGTGTTTTGTGATGACATAGAGGGGTGGGATAGGTGGAGTGGGAGGGAGGCTCAAGAGGGAGGGGTTATGGGGATATATGTATCCATATGGCTGATTCACTTTGTTATACAACAGAAACAAACACAAAACTGTGAAGCAATTATACTCCAATAAAGATGTATAAAAAAGAAAATGATACAGTATTTGTCTTTCTTTGTCTGACTTATTACACTTAGCATAACAACACCCTCAAAATCTACCCAGGTTTGTTGCAAGTGGCAAGATTTTATTTTTCCCATGGCTGAATAATATTCTTGAGTGATATATATATATATATATATATATATATATATATATATATATATATATACCATGATTTCTTTATCCATTCAAATATTGATAAACACTTGGGTTCTTTCCATATCTTGGCTATTGTAAATAATGCTACAGTGAACATAGGGAGGCATATATCTTTTTAATTTAGTGTTTTCATTTTCTCCAGATAAATACCCAGAAGTAGAACTGCTGAATCGTATAGCAGTTCTGTTTTTAATTTTTTGAGGAACCTCCATACTGTATTCCATAGTAGCTGCATCAATTTACATTCCCACCAACAGTGCACTAGGGTTTCCTTTTCTCTACATCTTCTCCAACAATTGTTATTTCTTGCCTTTTTGATAATAGCCATTCTAACAATGATATTTCAATGATATTTCAAATATCTCATATTTCAAATGATATTTCATTGTGGTTTTGATTTGCATTTACTTTTTGCATCTTTGTTAATAATTTGCATTATGCTCTATTTAAGCCTATATTCTAATGATTGTTTTTATTTGACAAATATTCCTACTTCACTGTAGTTTACCTTTACAATCTAGATTCAGCTACTTATTATGTTTCATGTTTCTACTTTTTCTTGAATTTGAAGATCATATCAATTACTAATTCCATTCTTTGAAAGAAAATGCTAATTGTAAGTAAAGGCAATAAATGTCCAATCCAAAGACAATTAAAATATTTTTTTATTATTTGTTTTTAATTTATTTATTTATTTTTGGCTGCATTGGGTCTTCGTTGCTGCCCACGGCTTTCTCTAGTTACGGCAAGTGGGGTTTCCTCTTTGTTGCGTTGTGCGGGTTTCTCATTGCAGTGTCTTCTCTTGTTGGGGAGCACCGGCTGCAGGCACACAGGCTTCACTAGCTGTGGCACACGGGCTCAGTAGTTGTGGCTCACAGGCTCTAGAGCACAGGTTCAGTAGTTGTGGCGCATTGGCTTAGTTGCTCCATAGCATGTGGGATCTTCTCAGACCAGGGCTCGAACCCATGTCCCCTGCATTGTCAAGTGGATTCTTAACCACTGTGCCACCAAGGAAGTCCCCAATTAAAATATTTTAATTCCAACAAAAAGTGTAAGCAGCAGTGTTTCTTACATCTTAGAGTCCAGTCTGATTTATTCTCATATCCTGACAATACAACAACAAATAAAAGACAGTCTTTATTCTGACACCAACTGTTGTATAGAAATGCAATTCAATTCTGACACTAACCACCTGGAGCTATTGTTAGAATCCACAGGTTTAAGGGCATGGTCCCCAACAAAACCACCTTATTTTATATGCTAGCTACATGTTGGATCCCTAGACTACCTGCACTTCTGATCAAATGGTCATGAGTCTGGGGTTTCCATGACCCTCCTCAGGTTTGATAAACTCTTATTACAACACCCCTGGCCCACTGTATACCCCATTTAAGAACTCATTGATATTCAACCCAATATATATGTCTCCTTTAAAGTGATGAATCCTTCCATTGACCTCAGGCAGTATTCATCACTTTGTGCTACTTTTAAAACTAGTTGTGATGCTTTCTATTAGGCATTTTATTGTAATTTTGGGTTGTGTATGTTCCTTAATAAATGCTTACCTCCTTGAAAATAGGGCTTATGTTGTCTTTTGCTCTGCATCTTCTGGGAACCAGCACTGTGTCTTTCACACACAGGATACACACATGTATGAAGGTATATGTGTGTGAATATGAATATATGTGTGTATGTGGACCTGTGTGTGTGTGTGTGTAATCCATATGGTCTTGAAGTAGAAGAACTTTCTAATCAACTGTGAAGTCCAACTATGTGTCTACTTTCTTGTTTGCTATTTTCCTAATTTCTCTTTCTCTTGCTATTTATCACATGAAATACAGAACATAAGGAAGATTTTCCTCTGTTCAAATGGCTTGGAACACTTCCAATGCCTGCTGATTAGAAGCTTAGTGTCCACAAACAAGAACAGCAATAACTAATAGTTTCCAAACTCTGAGAGAGATTTCATTGATTTTTGTGACACTATTGGAAAAGAAAATATTCTGAGGACGATTACAGGGTAGAAACACTATCATATTACTCCTGAAATGATTTCTTTTTTTTTTCCTTTGGACCCATGCTCTCTTCTTTTCAAAACAATAAAGACACAGAGAAAATTCATTAAGCCTTTTGAATCTCAGTTTCTTAATAAAACTGGGCTTCTTACTATTGATGATGATATTGATGAAGATATGCAAAGATTGAAAGAGATACAATGCCTAGCATTTGGATTAAGTTTATGGTGAAACTTTGCACTGCAGTTTGTTTTGTAAAATGCAAGCTGGTTGCAGAGAAATTTAATTTTGTTTCCTTGACGAAACATCCTAAAACATATTTGGGCACCCAAGAAATATGATCACCTGACAGACTTTCAACGGCTAATCAAATTAAGGAAATTAGTATGCCGGTAAAAGTTAAGAAGTTGGCTGAAAAAAATGTGAAAGCAGGCCTCTAAAAGAGAGAGAGAGAGAGAACAAAGGGAAAACAGAGAAACAGAAACATTATCCTCAGTTTCAAAATCGCTTTGACTCACAGCAGAGTTTAAAGAAACTTCAATCTGAGACCAAAGGATGGAAACCCTGATGTGATATCGGTCACCTATGCTCTGATAGCCTGTGATACTTAAAACCTTCTGAGAATTTAGGTGCTCATATTAAAGTGAGTGTTGGGAAAAAGGTCAGTGAATCAGGGGTCATGATTTTTCAAGAATGACCAACCTTCTTTTTTATAGGTGCACTGGAGCTAAGTAGGAAATTTAGGTGAGAAATTACCTTTGGCAGAGGAGTGCTTGGCATCATATTTACTGCTGAAAAATTGCAGGGAATCACTTCTTTACCTACTGGGACTCTTAATAGAGACCTGATTCTGTTGTAGCATATCATTAATGGGACTGTAAGGAATAGAACATGGGATTGTCTTTCCTTGAGGTAATTAAAGTACCAATGTAGTTAAGCCACAAGGGAAACCCTTGTAATTACAGGGGTTGATCTTATTAAGCTTGATAATGTTTTCACTTAGAATATTTTTCGTAAATCAACTAATCATGAAATTTCAAGTCTCAACAAGATTCTACCAATAAGAGAAGCTCAACTATATTAATAAACTTTTAAAGATAGGTGATAATGTACATTATGCTGAAGGGGATTACTGCATGCAGTCTAGTATATCTACTAAATGAAGGTGGCAAGGACAGAAGAATGAATTGGAAAAAGACAAATATTCTAAAATCTTCTAGCATTCCTTATGTAGAATATAATGACTAAAGAGAAGAAAATTGTCATAAAATATTTTATAATAAGCACAATGGATGAGTTTTCATCCAAAATTCTGAAATCTCTAGCATTATGATATGTATTAAATTCTAAATTCATATTGAAGCATTATAGTTAATATATCTAAACAAGTGCCTAGAGATTATCATACTAAATGAATCAAGCCAGAGAAAGATAAATATCACTTATATGTGGAATCCAAAAAAAAAAGAAAAAATAAAGGATACAAATGAACTTATTTCCAAAACAAAAAGTGATTCACAGGCATAGAAAACAAACTTGTGATTACCAAAGGGGAAAGGGGGGTGGGAGGAAGGATAAATTAAGAGGTTGGGATTAACATATACATGTTACTATATATAAAATAGATAACCAAAAAGGACCTACTGTATAGCACAAGGAACTATACTCAATATTTTGTAATAACCTATAAGGGAAGAGAATCTGAAGAAGAATATATATATTATATATTAATAACAGAAGATTAATACCAATCATATATTATCTTTTAGTTAATATACTTTATTTTTAAAAATAGTTTTAGATTTACAGAAAAATTGATCAAGTAGCATAGAGTTGCCATATACCTGCTTTCCTTCTATGTTAATAGCAGGTCTCTCTGCTATTAACATCTTGCATTAGTGTGGTAGATTTGCTACAATTGATGGACCAGTATTGATAACGTTATTATTAGCTAGAGTCTATAGTTTACAGTAGGGTTCACTCTGTGCTGTACAGTTTCATGGGTTTTGACAAATACATAATGTCATTTATCCACCATTACAGTATCATGCAGCATAGTTTCACAATTCTAAAAGTGCTCTGTGTTCTACCTCCTTGTCACCATGCCACCACCAAAACCTTAGGCTACCACGAAACGTTTCACTGTCTCTGTAATTTTGCCTTTTTAAGTGTAATATAGTTGGAATAATACAGTATGTAGCCTTTTCAGACTGCATTTCCATATGCATTTAAGCAATATGCTTTTAAGGTTTCTTCATGTCTTTTTGTGACTTGATAACTCATTTCTTTTTATTGCTGAATATTTCATTGTAGAGATGGGCTGCAGTTCCACAGTTTTTTCCATTCACCCATTGAAGGACATCTTGGTTTTTTTAAAGTTTTGGGACTAATATAAAAAGCTGATACAAACATTTGTGTGCAGGTTTTTTGTTTGTTTGTTTGTTTAAATTTATTTATTTATTGATTTATTTTTGGGTGTGTTGGGTCTTCGTTTCTGTGCAAGGGCTTTCTCTAGTTGCGGCGAGCGGGGGTCACTCTTCATCGCGGTGCGCGGACCTCTCACTGTCGTGGCCTCTCTTGTTGTGGAGCACAGGCTCCAGACGCGCAGGCTCAGTAGTTGTGGCTCACGGGCCTAGTCGCTCCGCGGCATGTGGGATCTTCCCAGACCAGGGCTCAAACCCATGTCCCCTGCATTGGCAGGCAGATTCTCAACCACTGAGCCACCAGGGAAGCCCTGTGTGCAGGTTTTTGTGTGGACAAAATTTTCAACTAATTTGTTAAATGCCTGGGACACAATTGCTGGACCATAGGCTGAGACTGTGATTAGCTTTCTAGTAGACTGCCAAACTGTCTTCCAAAATGGCTGTATATTTTTAAAAATTTCCGCCAGCAATAAATAAGGATAACAGTTGCTCCATATTCTCACCAGCACTTGGTGTTATTAGAGTTTCGGATTTTAACCATTCTAATAGGTGTGCAGTGGTATCTCACTGTTTTAATTTGCAAGTTTTTGGTGTTGTATAATGTTGGGCATCTTTTTATATTTATTTGCCATTTGAATATCTTCTTTGATGAAGATCTTTTTGCCCATTTTAAATTGAGTTATTTGTTTTCTTTTTATTGAGTTTTAAGAGTTCTATATATTATGCAAATATTTCCTCCCAATCTGGGTCTTGTCTTCTTTCTCTTAATAGTGTCTTTCACAAAGCAAAGTTTTATTTTTATTGAAGTTCAACTTATCATTTTTTTTTTTTTTCTTTCATAGATTATGCTTTTGGTGTTGTTTTGAAAAACTCATTACCAAACCAACGGTCTTCTACATTTTCTCCTATACTATCTTCCAGAAGTTTTAAAATTTGACATTTTACATTTAGGTCCATTTTAACTTATTTTTTAAAGTATAATGTCTATGTCCAAATTTATTTTTTGACATGTATATGTCCAATTGTTATAGCACCATTTGTTGAAAGATTATAATTTCTTTATTGAATTGTCTTTTCTCCTTTGTCAAATATCAGTTAATTATATTTACATGGGTCTATTTTGGGGCACTCTACTTGGTTCCATTGATCTAACCAACAGACAGAAACATATCCATTTCATTGGTCTTTTTAAAGAGCCAGATTTTGTCTGCATTGATTTTCTATATTTTTTCTATTTTTATTTTTATTTATGTGTGCGGTTATTATTTCCTTTATTTTACATGATTTTTTAAAATGCTTTTCTTTTCCTAATTGCTTGAGACTGAATCATACACCATTTATTTTCATCTTGTTTAATATTAGATTTAATGCTGAAGAAAAGGAAAAATACACTTAATAACTCCACAGAAGATAGCAGTAAATATTCTCAAATATATCTTTTACACCTACATCAATATGTGTTGTTTTTAATAAACATTTGCTCCCCCCACCCTTCTCTTTCATTGACTTTCCAGCATCAATTTCCCCTATCTCTGGTATCAGGTCCCAGCTTCTATCATGGAGAGTCATCCCCCTATTGTGCTCAGTGTTTGTAAGTCTGTCAGTGAAGGCATTCTTCCCCTGGTCGAGAGGATGGAGCATTTGCTCATTAGTTTGCTTAATGAACTCTTATTAAGCTGAAACTATATCCCAGATACTGATACAGACACGGGAGATCTAGTAGTAAACCAAACAGAAAAGATTCCTCCCTGCTTGCACTTACATTTTTATTGGGAATTCAGGTATAAAACAGATAAACAGTTAATCCCTAAGAGACTTCCAGGTGGAGAAGAGGACTTAAGATTCAAGTTAGGAAATTTAGACTAACTTTCCCAGAAATGTGAATATGGAGTAAGGCAAGGCAATGACATAAAATAATTGGAACTGACTGGAGTTAGGGACTCTTTAGTACTTTCTGTATACTTAAAGATCCTTTGATTGTCGTCCTGTGTGATGACTGAACTATTCTCCTGTATTTTTGATTTTGTAAGCTACACAACACCCTTTCTTTTTTTCACCTTTTTTTATTGCATGAAAGATTCTTTAAATTCTATAGTGTTTTACAATTTTCAAAAGTTTCATACACATGACTCTGTATAATCCCATGCAATACACTTTCTATCAATTTCTTTTGCTAACATCAACTAGAGTTGGTTTCTGTTGCTTGTAACCAAAGTACTCTAATTAATACAATGTTGAAAATACTTTTGAGGGCAATAAACTAATGAAATATTGGAGACTGAGATGTTTTTAAATTTCGCCTTGCTGTTTCAAATGTAAAATTAGGATGAAGCTTAACATTTTTTTCCCAAAGAGTCACTTCAGTGAGCCAGGGATATGTTACAGCAATCTACACATCAGGTATTGATATTATTCACCAAGGCCCCTATTCTAATTTCTGAATATAGTTTATACATACCACTATTAGAATCATAATCACTTTATATGATACTTAGTATTTAGTGCAACTTAAGTTTAGTTTTCTTGAGTGTACACAAAATGAATCATTTATCTTTGTGTACCAGTTCCTCTAGGACCATATGAGCTCAAAGCCTAATGCTCAATAAAGATTTTTTTGGTAGTGAAAACAATAGGATACCTTTAATAAAACTTTCTCAGCTTCCTATATTAAAATATTTCCTCTCCTCATTTTCATTTGCTTCTAGTGCTGTAGCTTTTTTGCATATTATAATTTTGTATATCCTTCTGCCTTTCATCTAAATCAAAATGAAGTAATCCTGAGATTTAACTAAGAGTATGTGTGCATGTATGTGAGTTTGTTTATTTCAATGATATAAACAAATCTAAGCATATTCAGATAATTTAGATGGCCAACATAACCAAGTAAATGCATACTCTTTCAGAATCAGCACTTTTGTTTGTGTTTAAAATTATGCTGGCACCAAAAGTATAACTTTAATTGTCTTAGTATAATTAGAAAAGAAAAGAAGTAAACTTAATAAGTAAAAGATGATTTTGTGCCAAGTGAAACCCAATTGATTCACAGCATGCTTTACAAAGAAATTTTCCACAGTCCCTGGAATAGAGAAATGTGGTGGAAATTGAGTCCTCAAAGGGCCCCGGAAGTAGAAAGATGCTGACTGGAAAGAATCTGTACCATGGTAGTCAATAGCATATTCCTTTAGTGAGTTATACATATACATATATCCCCATATCCCCTCCCTCTTGTGTCTCCCTCTCGCCCTCCCTATCCCACCCTTCTAGGTGGTCACAAAGCACCGAGCTGATCTCCCTGTTCTATGCAGCTGCTTCCCTCATATACATATGTATATATGTATATATATATATATATATATATATATATATATATATATATATATATATATATGTATAACTAATTTAGTTCAGAAAAACCCTCAACAGACATTTTAAATAAATGTTGTTAATTTGAATTTTATTGGCTTTGTTCTTTTATCTAATGTATACATTTGTTTTAGTTTTATGGTTGCATAAAAGCTGTAGCATTAGGGGTTTACACTTTGCTTTATGTTTATACATATTTAAGTAACATTATAATCAAAATAATTTAACACAACATTGGAAGACTATGACTATTTCCCTTTTAACGGGGATTTATATATTAAATAAAATTGGAGAAACAGTATTCTAGACCAACATCTTTCTTTCCAAAGTCAAACGTTTCAACAACATCAAAGGTCCAAACTCTGAAAGACCTTATGTGTCTCCTGCCAGAGACTGTTGGGCAAAGTGTAGCTGGAAGTTTCTGTCTAGTGTGCTCTATTTAATTATGTAATTGTCACCTTTTTTATTTCTATTTTATCCCTCAGCTAATATTCCAAATAAAAATGTAAACTTGATCACATAGCTTTAAATTTTTATGAGCTATTTGGTGTATTATTATTAATATTTCATATAAAACTCACTGTTGTTTTTTCACTATAACTATGAGATATTAAAATTTTTGCTGCTTTCTAAAAATAAAAAAATACCTACAAAACACTCTGCCTTCACACATATATACAATGGAATATTACTCAGCCATAAAAAGAAGCAAAATTGAGTTATTTGTAGTAAGATGGATGGACTTAAGAGTCTGTCATACAGAGTGAAGTAAGTCAGAAAGAGAAAAACAAATACTGTATGCTAACACATATATATGGAATCTAAAAAAAAAAAAAAATGGTTATGAAGAACCTAGGGGCAGGACAGGAATAAAGACGCAGACATAGGGAAAGGACTTGAGGACACAGGAAGCAGGAAGGGTAAGCTGGGACGAAGTGAGAGAGTGGCATGGACATATATACACTACCAAATGTAAAATATATAGCTAGTGGGAAGCAGCTGCATAGCACAGGGAGATCAGCTCGGTGTTTTGTGACCACCTAGAGGGGTGGGATAGGGAGAGTGGGAGGGAGACACAAGAGGGAGGGGATATGTAGATATATGTATATGTATAGCTCATTCACTTTGTTACAAAGCAGAAACTAACACACCATTGTAAAGCAATTATACTCCAATAAAGATGTTAAAAAGAAAAAAAGCGCTCTGCCTTCAGATGAAAAATAATTTTATCTATATCTCTCCTATAGTACTTATTAATCCTTACCACCTTCTGCAGCAAGGGCCTCAGCCTGAGAAACAGTTTTGCTTGCTTTGTTAACCAGGCCTACTTTGGCATTTGTCATCTTCAGAAAAATTATTTGACAAGATACAGAACCTGATGGGAGTTATCTTATCCTATTGGATCAAGAAACTTAGAAAGTAAGTTTATTTCCAGACCAAATTTATTCTAAATACACTACAAAATCTATACTCAATCTCTTAGCTTAGGAAATAAAACAAAAGTTTAAAAAATTAATCTAAAATATTTTCTATGAATTTTGGGGAACATTAGGTTGTATGGTGATTAGGTCATGGCTGGCTAGAGCACTGGTTTCCAGGGTCGTAGAGGCAGACATGACTCATGCACTAACTGCCACTGGCAGTGCTGTTGATGTTGGTGACAACGCTGTTGACAGCAGGAGCACTGGTGGCGAGCACTCCTGTTAGAGTGCTATGAGAGTCACATGTGACGTTAATGCTGGCTGTGCAGGTCACAGCACTGGTTGGTAAATCAGAAGTCGTGTTTCTGCCAGGGGCATTGGCAGAGATGATATGGATGACAGCACCACCACCAGCCTCCTCAGTATCCTTGGTGGTGGACATCGATGTCTCATTAAGCATTTGAATTCATAACATAAAAATGACAATTTCAGTATACAGTAATTGGGAGAGACAAAGGGAATGGATAACTATATCTACAGCCTATTTTTCCTTTCCACTGAACCCTTCTTCCCTGCCATTTTGAAATCTTAGTGTAAGACTCGGCTTTTCTTTCTCTTTTGGAAATCACTTCAGTTTCAGATGGTAGAAAGCATTGACACATGCCACTAAAAGTCAATATGAGGGCTTCCCTGGTGGCGCAGTGGTTGAGAATCTGCCTGCTAATGCAGGGGACACAGGTTCGAGCCCTGGTCTGGGAAGATCCCACATGCCACGGGGTAACTAGGCCCGTGAGCCACAACTACTGAGCCTGCGCGTCTGGAGCCTGTGCTCCGCAACAAGAGAGGCCACGATAGTGAGAGGCCCGTGCACCGCGATGAAGAGTGACCCCTGCTTGCCGCAACTAGAGAAAGCCCTTGCACAGAAACGAAGACCCAACACAGCCAAAAATAAAAAATTAATTAATTTAAAAAAAAAAACGCAAAATGAGTTTAAAAAAAGTCAATATGGAGTTCATAAGATGATGCAGTTATTATGTATGTTTCACACAGCACTTAGTGCATATTTCTGCACTTTACACTCACCAAAAAGGCAAAAGTAGGGAAGAATATAACAGCAAATGTTGGCATGAAGTAGACTAGCACTGTTAGAGCACACTGGTATAGGAATTCTGGGAAGAAAGCAAGTTGCCTATACTTAGTGAAATTAAATATGTTAAGTCATATGCAAAGTGACCACACATATATTTCCACATAGATCATTAAGATGTCCGTGTGACATTGGTGGTGGAAGTGGGAGATGAAGGCAGCCTATGCTTCTATTCTAAGGGGACACTAATATGTGTTCAGTCGGTTACTCTACAACAGATAGAAGCCAGGAACTAGGCATTCTTTCAGATCATAAACCACATAATATAGTGTGAAAGAAGTAAAGAAGCAATGATCAAAAATATTAGAATGTATGCCTATGAGAGGGAGGGAGGTGTAGTAAGGTGGAGAATTAAAATAAAAATAACATATAATAGACCAAAAAAGAAATCTTACATGTCCACATTATAATATATTATGAACTGAGGAGTATTATTAATTTCATTGTCTGCAGTGGAGATTAAATATTTTTAAAAGGAAAAAATATGTAGGCTTCTTTCTGCTTTGTGTGTGTATGTGTGTGTGTGTGTGGTGTGTGTTTAATTTACTACCCAGAGAAAATAAAATGTCCAGAAAGAACATCTACCAAGAAAATAAAATAACAATTCTATGGATAATGTAAAAGTAACTTTAAAAAAAAAGATGAATTTAGCTATAAGACCCACCCCAGAAATATTTTAGCTTCCCTTCCATTCAGTTGTTGGCAGAAAATTGTTGTGCAGCCAAGCAGGAAATTAGAGTAGGCAAAGAATTGTTTTCTCAGTGTTATTTTAGACTAACCATTTTAAATATATTTAAGGTTTCTTTGACTTATTGTTGAACCAAATTGATTTTATTATCACAAATAACAAAGGCCAAAACTTATGATCAAGCAAGAGAAAGATGAGCAGGAAATGAATGGTAGTTGCAATAAGCTCTTAAAAATGTCTTTCCCCTACTGGATGGTTATCATATTTTATAACATTTAACCCGTTTCAAAATAGAAAAGGTATTTGTTTCATATTCTTTAGTGACTTCATTGCTCTGAAAGGTGCAGAAAGTACAATTTCTTTAAGTCAATGATAGTATGATATTGTATTATGCTACTAAGCTTAAGACTTAGGAGTGTGTGTGTGTGTGTGTGTGTGTGTGTGTGTGTGTGTATACTAGGAAGGGTGAATGTCAGATGAAGATGTAGGGACAGATAAAGGTGAAACACTTCATTCCTCCAGTATCATTAATGTTTTATTATTATTGTTATTGTACTGAGGAGAAAGGAGATTACTATGTATGTAGGTATGTGGGTGGACTTCATTCTGAGCAATTTGAGAACTTCCTTTTTCACCTCTGTGACAATATATTGGAATATATTAGAATATGGATTTACATTTCAGAAGCAGGATGGAATAGACACCATGGATGGCTCTCCAAGAGTCAGTCCACCCCTGCCTCATGTGTGCTGCAATGTGGTTAAGGGGATAGTGGAAGCAGAGACAATCTGATTGCAGGGCTGCCAGGATGGCTGTGGGTGATTCTGACATTTGCAGGACCAGCCATCACATGACGGCAGATTTGTTGTGTTTCAGGGACTAATGGAATCAGCAACTCCACTTATCTGAAACTAGCTCCAGAGGTGAGTCCTAATTAGACTTAGCTACTCACTGTATTCTCTTCTCCATTATCAGTAGAACTAAATTGAGCCACTGATACATGAGAAGACTTTAACTGGAAGCATCTAGGAATAAAAATGTTCTGTTCTTAGGTAAAAGAAGAGACTTGCTTTTCTCTTCCCAAATGAAATGCATCCTAGACACGACCAAGGAAGCATTGACATTATGTCTCCCGGCAGTCAACTTAGAACAATGAGAGAAACCATGCATAGTGCCAATGCACAAAGAAAGGCAGTGATAAGGAGCCAGTGACTTCAAACCTAATGTAACACTGTGTTTCCAGTTATGTGGGTTTAAAAAAAAAAAAAAAAGCTTTTTTAGTGTTAAGTAGGTTTAAGCTGACTTTTTGTTACTTTGAATCAGTAGTAATTTATTTGATATAAAACAACAAAGCTAAGTATACTATTTGATATTAGAATAACAGGGAGAATGAGAAAGGAAGCAGAGGGGAGGAAGACGACTTGAAATGTGATAGATTTGTTACTTAGTAAGCATGGACCAAGTGTCGGGGATGTGCCTGGTGAATGATCATCGACATCCCAATCTGTATCATAGTCGTTCAATGAAAGTATTTCTACATGACAGTATTAATATAACAGTATTAAAATGAGGAAACACTTAACACAAGACCAACGATTTAGGAGCAGAGAGAGGTTTTGAAAAGAACACTTAATGGGCAGAAAGAAAAAAATAGAGCCTGTGAGAGACATAAAAAATCAGAGAAGAGTGAGGGAAGCCAAGCTGGACTGGTAAACTAAGATATTTTGGAGAAGGAAAGGATAGTCCATAATTCTTACGATAAAGTCAATTAGAGCAAGAACTATAAAGTGTTTCTTTAAGATGATCATTATTGTATCATTGGTATTTTTTTTCAGAGCAGTTTCAGAAGTGGAGATAATAAGGGGAAAATTGTATACTGGAAGTAAAGTTTGAAATTCAGCTATATTTTAATGAGGAGGACAGTTTATAAATGGAGATATTAGTCTTCAGGATGACCTAATAATAATACATTAAATATAGGTTGAATAGTTAGTGAAGGAGTAGGGATTGAATACCCAAGGAGAGTAAAGCACTATAAAATATTTTGGATATTTAATTACAGAAGACCAAGTTGACACTAGCTAGTTCAGTAGAAAAGAAATTTATTAAAGAATAACAGTTCACCCAAACATTCATTTGGAGTAATGGAGGACCTAGTCATGTCTGAGCTTATATGAACAATTATCAGAAACACCCTGACAAAATAGCCAGATAAGGAAGCTGCAGCTTCTGCTGGTCTCCAAACCATAGCCAATCCACCATGATCAAAAAATTGCTGCTGTGAAACTCAGATCACCCATTACCAGCCCCCAAACCACCATGCTGCCTCTGTCTCCACCTACACCAGGCAAATGGCTGTCATATCACATCAGCATCCTAGCTGCAAGGGAAAGTGTGTGTGTGTGTGTGTGTGTGTGTGTGTGTGTGTGTGTGTGTGTTTCCTTCCACATGGAAAAGTAAATTGACAATGGTGGGCAGTTTCAAAATATGGAGTTTCAGAAAACTGTAGACCACCACAAGTAATCAATACCACAGAAATCCTAGAGAATGTGGACAAAGATGTCATCTAAAGCACAGCAGAATTTAAAGCAGAGGTGTTATGGGATTAAGGACTTAGATAATTTTTATATTCTTAATAATACTTGATTTTTTTGTTTCTGATACATTAGTGATGTATTCGATATACATCACATGCCTCAAGTCTTTTTAAAGTTTAAGTTGTTGCTGGCTTTTGACATCCTATATTGTCCAAGCTTTTTGGCTTTACAAGGACTCCACAATTAAGAAAGGATGATGGGGAGTTGAGACGGTCATCCTCTGCAGCTTTTCTGAAGATGTGTAGCAGTGATGTGATTTGGGACCTGGAAACTAGTTCTGAAGGTGCTTCCTGATTAGACTAAAAGTCAGCCATTGTATTCTCACCCACATTATCAGTTGCTATAACAAAGAAATAGATACAAGCAGTTCTTTATGGGTTTGGTTCAGATATGCACAAATTTCAGTTACCAAGATTTAGTAAATAACAGCAGTCCTTCAACATCATAGTTCAAATTCCAGCTTCCATAATATATTAAATATGAATAATTGAAGAAAGTACAAACTTCGCTGCTTCTTCTTCAGTGCACAAATCTCTATGTAAGTGAAAGAGGCATATCATGATCAGTGACCAATCACATCACTTCTTTCAAAATCTGCTGGTGACTATTCACTGCACATCTGTTATTTAATTCATGCACAGGCAGTAAATTTTATATTTGTTTTATTTCCTCGTCTCAGTGACAAACTCTCATGACATTTTACAAAAATTAGATAATTAAAAGAGGGAATTGGCCATCAAAACTGAAAGTCAGCAAAAAAACAGTAAGTGGTAACTGGAGGTGAAATTTAAATAGAATATAGATGAAGTTATAAGAAAATGATAGTGCCATAGTAGACTCTAGCTAGGCAGCAAAGTAATTCAGTGAAGCTGAACTTATCAATGTAAATAGAGAGTGTTTGTGATGAAAAAGATAAAGATGTCCAGGAAAAAAATGACACCAGCATAAATCTTCCCATTAAAGGAAATCTCAAAATTAAAAGTGCAAAGGATAAAATGTTGGAAACTGATCTAATTTCAGAAGGGAATATGACAATTCACCAAAACATAAAAAAGTACTCTCTTCATCTTTTAAGTTATACTATGAGAAGAAGAGAACACAGAGTGTTCAAATTTCTCTTGACACAATTTTTAAAAAGAAATACAGTCATCCCTCAGTATCTGCAGGTGATTGGTTCCAGGACCACCCCCTGCCAGCCCCCCACACCACCATCACTGTAGATGCCAAAATCTAGAGATGCTCAAGTGCTTTATATAAAATGGAATAGTATTTGCATATAACCTATGCACATTCTCCTGTATAATTTAAATCATCTCTAGATTACTTATAATAACTAATACAATGTCATATGATGTAAATCGTTGCTGGTGTGCAGCAAATTCAAGTTTTCGCTTTTAGAGCTTCCTAAATTTTTTTTCTGAATATTTTCAGTTCATGGTTGGTTGAATGGCAGATGTGAAACCCAAGGATATGGAGGGCTGACTGTAAAACATTTTCATGGTCAATGTTTCTAATGCTTTAAATTAGGGTATACTTAATAAATATTAGTTTTACTGCTTTTATTCTCCATATATTTATAATTATCAGTAAGAGAGTTTCTTAACATTTTGACAAATATAAAGGTCATGGAACAATCATAATTTTTCCCATTGATTATTAATATTTCTTGGCATGGTTTCAGTTTGCATGGGCACTATTGCAGCCTCACACTGTAGAAGCAAGGACTCCTGGCAATTGGCATGCCTACAAAACAGAAATACTTTCACCATTTTTCAAGATTATAGGAAAAGGTGTAGGAAGGAAGGACAGGCAAATTCTACAGCAGCCAACACAGCTGAATCTAAGCCAGTTTAAAAGGAATAGGGAAGAGATCCACTAACTCTACACAGAAAGAAGGTGAACTGCAGAAGGAGAATTTTTTTGTGCATCTAAAGGTAGAGTTTGACATTTCTTTAGAGGGTTAAAAACAAGGTAATGGTCAAAAATATACTATAGGTTATAAGGATAGGATAAAAATGAAAAAGTTCCTGTCTGCAAAAAGATGAAACCAAAGAAATATGTGGAAAACAAAAATTAGATCTGATGGAAGCCCAGGGAATGAATTGACCAAAGGAGGAAGGTCACCTCATCCAAGGAGGCTGAGTGAAGGCAGAATCCATAGAGATGATGTATTTTCAACATATAAGAATGTTGCAGCAGACCATCAGAAGGGACTAAATGGAGAGAAATCCCCTTTAGGTAGTGATTTCTAAGCACAGAAAAGAATACATCAAACCTGAAAGCAAGAATTGGAGTAAATGAGTATCCCTCTGGGTCAAGAAGTGATCTCAAGGTATTTCCAATTATAAAATCTGAGAAAAACATGTTTAAAATTTCCACTACAGTGAATGTTACATGGATAAAATAAACAACTTTGGTACTGTGTGCTTAATTTTCAACCTGCCCAACCTGTATTACCTACTGTCTTTAAAAGCATCTATTTCTGAGACGGTTATTTTCCTCCCTCCCTCTCTAAACTTCCTTCCTTCCTTCCTTCCTTCCTTCCTTCCTTCCTTCCTTCCTTCCTTCCTTCCTTCCTTCCTTCCTTCCTTTGTTATGTGTGTGAACAGTTATTTTGAAAAGTATCAACCTTCTTGACTGAAAAATTGGGAAATTGAGGTCTTTCACAACTTGATCAGTAAATGTGGAGGATCATTTAAGTTCAAGTGTGGAGTGGGAAAGGATAGGGTTCTAGGTCCACAATGAAAGCTACACAATTAAGACAGGAAAAGTGAGGAACCTTAAAATTATATTCTAAATAGTCTTCGTTAACATGGGTTACCTCCTGATTTCTGCAAAAAGTCTTACTTTCGACTGTCTTTTTTTTTTTTAACTATTTCTATTTTAATATGATTCTGGCAATAAGTAAGAGTTGGTGGCAAAAGTTGGGGTTTTACTCTGAGGTTTTTTAATACTGAAAATAATTCCTGGAGATGATTACATTGTATTAATGTTTAGAAAGTTATTATTCACTTAATGAATCATTACTCAGCACTTATTATATTCAAATAATATTTTTGGCAACTTATGACGATAAAAGAATAACAAATATTCACCTTACCTTCAGAGGTACTTACACTAAGGGGTTATTTACTGTTTTTGAAAATATAATAAAGTGTCCTCTAGACAGAAATTAAACACTTTAATAAGATAACTTGCCTATGATTTCAGGTAAGGCAGAGAAAGTTTCAAGTTTAATCAGAATCTTTATCTTGGGAATGGATTCTTATTTACGTTAAAAGAGGAACAAACCCTATTACTTTGGATTAAAAGGTATTGGCTGTGTGTGTGCGTGTGTGTGTGTTCGCACGCACGCGTGTGTGTGAAAGAGACCATGGTGGGAAACTAAACTAAACAAAGGGCTGGATTTTATTAAGTGCAGTCTTGAAAAATCTCTCTGCACTTTACATATAGTATTTCAAAGGCCCGCGTGAAGAAAGAATTTCAGACTCTAGCTCTTGTTTCAAAAAGCATTTATAGATTCTGGGTTAATTTACGATAAGTAATACTTTAGCCAGAGACATGGTGCTAAATAAATGCAATAGATAAACGGTGTTTCTCTTAACAGATATCATTAATTGATTTCCCAGGAAGTTAGGAGAGGAGAACAGGCCACCTGCCTTCCTTTCTAGATATATACCTGGAAGAATTAAAGACAGGTGTTCAAACCTTGTATACAAATGTTCCGTAGCAGCACTATTTACACTAGCCAAAAGGTGGAAACAATTCAAATGTCTATCAGCTGAAGAATGGAAAAACAAAATTTAGCATATCCATGCAATAGGATGCTATTCAGCCATATAAAATGATGAAGTACTGATGCATGCATCAACTTTGGTGAAACTTGAAAACATTATGCTAAGTGAAAGAAGCCAGACATATAAGGTCAAATATCATATAATTCCATTTATATGAAATATCTAGATTAGGTATACCCATAGAGAAAGAAAGCAGATTGGTAATTGCTAGGGGTGGAGAATGCAGAATAGAGAGTGACTGTGTAATGGGCATGCCGGTTTCTTTAAGGGTAATGAAAATAATTTTTGGAACTTGATAGCAGTGA
Source organism: Balaenoptera physalus (assembly GCF_965194825.1). Classification (NCBI taxonomy): domain Eukaryota; kingdom Metazoa; phylum Chordata; class Mammalia; order Artiodactyla; family Balaenopteridae; genus Balaenoptera; species Balaenoptera physalus. Next base: position 18,834,525 of record NC_138894.1, read on the forward strand.
TGTCTGTACAACATTGTGAGTGTAGTAAATGGTACTGAATTTTACACTTTAAAATGCTTAGTTCTATGTTATGTGAATTTCACTGGAATAAAAGAATATTAGATACATACATATACACTTGTGTACATGCACACACATTAGATTTTTCATACATTAGATGCATGGCTTTCCTCCATACACCTGCTGTTCCTCTTTCTGTATCTCTGTGTTAATTTATTTGTCTATTATTATTCCACAGGTCTTGAGGTAGTTCTTTCCTAAGGTTTCTTTCTGCTCTAAGACTTTGGTATATTGTAATTTGGGTCCAAAGACAACATTTGACCTGCATGTTAATAGTAGGACTTTCACTTAAACTTCTTCAATCTTCTCACCATCTATCTATTCACTTGGCTTACTTCCCCGAACTTCTACATTTCATCAATCACTACACTCTTTTATTTGTACTGACAAAGTGTTTTCAAATCATCCCCCTACTTACAAACCCCACGCTACTCAGTTAGTTCGAGTCTTCACCGAAACCATTGTTACAATCTCCAACAAAGAGAGTTCCTTCCATCAATTATTACCTGCACTTCATATTGAAATTTTTGTTTCTTATTTTGTAATTAAAAAAAATTTAAGTTGCAAAATATACAGAAAAAAATATGGTGAAAAATTATGCAATCACCACCCAGAATTATATTGTTTTATTGTATTTGCATTTTTGTAAATAAATAATGGTGATTATATTGAATTCCTTTTTATAAACCTCTCCAATGCTTTCTCCATTTGCCTTACACAAAGGACAGGTATGAATATTTTGCATTAGATTACATCCTAATCTGTATGTTGATATATTTAGTACATATGTGAAAACACTATAAAAATATAATGGTCTTGGGAATTTAAAAGTGTCAGGAGTTAAAATACTATATGCATGAATTTACAACTTAGTTTTTTACTTGTCAATGCATTTTTGAGATTTATAAATTATTTCAAGTTCATTGCTTTTAACTGTTCTAAGATCTTCCACAATGTGAAATATCATAATGTACTTTTATTTTCCCATACGAACAGAACTTTCTATTATTCTATAGTTATTATAAGCAATGATGAAAAGAAGAAACTTGCATATGTGAAAAAGGATTACACAAATTAATGTTTAACCAGATATATAATTGAAATGTGGTGGAGTAAATGCACACACAGCTTTATGGATTTTGGAAATGTTCTCTACATAGTAGATGCCAAATATGCATGTGAATGTTTCTGGGTTCAGTGTCATGTTGCATTTTTTCCAGCTGTCTTTTCCATAAGAGTCTATATTTCTTTACATTTTTACAATATGGTAATTATGATATCTATTAACTCCTTATATTTCCCAATGTCTTTATATTTCTGAGTTGAACCTACTTTGCCATGGTTTGTAATGTATTTCTAGGTAAAATTAATAATATTTTCATAGGATTTGTGTATGTGTGTCTTTGTATTAGTGAGATTAGCCTTTATTTATCTTTTCTTTTACTATCTTATTTCTGTTTTGCTATCATGGTTTTAGAAGTCTCATAGAATAATTTGGGTAGTGTTATTTCTTTTGACTTCTCTGTATTGTATATATTAACATTTATCCATGCCTTAAGTTTTATGTAACTTGCCTCTAAAACTTTCTGGGCCTGATATTTATTCTGAAGGAATATTTTTTTGGCTATAAATTTTATACACTTTAGTCATTTTGGTCAATTCAGGTTTTCCATTTCTTCTTAAATCAAGTTTTTTTACTCATAATTGTCCAGTTCATCTAGGTTTTCAAAAATTTTATATTAATTTATCAGTATTTAAGTTCTTGGGTATGATTTAAAAAGTTGGTTTCTGACATATTTTTATTGTGTTAGACACAGAGTTTGTTGTGGTTATTCTCTAACACGTATTTGTGTGTTTATCTATTTACTTACCTGAATAGCCTCATTCAGGAGTCCCATGTGATCCCTGGGTTGTAGAGGTAATGCAAAGGACAATGGGAAGGTAAGCACTCTGATTCTGACTTTTCTGGTCTCTATGGTATTCACTGTTCTGGTAGCAGTTTGTACTTTACTTTTTACTTTAATAACAGTCTTTAAGAATTCCTGGCTTTTCAAGTCCTGTAACAATTCAGGGCATGTGATTTTATGTACTGTAGACTAAGACACTGATTTCTTGGCTTGATTTCCTGCTATCCTCCACCCTAAACCCCACTGGCCCAGGTGCATCCTATGTGATGTTGTACAAGATTTTCAGATTCAACAATTACTTCCCAGGTTCCAGCTTTCCAGACAGGGTGTCAAATTCCAAGCCAGAATCTGTAGCTTTCATTTCCATCTTATGAGGACATTAACATACTCATTTTTAAGTTTGATATTCCTTTTTTATTTTTGACACTTGGAGCTACCTATTCCTTGTTTTCATTCTTGGCTAGGGCTTTATAATTTATTTATCTGTCCATTTACCTATTTAAAAGTAGCATACTTACATCTTGAAAAGACTAGACAGGACTTCCAAAATCAAGGCAGTTTACTATTCTGCTCTTTAGAAGTGTCCCAAAATATCCTGATTTATTTCAGTTTTCTTTAATCTTTTCTTTACCTGTAATGTGCATATCATTACACATAACATTGTTCCCAATCATGTTCCAAACCCCTTGACCTGCCAAGACTTCCTCGTTCTGCAGGCGTCTTGTATCCTGGTCATGGGAACTGCTCACTGAGCATACTCTAAACCTTTTCATATGTTCTTATATCACTCTGAAGTGATTTCGTTTCTGCTCTGTATATGATGTACCCTTTTAATATCCATTTCTAATTCCTCATCCTCTGTAAAACCATAGCTGATTTAATCATATGTTACTTTCTGTATCTGCTTGCTCTTATCAAATTTATAGCAATTAATGTATTTCATTGTACTCTTTGCTTGTGTATGTCTTTCCCTCACAGGTTTCATTTTTTTGAGAAAAAGGCAATATTTTAATGTTTACATACATATGTATATATTGTCCAGGGCATATAATAAATATTTGAGAAATAAATGCAAAAATAACAATTTAATGCAATTGTTTTTCAGAATTTTTTAAAACAAGTTCTTTGCTTTCCTTTCATTAGCCATCTCTTTATCACTTTTTAAATCAGGCTTTACACTTCGAGGCCACTTCATTTGGTTTCCAGGTTTATTTCCTATCTAATAGATTCAGGGTTATTTTTGCATGTGGGTTTTTAATCTCCCAGCTCAACATTACAAGTCCATAGCCGATAGCCTGCTCTAATTTATAGCCTTGGATTCACTCCAAAAATGGGTAATGATTAGCACTCTATCCAATGAAAATCAAAATCTCTACCCTGAACATTTGAGAAATTGTCAGTAAAGAAGAGAAATGTTATATACTCCAAATGTAAAGGGAGAAAATTGAAGCTTGCCCAAGGGACACTTATTTTCTATTTGGGAGGCAATAGTCAACCATAATGTAGAACAAAGTATATTGTTATATTTACATATGGCCCATTTTGTCATTTTTACTAATTCCATTATCAAAAGAATATTCTTATTCTCTGCATTTTATAAATTCATTTAGATTCAGAGGACTTCTTCCCAAGGCTGACTTGTCTTCTACTCAATTTTGAAAATGTAAAGTGGATTATTTACTAAAAGTTAGGAAATGCTGACATAAATCAGGTTATTCTCCATGCTCTGGTCTAGATAATACATATTTTGGCTCATTATATCCTATTTCAATACAACTTCCATGCTCTGGATGAATTTTCTCATACTGGAAAAATTGTGTAAGATGCTGAAGACTACTCGGTGGGGAAGTTGCAGAGATGACCAGCTGCAGGTTGTCCTACATAATAATTGATGCCTTTCCTAGGGTGGATGAATGAAAAGAACAGTAAAGAACATTAACAATAATAAGACCAATAACAACAAAACAAATGCAGAGTGTTTGCTCTGTGAAAAACACTTGCTAGGAACTTCACACATATGATCATATGTATTCCTCACCATAAATATTTAAAGTCGCTATTATAATTTTTGCTTTATATCTGAGACAAATTAAGTCTCATGGTATATAAATAATGTTTCTATGGTCATATAGACTCAAAGAGTTCAAGCAGACCCATGAATTTAGAGCTGTTAGATTCCAAAATCTATCCTTATTATAGACTACGTTGCCTTTTCAACCTTGTTTCCATCCTTCTAAGATTTTCTAGAGTGCACAGTGAATTCTAAAACATATTTGATGTTTGTGAAAAATTATTTCTTACATTATTGCCCAAAATTAGTGTTATAACTGACCAGTTCACTATTCCTAATGCATAAGCATATACACTAATGGTGGATCCAGAATATTAACATTAAAGAAGAGGATACTCTTCTTTAAGGATACTTCAATGAAAAAAGATCTACAGTTCTTTAGCAATCAACCTTTGAATAAGGTTTGCCTGAATCTTCCGTAATAGTGCACACTTAATCAAACAATTCTACTCTTAACAAGAACTCTGAGAACTCATTGTAAACAACAGATTCAATTGGCCCTACTGATTGAAGTACTTCTATAGCCTCATCTTTTACTGCTTGAAAACATTTAAGGAAACTGTCAAAAGCTATTATATTTAGAACTCTGAAACCAAATTTGGCTCAAATAATTTTTTGGTAGGTAGTAAGTGTTCAAATATTTGAATATTTAAGTGACAATGAAGTTAGCAGGCTGCTCAGCTTTAGACATATGTTCATGCTAACTGCTGTCGAGTCTAACTGAGTGATCTGCATTTCTCTTGTCACTGTCTTACATATGTTTCCATTGGACTAAAATCCCAGATTGCCTATAACCTATTACTCACACCCCAGTTGAGTTCTTGAATCATAAAGCTGTAAAACATTTGGAGGCCTTAATTAGATGCTACTGCTTACTGGAAGAATTGTTTTAATATTTAAAATAGGAGCTTGAAAAGTAAGCAAAATAGCTATGCCCAAATGAACAACTGGGGAATTCATTCTTTGTGTTAAAGTAAAAAAAAAAAAAAAAAAAAAAAAAGACACTTTCCTGCAGTAAAGTCAACAAATCAACAATTCAACAATCTCCTACTGGGGTTGGCAGTTCCTGTATTTTGCAATGACTCTATGTGAACTTAATGTGAAGTGTAGATTCAATCAGTCCTATTAATTTCAGTTCTTTTGTATCCTCATCTATAACTGTTTAAAAATATTTAAGGAGATCTGTCAAAAACTGTCAGATTTGAAGCTCTGAAATTAAGATTGGCATAAGTAATATTTTCGATGTCTTCAAATATTTGGATACAAAATAAGAAGATAAAAATTGTATACGCACTAATCTAGAAAGTAATCATTAGACAGCAAGTGAGTGTGTGTGTGTGTCTTTCTTCCTTAATATTATGTTCAGGCATATAATCCATGGAATAATCACATTATGAAAACAATACGCTTAAGGAAAATAGTATAAAATTTCAACAACAACATTTCAATAGTTGGATTGGATGGTCACTAAGGTTTTTCCAATTTGAAAGCTTAATGATTTGTTAGATTCTGAGGGATCTTCTCATAGTCTAGAATGAGAACCATAGAACAGAACCACCTACAGAATCATTTTATTAAGAGTAAGTGCAAATGAACAATGTACTTGTTTTTTAAACAGTTATTTTCAATTTAAAAAAATAGATTTAATCTGTCCACTCATGGGTTATAGTTATCATTGTAGTTACAACTATATTTATAGTTATAGTAATAGTTATAAATGCTCAGAAGGCTATCCTATGAAATTGGAAGGTGTTGGGAATGCATGTACATTGCTTTCAAATATGGTGCACTTATTTTTCAACACAAAATATCCCCTAGCTGTATAGGCTTAGTTTAGGGAATCTAAGCAAATCCTCTGTCTATGAGCAATTGTATTTCCAACATCTTTTACCTCTTTATCACAAAACCTTGACAGATAATCAAACAATTTCTCTGATGCATATGCAACTCCCTTTGCCTCTCATGCCAGCATATTCAGGGGTAGATTCTTCTAATCATCAATAACATGTAAGAGTCACCATAGAATCAAATTTTGAGAGTAGTGAAGAAATTAGAAAATTCTCCTTTCTCTCTTTATTCTCTTATCTTCTCTCTTTGAGGTCTGTAGGCGGAAAGTTGGAGATACATTTTATTTGTGAAGGTTTTTTGGGTTTTGTTTTGCTTTGTTTTTTGGTACTAGAGAGAGAAAGTGTGAGATGGGGAGAAGAAATGAGATCCTGAACAATATTGCCTCCAGACTTCAAAGAAAAGAACTAAAAGGAGGTCCTTGACATTTCTTTTCTCCCAAGCTCACATCAGCAGAATGCACCTTAAACAGAGTTTTAGAACAGAGGACAATCAAGTATAATAAATAAGTATTCTGGTAAAGTTACCCTGCATCGTGTTACTTAGAAATTCCCTCAGAAAAGGTGGAATAAAGAGTATTGGTTGGGGATGTTACTCTTTTGTCACAGCATGCCACTTATGTTGTGAGTAAGGGTTTCCCTGACAAGGTCATTTATGAGCCAAGGCCTGAAAGGAATCAGGAAGGGGCCATATGAATATTCAGGGATCCTTTTTTTTTCAGGCAGGAAATATATCAGATACAAATTTCCTGATGTGAGGGTGTATTCAGTGTTTTCAAGAGCTAAAAAGAGGCCAATTTGTCTGGAGAGAAGGACACCTGGTGGGAAGGGATAAGAAATAAGCTAAGGGAGCTAGCCTGGAGCCAGAACACAAGGGATGGTAAAGACCATATTAATAAGGCTTTGTGTTTTGTTTTGTTTTTTTCTCTAAGTGAGTTTGGAAGCCATCAGAAGCTTCTGATCAGTGGAGTGACAGTATTTCATTTACATTTTAGGAAATTATTCCTGTTCCTGTATAGAAAAAAATAGATGACGGGAGCCTACTTAAGAGAGCAAACGTAATAGGCTAGATGGGAGACAATTGTGGACTGAGTAAGATGGTAGAGAAGGGGTCAGTGCTGGATTTATACTGATGCAGCACTGACAGGCTTCTCTTAGTGAATTTGATGTAGACCATGAAAGACTAGTTGAGTGATGTTTCATTTGCTGAGCTGGGGAAGACAAAAAGTAACAGCTTTCATTTATTATTATTTTCAGAAATTTTGTGTATGAGAAATGGAACTGAGAACTTTGGTTGTAGGTATGTTTAGTTTGAGGTACTTCTTAGGTCTAATTTGGAAGAGGGAAGATATGAATCCAAAATTCTGTATTTTTTTCACACACAGTATTTTAAATATGGATCTGGATATGATCTCATGAGAAGTGAGCATAGAATGAAAGTTGCCCAACGACTTAGTGCCTGGAGCCGTCTGGTGTTTAGAGATGAGGCAAGTGAGAAGAAAGCAGCAAAGGGGACTGAGAAGGAGTATCCAGGGAGGCATGTGGGCAGAGAGAAAAGGGAGGAAGAGATCAATAGATGATAGATGGATATATAGATAGGTACAAATGATATATATATAGATGATTGATACAGATATAAATAGATGATAGAGAGATTGATCGACACTGGTATTCTAGTAAAGACCATATTTAAAATAAGAAGGATGAATAAGTTGGTCAAATTGTGCTAATAGGTTGAGTAAGGTAAAAATGAGAAAAAAAATGCATTGCATTTGGTGATATGGGAGTCATTGGTAAATAAAGATAAGAACATCAGCAGTGTTAAGGATGAGAATGTGATTAGAGTAGGGAGAAAAGGGAATGAAAATAAAGGGTATCAATTACTCCACACAATTTTGCTGTAAACTGGAACAGATTTCATTGAATGGTGATTGATTGACTAGAATCAAGAGAAGACATATATATAGTGTCTGTTTCCCCTGCTAGACGCTAAACTTCCTAAAGACAGAGATCTTGTTAGTATTGCTCACTACTTGGACATGTGTACTTGGCAATGAATATTTATTTAATGAAAGAAAATTGTGCTGGATTTGATTTTGACAAAGTCACTTTATTCTTTTGGTTTCCTGTAGCATAACAAGGCATAATCTCCTCATGCCCCGACACTCCACCCAAGGGTCTAGGCACATTTTTAAATTTGGCATTCATTAGTCTGATTCAGAGCATGTTTAGAGGAGAAGAAAGAGAACAGAGAATTCATCAAGGAACTGAATCCTTCTACTGAATTCTTTCACTGAATCCCAGTGAAATGTGACACTTCTGGCACATTCTGACATCAATCTAAACCTTGGGAAATGTCTATTTTGTTTCTTCATTATGTTATTAAAATATACAGTGATTGTAATTGTAAGCAGCAGTTGGTAAACAATTTTAAGACTGAGCCTGAGGGAACTAAAAGGGAAGAGCTAAGAAATAAAATCAAATTAGGAAGTCCAGGGCTGCACATTAACTTTCACAGAGATTAAATGTTTTCTTTGCAGTTAGAAAAACTGTTCTTGTCCTATTGTCCTGAATTTGGACAGAAAGGAATTCTTCATTCCAAATTAAAGATCATCAGGTTTGCAATATGTTGCTAATAAAAAATAAACAAACCAAACCATTCTAAATCTATTCTGTAATATTTCCATTTGGAACTGAAGAAATTGGCACTTTATTCAGAATGGTCCTGTAAAGGAAAGATTCAAATACAGAAACTCCTACACTAAAGAGCCCTGAATATGAGTTATGTTTGAAAATGGTAAATGTATCTAGCAAAATTTATGCTTCCTATATTATACTTCAGGCAGCATTATCAGTACGTAGCTTCATATCTAGGGCATACTGAATTCTGTAAGATGGTATTCTCAGTGCTTTATCTGACTTGATTGTTGCACTTAACATTTGAATAGAGAATTTAGAGAGGAAAAAAATGAAAACCTATCTCTAATCTAGGGAATGGGGGATTGGAGAATGAAGTTGAGCTCCAACAAATTTAGAAATCCTAGTGTGGGTTTTTCTGCCAACTCAAACTTTCAATATTAAAATAATTGGACTACCAATTACTTTTCTTTCTGAGTTAGAAAAGGAACAATATAAAAATTCCACTTTTTTTTCTATCTAATATGTGCATTCATTTAAAGCAAAATATAGTTGTCTCAAACTGACTTCACTAAAGGTCATAAACCTATTTTTGAAAGAACAGTATCTACAGAAACTCTTATACCTCATCATGCAGTGGAGACACTACAGGCTCTTACTAGCAGCTTTACATAAGGAGAAAGTACTCACAGCAATTGAGTTAAACCTCCTCATTTTACAGATAAGAAATCTGCATCCAGAGAAGAGATGTGGCTGTCTAAAGCCATAGAAATTATGAGGGAACTGAAACTCTTTCTGTAAGTTCTAGAACTTATTCCCTGTGTTGTATGCATTATTGTTTTGATATCTACCATAAGGATAAGGGGCAACCCAGTTTTCCCCTGTATAACTCTGGCATTCTTAAAGTTGCATAAGCTATTTAAATGTAACAGCCTCATTTTAGATAATGAGTTTATTAAATCGATTGCCATGGATTTGAAAGTAGCTTTCCTTTCACTTTTCTCCTGAACATTCTTTACACCAGCTACAAGTTCTTTCATAGAAATTCCTTGGGATTCCCATGATATATTGTTTTTTACACAACATTTCTCCTGCCCAAGCACTCAGTCCACCAGATAGAGTGTCTCTTTCTCCCAGCTCTCCTTTCCAAAGCTTTGAACTAAATTTTCTACTTACAGCTTCTCATTGAAGATGCCCTTCCACCTATGTCACCTTTGGTTATGTTGAAATAAATAAAGACCAGGCAAATGAGAACACACAGGAAGTATTTATTTAGAGTTTGCTGTAGCAAAGCAGTTAGTCAACATCACTTGCATTTGTCAGAGACGCAGAGGTGGGGAGGGGAGTGGGAAAACTTTAGAGTAAAAAGAAGTTATGCGCTGATTGGAGGCTCTTGCCCTTTTATGTGACTGGTTTTTGAGAGCATATTTGACATTCTTTGGTCTGCTGCAGCTATTATTCCTATGTCAGGAGAATTTCTAGGCTATAAAGTATCAGCTCTGTTGTCAAGAGCTTTATCTGGGTATGCATCAAATATAGTAGAGAAGGCAAAATACATCCAGACACCATACAGCTTGATTAGGAATAGAGGTATCCTCTGGAACCACAGAAAATAGTCCATCTAATGGACATCTAATATTAATTAACATTCCATTTGCAAAGTAAGTCTCTCTCTATTAAATTTGCAGAGGTGGTATCACAGAGCAGAAAGGATTATGTTATTTTATTTTTTCCAGTAAGGGCACAAAGGTTACATTTAAAGGACAAGAGAGAGGAAAAATCTCTGTGGTATATTTAGTCAGAGGAAGAGGTTTAGAGAAGGTGGCAAAGTGAAAGTGTCAGAGTTTAATATAGGAAGAAGAGCACCTGTAATTAGCAAGCATTGATGAGATTGACCATCTATATCTATAGTTAATTCACCTTGAGTGTTCAAGGGTGAGGCAGGAGACTGGGTGCTCTTTCCTCACACCCTCATTGATCTGAACTGAGATATTTTTCTTTATCTTGGGTTTTCTTTCATAAGATGGGACATTTTCGGGATTAAAGCCAAACTGAGTCATGGCATGCTAAAATCACAGGATAACCCCCACTTATCTAAACTAGCTTCTTCCTTCTATAAAAGGAAAGACTAGAACCACAGAAGTAAAACTTCTTTTCAAGGTTTTGGAGCCATGATAAATTCACTTTAGCTATTAAATTGTTTTGATGAAAATGTATCCTAATGTAGGACACACTATACCAAACTTGCTGAAGTATGATTTTTTTAAATTAAAATTTGACATTCATACAAATATATAAAATAAATACATATTAAATATTTTATTACACTCATTATTTGAAGGGACCAATAATATGGAAAGGCTGGTTCAAAGGGCATTTGAAATGTCGGCAGTTGTGTAAATAATGTTAGAAAGGTTGCTAAGGTATATTCAAAACTTGTCAGTGTCTTACAGGGAACATAATCATGATATTTAGGGTCATTATTTCTTACAGGGCAGAGATAATTTGCACCTCTAACAAAAAAAAATCTATAAGGTAATATATAATACTAATTATTTGATATTTATTCAGTTAAATAGTTTTAGTGAAATAGTTTTAGTAGGGCTATTAAGCAATAGACATTAAAAGGACCTCTTGCTTACCTTTTCACTTTTATTGGTAAGATTTTTCCCTAAAATTTTTATAAAATTTCCTTAAAATTTTTATACTGTTTAATCATATGTTATCTTATTTATAATAGTTATTATAATTTTCTAAATTGTTACACTATTTTCAGAGACCTATTGAAATAAGATTATTTGCTTGTGTTAGTGGCTCCAAGATCCATGTCTCTGATTTTTATTGTCCTTTTTAATTTCAGGAATTCTTTTGTCTCCAACCATCATTGATCATTCTATCTTTCCCAGTTTATCATACAGTTCTATCAACTTTAGAGTTCTAAATCATATGATTCTATCAACTTTAGAGTTCAGAGAACAAAAACAAAACAAAGCAAAACACAGGACTTGACATAGACTGAATTTTTGGTATCCTCCCCCCAGATATATATGTTAGAATCTAATCTTTAATGCGATGAAATTTGGAGGTGAGACCTTTGGGAGGTGATTATGTTATGGGGGAGGAGTCAAAATGAATGAGAATGTGTCCTTATAAAATAAACCCTAGAAAACTTCCATCTTCTTCTGGTATGAGAACTTACAGTGAGAAGATGGACAACTATGAACGAGGAAGTGGGTCCTCATCAGACACTGAATCTGCTGGTGACTTGATCTTGGACTTCCTGGTCTCCAGAACATTAAAAATAAATTTCTATTGTTTTTGAGCCACCCAGTTTTTGCTATTCTGTTATAACAGACCAAAAAGACTAAGATAGGGCTATTTTATGGATAGTTTGTGGAATATCACCTTTGAAGCACTAATCAATGCATACTTTCCAAAGATGACTTTTGAGTCCAAGATTTGCCTCTGGAGTCAACTCCTTTTAATCCAAGGGGCAACTCATCACCAACTACTCACCCAAAGAATCCCATGTTTTTTAGACAAGTGCACACATATTTTTAAAATTTTCTAAGTGTTTTAAAATGACAGCAACTATAAGGGGGAAAAAATGTATTTAATTCTGAGAAACTGTATTATAAACCTCCGAGTCACGAAGAAAATAGGTCTTAAATATTCTCACCACAAAAAAGAAATGATAGTTATATGATAATTATGTGACATGATGAAGATATTAGCCAATGCTACTGTGGCAATCCTACTGCAGTATACAAATGTATCAAATCAACACATTGTGCACCTTAAACTAACCCAAAGTTATATGCCAATCATATCTCAATTTTAAAAAAATAAAGGACATAGGTTGTTGGAATCATTTAAGTAGCTATGACAGTAAATGGGAAACAAATAGAGGAAGGACCTAGAAACTATCTTCCCTCATATATACAAGTATTTATGTTTATCCATTCACACTTTCATTTACATAATAATTTGTTCATTTCATATATGCATTCATAAGTTCTGAGTTCTTCCCATTGTGATGAGATGCTAGGAATACAGAAATAAATACGGCAGATTGCTCACCAAGAGAAAATCACCTTGTGTTGTAGGAGACAAACATAGGAATGGATAATATTAATAAAAACTATTGTTCATATTATTATAAAAATACACACCAAATATAATGGTTATGCAAAGAGCAATAGAAAAAGATTGCAAGGAAGAGACATCTGATATGATACAAAGGATGTTTGAAAGGTGGAGACTCAGGAGTTGAGTAGAGAATAGAGGCCATCTCTGAGAGAGGACACAGGATGAGAAAGCAGCTGAAAATAAGAAGCAATATGATATTTCTGGGAAGAGCAGGTGATTTACAACATTTATTTGATAAATAGTTTTTGACCACCAGATGCCTGGAGCTGTTTCAGATGCATGACTCTTACTATTACACAATTATGTTTGCATTTCTTCAGAAATTTACCATCTATCCCTTTTATCAGATTATCACAATTTATAGCATTTTCCAGATGCTAAGGTATCTCTGACAGCTTTCACTTACTTTCACAGAACAGTGTTGGAAACGTATATCAACTCAGACAAGCTTCATAATAGCTGAACTTGGATGTGATCCTGCTCTGTATCTCAAATGAAAAATAAAGATATCTCAAAATAATCACCCATTTTAAGCTGTTCACTCCAAGATTCTGGGAAATCCAAGAGTCTTTCCAACACCAAAGAAACAACAACCACAAAAACTGTCATTATTTATATTAGTTTGCTATTGCTGCTGTAACAAATTACCATCAATTTAGTGAATTAACACAAATTTATCATCTTATAATTTTTTTTAATTATAAGTCCAAAATGGGTCTCACTGCACTTAAATCAATGTGTCAGTAGGGTTGTAATCCTTTCTGGAGGACCTTAGAGAAGAATCCATTTACTTGCTTTTTTTCAGTTTCTAAAGGTCACTTGCATTCCATAGATCATCGTCCCATCCTTATATTACTCCATCCTCTTGCTTCCATAATCACATCTATTACTACTCTGATTCTCATCTAATAAAGACTCTTTTAATTATATCGGGCTCACCCAGTTAATCCAGGATAATTCCCCATCTCAAGATTCTTAATCATATCTTTAAAGTCCATTTTACTATGTAAAGTAATACATTCACAGTTTCTGGATGAGGACAAGGAAATTTTGGGTGACCATTATTCAGCCTACTGCAACCGTCCATCTGTCCCTCAAAGATTCATGTCTATCACATCCCTAAAACCTTATCACATTGTAGCAGTAATTCCAAATCAAAAATCCCATTTTAATATCATCAGGTCAAAAGACCCAAATTTCATCATCTAAATAATCTAAATCAGGTATAAAGGAGACTCATCCTGGAGCAAAATTCCTCCCTATCTTTGAACCTGTGAAACTAGAAAATAAATTATCAATACTAAAAATTAAAATGTTTTAACTGACATTGGATATGAGTTTTAGACATTCCTATTCAAAAGGGAGAAAATGGAAGGAAAAGGGAGTCATCAGTTCTAAGCAATTTAACAAATTCAACAGGGAAAACTCCATTTTGTTTCAAGGCTTGGGAAAAAATTCTCTTTGACTCAAGACACCACTTTCTGGGCCCAAAGTTTTGCTCTCTTTGGCTCTGCCCTCTGGGCAATCCTTTTTTTATGAAGACATAGAGAATGTGTGTTTTCAGTTGAGTAGTTTTATCAGCCTGTTTCCCACCTGTTGGATTTTGGGAGTAAACAGTCTTCTCTCATGTCCTTCTATCTCTGACCCTTTCTGTCCAAGCTTCAGTGTTTCTGCTGATATAACATTATCAGAATTTTGTGGGTCTTCTGTGTGTGTTATGATTGACTCCATTAGTCAAAAGTCTCTTCAATGGTCTTTCTTAAACAATTCCATTTCTATTTTTTGCTTATGCTAAATTGGTCAAGAGAACCCATGCGTTGTGAGCTTAATCTCTTGAAAGAGCCCTCTGTATGACTGAATACTGTGAATTTTTGTTCCTTCTGAGGCATTAGCAAAAGGTTATCTGACTACAGCTTTGGCTTTCTCTCCAGAGCCCACTTTCCAGATGATAAATCTCCTAATTTCAGTGTCTTTTGCTATGTAGATAGGCTGAGAATTCCACAAATTATCAAGTCCTGGTTCTTTGTTGCTTAACAGTTTATTCTTCAATTTTTTTTTTGTCTTTGCATTTTACTATAAACTGCAAGAAGAAAATTGGACCACACCTTTAACACTTAAATAGAAATTTCCTAAACTAAATATCCAATTTCATTGCTTACAAGTTTTGTTTTCCATGTAAGAAAGAATACAATTCAGCCAAATATTCTGCCACTATGTTATAGGAATCACCTTTCCTCAAGTTTCCGGTAGCATGTTATGCCTTTCTCTCTGAGCCCTCACCAGCAGCACATTAAATTCCATCCACAGTCTGTTTATGATGATGTAGATACTCTCAAAGATAATGTAATTTTTCTCCACTATGCTCCTCACTTTTCTACTAGATACTACCTATTACCCGATTCCAAAGCCACTTCCACATTTTTAGGTATTTGTTACAGCACCATTCTATTTTCAAGTTTCACAATCTCTATTAGTTTCCTGTTGCTGCTATAACAAATAACCACAAACTTATTTACTTATAACAACACAAATTTAATACCTTACACGTGTGGAGGTCAGAAGTCCAAAATTAGATGCTTGACTAAGGTCAAAGTGTCGGCAGGGCTGATTGCATGGGAGACTGAGGGAGAACTATTTCCTTGCCTTTTTTACCTTCTAGAGCCTACTTATATTCTTTAGTTCATCTCCTTCATCATATTACTCCAATAGCTTGCTTTCATCATCACATCTCCTAGTCTGCCCTGATCCTTCTGCCTCTCTTATAGGGACTCTTATAATTACATTGGGCTCATCCAGATAATCCAGGATTAGCTCATTTCAAAATCCTTACTATAATCGCATCTGCAAAGTCCCTTTTATCATGGAGGTAACATATTCACAGGTTTCATAGATTAAGACATGAATATTTGAGGAAACCAGTATTCATCCTGCAACAGGGAATATAGTTTTCTTGCCCTTTCGGGCCTCTAGAGGTTTATTTTATTGCTTGGCTCATAGCTCTCTTTCTTAATTTTCAAAGCCAGCAATGGCCAGTTAAATCGTTCCTACTTTGCATCAATCTGATACTAACCCCATCATTACAGTTCCTTCTTTGAGTCTAACTGACTTTTCTATCTTCATCTTCCACATTTAAAGACCATCGTGATTACATTGGACCCACCCAGATAAACTATGATACTATCCATAATTTAAGATCAGATAACAAACAACCTTAATTCCATCAGCAACCTTAATTCTGCTTTGTTACATAACATAACATATTTATAGGTTCCTAGGATTAGTATGCAGACATCTTTGGGGTATTATTCTGCCCACCACATTGTTTATTAAACTTTAAACTCTTAGGTAGGTAATGAAATACAATTTCATTTTACATATTAGGAAGGTCAGATTTTGATCATTTATTCACATAATATATACATTATGTACCACACGCTAGTGATGTAGAACTAAAATACAAGTTGCAATTTGGGAAGACTAGAAATTGAGATATTAGTAATGCATTATGGCTGTACCTCCGCACAAAACCATTTAACTGGTGCTTCATGTTTCCTCTAGAAAGTAAATCCTTGGGTTCTTGAGATCTTCATACTCTGCTGATGGGAGTGCACACCAGTGTAGTTATTGCTGAAACTAATTTGGTGGTACCTGAACAAATGTAGTATCAGTATGTTCTATGATAATAGAATTTCTGTTTTGAGGACACAAGCCAAATAAATTTTTACTTTAATCCATAAGAACACATACAAGGATGTTTTCACAGTGCTATTTGAGTCTGGGAGCTGGAAGCAGTCCAGGTTAGTGCTCGTCAGTGTGAGAGTGCACAGAAAAAAGTGAAATATATAAAAAAGCCTAATATGGGAAAAATGTGATGAAATTAAGAAAAATGGTCTTCTAGATGTAAACAGTAGAAACAAACTAACATGTGAAAACTTATTATCATAAATTATCACTTACATAAATATAAAAATACAATCAAAACAATATAGATTTTGCAAGAACACATACAAAGGATACACACCAAACACTTGTAGCATGATTATCTATTGAATAATTTGCATGATCATCATATCCTTCAGCATCTGAGGTACCCACCTACCCCCCTGCAAAAAAAACAAACAAAAAAAAAAACAGAAGAGTAAAGAAAAAAAAGGGAATGAGAAAAAAGGAAAGAGATAAGGGGAAATATAGAAAGAATTCTTGAAAAGAATAGATTTGAGGATAGTGGCAAATGAAAACAATTCCAGGCAAAGGTAAATGGATTACCAAAGATGGATTTAGAATAAGGGTCTGCAAACTTTTTCTATACAAGCCTAGATAATAAATATTTAAGGCTTTGTGGGCTATATGTTCTTCATTATAAGTATCATGTAGTGTGAAAGTAGCATAAATATTATATGAGCATGACTGAGTCCTGATAAAACTTTATTTATGAGAACTGGGATTTCAATTTTACATAATTTTCATATGTCATGAACTATTATTCTTCCTTTGATTTGTTTTCAACTATTTGAAAAATGTAAACATCATAGCATGTGGACCTTACCAAAACAGAAGTTGGGCCTGATGTGCCCCAGTCGTTGCAGCTTGCTGACCCCTGGTGTAGAAGAAAAAATGTACTAGGTGCCTCAGATGCTGAACATCAACTATCTGTTGAGTAAAAGTGTTTACTCACTAATTGTCAATACGGTCATTTAAATTATCCTGAGGATTTTAAATGAAAATAATTCTTGTGGATAACTTTGGATCATTATGCTCATTACAACCAAAAATATCTGCTAATATATGCAAATTAGTAAATTGCAACTTTCTAGTACTCTTTCCTATGTTGGTTCTAAAAATTAAGCAAGGCTATTGTTTTGATAATAAACCTCAGGGTATAGACATCTTTTGTTCTCTCAAATGTGTTTGCATACCACAAATTTTTTCTTTACCTTTAGGAACTTGGTTTGGAAATATATTATAAATCATGTGCCAATAACAACAAAACAACAAAAACACATTTTAGACTAAAAATATGCTCTAATTGTTTAACAAAGCTGAAAGAGACTGTTAACGTTGATGCGATGGGCCTTGGGATTTTCCATGTCCCCTTGGATAAACATGTATTTGAGACAACAGTGATGGTTGCTCATAATGGTTAGACATTAAAGTCCCTCAGAAATTCTACTAATCCCTATGCCTACACCCCCATCCAGACTAATCATATTAGATCATCTAGGAGCAGGACCCATTTTTAGAAGCTTTTCAGGTAAGTCTAATCTGCAGGCTTTTTTAGTACCTCCTTGGCTAGTTTCCAAACTACCAAGTAGAAAAATGTATCCATAGACCACAGCCTAAGGAGACTGAAGAGAAATAATGGGCACATCCTAGCATGTGCACAGACTGACAATTCTGACATTCCAGCAACAGTGTAAGGGATGGAAATGCTACCATTAAGCCTATGGAGGAATTTCTCTTTTAAATTGAAGAGAAGTAAGTCCTTATACATTTCATATCTGTGATATGTCAGTGTACCTTCTGCTTCTTTCTAGGCCCTGCTTTTTTAAATTAGAGCTTCTCACAGCCTTAACTAGCTGCTGATGCATGAGGCTGTGCACTCACTGTCACATTTGGGCCCTGGGCTGAAATAGACCACATTAAGCATTCATGACAGACTCCATTTTTGTGATAGACAGTAGTCTAAAACTCACTGAAAACCATTAATTCCACAATTCCAACTAAAAGACAATGGTTTGCATATACAAATACTTGAAGAATATACTATACATTCATCCATTGGGTTTGTGACCTCCTTGAGGCTCCATAGACAAGTTTCAGAACTTCCTGAACTCATGGAAATCATACTTAAAAACACCTGATTTTATATACATATACATACATATATATATATGTATGTATGGTCAGGCCAGTCAAGATGGCTGTTCTCTTGCTCTCTGGACATCCCCTGCCTGACCAGCGCCTGCTTCACCTACACCCTACTCACATGCCTGACCTTCCTGTGAACTTGCCCCAGGAACCAACTACTGACAGTTCTTATCAAAGGGGCTGTGAGGGGCGTGCCCTCTACTGGTTTCCCTGGTAACTAATGAGCCCACCTAATGTCAATTTCCCTGTAACTGGGAATCTCCCCTCCCTCCCCCACACCAGCAAAGACTGCCACCTGCCATCCACTGTACACGGAGGGGTGTTGCTCCAGGACCTTGCTTCAGATGTGTAAGCTCCCCCATCCATTAAACCATTATTGTCACTGTTGCTGACTCTGGGCTCTTTCACTGGTCTTGAAGTTGGGCAAGCACAGGCCTTATAGGCCTGTGGGGTGCAGCCTAATAGCATATATATATTACACATATATATGTGTGTGTGTGATGATATACGTCATATATATATCCATCTTTATTTCTATGTATCTATGTATTTATGTATCTATCTATCTATATATATATATATAGAGAGAGAGGGTCTAAAGTTTTTGTTAAATTCTAAAATGTCCTAAATCCCCTACTACACATGTCTCCAATCTACACCCCGGCCACATATCCCCCCACCAAAAAAACAATAAAGTATGAAAAAAGAAGGGGACTTCTATTTGAGATACTCAGTTCTAAAGTATGGATTGAGTTAAACCATGAGAACATTGCACCAGGACCACATAATTCTGGTTCCATGTATAATTACTTAAACTGAATTTTTCTTTGGCCTGATGCCATAGAGTAGCAGCTCTATGATTTTTTTTTTTTTCCTTGTTTACTGATGATGACTTTCACTCAATTAATTCATCTATATTCTTATTGGAATCCTTGTGGAAATTTTCTCCTTGTTCTGAGTGTTAGGAATTTTGCTATGTCTTATTCCTCCTGAGGATGTGACTTGTTTAGTCTTTTAGGATATTGTAAAGTTTACAAGTGATCATTTTTGCTTTAGTTTCAATATCCAGAGAGGACTCCCTGCAAAGAACAGAGCTCATCTCTAAATATAAAACTGGAGAATAAGATCAGAGTTGACACATGAGAAAGACTGATGATGGTGAATCATTTTAGTATTCAGTAATCATGTCTGAAGTTCTTTCTGCTCATGACTATGTGAGCTGGAAATCCCTGCTGAACGATAGAATTGGTTCTAGGCCTCCTAGATTAGCTAATTTTACCTATAACATTAGATTATTCTAATTATTATTATTATTATTTTCTTAACATCTCAAATCTTGTAATGAAAAAAAGAAATTCATTAAATAGCAAGCTGTTCATAGATGAGACAAAAAATAAAACACAATTTTAAAGCTTCCAATTGTTTTCCTCACTAATCTCTTTAGACTTCAGTATTTGGAGAACAGCCTGTCTTTCTTATCCTTACTTTAAAAAAAAATCCTAATCGTATCTAAACATGAAATAATAATAATTAGTTTAAAATGTCAGTGAGAAATTATTATAGTCTTATATTTGTAGATGGTTTTGTTGAGCATATATATATACTATATGCAATATTGAGTTACATGTTTGTTTACTAAAGAGTCTAATTTCATTATCTTTTCAACACATGATTTCAGTGACCGTTTTAACACTGTAAAGATCTGATTGATGCAATGTATTCAATTTATGTACAGTCATATTTAAAAAGAGAAAAAAGAGGGGAATTTATTTGATGACTCTCTTGAACGCTTTCCTCTCAAGGATTACGCTATTGTTGGGAATAAGATCTTGTTAAATGAAAAATAAACTCTCCTTTTTTTTTTTTTTTTTTTTTTTTTTTGCATAAGGTACTGTTAGCTCTAGAAAAGATCACTATCCAGAAATCCTGATTAAACACAGCTGGGCTGTTGAGGAAAAAATTAGTGAGAGTGCATCCTGAAGATAAATTTGACCGGAAGAGAAAAATTCTCAGCTTTCAGCTTTCAATATTTGAAGTGTGTTTTATCTCTAATGATCAAAATGCCTTCAGGGATTGCCTTTAATTTTCTTTCAGGGGTAGAAGAAACACATCTTCAGTGAGTCATAGGTATGGGAAATCTGTGCATTTTGGAAAGATTTTCAAAGTCTGAGATTATCTTTTATGGTCATTATAAAAATTTACAGTAATCTCTGTAGACTTCCTTCCCTGAAGTTGTTACAGGGAATCGGGTTGGGTATTTTACAAAACTTTATTTCACTTACTCCTCAAAACACTACAATGTAGCCTTTTTTATAATTAAAAAAATTAATAAGTAAATTAAAGACAAAATTAATTTTATTTTTCAGCAGTTTTAGATTAATAGGAAAATTTCACTGCAAGTGCAGAGAGTTCCCATAGATCTCCTCTCTACACTATCCCCAAAGTTCTTCCTATTATTAACAACTTGTATGAGTGTGGTACATTTGTCACATCTTGGCAATGACACTTCTATCAACTCAAGTCCATAGTTTACATCAAGGTTAACATTTTGTGTTGTACATTCTATGGGTTTTGACACATGCATAATGCCATTTATCCACCATTATAGTATGATACAAAATAATTTTCCCACTCTAAAAATGTTCTATGTTCTGCCAGTTCGTCTTTCTACCCATCCCCTCAAGCCCCAGGCAATCTCTGATCTTTCTATTTTCTCTGTAGTTTTGCTTTTTTCAATATATCACATTATGGGAATCATACAGTATGTAGCATTTTCAGATTGGCTTCTTCTACTTAACAGTAAGCAGTTTAACTTCCTTTTTTTAAATTTATGGCTTGATAGCTCATTTCTTTTTACCACAGAATAATATTTCATTAAAAGAATGTACCAAAATTTGTTTCTCCATCCACTTACTGAAGGGCATTTTAATTGCTTCCAATCTTTGGCAATTATGATTAAAGTTAATCTAAACATTCATTTGTAGATATCTATGGGAACATAAGTTTTTAATTCAGTTAGAGTGTAATTTTGCATTTGACCTAGTAATGAATGAGACTTCCTGTTGCTCCACATCTTAGTCAGCATTTGGTTTTGTTAGTGTTTTGGATTTTAGTCATTCCAATATGTGTGCAGTGGTATCACATGATTGTTGGTGCAGCTTTTTTAACTATTGAAGTGGTTAAAATAAGGGTTTTAAAGTAGCCAGCCTGTGAGTATTCTCGCTATTCTGATTTTGTAATAATCAGGGCAGGCTAAATATTTGCTATATGAAGACCATGTATATGTTCCCAGACCTAGTTCTTTCCCTAGGTCTAGTTTTATAAATGCTGATGATAACCAAGTTTGACATATATGATGCATCTTATGTAGGAAATGTCTGTGATTCTAGGTGTCTGATCAGCCTTAAGAAATAACAGCACAGCTAGTGTAATAACTTTTGTATATAACCACTGCTAATTTGATGATTACCAGTTGCCATTAAATGAATTGTAAAATTATCTTTTTTATTTTCTAGAAAAAACAAAACAAAACAAGGAGCCAGAGGTCCTGATATTTCATTTTGTCTCTGATACTTCCTAGTTGTGTGATCTTAGGTGAGTTCCTTAAAAACATTGACTCAGTTTCCTTTTCTGTAAAATAGGGTTAATAATAGTAACTACTTTATAGGGTTACTGAAAGAAAGAATGAACTGATACAGTTAAAATGCTAGAATAGTGCCTGGCGTGTCATAAGTCTCCATGAATGGTAGCATGTTATTAGCATGCTGTAGCTAATTTTTGAAATTAGAAAAAATGTTATGTATCTTGCCCAAATTTACCAGTTTAGAAAGTAGAGCAACTATGGCTGAATTTCAGGTTGTCTCTTGAGCTTATGTTCTTTCCAATATCCTATGAAGATTTTTTTTTTTTTTTTTAAGATTTTTAGAAATTTCATGTAATGTCTGAAACATTTATATTAACATATTTCCATACATATTTCCATACAAATACAAATATAAGATTTTTAGAAATTTCATGTAATGTCTGAAATATTTACATTAACATATTTCCATACAAATAACCCAATGAAAGTTTAGTATTAGTTGTTTTGTTTGTTTTTTTATACTGCAGGTTCTTATTAGGCATCACTTTTATACACATCAGTGTATACATGTCAATGCCAATCGCCCAATTCAGCACACCACCATCCCCACCTCACCGCAGTTTTCCCCCCTTGGTGTCCATATGTCCATTCTCTACATCTGTGTCTCAACTTCTGCCCTGCAAACTGGCTCATCTGTACCATTTTTCTAGGTTCCACATACATGCGTTAATATACGATATTTGTTTTTCTCTTTCTGACTTACTTCACTCTGTATGACAGTCTCTAGATCCATCCACGTCTCAACAAATGACTCAATTTCGTTCCTTTTTATGGCTGAGTAATATTCCATTGTATATATGTACCACTTCTTCTTTATCCATTCGTCTGTTGAGGGGCATTTAGGTTGCTTCCATGACCTGGCTATTGTAAATAGTGCTGCAATGAACATTCGGGTGCATGTGTCTTTTTGAATTACGGTTTTCTCTGGGTATATGCCCAGTAGTGGGATTGCTGGGTCATATGGTAATTCTATTTTTAGTTTTTTAAGGAACCTCCATATTGTTCTCCATAGTGGCTGTATCAATTTACATTCCCACCAACAGTGCAAGAGGGTTCCCTTTTCTCCACACCCTCTCCAGCATTTGTTGTTTGTAGATTTTCTGATGATGCCCATTCTAACAGGAGTGAGGTGATACCTCATTGTAGTTTTGATTTGCATTTCTCTAATAATTAGTGATGTTGAGCATCTTTTCATGTGCTTCGTGGCCGTCTGTGTGTCTTCTTTGGAGAAATGTCTATTTAGGTCTTTTGCCCATTTTTGGATTGGGGTGTTTGTTTCTTTGATATTGAGCTGAATGAGCTGTTTATATATTTTGGAGATTAATCCTTTGTCCGTTGATTCATTTGCAAATATTTTCTCCCATTCTGAGGGTTGTCTTTTCGTCTTGTTTATGGTTTCCTTTGCTGTGCAAAAGCTTTGAAGTTTCATTAGGTCCCACTTGTTTATTTTTGTTTTTATTTCCATTACTCTAGGAGGTGGATCAAAAAAGATCTTGCTGTGATTTATGTCAAAGAGTGTTCTTCCTATGTTTTCCTCTAAGAGTTTTATAGTGTCCAGTCTTATATTTAGGTCTCTAATCCATTTTGAGTTTATTTTTGTGTATGGTGTTAGGGAGTATTCTAATTTCATTCTTTTACATGTACCTGTCCAGTTTTCCCAGCACCACTTATTGAAGAGACTGTCTTTTCTCCATTGTATATCTTTGCCTCCTTTGTCATAGATTAGTTGACCATAGGTGCGTGGGTTAATCTCTGGGCTTTCTATCTTGTTCCATTGATCTATGTTTCTGTTTTTGTGCCAGTACCATATTGTCTTGATTACTGTAGCTTTGTAGTATAGTCGGAAGTCAGGGAGTCTGATTCCTCCAGCTCCATTTTTTTGCCTCAAGACTGCTTTGGCTATTCGGGGTCTTTTGTGTCTCCATACAAATTTTAAGATGATTTGTTCTAGCTCTGTAAAAAATGCCATTGGTAATTAGATAGGGATTGCATTGAATCTGTAGATTGCTTTGGGTAGTATACTCATTTTCACAATGTTGATTCTTCCAATCCAAGAACATGGTATATCTCTCCATCTATTGGTATCATCTTTAATTTCTTTCATCAGGGTCTTATAGTTTTCTGCATACAGGTCTTTTGTCTCCCTAGGTAGGTTTATTCCTAGGTATTTTATTCTTTTTGTTGCAATGGTAAATGGGAGGGTTTCCATAATTTCTCTTTCAGATTTTTCATCATTAGTGTATAGGAATGCAAGAGATTTCTGTGCATTAATTTTGTATCCTGCAAATTTACCATATTCATTAATTAGCTCTAGCAGTTTTCTGGTGGCAGTTTTAGGATTCTCTATGTATAGTATCATGTCATCCGCAAACAGTGACAGTTTTACTTCCTCTTTTCCAATTTGTATTCCTTTTATTTCTTTTTCTTCTCTGATTGCTGTGGCTAGGACTTCCAGAACTATGTTGAATAATAGTGGTGAGAGTGGACATCCTTGTCTCGTTCCTGATCTTAGAGGAAATGCTTTCAGTTTTTCACCATTGAGAATGATGTTTGCTGTGGGTTTGTCATATATGGCCTTTATTATGTTGAGGTAGGTTCCCTCTATGCCCACTTTCTGGAGAGTTTTTATCAGAAATGGGTGCTGAATTTTGTCAAAAGCTTTTTCTGCATCTAGTGAGATGATCATATGGTTTTTATTCTTCAGTTTGTTAGTATGGTGTATCACATTGATTGATTTGCGTATATTGAAGAATCCTTGCATCCCTGGGATAAATCCCACTTGATCATGGTGTATGATCCTTTTAATGTGTTGTTGGATTCTGTTTGCTAGTATTTTGTTGAGGATTTTTGCATCTATATTCATCAGTGATATTGGTCTGTAATTTTCTTTTTTTGTAGTGTCTTTGTCTGGTTTTGGTATCAGGGTGATGGTGGCCTCATAGAATGAGTTTGGGAGTGTTCCTTCCTCTGCAATTTTTTGGAAGAGTTTGAGAAAGATGGGTGTTAGCTCTTCTCTAAATGTTTGATAGAATTCACCTGTGAAGCCATCTGGTCCTGGACTTTTGTTTGTTGGAAGATTTTTAATCACAGTTTCAATTTCATTACTTGTGATTGGTCTGTTCATATTTTCTGTTTCTTCCTGATTCAGTCTTGGAAGGTTATACCTTTCTAAGAATTTGTCCAGGGAGCTTCCCTGGTGGCGCAGTGGTTAGGAATCCGCCTGCCAATGCAAGGGACACGGGTTCGTGCCCCGGTCCGGGAGGATCCCACATGCCGCGGAGCGGCTAGGCCCGTGAGCCACAACTACTGAGCCTGCGCGTCTGGAGCCTGTGCTCCGCAACGGGAGAGGCTGCGACAGTGAGGCCCGCGCATCGCGATGAAGAGTGGCCCCCGCTCTCCGCAACTGGAGAAAGACCTTGCACAGAAACGAAGACCCAACACAGCCAAAAGTAAATAAATAGATAAATAAATTTAAAAAAAAAAAAAAAAAAAAAAAAAAAAGAATTTGTCCATTTCTTCCAGGTTGTCCATTTTATTGGCATAAAGTTGCTTGTAGTAGTCTCTTAGGATGTTTTGTATTTCTGCAGTGTCTGTTGTAACTTCTCCTTTTTCATTTCTGATTTTATTGATTTGAGTCCTCTCCCTCTTTTTCTTGATGAGTCTGGCTAATGGCTTATCAATTTTGTTTATCTTCTCAAAGAACCAACTTTTAGTTTTATTGATCTTTGCTATTGTTTTCTTTGTTTCTATTTCATTTATTTCTGCTCTGATCTTTATGATTTCTTTCCTTCTGCTAACTTTGGGTTTTGTTTGTTCTTCTTTCTCTAGTTTCTTTAGGTGTAAGGTTAGATTGTTTACTTGAGATTTTTCTTGTTTCTTTAGGTAGGCTTGTATAGCTATAAACTTCCCTCTTAGAACCGCTTTTGCTGCATCCCATAGGTTTTGGGTCGTCGTGTTTTCATTGTCATTTGTCTCTAGGTATTTTTTGATTTCCTCTTTGATTTCTTCAGTGATCTCTTGGTTATTTAGTAACGTATTGTTTAGCCTCCATGTGTTTGTCTTTTTTACGTTTTTTTCCCTGTAATTCATTTCTAATCTCATAGCGTTGTGGTCAGAAAAGATGCTTGGTATGATTTCAATTTTCTTAAATTTACTGAGTCTTGATTTGTGACCCAAGATGTGATCTATCCTGGAGAATGTTCCGTGTGCACTTGAGAAGAACGTGTAATCTGCTGTTTTTGGATGGAATGTCCTATATATATCAATTAAATCTATCTGGTCTATTGTGTCATTTAAAGCTTCTGTTTCCTTATTTATTTTCATTTTGGATGATCTGTCCATTGGTGTAAGTGAAGTGTTAAAGTCCCCCACTATTATTGTGTTACTGTTGATTTCCTCTTTTATAGCTGTTAGCATTTGCCTTTTGTATTGAGGTGCTCCTATGTTGGGTGCATATATATT
This sequence comes from Balaenoptera physalus, assembly GCF_965194825.1. NCBI lineage: Eukaryota > Metazoa > Chordata > Mammalia > Artiodactyla > Balaenopteridae > Balaenoptera > Balaenoptera physalus. Next base: position 18,861,165 of record NC_138894.1, read on the forward strand.
TATAATTGTTATATCTTCTTCTTGGATTGATCCCTGGATCATTATGTAGTGTCCTTACTTGTCTCTTGTAACATTCTTTATTTTAAAGTCTATTTTATCTGATATGAGTATAGCTCCTCCAGCTTTCTTTTGATTTCCATTTGCATGGAATATCTTGTTCCATCCCCTAACTTTCAGTCTGTATGTGTCCCTAGGTCTAAAGTAGGTCTCTTGTAGACAGCATATATATGGGTCTTGTTTTTGTATCCATTCAGCCAGTCTATGTCTTTTGGTTGGGGCGTTTAATACATTCACGTTTAAGGTAATTATCGATATGTATGTTCCTATGACCATTTTCTTAATTGTTTTGGGTTTCTTTTTGTAGGTCCTTTTCTTCTCTTGTGTTTCCCACTTAGAGAAGTTCCTTTAGCATTTGTTGTAGAGCTGGTTTGGTGGTGCTGAATTCTCTTAGCTTTTGCTTGTCTGTAAAGCTTTTGATTTCTCCATCAAATCTAAATGAGATCCTTGCCGGGTAGAGTAATCTTGGTTGTAGGTTCTTCCCTTTCATCACTTTAAGTATATCATGCCACTCCCTTCTGGCTTGCAGAGTTTCTGCTGAGAAATCAGCTGTTAACCTTATGGGAGCTCCCTTGTATGTTATTTGTCATTTTTCCCTTGCTGCTTTCAATAATTTTTCTTTGTCTTTAATTTTTGCCACTTTGATTACTATGTGTCTCGGCGTGTTTCTCCTTGGGTTTATTCTGTATGGGACTCTCTGCGCTTCCTGGACTTGGGTGGCTATTTCCTTTCCCATGTTAGGGAAGTTTTCGACTATAATCTCTTCAAATATTTTCTCTGGTCCTTTCTCTCTCTCTTCTCCTTCTGGTACCCCTATAATGCGAATGTTGTTGTGTTTAATGTTGTCCCAGAGGTCTCTTAGGTTGTCTTCATTTCTTTTCATTCTTTTTTCTTTAGTCTGGTCCGCAGCAGTGAATTCCACCATTCTGTCTTCCAGGTCACTTATCCGTTCTTCTGCCTCAGTTATTCTGCTATTGATTCCTTCTAGTGTAGTTTTCATTTCAGTTATTGTATTGGTCATCTCTGTTTGTTTGTTCTTTAATTCTTCTAGGTCTTTGTTAATCATTTCTTGCATCTTCTCAATCTTTGCCTCCATTCTTATTCCGAGGTCCTGGATCATCTTCACTATCATTATTCTGAATTCTTTTTCTGGAAGGTTGCCTATCTCCACTTCATTTAGTTGTTTTTCTGGGGTTTTTTCTTGTTCCTTCATCTGGTACATAGCCCTCTGCCTTTTCATCTTCTCTATCTTTCTGTAACTGTGGTTTTTGGTCCACAGGCTGCAGGATTGTAGTTTTTCTTGCTTCTCCTATGAAGATTTTAAAGTTGATATGTGCATGGAAAGGCAGTGCCCCCATTTTCAAAATTTCTTGGCTTTTCAAGTGTGAAGCAATTAACTCCCAGCTGTACATTATTCCAGAGCAAATGTTGCCTAAATAAATGAAGCCAATAGAGTGCATCTTTGGGGCCCTCTGCTCCTCTTTTCTTGCTAACAGTATCCCTTGTAAGCCAGCAAGTTCCATTTCTTGCTGTTCTCATCCTTCCCCTTCTGGCTACCCAGAAAGCCCTGTTGCTCCTGCCCTTTCATCCAATGTTATATATTATAATTATTAAACAAATCACTGACAATTTTATATACAGATGTTTTACTTTTATTGTAATTATTATTTTGATTTTATTTAGGAAGGTTCATAACAGAAAATAATGCCACCCCTTTGGAACTATTTCAATAATAGTAGGTTAATAGTTAATAATGATAATAACAATAGTTAGGGTGGTTTCAGTAGGTTTAAAATAATACATTTGCACTGTAGGCAGCAGACATACTTAGAAAGCTGGGTTCAGATCTTCTCTATCTTTTTATCCCATTGCACCTGTCACATCCCCCAGCATTCATTCGTCACATGAAATGTGTATTTGAATAAATGAATGACACATAATTTGGGCCCACCAACTCAGGAGGGATATGCAAAATCAATTACGCACAAATGAAGTGGGTGCCTTTACTCTTGAAAGAGAACATAACAGAGAGGGTCATTGGATGGCTGCAACCAGGCATGGGAGTGGTTTCCTCTTCCAGTTGGACAGCCTAAGGAGCTGTTAAACTGTGTAGTTCTCAATGGAAACTTCATAAATTGCTCATTCTACTCCATCATCAATGTTGGCATCTTTGTTATGTTCTTAATATTCATTAGTTTTATAAAAAATTAATAAGCTATTGTTTCAATATACTTTTTTGTAATTCATTTTACCAGCTCTTAAAATATTAGTTTGAAATGAATTGGATGTCATTTACCTATCATGTTAGTGCTTTTACCAAAGAACTAGAGCTCAGCCCATCAAAAGTATAATTATTTTGTTGTTGCTGCTATTGCTGTTCTAACTTTTTTTTTTTTTTTTTTTTTTTTTTTTTTTTTTTAAGACTCTACTGAGTCAGTTTATTTATTTTTTTATTATTTTTTTTATTTTTTAAATTTATTTATGGCTGTGTTGGGTCTTCGTTTCTGCGCGAGGGCTTTCTCCAGTTGCGGCAAGCGGGGGCCACTCTTCATCGCGGTGCGCGGGCCTCTCATTATCGCGGCCTCTCTTGTTGTGGAGCACAGGCTCCAGACGCGCAGGCTCAGTAATTGTGGCTCACGGGCCTAGTTGCTCCGTGGCATGTGGGATCCCCCCAGACCAGGGCTCGAACCCGTGTCCCCTGCATTGGCAGGCAGACTCTCAACCACTGCGTCACCAGGGAAGCCCTGTTCTAACTTTTTTAAATGAAAATCTCAACTATGTAATGCATTTACATGATTATTTTGCTGGAATACTCCAAACTCAATTTCAATTTTTATCAGTGCCTTGGGGTCATCATTTGAACAAGTTATTTCAGTGTGAGGTAAGACAATGGGTATATATTATTACACTATGTGAAATAGCTTGTTTAAACCTAAAAAGACACAGGATTTCCTCTTTGTAGTATTTACGTTTATGTATGTATGTGTACAAAAGTGTGTGATTTCTTAATTTCACCTTCCTCATTCTTAACTATGGCTTTTTATTGCTACTAGTGTCTTGCTTGTACTAACCCCTTTATCTTGTTTTTTAATTATTTTAATATTTTAAGGTTTGAGCAGAAGATATAAAATGTTTATAAACCCTATAGTAAATAAACCACTAAACGATTTCTGAACTATCATCTTCTATCTTACATGAACATGGAATTAGTTTTCTCAGAAGCATACATTTGGAATATAGTTTAGAATCTTGGGTATTATAAGAGATTAAATTCTTGGAAGATAACTTAAGCCCAGAGTGAAAGATGCTGGTTTGAATTACAGCCTCATCATTTATGAGGTTTGATAGAGTAGCTGTAGAATTTGTTAAACGGTAGCTGTTATTATTATTCTTATGATTATATTTGCCTTAGCTTTCTTTTGAGGAAAAAAGCATGCACTGACAATCTAAAAGTTTCATATCACTGTTGTGACTCTCAAGGAAGACAATGTATATGACAGTTTTCCACCAGCTACAATAAACCATACAAATGTCAGGTTTGTCTCTCTTACCCTTTCATGTACTTGGCCCTCTTCCAGAGCTTTGAGGTTGCCAGAAATTTAACATAGAATTTGATAGGTTGTCACAGGGCTATGTATTTAATTTGTACACATAATTTGACCTCTATTTGTGTTGTTTCTGAATACGTACTTTCTTTGGACCCTAGGAGCCTAGAGAGAAAAAAAAGATGACACCATTCCCCTTTCTTCCCATTTCCTCCTACTTGATTAGGGTTTAATGGGGTCATGGATATTGGATACTGGCCATAGCTGTGACCTGTTAAGTGGCCCACTCTGTTGAATAAATCATATTAAATTAGGTGCATGCAGGTGTTCAGGAAGGGACAGAGAAAACACATTTCTCCTTGACTAACATCTTTTTCTAATTGACTCCAGGCCAGCATCACAGTTTGTCAGTCCTGTGGCAGCTGCCATAACCCTCTATTGCTGGGCTCTAAGCTCTGTGGGCTACTGACTCCAATTCTGCTCTTGCTATGGGTTCCACTCCTTTGAGGGTCCTGGCACAAAAGAGAATTCCTAAGAGTTAGCTATGTAGCTGGTCATAAACTTACAAATCATTAAATCTCAAGCTATTTTCTATTTGGAGCTTTGCTTTGTTCTAAATGCTGAACAGATTATGGAATAAGTTGTCCCCACGTATATACTCAATGGCATATTCAGGAGAAAGATGTAGACATTTATGTAGAAAAATAAAGTGTATAATGTTGCAATATAAACAAAAGACTTCAGTTTAATCTAGTTTAAGCTGGATTAAAGTGTTAGTGGATAAAAGCAACATTTTAGCTGGAAATTTAGGAATTTAGACAAGTACGAAGAAAGAACAAGTTCTGAAACTTCCATGCCGCTGAAGGCCTATCTCTCCAAACTCAAGTCATTTTATAAGAACACATTGTTTGTTGTCCAACACCTGCAGACCTCTACTCCCTTATCCTCTTTAGCAAATCTCTCTCTTCAAATTGTCACACATGACATCTGCCTTCACATACAAAGATGACTCCACAGCTCAGTCGTTTGATGAGATTTCAGCTAATTTGATAGGATATAAAGGTCAATGGCTTATTATTCCAGTACTGTTAGAGGGTTTGACTGCAGTGTAACTTGGCTTTCAAGAGCATCTTGGCCTAAAATCATCACTAAAGCTGAGAATCCATTCATTTTATAAAGTCCCCTTAGCATGATTTGCTTGAAAAAAATGTATCCTTTGCCCTTGACGGTCCAAATATTCTTGCAAATACTCCACTGAAATATTTCCTATTTTACTTGAAATCTCTCTGGTTCATTCTTCTCTAATAGCCTGGAGAATTTAAGGCTTTTCCTTAACCACTTGACCTGGCATTGTATTGCAGTAATCAATGATCTGTGTCCTGAATTTCTTTTCACTACGCAAGTTCACGTACTCCAAATAACATGTCCCTTCACCTCTGTGTGTGCCACATCCACTCTGTGCTTTCCTGCCTGCTGAGTGTTCTGTTCTATCATGGCTGCATTTTAGTATTTATAAATCCTTTTCCCACACAAGCTGTAGTTCAACACATTACCTATCTGGGCCGCATTTGGAAACTGACAAAAGTTCACGTAGGTTGTTGAGTATGGAGATAAGTTAAGAATTTTAGAGATGGTAATATGAGTAGACATGACAATGAAGGACATTCTTCAACACCACTGGATGTCAGAGGATACAAACTCCATGAGAAAAGGCACTATGTCTCTTTTGTCTCTTGTCTTAGTCCCTATTACAGCGATTATTTCCATTACATATACTCCCATTCCCATTCCTATCATTCATTAATATTAATTGAATTAAAGAATAAATTAAGACAAAGTAGACCATTCAACTAGTTATATACACAAATGAGCTCAGTATAGACTGGAAGCCCAATTAACAGGCAGTTTTTTTTTGTTTTTGTTTTTGTTTTTAGAAAAGGAAAATGACAAGAAAGTAAGCAATGCTAAAGAACTATATAGGAAGAAATGCCTGGACAAATCCTTCAGAGCTCAGCTAAAGCTGTTACTTTTAGGCTTTCCATGAGGTTAAATGTGGGGAGGGATTTATTAAACCTGCTGGCCTACCAAGGACACTATCTTGAAATCCAAATTATATTTATTTTGTTTTAAATGCTGCTCAGATAAAACTGTGGATTTTTCCACTCTCCTCTCACATAGATGTCATCTCTTCTTCCTTTAATTTTTCTACCCCAAAGATTGACTTACTTGTCTTCTCTTGCCTCTCAAACTATAAGATCTTTGAAGGCAAGCTTCATGGCTGATTGATCTTTGCTTTTTGCCTCTTCCTTTTCTCTGCAATGAATGGTTCAGTGCCTGTCCAGTAATATGAGCATAGTCAGTGCTGATTGAGTAGAATGGCTACAGCCCTGAGGAGGAATGAGGTGGAGAGCTCTCACACAATGCATGATTAGAAATGCACCAGAACAAGGCTGTTTCCTAAGGAGACATGCAGTCTGGCTGCAAACTGACCTTCAGTTCTGATGATCTCCTTCTCCCCACACTTTGAACCTGAAAGGGAATATACTACCTTTGATTAGTTTTTAAGGAGGAGTCTCATAAAAAGCATGCTACGTGTGCCAAACCTTTTACATGAAATACAGTGTTACTGATGGCTTTTCATTAGCATTTTATTGGTGTTCTTTAAAACTCTTACTGGACAAAATATTCCAGAGGTTCACCTTCTCTGGCGTATATCATTGCTGTGCCAGACGGTGTTTCATATCTCTGTGAGAATCCCTCTGTCTCTTTATCTTAGCTAGATAGATTTCCCGTGACAAGGTCTCAATGTCACTTCACACACACACACACACACACACACACACAGCTAAGAAAAAATATCATTCAGACTATTACTTGTAAAATAAGCAGAAAAATAATTGCTTAAAATCATGTTGATCTTTATGAAGAGATAACAATGTCCATTTACCCAGTCAATCTCAAAATAATTGAGTGTATTTTATACATAGATAGTGGAAAGCTAAATCCACATCCTTTCAGAGTTTCAGAACTTCCATCACCTCCTTCTTCTAGAAAGCTCAATAATATGGTTGTACAAGTAAATAAGAATTTATTTACATACTTTTATCTGCAGCAGACAATTTTTAAGGCTCTTTAGGAAAAGAAATGCAGTGCCAGTGTCCGGGAAAATAACAGCAATGACAATTCTTGAGTTTCTTCGGATGTTTTGCCACAAGGGTACTGCCAAACAAAATGTACTTGGTTTATTTTACCTCAATCATAGATCCAAATGCAAAATCCTCAAGGGCACCCTGTGCATTTGCATATATCTCTTGAGAATATAAGTGTAAATATTCAAGAGAGGGTTGCTTTGCTCTTCTGATAAAATGGCTGTGGATTTCATACAGATTGAGTTAGAGAGTTGGGGCAATGTGGTCTCAGAAATTAATATAGTTTCACGCAAGCAAAGGAAAGAAAACACTAAAAATCTAGGTTTCAGAGTATATACTGGGTACTAATTTGTAGTACATAGGTTTTGGAAGTACATAATGAATACTTATTCCGTTCCAGGATCTCTGTTACAGAAACTTTCAGAGGTTATCACATGCCACTTCTACACAATCTTGTAAATCCCTTAGCTTGTCACAAGTCTTAAGTAGCTGAAGCAGGTTTTGAATGTAGGAACACTTAACTTCAAATCCCACACCACTGCCTTTTAAATGCATGCTGTGTCTGATTTTATTTTGTTTTTGAAGCTTATGTTAGATAGATTCCCAACATTAAAAAAATAGATCCAATTTCTATTAGATGTTTTTCCTAGTATCAAATGTCATCCTGGCTGGAATATGAAATGTGAAGTATGAACTTATTTCAGCTTTTAATTTTTTTGGCAGATACTTGAATTTACTCAAATGCTGGGCTTTCTCAACTCTACAGATCTAGGTCTGTGGATTTACTAACATTTGGAAATTACCAGTATGTGATAACATATGTATAATGGTAGTATATCATCTACTGCTATTTAGGAATTGCTAATGGGTTGTCCAAACTCATGTAACAGAAGCAGCAGTCATGTATCAGAGCAGCAGTTATCAAAATTTTGCATGCATTGTAATCACTTGAAACTCTGGCTTAAACATAGATAGCTGGGCTCTACCCAGCTGTTTCTACTCAATAGATCTGGAATGGGAACTGAGAATTTGCCTTTTAATAAATTAGGAAGTAATATTGATGTTGCTGATCCAAGGACCAGGTGTCAATAACAACTGATATAGAACATTAAAGGATTGGTTTCAAGAGAACTGTTTTTGTTTTTGTTTTTAACTGGGGTGGGAGGTCAGGGGGATTCAAGAATGAATTGCACAAAATAATCAAAATGCTAAATCTCTTGTGGACATGTAGAAGTTAGACTGTGTGCTGGGACTTTGTTAAGGCCAATGGGAAGAAGTTAGAACATGACCAACTAAGATGACGTGTAAGTGCCTTCTATGCCTGACCTCTGAATGAATGCCATTTATGACAATATATGGGTCTGGTGGCTTGAACATAGGTTTAATTATATCTCAGAGATCCTTAAATTTAGAAACTAGTGCTGAATAGCTACTGGGCCAAAGAGATGCTCAGAATAGGACATTCAATTGTGCAAATGCCTGAATGACCTGTGCTGTTGAAACAAGAACTAAGCAAACTGGTCTCACAGGTAACACGTTAAGAAGATCTTGGCATGGTTTCTGAGCTCTGCTAGGATTCTTTCATGCTCTGAAATCCTGTCAGCACTAATGGGCTTAGGACAGAACAATATAAAATCCAGTCTCCTACTCCACACTTTCCTTATTGTTCCCCCTTAAATTAAGGTCAAGAATACAATACACAAAGTAGATAAAATTATAGGACTTTCCCCCTGCTGGAGTAAGTTCTATTTATTTAAATTCTGGATTGAAAATAAAACATTTGAAATATTTCACTCTATACTTTATTGCTCACTCCCTCTGGCCCTGCCCCTACAAAAAACATCTTTTCAAGGAAACTTATCTCTAGGTTACAGTTCTTCTGTTTCACTTCTTCTCATGTGAGCATAAAAAATAATAAGAAAACAATTCCCAACTTTCAAATACATAACATGAACATGATTATATCTATAAAGTGGCAGAAATGGAACCATAATCTAGGTCTTTAGAGAATTTTCTAGTAATTTTCATAACTGCAATTCCCCAAGGTTTCATGTTTAAGAGAAAAAAAAAATTCATTCAATTCTTCATTTTATTTATTATTTTTTCCAATATTATTTGTTGATTTTCTACTTTTTTTTTCTTCCTGAGGTATTATACCAAATGATCAAGAACACTTGGTGTATAAGACAAAATAGCCATTGGGAGGGTACATGGAATCCATTCCCTCCCTTCCTGCTAACTCTTCCAGCTGCATTTCAAAATAAGACAATAAGATGTTCCTCCAAGTTTTAATCTATAAAATAGCCATTAGAAAGAGCACATCATCCATATTCATAGCTCTTTAAAATGCAGGATACTTCCCAGGATAATATTTGGTATTAATCTTATTTAAGGCATCAATAAATAAGGCAAAAATATGCTATTCAGGTGGGAACATAAAAACAGGTTAAATCAGAGACCCAAACACTGGTGGAGATCTTAACGCACAGGGGCATCCATATGTGTTTTAATGTAGAAATTCTATACTAATCAATAAGAATTCTGATTATAATTTGACCTCCCAATTGCATTTATCTGCATCAAAAAGAATGCCCTGATCAGTCAGTGAGGATAAATATTTCATTTCTTGAAGTTATATTTAGCTATTGTAAATAAATTTTGGGGTTTTTGCATTTCTATCTTTTATCAATTTTGTAAGCCTGAATCACATTACAGAGAGCAACCAACTCACATTGTACCCAAATTAGATTATCTAAACATATACTAGGTGTTTGAACTTGGAATTTGATGAGCACCTGAAGGTGAGTTTTCCCCTTTGTGTACGCATGTGAGTGGTCAGTTCGCAGATCTGAGATGACACACTACTGCCCACTTATGCACCTTCTTCACATTCAAGTCCTTGCAAACAAACTGTTGTAATATACTATGAATATGCTAGAAAATGCTGCTTAAAAATTATTCTTTTGCAACAGAAGGAGTCAGGAAAGCTCTTTTAGAAAGAAACATTTCAACCAACAATAAACCCTAAAGAAGTAATGAAATCCAAGAGAAATTAAGTTATTGAAGAAGTTTCAGGACCCAAACACACAGAGAATTTATGATGTATTGAGAGAAGATAATGACCATGAATAAAAGATAGCAGACAATCAAGGACTAAACCTTTGAATATGCCATATCTAAGAAAGGAGAGAAAGAATAAGAGTTAGTAAAAAACACACAGATGTGGTCAGAAAGGTAAATGTGAAAACGCACACTATAGTAATAAGGAAGATAGAAGGATAAAGAAGTACAAAAAAGGAGTACTTTATATTGACTATAGAAAGTTCTAGACCAAGCAGATCAAAAATGAAAAGGAAAAACAATTCTTAAAAACTGAAAAGCAACTAAAGGGGAGTATATGGCAAATCTCTGTACCTTCCCCTCAGTTTTGCTATGAACCTAAAATTGCTCTAAAAAAATTAAGTCTAAACACACACACACACACACACACACACACACAACAAAAAACAAAAAATCCAGAGTCAACGGCAGTGAGACCACAAGCATCCATGCTTCAGTCTTCAAAAGCAAGTCACTCTCATAAGCTCTATTATTGGACATATCTGTTCAGAGGGAAGACACTCAGACCATGAGACTATCTTGGGAGATACTTTTGGGAAAAGGGATGTGGGCAGCCATGTGAAGTGTAGGCTATTTTATCTTTGTCCATTGCACATGTATTAAATTAATTTCTAATTTAAGATTTTAAAAAAGCAACTACATATGGGAGCTGTAGATAATTGCCGGCATTTGAAAGAAAAAAGTTTCAGTATTTGCTTCTCAAAATATAATACTGAGCTGGCAAGGGTCTTCATATTCTTTGCACTCTTATTACTTTTCCAATCTTAATTGGGAACTGTTGCCCTTCCCTTTATTCATTTTATGACATTGAAATCACCACCACTTTGAAAGTTTTCCAAAAATAATTACATAATATAGTATCAAGTGGAAAAAAAAAGATCTATAGCGAATATTTCACAGCTTCTCTTGGCAACTGTAGTCTCATTATCTCAAGACAGAACTTCATTTACTTTCATAAATGCCTCTCACCCAGCAACTGCATGAAAAAAATCACTTTCTCGTGTATGGTTGATTCCCATTTATAAACTTTTTGAATCCAAATATGGAATATTCTTTGCCAGAGATTAGTATTTTACTTTCCAAGTAAACAGTGAATCAGATTCAGAAAGTATTTCCTATTCAGAGTTGTTTTTCCTGTGAGTGCAGAAAAATAGTCCTCACCATAGCTTTGATTTGCATTCTTGCTTTCTGTCAATAATAGAACTGGATTTGGTGTTCCAAGTTGTTAAAATGTTTATTCTCTAAAAGCTGCAGAATATACTACAACTGGTTCCTGCTGAGGCCGAGAGAGAAATCTGTGGGCCTGGAACACAATCTCAAGCTGTTTTTCTTCTAAGACCAGCCTCCAAGCACTTGAAAAATCCCCTTGAGAGTTTCAATTCCAAATACTGTGGCCTTATTTCTTTTTAAGATTTGTCTCTTGTTTTCTAGGCAGTTTTGCCTGTGATCTTACACCCCACTCTAAGAATGTTATAGCTCTAAATGCTTACAGATAGGTATAAAAGAAAGTCATTGGAACTATCCAGCAATACAATTGGCTTGATGCCAGTTAAGGGTAAGTGGGGTAGGTGGGTGGGTGGTAAGTGGAGCTATAGGCTTGGGTAGGAAAATGTGGGCTACTAGTGAATCCTAAGACAAACTGATGGTTAGGAGAATATCCAGTTGACACTCCCCCACCCAAAAAAAAGAACCTGATAAGAAGAGAGGTGGCAAGTTTGAGCTAAACCAGAGCAGAAAAAGAAAAGATTGCAATAGAATGATGAATAAATACCTTAGTCATTCTGACCTACTGAAGTGCCATATAGATGTAGGAAGTGGTCTTAATTAAGACTATAGTTGGTACATGTTTGCTGGGATGTTTCTACTGAGTGGCTATGCAGGCAGCATCAGGCATCCATATCCTGTAGTTTTGTTTGCATGAGGAACAGGTGATTTGAGACAATTATTGAAGAGAGAGAAGAATATGCAGGGGTGGGAAAGAGGATGTGGAGAATAGTATCTGCCTAACCTGTCTGTTATTATGGGTGGTATTTGAGTTACACAGTGAGAAGAACAGCAGGCAGAACCTGAAGGGTCTCTATTTGTGTATTACCCTGTTAGAACCAAGTACAAGTGGCACTGCTTAGCTTCCCAAGTAAGAAAGTATGACACACTGGGATATAGACACGCATCTGTACATGTTTTCAAGGCTGTCTCTGAACACTTGTGCCCAAATGGCAGCCCTATCATTTTAAATGGGTCTTCACAGTAATGGTAATAATGAAGTACATCGAAGCAATTCCAAAGGCCAAGAAGAAGGAAGCCAGAAGATTAAGGGTGGACAAAGTATTTATCCATGATGGCTATTTCTGGTGGACCAATTCAAGGGTACTTATGAGATACCCTCTGTAGATTCCTGAAAATACTTTGCAATCAGGGTGGAGATTTTGTTATCATGTTGTGATAGGAAAGAGCTTGTGAAATTAAACTACTAAAATCTCCTTCCAACTTTAGACCATTTCTAGCAATCTAAGACAAATGGCAAGTCTATAAAAGTCACTATTAGAATAATATAAAATAAAGTGTCCTTGATCATGAGGTATTTGTTGATAGGTGCCCACCATTTCATCTTAAAGATTTTCCATATCTTAACAACAACTGGTTTGAACCTCAACACTTGTGTTTTCATAACATTGCAGCATTAACAGATCTGACAGATCTGATGAGGACCTGGAATTACATATTTTGCATGAAAATACAGAAATTGTACAACTTTCATTAATAAGATTGATATCCAGTTTTCACTTTTTGTTCTCATTTTGTAAGTCTTTATTATGCTAAATGTGTAAAAGATCTCCAGGCTTTCAGAATAAATTAAATCAATCCTATATTAAAAACTGTCTAAAAAGGGGGAAAAGGAAAAACAGGATTTCAAATATTCTCACCTGGGGTGGTGGAGGGTTAGGATGTCAGGGCAGATGATAAAACACATGAAGGTGGGACACTGTAGAGTGAAGCCCGGTGCTTCAATTCCATCAATTAAGAAAGCTACACTTAAGACAAGTATTAAAGAAGGTAGACTTAAATAAAGAGAATACCTTCACAGCGAAGAACACATAGGCCACCAACAAATCTGGAAGGTGAAATCTACTAACCTAAGTATATTTTTCAAAGTTAGCAGTACCTAGAGGTGTAACAAGTCATCCTCAGAAGAGACTCTATCCTTCCCAGAATGTCTTCCTATTGACTAGAGAGAGGAGCTCAATCTTATGTGTGTGGCATTTTCTTCGGGAGAGAGATTGGGTGTTATGGAAGAGGCTAGGGCACAGACTGTGATCACAAAATGAATTTGGTTTGATGCTTTGACATGTTCTTTGTGCAGGACTAGTGTGATATCTTCTTAATATTTTCCCTGAAAATTCTTATCAATGTTACTTGCAAGTTTAAGTTATTCAGATAAAATCCAGAAGGTAGTAACTAGTGAAGTTCTTCTTGTAAGCCATCCAAGATACTTTGTGAGTTTAGTCAGGGTATAAACCAATCAGTCAATCAATCCTAAATTTTGTTTCTTTTGCCACAAATATTGGATACATTATTAAATTAATGTGGTATTAAATTTAACGTGAAAGGCATTCAGAGAAAATGTGTATTGATTAGAACAAAACAACTAGTTCTACTTGGTGAATAAAACAATTTATAAAGACTGATAACAAAAGAAGAACAAATGGCTTTAGACAGCTCAATGCACAAAACTTATAAGTTCACACTTCATGAATATTAGAACCAATAGATTTATTTAAGAATGTCAAGGAGGAATTAGAATTGAAAAATACAGAAACAGATAAAGAGCAACAATGCTAGAGAATTTTGCTGTGGTTAATGAAGACAAGTTAAAACATGGAAAACTTGTTTAGATAAAGCAGAAGAACGTATAACACAAGCATTAGTGTTACTACTTGTTAAAATAAAATCAGGCATCCCAAGAGTTAAAGTAAACTTCTCCCCACAACAACACACACATTTCCTCTAGTATTTTAAAGGTATTTTTCTTTTTCTTTTTTTTCAAATGTAGCCTAGAATGAGTTTATTGAAAGTCTTATTTTACTTGCATTTTCTGAATTTTTGAAATTGCTCTTTTTTTCTGTAAAGTCTGGGAATCATAGTACATAAAATTGTTTAAGTAAGTAGATGAAATTCTTCTTCCAGACGATGAAAATGCTATCATATATGTAAGGGAAGAATCTTGTTTTGTGTAATCCTAAAGATAATCAATTGCAATGGGTGGGGCCTATGAGGAAAAGGATTTCGCAAATATTAGAGATGTAGTTTTTGTTTGCTCTTCTAAAATATACCTTTCCTGTTTTTTCTTTTTTAACAACTTTATTGGAGTATAATTGCTTTACAATGGTGTGTTAGTTTCTGCTTTATAACAAAGTGAATCAGTTATACACATACATATGTTCCCATATCTCTTCCCTCTTGCATTTCCCTCCGTCCCACCCTCACTATCCCACCCCTCTAGATGGTCACAAAGCACCGAGCTGATCTCCCTGTGCTATGCAGCTGCTTCCCACTAGCTATCTATTTTATATTTGGTAGTGTATATATGTCCATGCCACTCTCTCACACTGTCACATCTTACCCCTCCCCCTCCCCATATCCTCAAGTCCATTATCTAGTATGTCTGTGTCTTTATTCCCGTCTTGCCACTAGGTTCTTCATGACCTTTTTTTTTTTTTTCCTTAGATTCCATATATATGTGTTAGCATACTGTATTTGTTTTTTCTCTTTCTGACTTACTTCACTCTGTATGACAGACTCTAACTCCATCCACCTCACTAGAAATAACTCCATTTCATTTCTTTTTATGGCTGAGTAATATTCCATTGTATATATGTGCCACATCTTCTTTATCCATTCATCCGATGATGGGCACTTAGGTTGCTTCCATGTCCTGGCTATTGTAAATACAGCTGCAATGAACATTTTGGTACATGACTCTTTTTGAATTATGGTTTTCTCAGGGTATATGCCCAGTAGTGGGATTGCTGGGTCATATGGTAGTTCTATTTGTAGTTTTTTAAGGAACCTCCATACTGTTCTCCATAGTGGCTGTATCAATTTGCATTCCCACCAACAGTGCAAGAGTCTTCCCTTTTCTCCACACCCTCTCCAGCATTTATTGTTTCTAGATTTTTTGATGATGGCCATTCTGACTGGTGTGAGATGATTTCTCATTGTAGTTTTGATTTGCATTTCTCTAATGATTAATGATGTTGAGCATTCTTTCATGTGTCTGTTGGCAATCTGCATATCTTCTTTGGAGAAATGTCTATTTAGGTCTTCTGCCCATTTTTGGATTGGGTTGTTTGTTTTTTTGTTATTGAGCTGCATGAGCTGCTTGTAAATCTTGGAGATTAATCCTTTGTCAGTTGCTTCATTTGTAAATATTTTCTCCCATTCTGAGGGTTGTCTTTTGGTCTTGTTTATGGTTTCCTTTGCTTTGCAAAAGCTTTTAAGTTTCATTAGGTCCCATTTGTTTATTTGTGTGTTTATTTCCATTTCTCTAGGAGTTGGGTCAAAAAGGATCTTGCTGTGATTTATGTCATAGAGTGTTCTGCCTATGTTTTCCTCTAGGAGTTTGATAGTGTCTGGCCTTACATTTAGGTCTTTAATCCATTTTGAGTTTATTTTTGTGTATGGTGTTAGGGAGTGTTCTAATTTCATACTTTTACATGTACCTGTCCAGTTTTCCCAGCACCACTTATTGAAGAGGCTGTCTTTTCTCCACTGTATATGCTTGCCCCCTTTATCAAAGATAAGGTGACCATATGTGTGTGGGTTTATCTCTGGGCTTTCTATCCTTTTCCATTGATCTATGTTTCTGTTTTTGTGCCAGTACCAAACTGTCTTGATCACTGTAGCTTTGTAATATAGTCTGAAGTCAGGGAGCCTGATTCCTCCAGCTCCATTTTTCGTTCTCAAGATTGCTTTGGCTATTCGGGGTTTTTGTGTTTCCATACAAATTGTGAAATTTTTTGTTCTAGTTCTGTGAAAAATGCCAGTGGTAGTTTGATAGGGATTGCATTGAATCTGTAGATTGCTTTGGATAGTATAGTCATTTTCACAATGTTGATCCTTCCAATCCAAGAACATGGTATATCTCTCCATCTAGTTGTATCATCTTTAATTTCTTTCATCAGTGTCTTATAATTTTCTGCATACAGGTCTTTTGTCTCCTTAGGTAGGGTTATTCCTAGATATTTTATTCTTTTTGTTACAATGGTAAACGGCAGTGTTTTCTTAATTTCGCTTTCAGAATTTTCATCATTAGTATATAGAAATGCAAGAGATTTCTGTGCATTAATTTTGTATCCTGCTACTTTACCAAATTCATTGATTAGCTCTAGGAGTTTTCTGGTAGCATCTTTAGGATTCTCTATGTATAGTATCATATCATCTGCAAACAGTGACAGCTTTACTTCTTCTTTTCTGATTTGGATTCCCTTTATTTCTTTTTCTTCTCTGATTGCTGTGGCTAACACTTCCAAAACTATGTTGAATAATAGTGGTGAGAATGGACAACCTTGTCTTGTTCCTGTTCTTAGTGGAAATGGTTTTAGTTTTTCACCTTTAAGGACAATGTTGGCTGTTGGTTTGTCATATATGGCCTTTATTATGTTGAGGCAAGTTCCCTCTATGCCTACTTTCTGCAGGGCTTTTATCATAAATGGGTGGTGAATTTTGTCGAAAGCTTTCTCTGCATCTATTGAGATGATCATATGGTTTTTCTCCTTCAATTTATTAATATGATGTATCACGTAGATTGATTTGCGTATATTGAAGAATCCTTGCCTTCCTGGAATAAACCCCACTTGATCATGGTGTATGATCCTTTTAATGTGCTGTTGGATTCAGTTTGCTAGTATTTTGTTGAGAATTTTTGCATCTATGTTCATCAGTGATATTGGCCTGTAGTTTTCTTTCTTTGTGACATATTTTTCTGGTTTTGGTATCAGGGTGATGGTAGCCTCATAGAATGAGTTGGGGAGTGTTCCTCCCTCTGCAATATTTTGGAAGAGTTTGAGAAGGATAGGTGTTAGCTCTTCTCTAAATGTTTGATAGAATTCGCCTGTGAAGCCATCTGGTCCTGCGCTTTTGTTTGTTGTAAGATTTTTAATCACAGTTTCAATTTCAGTGCTGTGATTGGTCTGTTCATATTTTGTATTTTTTCCTGGTTCTGTCTCGGCAGGTTGTGCATTTCTAAGTATTTGTCCATTTCTACCAGGTTGTCCATTTTATTGGCATAGAGTTGCTTGTAGTAATCTCGCATGATCGTTTGTATTTCTGCAGTGTCAGTGGTTACTTCTCCTTTTTCATTTCTAATTCTATTGATTTGAGTCTTCTCCCTTTTTCTCTTGATGAGTCTGGCTAATGGTTTATCAATTTTGTTTATCTTCTCAAAGAACCAGCTTTTAGTTTTATTGATCTTTGCTATTGTCTCCTTCATTTCTTTTTCATTTATTTCTGATCTGATATTTATGATTTCTTTCCTTCTGCTAGCTTTGGGGTTTTTTTGTTCTTCTTTCTCTAATTGCTTTAGGTGCAAGGTTAGGTTGTTTATTCTAGATGTTTCCTGTTTCTTGAGGTAGGCTTGTATTGCTATAGACTTCCCTCTTAGAACTGCTTTTGCTTAATCCCATAGGTTTTGGGTTGTCGTGTCTCCATTGTCATTTGTTTCTAGGTATTTTTTGATTTCCCCTTTGATTTCTTCAGTGATCACTTCGTTATTAAGTAGTGTATTGTGTAGCCTCCATGTGTTTGTATTTTTTACTGATCTTTTCCTGTAATTGATATCTAGCCTCATAGCATTGTGGTCGGAAAAGATACTTGATAGAATTTCAATTTTCTTAAATTTACCAAGGCTTGATTTGTGACTCAAGATATGATCTATCCTGGAGAATGTTGCATGAGCACTTGAGAAAAATGTATATTCTGTTGTTTTTGGGTGGAATGTCTTATAAATAACAATTAAGTCTATCTTGTTTAATGTATCATTTAAAGCTTGTGTTTCCTTATTTATTTTCATTTTGGATGATCTGTCCATTGGTGAAAGTGGGGTGTTAAAGTCCCCTACTATGATTGTGTTACTGTCAATTTCCCCTTTTATGGCTGTTAGTATTTGCCTTATGTATTGAGGTGCTCCTATGTTAGGTGCATAAATATTTACAATTGTTATACCTTCTTCTTGGATCGATCCCTTGTTCATTATATAGTGTCCTTCTTTGTCTCTTGTAATAGTGTTATTTTAAAGTCTATTTTGTCTGATATGAGGATTTCTACTCCAGCTTTCTTTTGATTTCCATTTGCATGGAATATCTTTTTCCATCCCCTCACTTTCAGTCTGTATGTGTCCCTAGGTGTGAAGTACGTCTCTTGTAGACAGCATATATATGGGTCTTGTTTTGTATCCATTCAGCCAGTCTGTGTCTTTTAGTGGGAGCATTTAATCCATTTACATTTAAGGTAATTATCAATATGTATGTTCCTATTCCCATTTTCTTAAATGTTTTGGGTTTGTTATTGTAGGTGTTTTCCTTCTCTTGTGTTTCTTGCCTAGAGAAGTTCCTTTAGCATTTGTTGTAAAGCTGGTTTGGTGGTGCTGAACTCTCTCAGCTTTTGCTTGTCTGTAAAGCTTTTAATTTCTCCATCAAATCTGAATGAGATCCTTGCTGGTAGAGTAATCTTGGTTGTAGGTTTTTCTCCTTCATCACTTTAAGTATATCCTGCCACTCCCTTCTGGCTTGCAGAGTTTCTGCTGAAAGATCAGCTGTTAACCTTATGGGGATTCCCTTGTGTGTTATTTGTTGTTTTTCCCTTGCTGCTTTTAATATGTTTTCTTTACATTTAAGTTTTGATAGTTTGATTAATATGTGTCTTGGCGTGTTTCTCCTTGGATTTATCCTGTATGGGACTCTCTGTGCTTCCAGGAATTGATTAACTATTTCCTTTCCCATATTAGGGAAGTTTTCAACTATAATCTCTTCAAATATTTTCTCAGTCCCTTTCTTTTTCTCTTCTTCTTCTGGGACCCCTATAATTCGAATGTTGGTGCATTTAATGTTGTCCCAGAGGTTTCTGAGACTGTCCTCAGTTCTTTTCATTCTTTTTTCTTTATTCTGCTCTGCAGTAGTTATTTCCACTATTTTATCTCCAGGTTACTTACCCGTTCTTCTGCCTCAGTTATTCTGCTATTGATCCCTTCTAGAGTATTTTTAATTTCATTTATTGTGTTTTTAATCGTTGCTTGGTTCCTCTTTAGTTCTTCTACGTCCTTGTTAAATGTTTCTTGCATTTTGTCTATTCTATTTCCAAGATTTTGGATCATCTTTACTATCATTATTCTGAATTCTTTTCCAGGTAGACTGCCTATTTCCTCTTCATTTGTTAGGTCTGGTGTGTTTTGACCCTGCTCCTTCATCTGCTGTGTGTTTTTCTGTCTTCTTATTTTGCTTATCTTACTGTGTTTGGGGTCTCCTTTTCACAGGCTGCAGGTTCGTAGTTCCTGTTGTTTTTGGTATCTGTCCCCAGTGGCTAAGGTTGGTTCAGTGGGTTGAGTAGGCTTCCTGGTGGAGGGGACTAGTGCCTGTGTTCTGGTGGATGAGGCTGGATCTTGTCTTTCTGGTGGGCATGTCCACGTCTGGTGGTGTGATTTGGAGTGTCTGTGGCCTTATGATTTTAGGCAGCCTGTCTGCTAATGGATGGGCCTGTGTTCCTGTCTTGCTAGTTGTTTGGCATAGGGTGTCCAGCACTGTAGCTTGCTGGTCGTTGAGTGAAGCTGGGTCTTGATGTTGAGATGGAGATCTCTGAGAGATTTTCACCATTTGATATTACGTGGAGCTGGGACGTCTCTTGTGGACCAGTGTCCTGAAGTTGGCTCTCCCACCTCAGAGGCACAGCCCTGATGCCTGGCTGGAGCACCAAGAGCCTTTCATCCACATGACTCAGAATAAAAGGGAGAAAAAATAGAAAGAAAGAAAGAAAGAAAGAAAGAAAGAAAGAGGATATAATAAAATAAAATAAAATAAAATAAAGCTATTATAATACAAAATAAGAAAAAAATTATCAAGAAAAAATTTATTAAGAAAGTTTTTTTAATTTTTAAAAATAAATTTATTAATTTTTTATAATAAAAAATAAGAAAAAAATTATTAAGAAAAAAATTATTAAGGAAAAATTTTTTAATTTTAAATTAAAAAATAAGAAAAAACATTAAGAAAAAATTTTTTTTAAATTTTTTAAAATAAAAAATAAGGAAAAAATTACTAAGAAAAAATTTATTAAGAAAAAAGTTTGTATAAGTAAAAAAAAAAAAAAAAAAAAAAAAAAGGACCGACTGAACCCTAGGACAAATGGTGAAAGCAAAGCTATACAGACAAAATCTCACCCAGAAGCATACACATATACACTCACAAAAAAAAGGAAAAGGGGAAAAATTAATATATCCTGCTCCCAAAGTCCACCTCCTGAATTTGGGATGATTCGTTGTCTATTCAGGTATTCAACAGATGCAGGTATATCAATTTGATTGTGGAGCTTTAATCCGCTGCTTCTGAGGCTGCTGGGAGAAATTTCTCTTTCTCTTCTTTGTTCCAACAGCTCCTGTGGTTCAGCGTTGGATTTGGACCTGCCTCTGCGTGTAGGTCGCCTGAGGGCTTCTGTTCTTCGCTCACACAGGACGGGATTAAAGGAGCATCTGCTTCGGGGGCTCTGGCTCACTCAGGCCGCGGGGAGGGAGGGGTACGGATGTGGGGCGAGCCTGCGGTGGCAAAGGCCGGCATGACGTTGCAGCAGCCTGAGGTGCGCCGTATGTTCCCCCGGGGAAGTTGTCCTCGGATCACGGAAGACTGGTAGTGACGGGCTGCACAGGCTCCTGGGAGGGGCGGTGTGGGTAGTGACCTGTGCTTGCACACAGGCTTCTTGGTGGCGGCAGCAGCAGCCTTAGCGTCTCATGCCCATCTCTGGGGTCCGCGCTGATCTCCGCGGCTCGTGCCCATCTCTGGAGCTCCTTTAAGCAGCGCTCTTAATCCCCTCTCCTCGCGCACCACTAAACAAAGAGGGAAGAAAAAGTCTCTTGCCTCTTTGGAAGCTGCAGACTTTTTCCCGGACTCCCTCCTGGCTAGCCGTGGTGCACTAGCCCCCTTCAGGCTGTGTTCATGCCGCCAACCCCAGTCCTCTCCCTGCGATTCGACCGAAGCCCGAGCCTCAGCTCCCAGACCCTGCCCGCCCCGGCGGGTGAGCAGACAAGCCTCTCGGCCTGGTGAGTGCTGCTCGGCGCCGAGCCTCTGTGCAGGAATCTATCCGCTTTGCCTTCCGCACCCCTGTTGCTGCGCTCTCCTCCGTGGCTCCGAAGCTTCCCCCCTCTGCCACCCGCAGTCTCCACCCACGAAGGGGCTTCCTAGTATGTGGAAACCTTTCATCCTTCACAGTTCCCTCCCACTGGTGCAGGTCCCATCCCTATTCTTTTGTCTCTGTTATTTCTTTTTTCTTTTGCCCTACCCAGGTACGTGGGGAGTTTCTTGCCTTTTGGGAGGTCTGACGTCTTCTGCCAGCGTTCAGTGGGTTTTCTGTAGGAGCAGTTCCATGTGTAGGTGTATTTCTAATGTATCTGTGGGAAGGAAGGTGATCTCCGCGTCTTACTCTTCCACCATCTTGCCCCCCTCCTCCACCTTTCCTGTTTTTATCATCATCATATATGTTCATTGACTAAATAGGTAACAGAAGAAACAATTCAAAGAAATAAATAAATAACTTTATTTCCTAGCATCCTGTTCAATGGTGTCTCAGCAAACTGGTTGTCTGGAGAAAAAAAATAATATTTTGTATTATTTTTCAATTTCTGTGATGGAAATACTCTCAGTATGACCAATTTCTAGTTCACAATAGTTTAACAACCAGCTCACAAACTTTCTGAAAGTTTAGCAATTAGTTCATCTGAGCTGATATAATCCAACTCCAGCTCACCACTGTGTATATGAGCACTTTGTTGAACACCCTTTCAGAAATCACACAATGCTTTTATGAAAATGAAAAGAATGAGTAGATAGCTATGTTGGTAAATAAATAGAATTAGAAAATAATTTTGTAAGAAAGGGCACCACATTTTTTATTGCTTAATTTTTGAAAAAGACAAACATGGAGGAATTAGTAAAATTCAGATTACTATTTGTTAACCATGAGAGGAATGCTGCCTAAAATTAATACGTAAAATTAGGAAAAGACATTCTGAAAATGATTAACCTTTTGAAGTCATCATTTTTTAAATGTCCAAATTATTAAACAAAATGGACTGCTTTTCTTAAATGAGCAAAGTTTTTAGAATTTTTATAGTCCTTCCCCAATTTTTATATTTTCTTCTCCAATGATAATTCTTTAAATTATTGAATATTGTTGCTATAATTATGTGACATCTATGCTCATTAACAATGATTTTATAATAATTTCTCCATTCCTGGATTTTTAAAAAATTTATTTTAATTAATCTATTTGTTTCCTGGATTTTATCACTGAGTTTTATTTTTCCTGAGTTTTATTTTACTTTATTTTTATTCAAAAAAGGATGAAGTATAATTGTTGCTTTTATACTTGAATGATACTTAAGGAGAATTAATATGTTTTCTTCATATTTTCATTTCCCCAGAATTTTGTAGACAACATATATGTGATCTTCTAATACTGAAAATCCCTATGATATATTGATATGAATATTTAAAAGGAAAATTTTCAGTTCTCTTTTTCCTGATACTCAAGTTTCTATCACTAAAAGCATTCCACAAAAATAGAGCATGTCTCCATCCCATGAAGTTTGGCTTATATCCCCACTCATCAATATGCCTGAGCAGATAACAAGTCCGGACAGTCTTAATCATTATATAGCATGGAGAGGTTTCATTTCATAAGGTATCCCATGGTATTGGCAAGTTCTACTTCAATATATAAACATTTTTTTAAAAGTGAAAATTTTCAGCATATTTGTCAGTCAACATCTTTCCTTAGTGCACCTGGTCATACTAGTGTGGGAGTGTTGCTCACGGAACATGAGAATAAAAGCAGACAATCCTTTTCTTTTTTTTTTTTTTTAATTAATTTTTATCGGAGTAGAGTTGTTTTACAATGTTGTGTTAGTTTCTGCTGTACAGCAAAGTGAATCAGCTATACGTATACATATATCTACTCTTTTTTGGATTTCCTTCCCATTTAGGTCAACATAGAGCATTTAGTAGAGTTCTCTGTGCTATACAGCAGGTTCTCATTAGTTATCTATTTTATACATAGTAGTGTATATATGTCAATCCCAATCTCCCAATTCATCCCACCCGCCCTTTTTCCCCTTGATATCTACACGTTTGTTCTTATGAGCAGACAATCCTTTACCACATCGGAATCTTTTTCTTTCTTTGGCTATCACTTTTCAAAGTGCATAAGACCTCTCCCATTTCCAGGTTCTCTCTTGCCAGTTAATGTTTGAATTAGTTTAATTACTGTTTTGTATACTAATTAATTTAATTACTATAATTTTAAAACTATTTTGTTCAGCCATCTTTAAAAATGTATTTTAAACAAATAAAACTGTCCTTCAATGTGATCGCATGACAAAAAATGATAGGCATGTAACTTGAACATGTCTTTGCTTTATGCATGTGCTCCATTGTGCCGTTGGACTTTACTCAGAAAACACAAGTTCTAGAATAAGATTATTGACAATTTCGAGACAGTGTACAAATATAAATGAGGAAGGAAGAAGAATAGAAAAATGAATTAACAAATTTAGATAAAAGTAGGAAAAGTCAGGAAAGGTGAAATAAAGACACAAATAACAGTGTTTTAAATAGAGCACACAAAAACTGTAGAAATATGTTCAAATTTATCAGGAATCAAAAATAAGTTGACTATATTTACCTGATAAAAGCTAATGCTTTTTACATTGCATAAGAAAAATAAATGCAACTATGTAATATGCATAACTAAAACACATTAAATATAACAACTATTAATAGACATATCTAAAACAATAAACAATGCTAAAAATATTAACTCTCTGGCCCTTTATAGAAAGTTTAGCTATCCTGAGTTTTGATCTTTAGGAGAAAATCTAGAAGAATATCACGATGATATCAGAGTAGAGATGGATTTATCTTAAAAGCCTCAATTTTATAAAACATTTTTTAAAGGAGTGAAAATGTGACTACATTAACAACAGTCAAAATCTTTGTAGGACAATGGGGTAAACAAAGATAAAAGATAAGTCAAATGCTTAAATGAGATATGTGCAATACACATAACTGACAAAGGATTAGTAGCCAGAACATACATAGAGTTTCTATGTCATCAATAAAAAGCAAAGAACTGAAAAAGACACTGGATAACTGACATGAAGGGCTTTCAAAGAAATAGATGGCCAATAAATATATGAAGAAATGTCCATCCTCACTAATAAGTAGAGAAGTGAATATTAAACTATGTTACTATTGATCACCATTAGACTGGCCAAAAAATTAAAAATTTGATAAATAGACATTCTAGTAAGAATGTGGAAAAGGAAACTCTCATGCCCTACTAACACAAGTATAAAGTGCTAAAATTTGAAGAGCAATTTATCAATGTACGTTCGATTGAATGAATATTTGCACTCTGATCCTGCAATTCCATTTCTAGAGGTACTTAACCTAGAAAAACTATGACAAAGGTCTAAAGGGAAACATGCTCAAAGCCATTTATTGAAGCACTAGTAGTAGTAGCAAAGTAAAGAAATGGAACCAATTTAATATCAATATAATAATGTATATGTAGTATGTGAATATAATAGAATTTCATAACTATAGTGCTCAAAATTAATAATCTAATCTCATACATATCTACAAGCATAAATCTCAAAAGCAAAATATTGAGGAAAAAAAGCAAGGTACAATGGCATTTGTGATGCTCCATGAACACAGAATTCTGTTGAACCCAGGGCGCATGGAATATCAGTGAGACTCAGAGCAAACACAAGATAAACATGTTACGTCTACCACTTAGTAACCAGGGGTGCTGACAGCCCCAAAGGTCCATGCTTTCCATTCAAATCTAAACTGTATTCTAACACGAAAAGAAGACATTCTAAGATACATACATTATCAAGAAATCTATCATATATTCTCTTGAATTTGTGTTACTTTCCTGTATTAGCCAAACATTTACAGAGGAAATGATGACAATAGAAAAGGGAAAATTAGGGCAACCCATATTTCCTTTTCCATTCAGTTCCTCCATACTTATCAACAAGCTGAAAGTTTCAGAGAGTTGGTAGAAAGTGTGTGCATCAGTCGTTGAATAAAAACAACTGAGGTCGTTTTGTTCAGAGTTTTCAGTGTTCCAGAAAGAATGAAATCCATATGCAAGTGTAAGCTATGAAATATAAATTGTATCATTTTGGTGAATTCTCATGTGAATTAAATGCTCTTATATTTGCATTTAAATCTGACATTGCACACTATAAAGATGAACAGAAATTTCACTAAAAATTAAAATGTTTTATTCTGACTTTTCTTGGAATGACATTAAATAAATGACTGTAAAAACATATTTGTAGCCTCAATAAACAAATATACCATATTTCAAAAGAATGATTTTATCTCTTTAATATTTTAATAACATGCATAGTCCCCCAAAGTATGGAATGATTATACAGAAACCCAAGAGAGGAACTTACATAGCAAATACTAGACCTTAAGTGTTACCATTTGGGTAAAGTTTGGACTATAATTAAATATCATATGCTCTGCATATTGTTATTTAAAACCTTTTTGAAGTTATAGAGTTATTGTTAGTGATTGAGTTCGTTTGGAGGATTAGCCTTAATGTTTGAATTGCTTTCCTCATAGACTGAAATAATTTAAATATTTTAAGGCCATTTTTCATAATTTAAAATACCTCTTGAAACTCAATCTGATATAAATAAGAAGCTATCTGATTATTTACAGTTTATTTACACTATTTGGTAGGTAAAAGAACAGATGTGCATTAAATACATATCTACTGAATACATTCTATGAATCTAACAATATGCATGGGGTCATAAATAAGTTATGGGAGTCATAAGTATGAAACTAGTTGGCAACTTCTAACATGACATATATAACATTGAGTAACTGTACAAAATTGTATATACTACTTACAAAAGAGCGGTAGAATTATTAAGTGATGTGAGAATTCAAAGAGGTTTGAAAAAGATGTGAGTAATTAAGGACATTAAATCCAGTGATTTGAATTTATAATACATCTGGAGTTTTCTGATTTAATGAAGTTGCACTCTCACAATTTTCTAATAGTGGGACACTGAGATTACTTTTATGATTGCAGCTTTGCTAATTGTTCTAAATACACTGACTGAGCTCCTTGAAAACAACTTAGAGAGATTTATTAAGACTGTATAAAAAACATGCATTTATGTGAAGCGGGTTTGGGCAAACGATGAGGGTTGGATCAGTCCAAAGACGGCAGGACTAAAAATCTAGGTGTTGTAAAGTTTCAAGTTAAGTTTGTGAATTAGGACATAGAATCTATATTAGGAGTTGAAAACTCTAGCCCAGGCATGGGAACATGAGTGTGAAATTAACTTTCAGTCAGCTTATAAGACAAGAGGACATGTGAAGAACATTAACAAAAGATTTTAGCCATTTTAGAGGTTCAGGGATTCTTATAAAACAGAGATGGGAAACCAACGAGTGGATCTACAATAGCTCAGTCACACTACATTAGTAATTAGTGCCAAAATGTAGTTAAAGAAAGGGAGGTAACTGAGGGGAAGAGACAGGACTGAAACTAGAGCAGAGAGTCCCTCAATTACCAGGTTAGGAAAGATAGGCAGGATCTGCATTAGAGGGCAGTGAAATTGACAATTTGGATAACTCATAATAAATTTGGAGTACTTATTTTCTCCATGTGCCTGAGTCTAGGTTGCAAAGCAGGATCAAGAGCCAGAGTTGTAACTAGCTCAATTTTGCAATTGAATGGTATGAGACAAGAGAATAAAACTTAATTGGCATTGGGAAGAAACTAAGAGGCCTTTAGATGACAACTATCCAAGGAGTTGTGAGGTTGATTTGCTGAAATCCTTGGAGATTAATTATGAAAACCTTCATTATGAACCATAAGAGAGGTTTGGATGTTTGGCAGACTGTGCAAGTCAAGAATGCGATGTCTAATATGCAGAATACATAACGCATTGGAGCACTCTTAGAGATGGGTCATGAACATAAAATTTGTCTACTGCTACAGTAATCCAGTGGAACAAATCAGGATGTTCAGAAGGGGATGGACATGAGATTAGGGTAGATAGGAAATATTGACATTTTACAGATTTTAAGAAATTTACTTAACTATCTGTATGAATAAGATTTGTCAAATTTTATCTGCCTTTAAACTTTTCTATCTCTAGCCATTTCTAAGAATGCCTGTGGGTTGGGCAAGGCATCTATCCACATTATAGGATCTTCTTGAATGACAAGTGAAGGCTTATAAAAAGTGAAGTGTGATGTCATCCATTACCAAAATATTGATTCCATTTAGATTATAAAATAATTCAGACATTCAGTGAAAAGGACAGACAACATAAAGATTAAAGTTTGATGGCCATTCTGTCTTCATATGTCACACCAAAGTATTACTTATCCTTGACTGACAAACTAGAGACTGAACTGGTTAGAAAGGTTCTAGATATTCTGCAATCAGGTGAAAAATTTACATGTAATCTTAGGACCAACTCTCGTCTAGGAGTCTTTTTTTTTTTTTTTTAATTTATTCATTTATTTATTGCCTGTGTTTGGTCTTCCTTGCTGCGCGCGGGCTCTCTCTAGTTGCCGCGAGCGGGAGCTACTCTTCGTTGTGGTGCGCAGGCCTCCCATTGTGGTGGCCTCTCCTGTTGCAGAGCACGGGCTCTAGGCATGCAGGTTTCAGTAGTTGCGGCATGCGGGCTCAGTAGTTGTGGCTCACGGGCTCCAGAGCGCAGGCTCAGCAGCTGCAGTGCACGGGCTTAGCTGCTCTGCGCATGTGGGATCTTCCCGGACCAGGTCTCGAACCCATGTTCCCTGCATTGGCAGGCGGGCTCCCAACCACTGCGCCACCAGGGAAGCCCCTAGGAGTTTTAAAACAAAACTAGTTGGTACTCCATCAGCAGATCTGACCTTTGTGATGTTATGTCTTAAGCATCATCATGTAGTATGTTATCCAGACTATGAAACATGTGGTGACTCCTAAGGATGGAAGAAATGAGAACAATATACTCGATCTAAGCTATAATTAAATTACAAATTTTAAAAGAGAATTACTAGTGGATGTTACATTTGCTTTTAATCAAATCTAAAGAAAATAAGAGTTATGTTTTACATGCATCTTTAACAGTTTAGCAAGACTAAAATTAATTTTTAACAAGCTGGGTAGATCAGTTGTAGGTTTCTATGGTGTGATTAAAATGTTTGTAACTCTTTAATGGATGGAGTTGGCTCTGTCAATAAAATTGACAAGCTTTTCAGTGACTTCCTGCAAATGTACTATTATTGACAATAAAGACAACCAAAGCCAACAACCTTCAAAGGGCTTAAGTAGCTTATACCCTACAGGACATCTGGGTTGGCACTGGCAATATTAAATGTCCCAATCTTATCTTGCGAAAAACATATCATATCTTGAAGTTTGATTTCACATTTTTTCTCTCTGAGACTGATTATAAGATAGAGATTATGCTTACCTTAGCCATAAGCATAATCAATTTTCAAAAGACACAGAGGCAGACTTTCTGAAAGGAATCAGTGCCATCAGTAAAGTGATTTTAGAAAATGTGGGCTTAAAAACAAGAAGCACAAGAAGCACAAAGGTGTTGAATCCATGTGGGCAGAATATCTAGATTTAAAGTGGTATTTTAAATCAAATTGCTACCCAATGATTATAATTTTTTTAGTAGTAATGGGTGCAAATTATGTGATTTTGCCTTGTATGGTTTAAGAGATATGTATGGGTGCCGAGTTGACAAGGGATGGACTTGTCAAGATTAATTTTATGTGTCAGCTTGGCTGGGCCACACTGCCCAGATACGTGGTCGAACATTCTGAATGTTTCTCTGTGAGTGTTTTTGGATGAGATTGATTTTTGAATTGGTAGACTTTAAGTAGATTGCCCTCCATAATGTGAGAGAGCTTCATCCAATCAAATGAAGTTCTGAATAAAACAAAAGACTGATCTCCCCGAAGCAAGAGGGGATTCTACCAGCAGACATCGCTTGGACTTGTGCTGGATCACTGTCCCTTCCTTGGTTTCCAGACTGCTGACCACCCTGTAGATTTTGGATTTGCCAATTTCTGTAATCACATGAGTCTATGAATGTATACACACACACACACACTAACACTTATACCTCCTATTAGTTCTGTTTCTCTGGAGAACTCTGACTAATACAGGTGGGCGCTTAGTCAAGGAACAAGTTTGCCAAATAGAGGGAGCAAATGTTTGAAGAATTTGAAATTATGTAAAATTTGGGTAGGTGTAACTTTATTTATGCAACAATTTATAATAGTAATTTTGACATTATTTAAATAGCCAAAACTAGAAATGTGTCTTAATAAAATATGGTAGTTTCATATAATTTAAACTAATAAACAATCAAGGAATGATGTTAGAGTTACATGAATATTGACCTCTATATAAACTTACCATTGTGATTTGGGATGGTTTAATTTTTTAAATTTGCTATTACTGTGTTTTTTCTCTTACAGTGATTATAAATTACTGGTTTAAATAACTTTAATTAAATAAAAGCAAAAAAGAGTCCTATAAAATGATCCTTTATATTTGTATGTTGTTTTCAAATTTTACTAATTACTTGCAATCTCTATTTGCTCCTGTCATGAGGCTACATACATTGTGCCTTTTGTCAAAAATTTTTCCTACCTGTATTTCCAGCACTAAAATAAAGCAGCCTGAAGGTGATGAAGTCAATTTTGTTTTGTCTGTGAAATTATGAAAAATCAAAGAAAATTGTCACCAGCATTAAGAGAAATAAACTTTATAAATTTTTAATTAACAATCTGCTCTTATCAAAATCAAATTTTTTACCCAAGAGATCTATACAATTACATTAATTGACACATATAATGACTATATTTAATTTAACATAAAGTGATTTTAGTAAAATATTTCAATGTAAAACAATAAAAAACTTGCATACAAATATTCATATTAAACACTTTTAAACTGGAATCAGAAAAAAAAATGCATAGACCAATCAGGGGAAAGAATGACAGGTTTATTTCCTGCCTTGATACTTGTATTATTTGTGGCAATATCAATTTCTTCAATACTTCTTTCCCAATATATTTGAACAGAACTCCAGGGAGATGTATACCACTAGGAGCTATATTTGTATTTGAAGATTAGTCAGTTTACCTAAACTTCTTGTTTTGACACTCTGGCCCTGACATATTTTCCACAATATGTTTGTCAGCTCTCCTTACATTCAATCCAAGCCTGACTCTTCAACCACCCTCCCTGTACTTCCCACGCTCCCGTTCATTGTTCATTCCCTCCAATGAAAGACATGCTTTGTATGTATGTAATCTAGATAATACCAGAGAATCTCTACCCTCCAAAATCTATACAGTATTAAAACCCTTTCTGTTCCCACTCCTGTTCAATTTTCAGCTTTCGCTAGCCACTTCTTTTGTTTGTTTGTTTCTGGGTAAGTCTTTTTTTCTTTTGTTTTGTTCCTCTAGCTCAAAAGAGTATCCATAGTTTTGTCATTTAGTTTGTATCTGGTTTATCATTTTCTTGTACTATTCTTTCATTTTTTTTCCAAGTGGTTAATGGTTAGGGTATACACACTGTCAAGTGGTCAAACAATTCCTAAGCAGAAGACTGCTGGCAGCTCTTAATTTGGCTTGCCACACTCCCGTAGATTCAAGCAGTAAGGAGACAACGACCCCAAATGGATGCAGATAGTTTATTACTTGCACACACAGAGACACGAAAAACTCAGTGTGGTGTTACCGCTTTGTTCCGCTAGTCTTACAGGATGACACTGAACCAAGGAGACCAGATGGCAGACTACAAGCTATATGGTGGGGGGTGGAGGCAGAATTGCTCTGTCATGGAGGAGCCAACTCTAAACTATGGACAAACGGTTTGACAGTCTACAGCTGTACCTGTATGGGGAGAGATGGACAAACCCATGCCATAACAGATCCTGGGAGATGGATGAGAAACTTCTTCATGTCAGCCTCCCATTAGATATGGAGGCAAATGAAAAAAGTCCTTGAGACACCTCCTCACAAAATTGCTTATCTTGCCATATTCTATGGAGGTTTACAGAGTGGTTCACCAATATTTCAGACTGTGGTTGAGCCTTGCTTAATGGCTTACTTGAAGGCATGCAGGTTTACAAGGCTGCCATGCATGACCCTTTACTCTACACGAACATATCTGCTGACTTACTCACTGTCCTGTTTTTGACTATCTATCTCCCTTTAAGTAATTAATAGTGCACATTCTCATTCTTAAAGTCTATCATCATGGACAATAAATTTCAGTGACATTCTAATAATGGTTGTTCTCCTTTATTTTGTTTAAAATTATGTGAGAGAACATAACATAGCTTTTTTTGGGGGGAGTGTCTTCCGCACACAAAGCCTCACAGAGTGCTAGTCATGCAGAAGACTACCATAAATTCTACTTGTTAATCTAGATAATATATTTAGGTTGTAAAGAAAAAGAGCAATGGACATAGAGGATAACTAAGTTTGAAATAATCATTCATTTCTATGAATCTTAGTTTCTTTATTTGTAAACTTCTTGATGAAAGAAGGGATAGTTGGTCAAAGTGGATGATTGCAGAGTATCCTTCTAACAAAACAGTCTATGGTATAAATGAAGCTGAAAAGTTTGATTTAACAAATAATTTTTATTGAATTCCTACTTTGAGCATGGCACTGCCGCTGACACATTGATCCTGCAGGTCGTCTGATCCTGGTCATTAAGCCAAGGAGAGAATGACTCTCTAAGGACAGGGCAACAGAAAGAACTTTTACATGGAATGTTGCCTTCTGGAGACTGGAATTCCTTCCCTATTTTTTTTTTTTTTTCTTCCTATTTCACTGTCAATTTGTAACCTGTTAAAATTTAGGCAAAATACCATTTTGTTGAACATCACAAGCTGATACTTTTCTTGGCTTTGAAACATGTGTATTGTGTTTTTAATGATAAAGAGTAAATGTTTGAATTAGGTAAATATCTTTGAAATCAGTTAGCTAGAAATTCCTGGGCTAGAATAGCAGAATGTGTTATGGGGGTGGTGGTGGTTGGCTTGAAAAACATGGACGGAAACTCAGACATTGGAGGGATTTCTCTTCCTAAACCAGTTTGCCAACCTCTGAACTTCCTACTTTTCTTTTTGGAAAATCTCTTTCTCACTGTAGCACTTTTAATAAATACATAAAGAGCTGTTATCTAAAAACAATTTATACTTACCTTCAAATCAAAAGTTTTCAAGGCAGTTACCAAGTACCGATTAAAGAGGCAATAACCCAATTGATTTTATTTTTCTTACACACACTCCAGCTTTCCTTAGATTGTGTGGTGATCCTTTGTGTTCTCACTGATACTGTTGGAGCTTCTTCTAGAAGAAGAGGCTGTTGGCAATAATGCTGCTAAGAACATGGTTGTACAAATATTTCTTCAAGACCCAGCTTTCATTTTTGGGGGGTATATACCAAGAAGTAAAATTTCTGGATCATATGGTAACTACTTTTTAATTTTTTGAGGAACAATCATACTGTTTTCCATAGTAGCTGTACCATTTTACATTCCCAGTAGTATACAAGAGTTCCAATTTCTATACATCCTGTCCAACACTTATTATTTTCTTTATTCTTTTTTTGATAGTAGCCATGCTAATGGGTATGAGGTGGTACCTCATTGTAGTTTTGATTTGAATTTCCTTATTGATTAGTGATGTTGAGCATCTTTTTGTGTGCTTATTGCTTACTGTATATCTTTTTTGGAGAAATGTCCCTTCAAACCATTTGCCTATTTGGATTCAAGTTGTTTGATGCTTGTTGTTGAGTTTTAGGAACTTCCTATATTCTCAATGTTAATCTCTCATCAGATATATGATTTACAAGTATTTTTCCTCCACAATATGGGTTGTCTTTTTACTCCATTGATTGCTTTTTTTGTTTGTTTTTTTGTTTTTTTAATGCTCTGCCAGTGGCATCTGTGAACCGAGGGGAGATGAGTTCTGAGCAGTTGGTCAGGATCGTATCTCAGTTTGAACAGGAAAATAGACGGACAAAAATATCATTATCAAATTAGATGTTGTGAAAATTTTGGCCTGATTTTCTTCTAAGATTTTTAATTTTTGGCCTAACATGATATCTCCTGGGAAATGCCCCATGTGCACTTGAGAAAAATGTGTATGGTGCTGTTGTTGGGTACAGTGTTCTGCATAAGTCTGTTAGATTTATTTGGTTTATTGTGTCATTTAAGTCCTCTATTTTCTTATTTACCTCTGTTTGTCCCATCCATTATTAAGAGTGAAATATTTAGGTCTCTGACTATTATTGTAGTATTATTTCTTCCTTCAATTTTTCAATTTTGATTTTCTGTTATTAAATGTGTAAATGTTTATACTTTTTATATCATCTTGTGATATTGAAACTTTTATTAATATATAATGTCCTTTTTGTCTCTGGTAATTTTTTTTGATTTAAAGTATATTTCATCTGATATTATCTTAGCTACTCCTGCTATCTTTTGGTAACTATCTGCTTGGAGTGTCTTTTTCCATTTTTGCTTTCAATCTATTTTTTTCTTTGTTTCTAAAGAGAGGACCATGTTTCTTTATTGATTCTGCCAATCTCTACCTTTTGATTGGAGAGTTTAATCTGCTTACATTTAAAGTAATTATATTCAAAATGTTTCTTATTATTTATCTTGAATAATTTTAAATAAGTTCTGGCTACTGGCATATGTTATTTATAAAGCTAAGGATAGGATAAATAGTGTGGCATTCCTTTGGTAAATATGTGTTTGAGAAAGTAGAGAACTCTGTCATTTGAATTTGGTGAAAAATAATTATGAATCCAGTATAAATCAGATATAACTTCATTAATTTATTTATACATTATGTTCAATGTTTTCCTATGGATTTACTAAATTGAAAGTTATATAACGCTATTAAATAACTGATCTGCAGTTAATGTATAGCTATGTCTACATAAAAATAAGCTAGCAACTATTAAACACTTAATAGGGAAATGAAATTATAATTTAATAAGAAAATGAGATTATAATTTAAAATATTTTATAATTTAACTTGTTAAAATAGCTTATTGAATATCCTTTTGAATATGCAAATTGAATATAAGAAAATCACATAAAGGCTTTTTTTTTTTTTTTGGCCATTCCATGGGGCTCCAGCAGTGAGAGCACCAAGTCCTAACCACTGGACCACCAGGGAATTCCCAAGAGAATCACATAAGGTTTTGTCTGTAGAATGTATTTGAAAAAATGTAGTAGTCTTAGAATATTTATTTATAGTTTTAAAGAACTCAGCATTACTTCATTCTTAAAGGTAGGTAGATAGATAGACAAATAGGTAGCCAGATTGATATAAGCAGCGATTTTCAAAGACCCTTTTATTTGTAGCTAATGTCATGTTCTGTTGAGAATAGCTGAAAAGACATTCATACATCTTAATAAATGGGGGGAAAGCTGAGTTTTAGAATTCAGTATTTTATTACTGTTATTTTTATTCATGGAGCTGTCCTTCAACAGTGATGTATTTCTGGAAAGATGAGAAATCATTAAATGCAAATTTTTTTTTATTCTGAGAACTGAAACAGGCACACCTCTCTGACCCTTTACTAAATCATTCTGAGTCAGACATGCTTTTCTGTTTCAGTGCTAAACAGTATTATAACCAGGTGAAAATGAATTAGCTAATTTGTGCAAGAATATTTGCTCTTGGAATATAAGACCATGGACCAACTAAAATGCCTTACATATCAAGATTGAGACTCTGGTCTTAGATCACTGCTTCAATACCTCACCTTGTTGTGCCCATCTATCCCAAGCTATCATTTCATAAATTCTGCCTATTCGCAGTCAGTTCTCTACCTAGCTAGAATATGTTTTATTTTATTTTATTTTTATAAATAAAATGTGTATACATTTAAGGTGCACCATGATTACTTTATATATGTATACATAGTGAACTAATTACTGTCAAACTAATTAATACATCATCTCCTCAATAGTTACATTTCTTATGATAAAGCCTTGTGAAATCCACTCTCTTAGAAAATCTCCATTATTCAATACTACATTATTAACTATAGCCACCATGGTGTACATTAGACCTCTAAACTTATTCAGCCTACATAACTGCAACATTGTACCCTTTGACCAACAACTCTCTATTTCCCCCATGTCCCCACTTCTGGTAACCACTGTTCTACTCTCTGCTTCTATATAGTCACCTTTTTTAGATTGCACATTGAGATCACACATTGACAATTTTTTTTCTTTCCTTTGACATCAAAAGCACAATCAACAAAAGCAAAAACAAACAAGTGGGACCACATCAAATGAACAAGCATCTGCACAGAAAAAGAAACAATCAATACAATGAAAAGCTAACCTATGGATTGGGAGAAAATATTTGTAAACCATATGTCTGATAAGGAATTAATATCCAAAATATATAAGAAACTCATACATATCAATAGCAAAGAAAAAGATAATTTTATTAAAAATTGGTCAGAAGACTAGAATAAATATTTTTCCAAAAAAGACATACAAATGTCCAACAGGTATAACATGTTTTAAAATTCCTACCCAGACCCTAAAATCCTATAAATATCTTCAATGTATTTTCTCTTTTTAACACATTATTAATTATCTGCAAAAATGGTATTCTCTCAAACTGCATTAAATCCAATAAACTTACTTTGTTAGATTAACAGATTTTTTGGTTGACTTTTTGACTAGAAGGTGACTGGTAATCTTAAGATTCTGTCAAGATCCCTCTTTGCCATAGTTAGAGATTCCCAAATTGCAATTGTGTGCTCCTTGAGGCCTTTGGAGCTCTCTCTTTGTTTGTGTCACCTCTGTGCTCCAAATACTTCTCATTGATCTCTAAGTGTTGCAATTGGTTTGGTTTTTAAGGATAAGGAATGCTTTGTGGATCATTTCTGATTATCTGATTAGATAGAAACCTGCCTGTTACTAACAACAGCTCTATTCATCTTTCTACATCTATTCTCCTCATTGTTTGTTGCAATTTCAAACGAAGAAAATCTTAGGGAAAAGGGCTGTGATAGATTCAGAATGTCCAGCTCTCGAGATGGCTTTGTGGGCTGATGAGTTCAAAGGTCTCCTCAGAACAACATATTTTTATTAGGGTCACTTATTAAAGCCTTAAGATAATTTTCATAGGTAATCTTCATTTTGTCCATGAGAACGTAATCCAGGGAGAGATCTTCTCAAATCTTCTGTCTCTGTGAATTTCAATTTGTTGGATTTTAATAGGAGATGGCTAATTATTAGGTTATTGATCTGAAACATGAGGTGCTCAGGGTCACATGTGACTGACTACTGCTAGATATTCATGTTTTCTTCTCAGTGTATGTCCATGACCTTTCAAGCTAGACTGTAGCTTCTTACATGTTATCACTATGGTCTAACTCATATGCTTTTTTTTGACATCATATCAAGAATCTGAAGACACCCTAAGAGACCCTAAGTTGGTCCCTAAAAAATCATGTTTAGAGACTAGCAACACCCTAAATATTGCACAAGATATTTTGAAGACTTGCTATTTTCAAAGTGCTTTCGGTGAAAATGGTGAACATTTTAATTCAGTTTTACATCAAATAAAATCTAAGTCCATTTGAAACTTAAGAGATAGTCCAGTTAAAACCTTTAGACAATATTCTAAAGGAGATTGCAAATCTGATCTGATCATAGTTCTCACCTTTTTTTTCTTTCTTTTTTTTTGGCGGGGGTGGTTAGTCTTGAACCAAAAGCTTGGCTTAATGCACAAACAAAAATTGGAATGGAAAATAAACTGCTTGACAGGTGGCATTAGTTTCCTATGACTGTCAAAATAAAGTACAACAAACTGGTTGACTTAAAATGGAAATTTATTCTCTCACAGTTCTGGAATCAAGAAGTCCTAAATCAAGGTGTTGGCACAGCTGTGTTCTCTCTGAAGGTTCTGGGGGAGGATTGTTTTTTGCTTCTTCCTAGATTTTGGTGGCTCCCATCAATCCTTGGCATTCCTTAGCTTATAGATGCTTCACTCCAATATCTTCCCCAACTTTAAGTGTCCTTCTTCCCTTGGAGTGCATGGCTTTCTATGTTCTTTCTTTTTCTTATCTTTATACAGTATGACTTCATCTTAATTTAATTATATCTGTAAAGATGCTATTTCCAAATACAACTACACTCACAGGTACATAAATTTAGGAATTGAATATATCTTTTTGGATATTGAATCAGAGCACAATTCAGTCCATTGCAACAGACACTCAACTCCTTGCTGAGCATTTTAAATGAGACTTAGAACAAATCAGAATAAGATCTTCCAAACTAGTGAATTTACAGTAATATAAAGCAATTAGATACTTCAATTCATTAAAAGACCAGAGAAAGAATCTCTTGATAAAGATACCATCAATACTGTGAAGAGGAAAGTCTGTGGGGACAAAAAAAAGAGAAATGTATGCTTAGCCAAGTGGGGAGACAAGGCATTCCCATAGGAAATGAAATCCAAGGAAGACTTGGAGACTGACTGAGATTTTAAAGTGCTCCCAAGACCAAACACACAGATCTTTTAAGACAGGGTAGAAGCTTCACGAGTTTGATGTGCCAAATATATAATAACAATGACTTAACAGATAAGGGACTCTGTTAGATAAATAGAAACTATAGAAATGGAGATTTTTGAGTTAGCAGATACTATAACTGAATCTAATATTCACTAAGTGGGTTACATAGCATACCTGAAGAAGAATCAGTGACTCAAGAGAGATCAATAGAAATTAATTAATTGAAAGAATTGAGAGAAAAAAAAGGAAGAAAAATGAACAGAGGCTCAGATACCTGTGAAATTATGTCAAGAATACATATAAATGTATAATGGTAGAAGAAACAAAATTGACAAACCTTTAGCTAGAATTACCAAGAAAAAAAGATAAATGATTTGAATAAATAAAATTACAAATGAAGTAGGAAACATTAGAACTGATACCACAGAAATACAAAGGATCATAACACACTGCTGTAAATAATTATACAGAAAAATTTGTACAACCTAGAAGAAATGGATAAATTCTTAGAAACATACAACCTGGCAAGTCTGAGTCATAAAGAAATAGAAAATCTGAGCAGACAAATAACAAGTAAGATTAAATCAGTAATGAAAACCCTCCCAACAAAGAAAAACCCTGGACATGACGGCTTCACTGGTGGATTCTACCAGCAAAGGAAACCATCAACAAAATGAAAAGGCAACCTATGGAACAGGAGAAAATATTTGCAAACCATATATATGATAATTGATATCTACTCTGAATATATTTAGCTAATATCAAAAATGCATAAGGAATTCAAACAACTCAACAGCAGAAAAACAAGCAAAGAATCTGATTTGAAAATGAGGAAAGGGTTTGAATAGATAGTTTTCTAAAGAAGACATACAAATGACCAACAAGTACATGCAAAGATGCTCAACATAACTAATCAGGGAAATACAAATCAAACCACAATATAATCTCACACCTGTTAGAACTGTTATTAATCAAAAACACAAGACTGTGATGGCAACAAAAAGACAAGACAAATGCTGGCAAGAAGAACAAACGGAACACTGGTGCACTGTTGGTGGAAATGTAAATTAGCTCTATATTAGCACAGGCCTTTCTTGAGTTACTCTTCTCTCTCTCTCTCTCTCTCTGTGCAACCTGGGACAACTTTACCTCCACTGCCCCCAAGGCCTCAGTTTTTGCTCATATGGTAAAACAAAAGTGTGACAATGTTAGTTAATAAGATTGAATTAGATAATGTAAATGTGGGGACTTAGTAAACTACAGCTTCCTACACAGTAGTTGATCAGTGTATGTGGCCACTCTTCTAAGAAGACAGGTTGCTTTTGTTTTCTGAGCATCCCCACCATCTGCAGCCTCAAGTTGTAGGACCTTGTCATGACTCTAGCAAGATACAGGCTAGATGTCCATAGTAACCACCATCAGACAGAGAGCCACTGTGCCCTCAGCTAGGTTGCTTAGAAACCCTTCCCAAACCTACATCCTTATTGCTGAAATCATTTGGTAATTGCATCCCATGGCTGTACCCTGTCATGACCCCATCACGTCTCCTCTGGAACTCAGAGTCAAGGGCATTTGCCAGGCTTTCCGGGTGTGCACGTAGCCTAAAGAAGCCCCTAAGCAGAGGTGCCTTGGGGGCCTTATAGCCAAGGAAGTCAGTGGGCTTTCTGAAGTTGGTGCCAATGACCAAATGACCAAATACTCCCTGGTTGAGAACCACTCATATAGGCCACCTAACATAACTTACTTTTTAAAACAGCTTTCTTTTCAAGACTTTTCTTAAACCCTCACCTTGCTCTGCCTACCCATCCAAAGCTATTATTATACTATCATAAACTACCAAATCCAACCAGTTTCCTGGCTCTCAGGATCTACCTTAAAATCATCGCAACCACCTCCTAATTTCCTATAAACGTCCTCTCCTGAATTTTGCTCTCACATACTGCTGTAAGTCAAATAAACTTAGATTTGATTTTCTGGTATTTTTAGGAAGTATGTAGCTGAAAACTCTCAACAAGCCTGATGCTAAAATCTGAGAGCGCTAGAACAAAATTCAAATGGTGGCTTATATATCATTTGTCCCTAAAGTTAAATGTTATAAAAGGAGTCACATTCATTGCCCACCCACATTCCCATGGAACATTGCCCAAGCTGCTCCCTGGGATTGCTGACCTGACCCGGAGCCTTAAACACTCTGGCTCTCCCTTAGAATAGCAGACAGCCAGTCTACCTGGATGGTAGCAGAGACCTTCTAGGGGAGGGTTGAAACTGGGCTTGTTTCCATGACTTTCTAAACCAAGGATGGGGATTAATCTATCTAGCTATGCAAGGATCCAGAGAAACCAGCTCCCTTCTCCAGGTTTTACCTTTATGACTCAGGATTTCTAAGCAGTTTTAAGCACTTCACAAATCTATATTACTCAAATCACAGAACAAAAGTGTACAATTATCTGAAGAAGCTGATTGGTCTACACCTCCACTTTGAGTGATTTGGAGCACATAACTTTTAAAAAAACAGCTCTTTCTCTGGTTTCCCAGTGGGAAATATGCCCTTTGTTTAGCTACTTGTGATTAAACAAAGCACCCTAGTTCCTTTCTGTTCAAAGTGTGCTCCATAGACTAGCTATATATGCTGCCTCTGGGAGCTTGATAAAAAATATGGAATTTCAGGTGAGATCTAATAAATCAGAATTTCAATTTTAACAAGATCCCTAGGTGGTTTGTATTCACATTAAAATTTGAGAAAATGCTCTAAATCAAGAAGCCTACCTATGAGAAGGGCATCCTTAGCTGGACGCCCCATTCTACAATTGATTAGATTGAAAAATCCACAAATTGCTTTACCCCCAACAGAGTGTGTATAAGGTAGGGAAACCCAGGATATAATTCCTGATTGTCGTAAACTTATTAAATGTTAAAAGGCTCCCCTTTTTTTGGTAGTCCTGTGTGTTTTTATATCCTGGGGCAAAGCACCATGGTGAAATTTTTCAGGGAAGAATGGTCTGACATCTTTTTGTAATGCAGGGAAAGGGCTATTGTGAAAAAAATTTTTTATGCAGCTTTGTCTTGGAAAAAGAGTATATCCTGAGACATACTCTTACCCGAGATGGTAAGAAATGAGACAGTATCCGTCCATCCATCAAACTATACAGGAAATTTAAATAAGTCAAGTATTCCAACAATCCCATAAACTTTGATTAATCTGACTGTATTAGTCAGCTCGAGGTGCCATACCAAAATACCAGAGACTGGATGGTTTAAAAAATGTAAATTAATTTTCTAACAGTCCTAGAGGCTAGAAGTCCACAATCAGGGTGCCAGCATGATTGGGTTCTGGTGAGAGCATGTTTCCTGGCTTGCAGACAGCTGCCTTCTCCCTGCATCCTCATATGGTCTTTCCCTAGTCGCATGCACATGGGGGAGAAAAAAAGAGATCTCTTTCTTTTTCTTTTCTTATAAGGCTGCCAATCCTCTAGCATCAGGACCCCAGTCTAAATGACCTCATTTAACCATAATTACTTCCTAAAAGTTTCTATCTTGAATATGGTCACATAGAGGATAAGGGCTTCAAATTCACATGGGAATTTATTTTTTAGGTGGAGAGGGGGGCAAAATTCCATCAATAACACCAACAAAGTCATTTGTAAAAACCAGAATTTTCATTTAATCATAAAACCATGTTGGAGAATCAAATTAAATCGTTTATTTTGCCTCAGAAATAATTTGACATAATAAAACCTCCTATTTCCTCCTGAATTTGACAAGTATAACAATTTGGGCTTTAAACAAGGTGATGGATGAGTCGTGGTTTTTTTCCCTTACTAATTGATATAGTCCAGCTTGTAGCTCAATTAATTTTTCTAGCTCAGTTAATTTTTTTAGCAAAAATATTCTTTGGAATATATATTTTGAGTATTTTAGAATTGAAAGAATATAGGTAGAAGTAGATCATGAAAACAAATAAAATACTACCAAAGAGTTTAAAAAAAAAAAAAAAGCCACAGCAAGATGCTAAAGGAAAAATAAATCAGTGTTGTTTTCCCCTTTATTCCTTAAAACTTTTCTTAAATGAAAACAATTAACCAAGTCAGAATGCACACAGCTGTTTGTCTATAATTATAATTTTGTTGTCATGAGGAATTACACCTGGAATAGTTCATTACAAAGTATTATAATTTTGATTTTACAGCAAAATGTCTCATTTCCTTATAGGGAAATAGAAGTTTTCTCACATGTATTTACTAAACTTCTTTACAGGGTTTCTTGTCTGTCTTTAGCAACAATATCATTACTTGGGAAATAAAGCTCAAATGGGCTTGTTAAGTAGCTATTTTGCCTTTTGTTTTTTCTCTATTTATTTCCTTGATAAAGTTATCCAACGGGAATTCCTAAGACTTTAATGAAAGATATAACAATTACCAAATCCACCCCTCCCCATCTAAATGTAAAGTATTTTTCATGCAGGCAGTTGCCAGAGTGACAAATGAACATGAGATGACTGTGAACAAATGCAATTCAGCAAGTCATAGGAAGGGGAATCTGTTTTCTTAAAATAACAAAGCCCACAAAAGTAGACTAAAGTGGGAATAAGAGACAGAGGACGTAACATCCATAAGAACAAGAGATAACAAACACCAAGACTGATGTACCACTTCTTTCATAGATTTCTGAGGGTTTTATTTGTGATCAACATGATTATCAACTTCTGGCCAGTTAGGTACCTTGATAACATGAATTATATTATTG
Organism: Balaenoptera physalus; assembly: GCF_965194825.1. Taxonomy (NCBI): domain Eukaryota; kingdom Metazoa; phylum Chordata; class Mammalia; order Artiodactyla; family Balaenopteridae; genus Balaenoptera; species Balaenoptera physalus. Next base: position 18,903,675 of record NC_138894.1, read on the forward strand.
CTCTATCCACTGTGATGGTAGGTAACAAATTCAGGCAAAAGTATTCCCATATTTTTCATATTAACTAAATGACTTTCAGGGAATTTAGAATTTTGTAGCATCTGAAAGATATGGGTATCATGATTGACAGAATTCTAGAGTAGGACCTCAAGAGAATCCTGAGGGGAGGAAAAACAACTTTATTTACTGCTGGCAGAAAGTGCAGTCTGAAAATGAGACTGGCCCTGCTTTTTGGTAGTTAGCAGAGGCTTTATATGTTACAGGTACTTAAGGTGTCCATGAGACAGAGGAAAAAAAACAGAAATAGAAAGTGCGAGACAAGTCAAAGATGAGTTAGTGGTTCCCAGTTCTCAGAAAAAGATGGCTTAATATTTCAGTTCTATCACAAGTTTATCAGACACTAACAAAGATTACAACTCTTTTGTTATGTAAAGGTTACTTAAGAGACTTAAATCTTTATAGGAAGTAGGAAATACCAGTATTCCAGGTCAACTTTTAAAACTATTTATCTTAAATCAGACAACACTCTCCTACTCACAAAACCCATTCTGCCAAAATAATAATGAAAAAGTATCGGGATATTTTGCAAGGAATCTAAAAGTTGGTTTTACATTGTTTGATCTAAAGCACAAAGCTACATAAACCATCCTCAATATGTCTTCTCTTCCAAAATTCTCTAGCTGTGCCCTTCACCAGTGGAGGATCCATTTACTTTGCTCTTTTTTTCTTCATTAACCTGTATCATTGGCTCTTTATTCTTTCTAGTTTTCTAGTGCCTTCAAAATCCCAATTTTTCTTTTTCTCTTTTTTTTTGAGAGTATGTAGTTCTGACTCAGCCACACAATAAGTATGACCTACCTCTATTGATCTATTGTGACAAAACAAATGACCCCAAAATTTGTGGTGAAAAACAATACCATTTTTTATATTCATGTATTTCAGAAAGGACTAGGCACCGCAATGTTTGAGGCCTCAGCTGGCTAAAATGTCACTAAAATGGCTAATGGTTTGAATCAGTTAGAGGCTTCTCCACTCATTATGCCTGGTACCTGAGTTAGGATGACACATAGTTTGGGCTCATGACGTTCTCCGTTTGAGCAAATGCACATGGATTCTCTACATAGCTTGTGCTTATCAGCATGAGGCTGAGTTTCAAGAAAGAATGTCTCAAGACAGACCATCCAGGAAGTGAGCATTCCAGAGAAGATAAAGCAGAAAAGACTTCTGATTCAGTCTCAGAAGTTGTATAGTCTCTCCTCTGACACATTCTATTTGTTGAGGCAGTTACAAACTCTCCCCGTCTCAAGGAGGAAGGGACCTAAACTCCAACTCTCAATGGAAGGAATGTCAAAAAGTGTAGTAAATCTACATCACATTGAAACAGGAGGAAAGGGGGCAGGTTACAACCTTTAAAAGAATGACATAGTCATAGGACATGACAAAAGCTGGTTAGAACCAACTAGGTCCAAGATGGTGGAAGATTCGATTTCCAGTTGAACTTAAGCCTCATTATACACTCATTGTAATACACTAGCATCTAAATGACACACCCACTAGTGCCATGACAGTTCTGAGATCAACCACAAAAGGTCAAAAAGTGGGTGGTGGTCCAATTCCTGGAAATCCCTGCTTCTTCCCCAAAATAGTTGGAATAATCCTCCCACTCATTAGCCTATGAAATTAACCAGTCCATAAAAACTAACCACCCCATATTTCAGGGTCTCTCACCTTCTGAGATGGCCCATACTCTGTCTGTGGAGTGTGTTTCTCTCTAAATAAATCCACTTCTTACCTATCACTTTGTCTCTCACTCTTTCTGTAATGAGACATCAAGAACCTGAACTTCATTAAGTCCTGAGACCAGGTGTGGGATCTGAATTAAAAGACTGTGGGTTCAAGTCCCAATCTGAGTTGCACAGTTTCAACATGATCCTAAAAATGCTTCTAACTATGCAAATTGTTACACTGAGAAGGAAGGTTTTGTATTTTTGTTTATTTCTTTTGTTTTATTCCACATATTACAACTTTCTAGTTACCAAGAAGCACCATTATTAAAAGCAAAGGAGAATCATAAGGAAAAAAAAAATGGTTGTGTTAAGTAAGGATGGTTAAGTGACAGGGAATTTAAAGATGTAGGAGAAAATGTGGAATTTGAAGTGGTCGACAATAAAATGCTATCTTAAATTATTTTTTTTCTAGATGATACTCCATCAATGCCCCATCTCAAGGAAAAAGCTTGGTTTGAAAATAATGCACATGATAGCTTAAAGATGAGAGGAAATAATGCACATGATAGCTTAGAAATGAGAGAAAATAATGCACATGATAGCTTAGAAATGAGAGAAAAAATGAGAGAAAAGCAAAGTAGCTTTCTACTGAATATAAAACCCTGAAATGGAAACAGCCTGATCTGAAATAATGGCACTGATGGCAGAGAAAAAGGATGAGAGCCATGTTTAAAATAATGAACAAGAGAAAGAGAATTTAGTGGTAGATTTAAAGCTTGAAGGAAAGCAAATGAATCAATAAAGACTTTAAACTTTCTATCCTTGTACACTAAAAATTACTTAAGCATGCTAATAAAAGAAATGGAGTGTTAAGAATATTTATTCAAAATTGGAAAAATGCAAAAATTTTGTGTCCTTCCAAAGTCAAGCTTTGATGTTTTTTTTAAAGAATCATCCAAGAATATATTAATTATCTAAAAGAAAATAACTAAGTTTAGCTTTACTATTAGTCTTTGATATATCAATATAAAGTTTTATATTTACATATGTGTGTGTGTGTAAAACTTGTAGATTTCATCCTTCTAGAATAAATAATCCTAAAAATTTTGTTTTATTGCTTTTAGAACATTGGCCAATTTTATATCTTACTTAGCACTCTCATTCTCATAGTCTTATTTTTATGCCTTCTTTGAAGTGTTACATAAATGTTCTTGGAATCAGCTTTACCATCTTACTGGTTCCCTCTTTTAATACTACATTAAGTAAATTTTTTGATATGTGTTCAATTCATGTTTGTAAAAGTATATTAACCACATTTTCTAGTTTCTTTATCTGATTTTTTGAAATACAGGGTCCTGCTGACCAGGGAGGGACGGCCTCTCCAGGGATCATGAGAATGAGATTTTCACAGGCAAGCTAACCTATCCAAGAGCCCATTTCCCACACCTGCCTGCTTGTTTTATTGGATTCTTCCATTCCAGAACAGTATTACCATGCCCAAACCACCTTGGGCCAGACATCAGACAACTAGGGCCCACCCTATACCTTGAAGGTCACTGAAATTGTTCAAACTAACCAGCCCTAAACCTGCTTAGCCCGCCTATGAACACCACAATAATGGCTCTCTCTAAGTTCCTACAGCTCCCTTTGCCTTGCGCTTTCTATCTGTCAAAGTGTTCTCTTGCGTGACCCTGCCTTTCCAACTCTATCCCTCTCTTCTTGGGAACTGTAAGGAATAAGCTATCTTTTTTTTTAGCAATCCTATCTTGATCTGTTGACCTCATCATGCCTAAGCAAAAATAAAATCTACATTTTAAAATAAAGAGTGTTCTATTTTTACACTTGAAAAATGATCATTTAAAAGTATGAATTATTTGGAGAAAAAGGCATTTGTTTCCAATGAACTCATACTTAGTTCACTAGTCTTACGCACTTGTAAGTTTCCATTAACAGAAATATTTATACAAAGCCTTCACCATTTGTCTGGAATATTGTTTTGATTTGATATTTTTCTACTATAAAACAAGACTTTGAGATTCTTCTAATTATATAGTCTGTGCATCTATTTAACACAACTTTGGAGATACGTTTTCCAAATGCTTTTTGTCCAGTTAGAGTTGATTCATTTCATTGCATTACCTATTTATTCCATTATCGCTCCATTGGTTTTTCCATTCCCTCTTACAACAATAACATGAAAAGAGTATTAATATTTGGCCCATAAGAACAGAGTATGCTCACACATGAAAAAGTTGAGTTTCTAAAGATAAAATAGTTAACTTAGAGACATTTATTGAATGCTTATTTTGTGACAAGCATTGAGAATATAAAGATAATCAAAGCAGAGTTTTTACACTCAAGCAGTGTGAGGACACACATAATCCCAACATTTATGCTTCATCCCCAGGAACTTTAGGTACCACCCAGTCAAGGCTTTGTGACAGCATACTACGTTCTAGACATTTAGTATCACTTGTCTTATTGGCAGGAATGGATCCTGGCTCCTTTTTCTAAGGGCTTGCTTTCAGAGATTAATCAAAAAAAATAAAATAAATTTAAACCCCCTTTTATGATAAGGAGATAGTGGATCTTGAGAGATGCACACATTAGCCCATAATATCTTTGCATTTTGAAAACTGTAAAAAGACTTAAGGAATGCCTACTTTTCTTAATCTAAAAAAGACTGGTGATAGAAATTCCAAGACGCTTGATGGGCTTACAGGGGACATGGCTTTAGTAACATGGGCAAAAAAAAAAAAAAAAAAAATCTAATCATGTTTTGCAGTGGTCACCATCTATTTTGTTTGGCTTAGAGGGAATTGTGCTGAGACCTAATGAGAGCTGAACTGGAAAGTTGTGAATAAGTAGGAGAGAACATGTGATTGACAAGAAACAGTTAAGTCAGGACTGAAATTCTATGATTGGGCAGATTGTACATGTGTAAAATAAGTATGGTATATAGTAGCTTTTCCTGTGTACCATGTAAGAGTAAATGAGAAGGAAATAAAGACAAGAAAATACTGGAGATAAAGCAATAATGTAGCAATTCAGATTGTCTTGATAAGCAGAATAGTTTCTAACATTCAGGTCTTCAAATATGTTGTCCCTTTCTTCAGTAGATATTTTTCTTGTGCAACCAATTTAAGAAGCTCTTTAATCAACAACATAAAATCCCTGAAGTCTAACAATTAAGATTTCCATTGGTTACAGTGTGTTTGTTTTGCCATTTTATAGGCAAATATAAACAGTTCTGTATTTTAAGTCAGGTTTACTGTTATGACCAATCAGATGCAGAAGCAAGTAAAACGTCACTCTCTATATTGATTTAGCACCACACAGAGTAAACCAGGAAACACTGTAAAACTTTATTTTTCTATATTTCATTCCCTATCCTAATAACAATCAGGAGCTCTTTATCAGAAACTATCATTTATATAATTTGAATGTAATTTTCCAAAGAACCATTTGGTTTGCAAAATAAAAACCTGCCATTGTTGGCATTTATCTGCTATTAAAAAGAACTGACAGAATTCCATTTGAGGGCCGGGTGTTGTGTCTTTTTAATGCAGGCACTTATATATTTGTTTTTGATGTAGAAACAGCCTCTTGAAGAAATCATTCATTTGGTTTACTTTTATTATTAAAGGCATGCACATTTTAAAAAAAATTTTATTTACCTATGTTAGTTTTTGAGCATATTTGAAACAACCTATATTAGTTACTTTAATAGAGGGACAAACAACAACAACCACAGACATTTTTGTAGACTCTGGTTTTAGCTTTGACAAGGGCTCAGAAGTTGATAATCTCATCTTTACAACAACAAAAACACAGAAGAAATGGAAAACTAATGACTTTTCTTGAACCCTTCAGAGAACCACCAAATCCAAATCAGAGGGGACAGATGAATACAGAGAATCACAGTGGAGATCTGCTTAAATGGAGCAGAAACTGCTGGAGAAATAAAATGGTAGGGACACTTAGATACAATTATCAGACAGAAAATTTAAAATAAATGCTATTAATACATTAAGGACTTTAATGTAGAAATACACGTGGATAATGTAAGTAGTGAGATGGAAACTTTAAAATCAAAAGGAAATAATAGAAGTCATAAATATTGTAATAGAAATAAAGAATGCTTTTGATGGGCTTCTTAGTAGACTGAGCAGGGAAAATATCAGCAAGCTTGAATATGTCAACAGAAACTTCCCCAAATTAAATGTAAACAAAAAAAAAGTATGAAAAAACAGAACAGGACATCCAAGATTTGTGTAACAATTTCCAATATGTAGCATACGTATAATTGGAATAGCAGAGGAAATAAGAGGGAATGAATCAGAAAATATATTTGAAATAGTTGGGAACCTTTCAAAATTAATGAAAAACACCAAACCAAAGGTCCAGGAAGCTTAATTTTATGTCAGCTTGATTGGGTCATGGGGTGCATAGATATTTGTTTTAACATTATTCTGATTATGTTCATGAGGATGTTTCTGAATGAGATTAATATTTGCATTGGTATACTGAGTAAAGCAATTTCCACTTTCCAGTGTTGGTGGGCCTCATCTGATTCACTGAAGTCCTGAACAAAACAAAAAAGACTGAGTAAGGGAGAACTTGCTCTCTCTGCCTGACTGAGCTGGACTTTAGTCTTCTCCTGCCTTCATACTTAGGTTTGGACTAGAATTTATACCATTGGCTCTCCTGGATCTCCATCTTACCAATGGCAGATCTTGGGACTTTTCACCTCCCATAATTATGTGAGCCAGTTCCTTATAATAAGTATATTATTATTTCTCTTTCTCTTTAGAATCATGACTGATGCACATAATAAATACACCCCAAAATCTTAATCTGAACCAAAAATGCATGTTGCTATGTGAAAATAGCCAGACTGAAAAGGCTACATTCTGTTGATTCTAAGTCTCGAGAGGAAAATATACAAGATGAGTATGAAACATCTTGATGTGCCAGAAGTATGAAAATTTTTTTTTTTTAAAATAGTCTTGTATCCAATGTGGAGTGCCAAAGAGACAAAGGAGACAGCTGTAAGTGTCCTATGTTGTCCACAGCTGGAAAAATTTGAATATCAACATAAAATAGCATTGGATTATAACCCAAGTATAAAATGAATATCCATGAGTCCAAACAGATATAAATAAATTATTGAATACGTTAATTCATAGGGAGGAGAAATGGGTATGTTGTGAAGTATTCCAAACAATTTTTGTAGTTTCTCCACCCTCTAGAAAGGGCATCATAAATCCCCACTGCGTAACTGGGGGCTGTGCATAGTGACTTACTTCCAAGAGTTCGATATAGAAAGTGTTGCCTTTATAGTGCATCAATATGAAAAACACTATCCCAGACAGGTGATCAAGGTCAACATCCACAGCAATAAGTCATGTTGATAGTATAGACCCACGATATAATGTAATTAAATGATACTTTATCACTGTGGTCTTCCTCTAATAACTCATAACCCCTGGCTCACCATGGCAAAACCATTAGTCAAATTCTAAGGGAGGAGCATCCTATAAAATAACTGACTTTTCCAGTGTTAATTCCTTAACCCTGTCAAGATTATCAAAAGCAAGAAAGTCTAAGAAGCTGTCAGAGCCAAAAAGAGACCTGACAACTAAAATGTCATGTGGTATCCTGGATGGGATTCTGAGATTTAAAAAAAAAAAAAATAGCATTAGGTGAAAATAAGGAAATATGAATAAGTTATGGACTTGAATTAATAATAATGCATTAATGTCAATTCATTAATTATAACAAGTACACCATAGTCATATAAGATGTTTATGGTAGGGGATAATGGATATGGGACATATGAGAATTCTATATACTATTTTCTCAATTTTTTTGTAAATCTAAAACCATTCTAAGATATAAAGTCTATTAAAAATTACAAGATAATTTGTTGAGTGATAACAGCATGAAATTCTCAATGTCAGTTACAGCCTTCAACAGTGCTTGACACTTGTGCATATAACATTTTATGAGTAGCATGGGTCTCAGAGTCAATATTTGACTCAAAGATTTAGTACATAACTGTCCTTGGAAAATCACTTGAACACTACGCTCCTTGAATTGCTTATCTGTAAAATTTATGGAGTTTAATTTATCTCAAATAAAATGGATCGGTTTAAGGTATACTAAAAGGAATGATAAGCAAAGAAGTTGTAAGTAACATACCTGGCATGCAGCACTGTTAGTTCCTTCTTTTATTATATACATGTAAAGAGTAATGCTTTGCAAGACATTATAACACAGGCATGGTAGTAAATGCAAGTTAAAAGCGTATGTATGCTGGAACCACACTACCTCTGTTCAAATGCTTGCACTGTCGGTTATTAGGTTTACTAGGTTACTAGCTACACAACCTAAGGCAAGTTACTTAAGCATTCTGTGCCTTGGGTCTACATCCTACAACAGTAATATAATAGTAGTAAACACACCATATAAGGTACTTGAGAATGATTTAAAGGGTTAATATACCTAAGGCAGAAAGCTTTTTGAATATAATAAGCTCTATTAAAATATTAGCTTTGATTATCATGATTGGTAATGACTATAAGAAAGGGTATAATTGGTATACACTTGTTAGATTTTAAAATGAAGATTCATCTGATGCTTTGCCCTTATCATTTTCCCCCATCTCCATTTCTTTAAATCTTCCATTTCTCTTTCTCTTTTTTAGCTAAAAACATCACCCTACAAAATTTTGGTCCATATTCAACAGATTTTTCTCTGCCTACTGTTATAAGGTAGAGCTCTAGAAATCGGAAAACAGTATCATGGAATATAATATATTTTCAGGTCTCTGGCTTTTGTGAAGAAACTAAAAATCCAAAGGTTTTAGAAAAAGAAAAAAAATAACTTTGTGTTACCAATTTCTACGTATTTCTATTAACTGATTTCAACATACAGAAATATTTCAGAGATTGGGAACTCAGAGACATTAGAAACATGTATCATCTGCCACATTTTGAACCTGGGCTCCCAGAGAACTTCCCAATAGGTGCCTGCATTCCAGGAAGAACAAGCACCATATCATTGTAATAAAAGCTATTTTACTTATAGAAAAGTAGGGCTAAGAATCTGAGCTAAGATCTACCAAGCTGTCATTCAATGATCTTTTTTTCTTTCTCACTGAAACTCACATTGACCAAACTTCATTTTCAAAGACGCAAAAATATCTGAGGAGAGAAAAGGCAAAGAATAAGTGACTGATAATTTAATCAGTGCTTTCCATATTCAGAGGATCACATACCATGACCAATTGGGATTTATCCCGAGATGCAACATACAAATAGCCAACAGGTATATAAAACAGTACTCAGCATTACTAATCATCAGGGAAATGTGAATCAAAATCATGATGAGATATCACCTCACATCAGTTAGAATGAATATTATTAAAAAGAAGAAAGAAAACAAATATTGGGGAGCATGTACAGAAAGTAGAACATTAGTACACTGTTGGTAAAAATGTAAATTGATGCAGCCACTATGGAAAAGAGTGTGAGGTTTCCTCAAAAAACTAAAAATAGAACTACCATACAATCTAGCAACTCCATGTCTGGGTATTTTCCAAAGAAAACAAAAGCATAAATGTAAAAAGATACACGCACTCCCATGTTTCCCATGTTCATTGCAGCACTATTTATAGTACTGTGGTCACGACATGGAAGCAACCTAAATGTCCATCGACAGATAAATGGATTAAGATGAATAAATAAAATGTGGTAAGTCCCCTACATATGAACCTTCAAGTTGTGAATCTTTCAAAGATGCGAATGTGGAGCTTACTAATGAAGAACTGATGGAATTGGAGGCCCAGAGAAAGGGCGAAGAGAGACAAGAGGAAGAAGAAGTAACTGAAGAACCGAAGAGATTCATAGTGCAGGAAATGGCAAGGGGATTTTCTTTATCTGAGGAGGCACTGTTAGGTTTTGATTCACAGGATCTGAATGTAGAATGGTACATGAAGCTTGCAGGAGCCGTTCAGAATGCAATCCAGTGCTCCCAGGCCATCTATGATGAGGAAAAAGAGCTACTACCCAGACATCACTGGATCATTTTTTGAAGAGGGTAAACAAAATTGAATCCAGCAAGGAACCAGAACCTGTGTTATCAAAGTCAGGCGTGAGTGAAATTGCACCTTGCCCTCCGTCTCCTATTGCTGATGATCCCTCAGCTCTACCATCTCCCACCTCCTCTCCCTCTTCCAGTCAGTAACTCTTCTTGCCTGTTCACTCGATGCCAGCCCCTGTATGCCAGTTGCTGTACTGTACTACTGTACTTTTCAAGGTACTATACTGTAAGATTAAAAATGTTTTCTTTATTTTTTGTGTTTGTTTTTTATGTATTATTTGTGTGGAAAGTGTTATAAACCTATTACCATACAGTACTATATAGCCGATTGTGTTTGTTGGGTACCTAGGCTAACTTTGTTGGACTTATGAACAAATTGGACTTATGAACACATTGGAGCAGAACTCGTTCATATGTAGGGGACTTACTCTGTGTGTTTGTATATATATATATATATATATATATATATATATATATATATATATATATACACACATTCAGCCATAATAAAAAGAAAATCCTGTCATTTGTGACAACATGAGCAAACCTGGAGGACATTAAGCTAAGTGAAGTAAGCCATACAAAGAAAGACAGACACTGTATGCTCTCACTTGTATGTGGAATCTTATTGTCAAATTAATAAAAGCAGAGAATAGAATCCTGGTTCCCAGGGGCTGGGGAGTAGAGGCGATGTGGATAGGTTGGTAAAGGAGTACAAAGTTTCAGTTACACAAGTTGAATAAGTCCTGAAGATCTAATGTATAGCAATGTAACCATAGTTAACAATACTGTACTGTATATTTAAAATTTGCTAAGTGTACATTTTGAGATTTCACCACTAAAAACTAACAAAAACAAAAAACAAAAAAAAACACAAAATGGTAACTATGTGAGGTGATGGATATGTTAATTAGCTTGATTGTGGTGATTATCTCACAGTGTGTACATATATCAAAACATCAAGATGTATACCCTAGATATAAAAAAAAAAAATTGTCAATTATACCTCAATAAAGCTGGGAAACTAAATTAAAAATAAATAATGAAGCAATACATTTCCAATTGTTCAAGGAGAGGATATGGGAGAAAGGAATTTATCAACATACAGTTCAGGCAAGAAAACACAAAAAATAAATGAGTTGGAGCCATGCTGGGCCCAATAACCAATGAGAGTCAGAAGGTATTTCCTTCAGCTGCTACTCTGTATCAGTAGAAAATGTTTTCCAGTGCTTCTCAAGCCTATAGTAAGATATTTCAAATACATTTTTTACTTTTGAAAAGTTTGAAGGAATATTTTAAAATTTAGTTGTCAACATTAAATTTAAAAAAAAAGTCTTCCAAAGAGAGAATTTATAGTCATTACCCTGTGATATGGACAAGAAACCTGTCATTTATTTTTTAAAAATTAATGCCAACTAAAACACTTTCGGTTAATTAGATATAAATATGGATAAACTACAAAATATTTTAACATGTGATGTCAATCTACAAAGATAAGACCTATATATTTTATGCACTTGTTTACAAATATGGTTTATTGAATGCTGTTCAGCCAAATAGAAGCACAGCAAATTTATTGATACCCTTTTCATACAAATAATTGCATAGAAAAAGTGACATACTAGTCACTTTTTTCTCAGTATGTTGTTTTAAAGTATTTCATCATAAAGTATGATCTTTGAAACTTTAATGATTATAATTTTGAGCTATAGAATGTGTCTCCAGAAAGAATTTGACTTTAGTTCAGGAATTATCAAACTTTAACTTACAAATAACTATTATTCTAATCCCTGTCTATTCCCCATAAGCTCCTGTTGTCTTCCTACTGTTATCTTTTGGCATGTGTTAAATAAACAGTTGCAAACATTTCATATTTTGGGGGAAAATCCAACAAAACAGGAACTACATATAATTCTTTTCTTTATCAGAAAAGTTTTTAAAGCTCAGTTCTGTACTGTGAAGCTGATTTGCAGCAAAATACCAATAGTGGTTGCAGTTTTACAAAAATTAGGACAAATTTAAACAAGAGGCATTTGTCTAGAGGCAAGCAGCCTGTGTGTAGAAATCAGTCTAAATGTCCAGATCAAGACTGTATTTTTGAAAAGGCATTATGCAGCAGGACTCCTAATGACAGGACTCTTGTCCTTTTAGATGCCATGAATACAAAAATACTCCTGCTGTGTAGACTATGAACAATCCAGGCACTTGAGTTGAATTGTATGATTACTAGCTTTCCTCAAAACTCTCAATGCTTTACCTGAAATAAAAATAGTTTTCTAAAAGAAAATATCTGAATCATGTTATTTTTCTCGAAGTTATTCAGAATGACTTTAACGAGAAACTAAGAAGTGAATGTGGTAAGAATCTGTGAAAAGCCCTTTTACATTTATTATTGCCTTTTCCATGGTTGGTGGAGTAAACATTTCAACTAAGCCACCCTCTAATTACTGAGGGATTAAAATATCAAAGTCTGGTGTACGTTAAATTATTTTTTTGTTAGACCAAGACCAAGAGTAATATGCAAGAGTAGACCTTTTCTTGAAAGCCATTTTGTTGTGATTTTTAAATTATTTACTTCACAAACATAATTTTGTACATTCATTGGTGTTTTTGTTATCTCTAGGTTTTACCAGTTTTCACCAAAGATTTCTGAAATTATTATATTTCAATTATCATTCATTGTACTTTGTTACATCTTTCAGAATGTATAATCGTCGTCAATGTTATCACTATTATACTTTGTTTGAGGCACTGATTCACACATGAAGCTAATTGTATTCAGCTGAGTTTGGCATATTTTATTAAAACATACATTTCTTTGAATAATTTTGGAATAAATTGACAGGTGAACATAAAATTGCATGTGATTTGTTTTAAAAGAATGCTTTAGTTTGCTTAGTAATCAGTGAAAAGTTTTGATGAAGAACTCACATCAGGGATGCTTTATAAATGAAAATCTATCATTACTAAAATATACATCAAACCTTCTTTCCAGTTAAAGCTATTGCGTACAGCCAACCTCAGAATTATCTCTAATTTCTGCTTCACCTCTCTATGGAATTAACTGCCAAGTGTTCTGATTCTGTATGTAAAAAAGAAGTTCTCAAAAGATACATCTTAATGAAACTTTCCGGGTTTACCACTAACCTTTTAATTATAGATTTTATTGGGCAACTTGTACGTATACAGTTAAAAACATGTTTAACCAAGCAGTTTGTATAAGTTTGAGTGTGCCATAAGCACAAAACTTTTGAGAACCCCTGTCTTTGGCTTCTGTTTTAATCATTAATTCCTGAACTATTGTGGAAATATATGCTAAATTTTCTGTTAATCCCTTTAAATCCCATGAGTCTACCAAAAATCTGTATGGACTTGAGAAATTTCACATTCCTCCCCAGCTTGCAGGCATCCGATGGAAATCAGTTGTCTACAGACACCTGTGTCTATCTCTAAAGTACCACTCCTTCTCTAGTCTACGCTGTCGGTCACCTTAGTGTGGCCCAAATGATGATTTTAAAAGAGTACAGAAGTGAGTTCATTTCCCTATATGACTGCTTGACTACACTAGATATTTATTCAATCCAAACATGAAGCATGAGGATAGCTGAATGTTCTTTTAATATTTTTTTAACATTATCACTTAGGAGAACTTAATTATTCAGGATATCCCATTTGAATTTGATTTTGATTCTTCATAGTTATTTAGAACCCTAAAATAAGAAGTTACATGTTAATCTGTAAGTTTCTATCTGATAGAAAAGATAATCACAAAGTTGTGGTTCTGTAGAACAGTAACATTTTTTGTTATCTATTAGCAATGTCATTTCAGCACTCCTTTGACTGACTGCGTACATGAATTTCTACTCCTCAAATTCTTCTTCAGTCAGCTTTATTATCTCACTGTTTTCCTCGTTAATTAGTGTTGACGGCATTATTGACACATGTGAACTTTATATTTAGTGAAAGTCATGTTTTAACTCTTCAAAAATTATTTCAATAGAATAAAGGTTTAATACTGCCAAAGCATCAATAATAACATCTACTTAGATATAGTACCAAAGGTGGAAGTTCTGGGCTTACTCTATATGAGGAAATTCTCTTCAAAAAAAACTATGAATCTAATATTGTTTGTAAAAATCTCTTTATCTGGATGCAAGAAAAATCTCTCTAATCCCAATATCCAAATATTTAATCTAAATTACCATTAAACATTCATTAACTATATAAAAATGAATGTATGTTTATTTATCTACTAACAAAACAATATTTGTTATTATTCTAAGTTCTGACCTAGAAAAATTTCATCATCAGATGATGGTTATGTTTCTTTTTTTAAAAAGAGTTCAAAATCAATTTTATAATATGACTTTTCATGTTTTCTTGATAATTTAATTGTCAGTAATCTTTATTCTTCTATATCATAAGTCCATTGATTTCTACCAGAGTAAATACTGCCACAGAAAGAAAGTGAGAGACAAAATTAAGAGAAAGCAACAAATGTTTTATTAACCATGCTTGCTTAATGCTTTCAATGTTATTTAAAATATAATTGAAGAAATTTCAAATAAAGTACTCAGTAAAGCAATCAGGACTGATTTCTCCATTGCAATGTCTCAAATACTCTGCCTCTGGCTATCAGGGGAAAAGAAAAAACAAAAAAACTGTTGCTCTCTAAAACTACTTTTATAATGGCTCCAATTGTCAAGTCTTGTCTGACTCATTTGCTATGCATTCCTGTTTTAAATTTCTGTGGCATGTAGCAGCTGTTGTTGTTAAACCTACATATTTTTTTATAGCTCTATTTTAGACTTTGTGATTCTTCATGTACAGTCCCAGTAAAAGTATGGTTTGTGAAACATTATTTACCAGAAGCATCAGATGTTTTATCACAGGAAAAGTCTCAGAGAGAATTTGGAGTGACAGGTTTAGAGTTTTTTTCATAATTGTAGTCTGGGTTTTAAGGCCAAGAACAATTCATTCCTTTGATGCATGCGAGGAAAGTCATTAAAACACACACAAACTCTTAACTTATTTTCTAAAATACTTTCAAAATTTCTCAAAATCTATGTTTCTCCATATGTGAAAAGATTATAACTGATATATTTAGAGTCACACAGAAGCAAATATGATTGTATATCTATAAGTACACTTTCATTTTTCACCCAATACCTTTTCCAAATATCATTTTGTATTGACAAATTAACTGCAATTTGGTGGAATAAACTTGTGATTTCTTCCATATTAAGGAGCAATGATATGCCAGGGACACTCGTTGTAATCAATCACTGATATAAGGAAAGCTTGTGTTTAAAATAAAATTTAAAACAATGAATCATAGTAAAAAGTGACTTGGGATCCAAGGTTTTTAAATAAATATTTAGAATTTTGGATTTCCCAGCTATTCCTGTTCTACCCACCTCTTCTTTACCCACCACAGTCAGGCTCTTGAGACGATTCGAGTATAAAGGAAGTTAGAGCCAAAAGTAATGTCTTTATTCTATGAGATTCTTCCATGAATATTTTTCTTTGTTCTTTGCTAAACTCAAGGAAGAAATCTAGTGAAATAAAAAATATGTGCTCTCTTTTTCTACTTCTTTTCCAAACTGAGAATTTGGATTCAGCTATAATGAACATATGTTTTATATCCTCAACTCTGGACCTCATTCTGATCTCTGAAACACTTCAATGATTTGTTATTTTTTTTTAATGTAAAAGCATAACAATTCAAATGAGAGACAAAGAGAAAAAGAGACATTAAAAACCAACCAGACCTTTCAACCCTTAGAAGCTTACCCGTAAAAATTTTAATGTTATACTTACGACAAATCTAGATTTAAAAACAATACTTAAAAACTCAGAGGATGTAAAGTTTAGGCTATACTAATTCTTCTGTATCCCAGACTAATGATACCCAAAATGCCTGGCCTTATGTATGGTATGACATTTAAAAATTTTCCACTTTTTTTTTTTCTGTATGTAATGCCTCAGTTCCTTTCCTTCTTATTCCTCTCTCCATACCTTTTTGCACTGAAAGATCTTGAAACTGATCAACCTCTCCCACTACCCAGAATTTATACTGAGTGTAGAAACAAGATTGAGAATCCTCTTTAAAATAAATAAGTCATTTTGGAATGAATTCTTACCTACAGATTTGATCACTTTTTTCTTTTATTAGTATGGATTTTCAGGAAACAAGATTGTTTAAAGCAGAATTATTTGACATTCAGTATATTTAGAAACTGATCTTACCCTTAAGACAGAAAAGTAAAAAAACCTTCTTATTAAAAATTCATAAGAAATTTTATTTCCTTGTTTCTGGCCTTAAGTTCTATGCCAAAGCACTGTTAAATAATAAATTACATAACAATTACCTTTAACTTTATTGGAATAATTTTCTACATAAACAACTGACTTACATCCAGAGCTACCATCTGCATCTTAACATTATCATCATGAATCTTTCTCTGCACATGGAAAACTTCAACAAATTTACATAAAATTTCCTGTATATATTATTTATTCTAAAAACAGAGAAAGAGTTGATCTGAAATGTGAATGGTCCCCTGTCACAAAAATGTCTCTGAAAAACTGAAAACAAATATTTCACATTCTATCTGAGATATCTGCTGATTTACATGAATCACCAAGTACTCTTTTTAATGGTTTAAAGATTAAATATTTAATGACATGTTTTGGCCCTGTTTTAACATTTCTGAAATTAAGGAATATCTCAAAGCACTTTCCCTTCCAGAAGAGCATGTGAGGAAGAATGTTCCTTGGAGACATTACACCTCTCTTAGCTATCATTCTAATACTGGCACTCCATTTGACTGCTGTACACAGATATCTGACCATTTCTCCCAGGATATTCTGCCAGCTAAGCATTGTTTTCCCCTTTCTCCAATACAATCTCCCCTTTCGATGTTTTTTTTTTAATGGTTACATGCTTGTTTCCTCACCCAAAGTTCAGACATCTGAGTTGTAATCAGAGTTGGTTGATTATAAGTACCACAGCAGTTGGTTAGATTTTAATCTCTCTTTGGTCTGGACCTTTGAATATCCCAGTCACTTCGTCTGGCTTTGCAATCCCCATTTCACTGACTGCTCCCTATGAACAGGAGCTGGCCTATTTCAGGGACTCTTACTGCCTCAATCCCTCTTGGATTCCCCAATGTGCTGTATCCTCCATGCTCATGGTGTCCAGTTAATTGTTTAATCAACAAATATCTGTGGAAAATCTCTATGGACCAAAAGTGTGTTTGTGATAGGCTGTTGCCTATCCTTACAAATGATGCACAACATGTAGGGTGATTTCCTAACCAGGTTTCTAGGAATTAACATCTGCTTGACAAGCTTTCCTTCTGTGACTGGAATATTGACCACTTCCTGGGCACTTACAGACCCACCTTTCTTGCCCCCATGTAGATGGAGGCCACTGATGTTTTCACATCCAAAACTTAAAGATTTTGTTTGAGATTCAAATCAGATTCTAACCCTAGGGCACAAATCAATGGAAGATAGTGGCCTAGAAGTGTGCTTACAAGCAGCAGCCTCATTGTGTACTCTCTTTATTTTTAAGCTGCAAGTTTATCATCTTGGGTTGAAAGCATAACAAAGATATCATACTTAGACATAACTCAAGGACAAATATAATGGAATAATTAGGGAACTTGTAGAACTAATCATTAGGTATTATCTAGACAAAGACCTCAGGGAATTTTTCCAACTTCCTTTCCTCTTACTGAATTCAGAAACAATGTGCAAAGGTAGTAAAGATGGTGCTAATTAAGCTTCTAGCTAATACCAACCAGACCTCCAGAGAAATATAACAGGCTGGAGGAAGGAATGAAAATGTGGAGTAAGGAACAAAACTGACACAGTAAGAGATGGCTTAAATCAACACAATCAGCTAAATGTGAACGGTCTTACTTAGTAAGCAAAAGGTCAATGTACATGTAAGAAGACAGAATGTGACTCCCCACAGCTAGCTAGAGTAGGTTTCTTATATGGGGAAGACAAAAAGGGATGAACTTACAACCTGCAAATGAGATTTTAGCTATTGTCTATCTGTCCTCTAGAGATGAATGTTGCAGTCATTCAGTTACTTATCTATTCTCTTAGACCATATTCTTTGAAAACCTACTAAGCATTAGACACAGCAATCAATCTTGGGAAGCAAATGAGTAAGAAATCACAATCCAGTGTTTACCTCAGAAAGGAGCACAGGTTTACAATAGAGTGTGATAAATACAACAGAGATAAAGATAAGCTATTGGGAAATCAGAGGGGAAAAGAACCAACTCTTTCTTGGCACGTCAAGGATGGTTTCACAGCTGAGGAGATAAATAGGCTGTGTCTTTAAGGATGTATATGTGTATCCTATATGGAGAAAAAAAATGATAGAGGTATAGAGCTAGAAGTTCTGTGTAACTTGTATATAATACATGTGATAGGATTTGACAGGGATGAGACAAAACCTTGGGACTCAAAGATATGCCTTTTAGACTATTTAAAAGAGAAAATTTTTAAATGTATAATAAAAATATACAACTCACACCTGAAATTAACATAATGTTGTATGTCAACTATACTTCAATTAAAAAAAGAAAAAAAAATGCAACTGAGAAGAATAATCAATGCTATAAATAAGCATTTCACAGAAAATCAAACACAAATAAACATGTTGGAAGGTACTAAATTTTAAACATAATTAAAGAAATGTAAATTCTGAGTGGTCATTCAAATATATCTAAAACTCAAAATTTCTAAGGTTTTCACTTAAATTTTAACTTGTTCAGAGAGAGTCTTCTCAATGCATTTGAAAGTAGCAAGCCACAACCTCCCAACCTTTTAAACTGTTTTTATTTTTTTTCTTTGGAGCTTTATGCAGAACTTACTACTATTATCCATTCCATTTCATTGTTATTTGTTTAGTCTTTCTCCTCTCTGAAGCTCAATGAGGACTTTAATATTTTGTTTACCACTGCTTCACATCTGCAAAAATGGTGCCTATCAACTTATAAGCACTCCAAAAAAATGTCTGTTGGTGAATAAAACCATACAGAAGTTGAGATAACACATTTTACTCATAAACTTGATAAAAATTAAAAATAATGATAATGATGTCAACTGTTAAAGTAAAATATGTACTCACACAAATAATGAGAGTGTAAGTTGAAATATCTGCTTTGGATTTGAAATTTATAACCCTCTTATAGAAATGTATAGCCCTCTTAAGAATATTTCTTCAGATATGTTTGTACAAATGAGAAAAAAGATGTCAAAATCCTACAAATTTAAGTATCATGGTAGTATCAGAATACCAATAAAGTATCCATTAGTATGGGAAAAGAAACACAAATTAGAGTATATTTTTAAAATATTGGGAAGCCATTAAAAATAATAACATAACTATAAATAAAACTGTTCATACAAATGAGAAAAAAGATGTCAAAATCCTACAAATTTAAGTATCATGGTAGTATCAGAATACCAATAAAGTATCCATTAGTATGGGAAAAGAAACACAAATTAGAGTATATTTTTAAAATATTGGGAAGCCATTAAAAATAATAACATAACTATAAATAAAACTGTTCATAGTAATTTTAACAAAAATGCAAGTTGGAAAATAACATGTGTTGTATATTACATGAAATGTAATTGAAAAATGAAGCTTATTTTATATAACTGTCACAACATAAAATGGGGATGCTTCATAACCAAAGAAAAAACAGATTCCTTTTGGGTAATGATGTGCCTACATATATTATATTTGGGCCTGAACACAAAAAATATGGTATAAAAACCCAACATGGGAGCAACTTTGGCAGTTCCAACTACTTCACACTTCATCTGTGCCTTAGGATTACTAGGATTCTTGGAATTATTTGCAAAGCTTTATATTGGATAAAATGTCAGATTCTAGTGAGTTTTACTTGACAATCTAATCCTTCTTGTAATCTCATATGCATACTCATATGCATATGCATATCCATATATACTTACCTATGCAATTGTGTATGTGTTGTGTGTGAGTGTTTGCATGAGAGAGAAAGAGTGTTTAGAATATCTGTAGAGAGATTCATGGAAAACTCTTAAAAATGATTACCTCTAAGGGATTTGACACCTAATGCAAACTGTGAGAAGGACTTTTGTCTTTAGTGTGTTACATGATTAAACAGGCTTGAACTGAACTTGCAACAATAATAATAATAGCAGAACTAAAGACAGTTAAAAATATATTCTGAAGCAAGTGTATACTTAGGAAAGAATGTTTTTTTCAGAGAGTATAATTAAATTTGCATTTTAGAAAAAAATATTTTGGAATTGAAGAGTATGAAGTAGAGAGGTGAGACAGTGATAATAGCACCACAATGTAAAAAAACTGATCCAATAAACCAGGGAAAAGAAAGAAATCAAGCACTTGTAGAAGATACAGAAGACATGGGCTTACTGAGTTAGAAATGAAAGATATTAACTGACTGCATACAGTGAATGAGAACAAATAAAATACTAAAAACGGCTTTTAAATTTCTAGATTGAGAGACAAGGAGAATTATTTAGTAACTCAGCAAACTGCAGGCTAGTCCTATCAGTTGCCTGGAGAAGAGGCAAACCTCCCAGAAGTAAAATTAGAACAGGAATGCGTCAGTGCCAAGATCAAGCCACTGGGTAAAGGAGACAGGTTATCTGAACTAATTAAAATGAAGGAAGTCCTAGGTTAAATTAGAGCAAGAGATATTAAAATGACAACATTAGGTTAAGCAAAGCTTATCCTTGAATTACCTTATTTCAGAGCAAATATCTTGAATTTATTTTATTACTAATGATATTAATACAAGAGTGATAATATTAGTATGGTTGTTTTACAGTCAGTAACTTCACACACTTTCTATCATTTGCTGTACACAAAATTTACTTTGTAATTAGCATAGACATTGTAGATGGAAAACTGAGGCTCCAAAAGAATATCATGTAACATATGTAGCAAAATTACTGAGTGGTTAAACTGGATATGAACTTAATTAAATCATCATCCCACACTCTTAAGCATTATGCTCATGATTGCATTGGGATTCAGGGTTATTTTGGATGCCCTCAAATGATATTAGAATATTTCTATCATCTCCATGTAAGGATAAGCCATTCATGAGTATTTAGGCAGTGGCTTGAGAATGAAAGCCCTTAAGGGGTCTCATTCAGGTCCAAACTCAGAATACTGGAGTGTAAAGAGAATTATTTTATTGATGTCTCCAAATTCATTCTTAATTCCTTTCATTTAAGGTTTAGATGCCTCTAAGAAACCTCAAGTCAACAAAGGTCACCTGTGATAAGGACAATGTGACAAGTCAAAAAATCATTCAGCAGGGAGATGAAATGGGCCATGATACTAATAGGGTTTGTTTGAAACATGCAGTTTGCAGTGAACAGGGAAACTTCTAGCTTGTCCTTGCTAATGAGAGAAATAGGAAACTGCATTATAAATGTTTGCCAATATATCTCTTTCTGATCTAATTCTGATACTTTATTTTGCTTTTATCTCATTTTTCCAATGTCAGTTCACATTTTATACCCTAAGCTTTATTTTGTTCTGTCCCATTTTTATTTGCTTAGCATTGCCTTTAATTCATATTTATGGATAGCAAATAATTTGGGGTATGAATGAGGTGAAAGTGAAGTTTCCAGAAGTGTTTCATATATAAAAGCTTACTGTTTGAGGAAGATGTGTATATGGAGATTGAGACATCTCTGAATCTAATTAAGTAACTAGATCTCTGAATCCAGTAAAGTTACCTGGTGCCCTACTAACACCTAAAAGGAATTAATTTTCCATTTACAGTATAGCATGGAAAAGTGATTTTCTACTCAGAGAGTGTTTTCTTCTATGCAATATCATTTTAATTAGATTATGGACTTCCAGTTCGGGGGGTCTTCCTTTTGGAGTTTAAGAGTTCGAGTTTAAAAAAGATGAAGATAAATCTATAACACCTCTTGTGCCAGTGCTTAAAACAGTGGCAGATACTTTTAAAGATGGATTTGGTGGTTAGATTGAAATTGTAAAAGGGAGCAAAATTACCTGGTTTCCAGAAATTTAAATTTGCATTTGTTTCGGTAACCATCTGAGTTAACTAATCCAGCAATATACTCTAGCTCAGAGGTGCCCTAAGTTCTCACCATAACATGACTACAACATCTGAGTACTCATCATGTAGTGAATGAATTTTTTAATAATATGCTAAAGAAGGTTATTTTGATAGCTAACTATGAACTTCATTAGAAAAATATTATGAAGTGTTTTACTCATTCAATTTAAAATTATAAGTTGACATCCAGTTGAGTGAAAATGCAGAAGAGGCACATGGCATTACCTTAGAGTGAAAGCTTATGTTGTATTTAGAAAAGCCCTAATGAACTCAAATGTAATGGTGTCATAACTGTTAGAAAATTTCCCCCTTAGAGTGATTTATGATAATTACGGCAATTCAAATTGTTTTTAAATGATACCTGGGGGTTTCATATTCAGTGTCTTTTCTAATTTTAGAGAATTTTGAAGTAGAAAGTTAATACAGTAAATAAAGAATCAAAATCTTATTTTGTGTTTTGAGGTTCTCAAGTATATATAAATTTGGGAGTACTGAGTGAGTATGAAATTGGAATCTTTTTGGATTTCAAAAAGGTTGTATCAAAAATAACATAATAATTGCCTCAGTCAAGATGAGATATGAGTCTACTGACCTTACGCGTGGAAAATTTCTGTCTTCTGTGTATGATTCTGAAGGATGGGAATCTCAATTAAGGGAAGAAAGAGGTTGGCATATTGCTTGATACAAATAACACCCAGTGCATAACACACACACTGTGATAAAGATAACACTGTGTGTTATTTATTCAAAAACATATACAGTAAACAAACACATGTCCTGTTGGTACTATTGCCCCAACTATATGTATCATTAAAAGATCTGTGAAATAGAGATATTTTGAAGTTAAGGTTGACATAGAAAAAATTTTTATTAACATGATTTATTAAAAATAGAGATAATTTTACAATGTTTGGATATAGTTGTTGAAAAAAAAAATTACAAAATCCTATATCTGAGATTTGAAATTCAAATATCTTAAAAATAATAATTTTATAGATGTTGCTGGGGATTAAAGTATCAGTAATATTAACTGAAATAAGCATTGAATACAATAAAGTATCCATTAGCTTTTACTTATGGAAAGACGTACCATTATTCTTCTTTTGCTCCCTATAAAAGGTGAAAGAGATAAAAACAAAAACAAAGCTGAAGAAACAAAATTGATGACTTTAACGTCTTAGGTTTTCAAGATTCCATCCACTCTCAGTCATCTTCCCAATAAACAAGTTGCAGGCTCTAAAATAATGCAATAGCTTAATAACTTGCATCTTTGCCTCTGGCCTCCTTCTACTTAATCCATCCTCAATATTCTATGGTTAAAATAATTTAATAAATTCTTAGTGTTGGTAGGATAAAAACAAATCTCTTTTTTGGATTAAAATATTTTTTCATGAGCCAACCAGCCTCTGCTCACTTTACTGTTTTCATCTCTGGCCATTAATGCATCTCATCCAATGATCCACACACGTCCTGATACTTGAACTTTGTTACCCATGTCTTAGACTGTCTTTTTTATTTTGAGGTCCTACTTATCCTTCAAGGTCTTCCTTTTTAAGCCATTTTAGTACCCCTGGCCCAATTATAAGTTCCTCTTCTGATAACGTGTCACATTTTTTTTTTTTTTCTAGCATAGAATATCACTTTTAAAATAGTCAGCGCTCTCTCTCCCCTTGTTGCCTGAGCAGTCATCAAGAGCAAAGACTGGTTTCTTTCATCATCGTGTTTCTATTAGCTGTAACAATGACTGGCTTTTATATGTGTTTCACAAATGTTACATGAATTAATTAATCTTAAATAATCACATACTTAAATTCTCTAACAAAGGTCTCACACAAATCATTTCCCCAGGAACTTATATGCAACTTGAAAAAGTACTTTATTTAATTATTCAAATTGCAATTAAAAATGACTGCTTTTTGTTACAAGATGTCATGCTAAGCCTTCTCAGAAGGCCCCAGGAAAAATAACAAAAAGAAAAACATTTTTACCCTTCTGTTACACAGATTTTTATCTTTATTACTACTTACTATTTGGAGGCATATATAAATACTTATTTTGTTCATTTTAAGAAAAGGAATACGTGAGCATGCCAAGACATTTTAAATAAGTACAAAATAATATGCAATAAAATAATATTTTTTTGTTTCTTCAAACTTTAGTTACATTACCTGAGGGTGGTGAAGTGATGAAAATATATTTCCATTTTTCTTCCATTTGTAGTTTTCTTGTAATACCAAATACTGCACTTATATACCTATTTCTTGATGTACCAACTTAAAACTGATAAACATTCTTTCTGAGATGTAAAATGAGAGATTTAACTATTAATAAATATTAGCACATTTATGGTTTATTCTTGATATTTTTTGCTTTCTATATTGTTTTAAATATGTAAAATAGTTATAAATATCATTAATAATATATAACTATAAAAATTGTAGTCACTCAAAATAATTGGTGAAATTGTTTCTGTAGAGATGACATATGATCCTGAATTATTAAACTTGTACCCTCTAAAGGAAAGTGTCCAAAGCATCTAGGTCTAACATATACTCTATTTTCAAACATAATCCATTGCTCAAAATATTCATCATATTTTAACTTGCTTCATAATTAGATATTTCTTTACTTGCACTTTCTTATTGCAATTGTGTTTCTTTCCTGGAGTGAGAGTGTGTGTGTGTGTGTGTGTGTGTGTGTGTGTGTGAATCCCTTGCAGAGAGATAAAACTCTTTCTTAACAAACCACTTCCACCCCACTCCATCTTACTCAAAGTGGAGGAATAATCTGGATAGGTCATATACAAGGACATTACATAAGGTCATTGACTAGGGTACACTGTGCTTAATGCTGCACAAATCAAGGTGCATTTGGGCATAGTCCCATTTTCTATGCACTTCTCTCGATTTCTCAGGGAGTCATTCTCACAACTGCAGTCTTAGGAATTTTCCGTCAGGAATTTGAAATAAACAATGTCTTGCACTTTATTCAGTTCACTATTTTGGGAGGTTCTCTGATTTGGCTTTTCCTAAAAGTGTGTTGGTAAAATCTGAGATTTGGGTTTAGTCCCGTGGAGAAGGTGACCAGGTAAAGATGCATAGACTATGCAGAAGGAGTTTACCCTACAATGCAACATTACTCCTCTGCATTCTATATTAATGTTAGAGGCAAATAATAAGCCTTCCCTTGGAGTTCTCTTGAGAATCTTAAGAAGAAAAGACGTTGGAAATGACCAAATTTGAGATAAATAACCCTCTCACTTAACCAGCAAACATTTTTTTTTCAGAATTCTATTTTGTCAAATTATAAAATACCTTCTAAGTAAGTAATACATTTAGCCACCACTCCAATCACCATAGTAATATATACCCATAGTGGAAAAACTAATTTTATTTTTCAAACCTTATTTGTTGTCATTATTTGCTGATATAAAATCTTATTGGCAATTCATTCTAGATATAGTATACATATATCAGAGAAAATAGGATAAAAGAATAGATATACATCACTATCTATCTATGTTCTATTAATAAACAATGCTGTAATAAGCCCAAGCTAAAAGGAATGACAAATTCAAAGAAATGTGGATCTCAGAGAAGAACACCAGTAAATTGAACAAGAGAAAGTAGAGGAAGGAAGAATAGTTGCAAAATTCTCTTATTATATTTCCACCAGCAGAGTTCACCTTAGCTTTAATCGAAAATTTGGTTTAAGAAATCAAGTATTAAATAATATAGGATATATAAAATGCTTTGAAATATAATAAAGTGCTATCCAATATTACAAATTCCTTGTTCCTCTGTTATAGATAGTACTGAAGTTTTGCAACATGAGCATCAACCCTTTTAATCAGAAGTGAATAAAATTTGTGTATATGCGTGTGCACATGTGCTAGTGTGTTTCATATACCCATATATGTATATATATGATATATTTGTTTGTCATTTAGGCATTTGCCTTGAATAGAGAAAATAGATAAAAATTAAAGTTAAAAGGGGTTCAAGTACCAGTCAAGATGGAGTAATTCCACTTCATGGTTTCTTTCTAAATGATTGTTATTAAAATTTGCAGACAAATTACAAAGCAAACCACCATATGACTCTAAAAGTAAATAGTAACATGTGATTTGTGAGTGAGTTAAGTCAAAGCTTGAAAACTACCAATACAGTGGTAGTGAATTTTTCTTCCTTTCTCTTTTTCTTCTAGCCTTGCCTCATGAATGGGTGGAATTGGGGATATATGTATCAAGCATGGGCATTAAAATCTCCAAGAATAATCTATCTTTTGGGCAGAGGGGCTGGGAAATGAACTTCTGTGAGCCTAAGAGTATGGGGAGTCTCATTATTTTTGTGTGTGTTTTGTTTTTCTAGTGTTTTCTCATGTTCCTTCCCTAGTTGCACCAAAAACAAAAACATTGCTGTCATAGTGGAAAAGACACCTAAAACTCTAAGAGAAAACCTATCTATGTGGACTGAAAAAAAAAAAGAAAGAAGAAAGGAAGAAAGAAAGAAAAAAAGAAAAAAGAAGAAATCAATCCCTTAAATCTGTATGTGAAACAGCACAATTACTTTAAGCTTTGTATGAACATTATATACACAAAAGAGCTTACTAAAGCCTCTGATAATTGAATTACAGTATAAACCATTGTCCAAATTCAAGAATGAACACAGAAGTGGCACAAAAGAGAGACAAATGCAAAGATCATAGCAAAGGATTTGGAAACTGAACTGACATTGTAATCCATCACCCATAATAGATGAGACAGAAATGACTGCTTGAAGTTTACCAGATTGATTGCTTGTGAAAATAAACAAAAAAAAAACAATTCAACATTCTCCAGATTAATTTTAACAAAATTAAAGTTTCAAAACATAATTTCAAAACTAGACAACAAGTTATCTAGTATACAACCCAAATTTACTTGGCATACTGATAACCAGGAATTCTGACAAACTGGAAAGGGAAAAGACAGCGGGAGTGGCCAAGACGGCAGAGTAGGAAGAACCTGAGCTCACCTCCTCCCAGAGTCACACCAAAATTACAACTACACTGGTGCTGGTGAGAACCATTTTAGAATTCTCCTTCTAGTTTACTAGTGCTAGGACCTGGCCCAGTCAGCTCTAGTCCTGGAATTTCCCAGGCCAGGCAATTAGCTGGGTGGGGACATGGCCCCACATACCAGCAGACCAGCTATCCTGGGAACCCCTGAATTCCCAACTGTCGGGGGAAACAGGCCTGCCATCAGAGGGCAGTCACTAGCCCTGGGACCCCCAGACTCCCTGAAGCTAGATGTCACACACGACTCAGCCCACCAGCAGGCCAGTACTAACCCCAGCACTGGCCTCACACACCAGGGGGTGTGATCTACTGGGCCCTGTCTCCATCTACCTGAAGGTCAATGCTGACTTCAGGAACCCCAGGACTCTACGGCAAAATATCATGGACCTGGCTCTGCACCAACACTAGCCCCGGGTCCCCCTAGGCCTCAGCAAGGAGACATCAGCTCCAAGATACCCAGCCTTTCTCCACAGCCAGAGAACCCAGGACCCAGCACACCCCATCAGTGAGCAGGCATTAGCCCCACGACACAGCCTCACCCACTGGTGGGTGGGCACTTGCTCTGGAACTTCCTGGATTCTGACCATGCCCACCAGTGGGCTGCCACCAGATTCAAAACCACAGCCCTACAACCAGCTGTGTCAAGACCTGGCCACCCACTAACAGGCCAGCACCAACCTAGTAGGTGCCCTGGGTCCCAGCCTGACAACAGCAGGCCAAATCCAGGTGGGGCCCTCAGCCAGTCATGTCAGAATTTTGCCCCACCCACTAGAAGGCCATCACCAGCCATAGGTCATGATAGACACTGTAGCCAGCCTTGTCAAGAATTGGTCCTACCCACCAGAAGGCTGATTCCAGGTCTGGGATCCCCCAGGACATGAACCCACACAACAGCAGGTTTACACTAGCTCTTGGACCTTCAGCCTTCATAGCTGGTTGCCTTGTGACCTGACACTGCTCAGCCTGTGGGCCAGCATCAGGAGTGGGACTCCCCTGGGGGTGCAGCCAGCCACAGAAGGACCTTGCCCCACCCACCAGTGGCCTGCAAGGCAGGGCCTGGCAATCAACCAGACCAGGAGCCAGCCATACCTACCAGGATGCCCACAGTAGTCAGCCCACCAAAACAAAGACACATGCAGCCCATATAGATGGCATATAGCCTTGGTAACCAGAAGGGAGTGTGCTGCTGGGCCCCATAGGACATTTCTTACAAAAGGGCCCTTCTGCAGGATCAAGAAATTTAACCAATCTTCCAAATACATAGAAATAAAAAATAATAAATTAGGCAAAATGAGGTGACAGAGAAATATGTTCCAAAAGAAGGAATAAGATAAAACCCCAGAAGAATTAAGTGAAGTAGAGATAAGCAATCCATCCAATAAAAAGTTTAAGGTAATGATCATAAAGATGCTTAAAGAACTTGGGAAAATAATGGATAAACAGAGTGAGAAGACAGAAGTTTTTAACAAAGAGTTAGAAAATATAAAGAAGAACTAAATAGAGCTGAAAATACAGTTACTGAAATTAAAAATATACTAGTAGGAATCAACAGTAAATTAACAAATAGAGAGGACTGGATTAGTGAACTGGAAGACAGTAGTTGAAATCTGAAAGCTGAACAGAAAAAAGAGAAAACTGAGGACAGTTTAAGAGGCCTTTAGGACAACATCAATCATACTAACATTTGCCTTATAAGGGTGTCAGAAAGAGAAGAGAGAGAGCATATTTGAAAACATAATAACTGAAAACTTCCATAACCTAGGAAGAAGCACAGAGTCTAAATGGGATCATCCCAAAGAGAAAAATGTCAAGACTCATTGTAATTAAAATGGCAAAAATTTAAGATAAAGAGAGAAGGACTGGGGGTGTGGGGTTAGCAGATGTAAACTATTATATATGAGATGGATAAAAAATAAGATACTACTGTATAGCACAGGGAACTATATTTAATATCCTCTGATAAACCATAATGGAAAAGAACATAAAAAGAGAATGTCCATATGTGTATAACTGAGTCACTCTGCTGTGCAGCAGAGATTGGCACAAAATTGTAAATCAACTATACTTCAATAAAAAATTAAATTAAAGAAAGATAAAGAGAGAATATTAAAAGCAGCAAGGGAAAAACAAGTTACATACAAGGGAATTCCCCTAAGGCTATCAGCTGACTATTCAGCACAAACTTTGTCGACCAGAAGAGAATGACATGATATATTTACAGTGATGAAAGAAAGAAAGTAAAAAAAAAAAAAATCTACAAGCAAGAATACTTTACCTGACAAGGCTTTCATTCAGATTTGATGGAAAGATCAAAAGTTCTAAGCAAAAGCTGAAAGAGTTCAGCACCATAAAACCAGTTTTAAAAGAAATGAAGAAATGTTAAGGGACTTCTCTTAGAGAAAAAGAAAAGGCTACAACTAGAAATATGAAAGTTAGGAAAGGGAAAATCTCATGGATAAAAACAAATATACAGTAAAGGTAATAAATCTACCAGGTATAAGCTAGTAGGAAGGTTAAAAGACAAAAGTAGTAAAATTATCTATATCTACAATAAGTAGTTAAGAGATACACACACACAAAAGCAGGAATAAAGACACAGACATAGAGAATGGACTTCAGGACACGGGGTGGAGAGGGGGAAGCTGGGACAAAGTGAGAGAAGCATCAACATATATACACTACCAAATGTAAAATAGATAGCTAGTGGGAAACAGCTGCATAGCACAGGGAGATAAGCAAGGTGCTTTATGATGACCTAGAGGGGTTCGGGATAGGGAGGGTGGGAGGGAGGCTCAAGGGGGAGGGGATATGGGGATATATGTATCCATATGGCTGATTCACTTTGCTGTACAACAGAAACTAACACAGTATTGTGAAGCAATTATACTCAAATAAAGATGTATTAAAAAAAAATAAAGTACTTTATCCTAAAAAAAAATAAAAAGATGTAAAATATGATATCAAAAACAGTAAATGTTGGGCAGGGGGTAAAATATAAGGTTGTTAAAATATATTTGCAATTTTAAATAATGAATCTCATAGTAACCACAAACTAAAAAACTATAATAGATGCCCACACAAATGAGGAATCCAAACATAAAAATATAGTCATCAAATCACAAGGGAAATCATCAAAAGAAGAAGAAAGGAACAAAAAAGAATCACAAAAACCCCAAACAATTAACAAAATGGCAATACATACATACTCATCAATAATTAATTTAAATATAAATGAATAAATGCTCAAATGAAAACACATAGAGTGGCTGAATGGACATAAAACAACACTCATATATATGCTGCCTAGAAGAGACTCACTTCAGATCTAAAGACACACACAGAATGAAAAGTGAGGGGATGGAAAAAGGTATTCCATGCAAATGGAAATTAAAACAAACAAACAAACAAAAAAGCCAGGGTAGCAATACTTATACCAAAGAAAATAGACTTTAAAACAAAGACTCTACAAGAGACAAAGAAGGACATTACGTATGATCAAGGGATCAATCTGAAAAGACGTAGCATGTGTAAATATATATGAACCTAATTCAGGAGCACCTAAATATCAATATATAAAACAAATATTAACAGACAAAAAGGGAGAAATTGATAGTAACACAATAATAGTAGGGGATTTTAACATCCCACCTACATCAATGGACAGAAAATCAATAAAGAAACACTGACCTTAAATGACACATAAGATCAATGAATATATATATTAGATATATTTAGAACTTTTCACCCAAAAGCAGCAGAATACACATTCTTTTTAAGTGCATATGGAACATTTTCCAGTATGTATCACATGCTAGGCCACGAAAGAAATACCCCTAAATTTACAAAAACTGAAATCATATCAAGCATCTTTTCTGACCACAATGCTATGAGACTAGAAATCAATTACATATTGAAAAAAAACTGCAAAAAACACAAACACTTGGATGCTAAACAGTATGCTACTAAACAGTCAATGGATCCTGAGATAAACTTGTATTGCTCTAAATTTCCTTCATAGAACTGCTGTTTCTGTGTTCCATAGGTTTTGGATTGTCATGTCTTTGTTTTAATTTGTCTCCAGTTATTTTTTTTTTTTTTTATTTCCTCTTTGAGTTCTTCAGTGATCCAGGAATTTAGCTTATGGAGAGACTATGATTACAAAAGGATATCATGATGGAAACTTTAGAGGTGATAGGACTTCTCTGAATTTTGATTACTGCAGTGGTCATACAACTATACATTTTTCAAAACTCATAGACTTGTACACCAAAAGAGTCTGTTTTAAGTACGTAAAAATAATTTTAGAAATAGGAAAAAGAATAAGAGATGTACAATAATGATTTCTAATAAAATAACTATGCTTTAGACCGTAAGTGGAATGAAACAATATAGCTGGACTTGAATTGAGTGAAATAGAGCCAAGATTCTTGAAATGAAACTGTGGAATGACTGACAACAAATGCTTCCTCCACACCCAACCCTGGCTGAAGTATAGATAGCAATGTAGAACATGTAAAGAGAACAATATCATTTATGATCTTGAATCAAAAAAGTATCAAAGAAGAGGTTATCATAACTTCTCAGAGGAAGAGACTGGACAAAGATGGGGAACCATACATATATGAGATAGCAAGTATTAGAAGAAAGAAACACAAGGATCAGCATACTGATTCTGTATCATGCCCTATCCAGGAACTGTATAAATATTTCTTGGTATATTTACAATGGATGAATCTGTATTCACAAAACATTATCACACAAAGCCCATAGTTTACATTAGGGTTCATTCTTGGTGTGTACAATCCTTGGGTTCATTCTTGGTTATTGACAAATGGATCCACTATTATAGTTTCATACAGAATAATTTCACTGCCCTAAAAATCGTCTATGTTCCACCTATTTATTTCTCTTTACTCCTTAATCCCAGCCAACATCTAATCTTTTTTACTGTCAGCATACATTTTGCCAAGCTTATCCAGGGTGTCATACACTTGGAATCACACACTTTGTGTTCCCTTCAGATATGTTTCTTTCACATAGTAGTATGCATTTAATGTTTTTCCATGTCTTTTCATAGATTGATAATTCATTTCTTTTTAGTGTTGAATAATATTCCATTTTCTGGATGTACCACCGTGTATCCATTCACCTTCTGAAGGGCATTTTGGTTGCGTCCAAGTTTTGGAAAGTATAAATAAAGATACTATAAATATGCATGGCAGTGTTTTGTATGGACATAAGTTTTCAAATTGTTTGGGTTAATACCATGGAGTACTATTACTGGATCTCTCATGGTAGAAGTATGTTTCCTTTTGTAAGAAATCACCAAACTGTCTTCCAAAGTGACTATGCCATTTTTCATTCCAATCAGCAATAAATGAGAGTACTGTTGCTCCACATTCTTACTAGCATTTGAAGTTGTCAGTAATTTAGAATTTGGCTATTCTAATAAATATAGAGGTATCTCATTGTTTTGATTTGCAATTCCCTAACGACATATGACGTGGAACATCTTTTTATATGCTTATTTGTTATCTGTATATCTTCTTCGGCAAGGTGTCCATTCTGGTCATTTGCCATTTTTAGTTGGGTTTTTCATTTTAGTCAAGTTTTTTAATACTATTCTTGAGTTTTAAGAGGACTTTATACATTTTGGATAACAATCCTTAATTAGACATGTCTTTTATGACTATTTTATCCTAGTCAGTGACTTCTCATTCTCTTGACAATGTATTTTACAAAGCAGTAGTTTTTAATTTTTACAATACCTAAGTTATCAATTTTTTTCTTTCATGAATCATACCTTTGGGGGTCTATCTAAAAAGTCATCAGCAATCCCAAGTTCATTTAGATTTTCTCCTATGTTTTCATCCAGGTTTTTTATCGTTTATATATTTTTTCTTTTTTTAAATTAATTAATTTATTTATTTTTGGCTGTGTTGGGTTTTCGTCTCTGTGCGAGGGCTTTCTCTAGCTGCGGTGAGCGGGGGCCACTCTTCATTGCGGTGTGCGGGCCTCTCACTATCGCGGCCTCTCTTGTTGCGGAGCACAGGCTCCAGATGCGCAGGTTCAGTAGTTGTGGCTCACGGGCTTAGTTGCTCCGTGGCATGTGGGATCTTCCCAGACCAGGGCTCGAGCCCATGTCCCCTGCATTGGCAGGCAGATTCTCAACCACTGCGCCACCAGGGAAGCCCCTATAGTTTGCATTTTATATTTACATTTATGATCCATTTTGAATTAATTTTTGTGAAGGATATATAGCTTGTGTCTAGATTCTTTTGTTTTGTTTTTGTTATGAATATCTAGTGTTCCAGCACTATTTATTGAAAAGACTATGTTTTTCTCCATTGTATTGCCTTTGCTCCTTTGTTAAAGATGAGTTGACTCTGTTTGTGTGGTCTATTTCTAGGATCTTTATTCTGTTGCATCTATTTATTTGTCTATTCTTTTGATTATTCCACACTGTCTTGATTACAGTAGCTTTATAGTAAATCTGAAGTCAGGTAACATTAGTTCTCCAATTTTGTTTTTATTCTTCTAAATTGTGTTGGCTACTCTGATCTTTTGCTGCTCACATAAACTTTAGAATCAGTTTGTTAATATACACAAGATTGCTGAGATTTTGATTTTGATTGTGTTCAATCTATAAGTCTAGTTGGGAAAGACATCTTGACAATATTGAGTCATCCTATCCATGAACATACACTATTTCTCCACTTATTCAGTTATTCTTGGCTTTCTTTCATCAGAGTTTACTATTTTTCCTCATATAGATCTTGCACATATATTGTTAGATTTGTACCTAAGTATCACTACCCCACCCCATGCTAATGTAAGTAACATTATATTTTAAATTCTAATTGTTCATTACTAGTGATATATGTTTTTAAATAATAAGAATAGCTAGCATTTATTGAGTATTTTGCTGTGTGCTAGACATTGTTTTGTGTACTTTATTTGTGCTATGTCAATCTATACTCCCCTAAACTCAAGCAGCTAGGCACCATTGCTTTCCTTTTTTACAGATGAAGAAACTCTAAAATGGAAAATTCAAATAACTTGCCCTAATTTACTCCGTTAGTAAATGACAGACACAAGGTTTGAACCAAAAAATCCTGACACCTAATCATTATATTCTACCTTATCTGTAGCCCTTTATAGGTCTCATAGTATGTAAGATTATTATCCTATGGAGTTATGTTAGAATTGTATTGCTATTGAGGGAATAATATAAAAGTGGAAATAAACAAACCAGGAATCACACATAGTAGGAGTTAGTCTTAAAAATGTTATTCTTGAAGGTTTGGATTCTAATCATCATTCAATTTTAACTTAGATGTCTAATCTGTATTTCAAAGAGGTTCAAGGGTTTATAAGGCAAATTGCGGTGCATAAATTAGAGCAAGGACAGAGAAACTAAGTATAATATTTGTTGTCTTAGACTTCAGATCACTTTAATATTAGAGTTGATTGCCAGTTATTTATACAGACATGTGTTTCTGGATAAACATATAATTTTATGGATTTCTTTCAAAATATCATGGCAAACAAAATATTTTTCATCTTTTAATACTGAAAATGTGATGTTTTCACTTCCTTAGAAGCTAGAAATAGTGAATTGGCATCATATACATAGCCATGAGATCTGTGTGTAATTCACAATCTCGACTGGATTGCTAAAGAAGATTTTAACCTGACTTGTCTCTGCCTTGCAGACTGTAATTCCATTCACTTAATAAATCTTTGTGTCTTCTGGCTTGGATAAGCTTTTAAAAGACTGGATTATTTGGAGGGATGGGCTAATTATCTGATAACAATGATTTTGATATACTATATTCATGGCTATCACATTCTTCAGTAAATTATCAGAAAAAAGCACATGCCTTTTACAGAAGCAGAAATGAGCTATATTACAATGCTCAGAGGGAATTAAATAGGTGGAATAATAAAATTACCTTAGTGGTGTGTTAGGAGACCAGCTGATGAGAATTTTTTTATACTCACATGACACAAACACTAACACAAACAGGGACGATATAGGTATGATATAGAACATAGTACATGTAAAAATAGGCTCACCCTACAAATAACAAATAAGTACATAAAAAGATGTGCAACATCTCTAGCCTTTAGGGACATGCCAATTAAGACCACAATGAGATATCACTATGCACATATCAAAACAGCTAAAATAAAAACAATGACAACACCAAATGCCAGAAAAAATGCAGAGAAATTGGATTTTATCTGTTGTGGGTGGGAGTTTCAAATGGAATAACCACCATGGTAAATTATTTGTCAAACAAAACAAAAGAAAAAAGCAATTAAATGTCCCAAGAATTGAAAATCTGGGCATTTATCCAAGGAAATGAAAAACTATGTACACAAAAAACCTGTACATATAGATACATAGCAGCTTTATTCATAATAGACAGAAACTGAAAACAACTGAATTGTCCCCGAATAGATTAATAGTTAAACGAACTGGATCACATTCTCAGCAGTAAAAATAGGACAAACTATTGGTGAACATATCTACTTCAATGGACTCCAAGGGCATTATGCTGAGTGAAAGAATCCAATCTCAAAAACTCACATACTGTATGATTCCTCTTGTATGACATTATATAAGTGACAAAACTATATATATATGCAGAACAGATTAGTGGTTGTCAGCGATTAGGGATGTCAGTGGGACCAGTGGTTATGACTATAAAGAACTAGTATGAAGGAGATCTTTTCGGTAATGAAATAGTTCCATTTCTTGATTGTGGTGGTGTTTACACCAATCCACACATGTGATAAGATGATGTAGAACTTCACACACATATTGTATCAATGTACCATCTTGGTTTGATATTGTACTATGATATGTAAGAAATAAACGTTGAAGAATACTGAGTAAAATGTACGTGGGACCTCTCTGTATTTTTCTTTTCTTTAACTTATTTTTATTCTATAATTATTTCAAAATAAAAGTTTAAAAAAATCTTCGTGGGAAGTATGTGATGTTTATAATAATTAGTAGAAGGTAAAATAAAGTAAAAATGGCCAAAAAACTAAATATTTTATTTTCAAGGAATGGTAAACAGAACTAGGGATAGAAAGATAAAGCCTAATGGCTCTCCTATAATGTTTGAGAGACTGTTATAAGAATAAACTACTAATCTTGACCTTCAAACAGAATTAACAGGATAAAGAATGAAAATTAAAATAAGACAGAATCCAAGTTTACGTAAATTGAGTGGAGGGCCCTTGATATTTTATTTAACTGTGAGAGTAAATTCTGTGATGCCAAGTTTTCCTGCACGTGTGGAAATGATAACTGACCCAAGAACTAGTCAAATATTTAGTGCCAGAGACAGGTGCCAGCACAGAAATGGAATTTTTTTTTGTTAATGGAAAATAGAGTGGGAGTATTCCCGAGTAAGTAGACAAAAATTAAATGGTAATCTATACATAGTTTGCTTTTAAATAACTTTCTCTTTTGATGTTAATCACATTAATAAGTGCCACCCTTAGACTGTCATATCTTATTCTACTTAGCACTACTGGAATTGTCAGATTATGCTCTCAGTAGAGAATCTGAAATTAATTTGCACTGAAATATAAATGAAAAAGAGCTAAAGAATGCCCATCCCATGCAGAAATTGTTAATTACCTCTTACTGTCATTTCAAATGTTACTCATTACATACATTTGTTTAAGATATTTAATAGTAAAGAAAGCTCCTGAACCCTTTAGAAACCTAAATCATTTGATTTTAGAGATAAACTAAGATGATTCCAGTACAATAATTTTTAGATTATATTTAGTTTTATATCCTGTAAACTCTTTCTTTCCCCCTCATGTTTCCCACCTTATTAAAGATATAGTTTATATAACTTCATTAGAAGGACAGACACAAGCTAGAATCAAATCACCACTTAGCTGTGCATGTCAAATTATATTAATATTTTTAAAATATCTATTCCTAGAAAGACAATAATCTTGATAACAAGTGTTGATCCTCAAAAGAGAAGCAAGGAATCTATTGATCAAACAAAGCTAAGCTGTTAAGCCGAACTGCAGAAAAGGAGAACAATCCCTTAGGAGAGAATTAGTTGTATCCTTCCTAGAAGGAGAAAATCAGGAGAGAATATTATTAGGGTTCAAACTGAGATTGGGCAGAGTTTATAAAATAATAGTTTTGGATTGTGAGCCTCGGGAGGCTAATGTCTTAAATCTAGACGGATAATCAGACTGTTTATCTTGACAAGTCAGTGGCTTAGATACTTCATAGTCTTATCTGTCAGGAACAATTATTAAATTTATTTAACTTTAGCAAGCATTTATCTTTTTTTCTTTTGTAATCCTCAGTGTTGTTTAACATAGGGACAGGAAATGATGCCTAGTCCCAGAATTCTTTAACACAGAGACAGGAAAATATGTTGGTTTCAGTTTTCACAAGATTTGCCTGAGAGAGAAAAAAAATATATATATGAATTCTCTATTTTCCCTTTCATATGTCAAATGTTAGACCAGAGGACTCTATCATTGTGGTTACTATAATTCAGTGGACAAGAACTCAAGATAAAATTTTGAAAAATCCAGATCATTTTGAACAGGTTAATTGAAAATGAAGTAGAGAAAATAAACAATGGAGTTTACTTGTTTGTTTTCTTCGTTTCCACCTTGTTTCCCTTGGATGTGCCAAAATATTATATGAAGCAAGTATGATAGTGAAGTAAAATCTTGAATGCTGAATCACAGTGCTTTTTAGCTGGCTAGAAAGAGAAGCTAAAGGACATTCAGTACAGTAAGTCCCCTACATAGGAACCTTCAAGTTGAGAACTTTCAAAGATGCGAACATGTTTTGCATCAATGTCAGGCATGAGTGAAATTGCAGCTTGCCCTTCATCTCCTATTGCTAATGATCCTTCAGCTCTACCATCTCCCACCTCGTCTCCCTCCTACAGTCAGTAACTCTTCTTGCCTGTTCACTCGATGCCAGCCCCTGTATGCCAGCTTTTGTACTGTACTACTGTACTTTTCAAGGTACCGTACTGTAAGATTAAAAATGTTTTATTTATTTTTTGTGTTTGTTTTTTATGTATTATGTGTGTGAAAAGTGTTATAAACCTACTACAGTACAGTACTATATAGCCGATTGTATTAGTTGGGTACCTAGGCTAACTTTGTTGGACTTACAAACAAATTGGACTTACGAACATGCTCTTGTGATGGAATTCATTCATATGTAGGGGACTTACTGTATTTTCATTAGTAACAAGTCATTCAGCCTAGTCCATACACAAGGGAAGATAAATTTAGCCCCTTCTCTTGAAAGGAGGAGTGTGAAAAAAATTTAGATGTCTTTCAAAAACATCATAGAGGTTAAGTGTTTCAGGAATACTGACTGAGAATGTTGAAATCTATCATGAATCAGGAAATGAAACTTTATTCATACTAATATATGTAAGCTTACACCTTACTGTCATGGATATGTAGTCAACATATATGCATTGTCTATACTGTTATAAAAACAGAAAGTTAATTTCAAAGGTAATACATTTTTTATTTTTTAAAATTTTTAAGAAAAATTAAGCTATTTATTAACATAAAGCACAATTAAAATAACTAGGTTTCTGACTCAATTACCAGTTAGAACAAAATTTATAAAAATAGTACATTTTGATTAAGTAAACTAAATTATAATTAATTCAAACCTGTTAGAGTAGAAATGCCTAAAGTGTAAACTGAAGAAGCTATATTGTATATGTTTTTTTTTAAATTGTTTTGCAGCAACATGGATAGACCTAGAGATTATCATACTAAGTGAAGTAAGTCAGACAGAAAGACAAATATCATATGATAACACTTAAATGTGGAATCTAAAAATGTGATACAAATGAACTTATTTACAAAACAGAAACAGACTCATAGACATAGAAAACATACTTATGGGTACCAAAGGGGAAGGGGGGGAGGGATAAATTAGGGGGTTGTGATTGACATATACATATGTATATATGTACATATATATGTATATAAAATAGATAATCACCAAGGACCTACTGTATAGTACAGGGAACTCAATACTCTATAATAACCTATACGGGAAAAAAAAACTGAAAAAAAATAGATATATGTATATGTATAACTGAATCACTTTGCTGTATACCTGAAACTAACACAATATTGTAAATCAATTATACTCCAATGTAAAATAAAAAATTTTAAAATAGGAAATAAATTTTTAAATGTTTATATTTTATCACAAATTTCTCATTAATTTCCACCTTAATATTTGTAAGTAATTTTTGAAACTAAAGTAGACCTGGAGTTTTTGAAAAGGTGGTGGGTCGAATGCATTCATTAAACTTTGACCCCTCCTGAAACTCCATATCATGATATTAAAAAAAATAATTGATATAAATTCACAAAGTGAAAGAAAAGAGAAGGCAACCAAAGAAATACATTTTAGGAAGTGGGGAAAAAGAAAAATAAGCATTAAAAGACCTAACCCAGAGATCTAGATAACAAATAACACAAAAAATGCTCAACATTATTAGTCATTGAGAAATTGAAAATTGAAACCACAATTATATGCATTGACACATCTTTAAAAATTGCCAAAATTGAAAGATTGATAATACTAAGTGCTGGATAGGATCTAGAACAAACAACTTTCAAATATTTTCCCACTTATTTAGTGGGAATGCTAAATAAGAAACAATTTGACAATTTCTTACAAAAGCTAAAGAAATAATTATATGACCTTGGGTAGTAGTTCTGTATTAGATTTTTAGGGCTACTATAACAAATTACTACAAAATAGGTGGATTAAAACAGCAGAGATTTGTTCTCTCATAGTTCTGTAGGCTAGAAGTCCTTCTTTGTAGGCCCTAGGAAAGAATCCTCCCTGTCTCCTCCTAGCTTCTGCTGGCTGCCAGCAGTCCTCGGCGTTCCTTGGCTTGTAGCTGCATCACTCCAACTTTTGCATCTGTCTTCACATAGTCTTTTGTCCCTTTGACCTTTGTGTCTCTGTATATACAAATCTCTCTCCCCTGACAAAGAAACCAGTCATCAGATTTAGACTCTGCCATAATCCAGCATGATCCCATTTATCTTGATTACATCTACAAATAGATTATTTACATTTCTAAATAAGGGCACATTTACAGGTTCTGAGTGAACCTGAAATTTTGGAGGACACTCTTCAGCCCAGAAAATCTCTATTCATCATCACTCAAAATTGGAAACAACTCGAATATCTTTCAGTTGGGGGATGGATAACGCTCTGCGTACTGAAAGAACTGCTCCTCGCCTCTAAGAAATTCCACAGCAGCCTTAATATTAAAATGATTAAAATTGTCTTTCAACAACTAACATTATGATTAATTAATTTACTATTTAACTACAATTCATTTAGTAATTATTACCAAATGCAGAGCATTGAGAGAAATGAAAGGATAAAATGTGAATAAGACAGACACCCTCAATTTCAAAGGAGTTTAAAAGATAGCAGATAAAGTGGATTTTTTTTTATTTTAGAAAAAAAGTAAAATTGGTCTTTGCAAGAAATTCTGATAATGAGCTGTATATGGAAATGCATGCTTTCAAGGTTCCAAATTAATATTTGTAGTCTAATTTCTGTACATAATATTACTACCTCAGTTCTGCAACTTCCTGTCCCATTGTTCAACAGGAGACTTCTTTAAATTCTGTGGATATTTCTGGTTGCTTCCACTTCCATGATTTTGTTATCTCTTTCTCCTGAATCATCTTCTGTTTTCTCAACTGTTGTCTAAATCCCATAAGATTCAATTTAAATCGTACTTCCTTTACACAGCCATTGTTTTGATATATAAAATACTCTCCTTTCTCCAAAAGTTAATATAAATAGAATATTATACTTCTATCAGGCCTACCACCATACATTGTGGAGCCCAGGCAGGAGTACATGAAGATGTACATCTGAATTTAGACAAGTCTAAATGTTTAAAGACATAAATCTAGCCAATAAACCATTAAGTGTACTGTATTCTATCATCTTCTTATTTTAAAAATATTTTTACACTGACACAATTAAAATTATGTGTAAAGCTTTCATTTTCTGAGTAAAATAAGCAGTCTCAAAGAAAATGCATTTAATTATTTTTGAGCATATCTGTAGGACTTTTTCCTGAACACTGGTAAAGTTTAGATAAGTAACCAAATAAATTAATATATATCACAAATTAGTATATGCTTATTGCATATACATTTTTTTAACATTCTTTTTGCCAAAATTACAAATTTTATTGTTATTGCCAATACTTTAGATAGCTTACACTTTGTTGAAAATAATAATAAGGCAAATAAATAATAATAATAAGGCAAATACTACAGCCTTTCTGAATCATTGTGGATAATATGCTCTCTGAGGAAAATAATCAACCTTTAAATTCAAAAATAAAAATGTTTTACATATCCTCTCCAAACACTAGAAAGCAGTCAGTAAATACGTCAAATAATTTAATTCCATCACACAAATAATTATCATTTGTATCACAATTTTCACTCTCTTGAAAGCAATACATAGGTCCATATAAAAATACAAAGAAAAGGTATCAGGCTCCATGTATGTTTTGTCTACACATACATACATACATATTTAAGATTGACAGGAATTGTTTAACACTACAAAATGTTCCTCGTACTATATGTGCAACTTCTGTAAATACTGAAATAAATTGTGAGTACTCTGGGACCAGAAATTAAAACATAAAGAAAATTTGTCTTTTTTCTTTTCAAAGAATTTCCACCACTCAAATCGTCCTCATATTCAGAAAAAGTGTCATCTCAGACATATTGGCATAAGCCCAATCCTGCTGCCATCAGGACACAGTTGCCAGAGGAGGTTGAGTACAAGTGAAGGAGCAGCTCTTGGGGCCTGAGGCTGTTGCTCATGAGCAGGAATGTTGAAGGACATGGATCACCTTCCTAGTACTGAGTGGCAGATCCCCAGGCATAGGCACCATGTGTTTTTTAACAAGTCGGTCTCTTTTTTGTTTGTGATACACAGACTCTTTCTAAATAAAATCAGGGCCCCTCTTGTTTAAGAATTGTACTGCATTTTATTATTCTTTATTTTTTCCCATTTTATGGTCCTTGAAGTCAGGGCAGGAATACATAATTTCTGTTAACTGTGTTGCAAGGAAATTATTAAGCTACAATATTTTGCTATGATATTATGACATAATAACCAATATATTAAATATTCAAAATTCATATTTAATAGGAAAAACACATACATTTCTAGGAAAAGTTATCTCTTATCTCATTTATTCACACTGTTTTAAGTCTAAAGTTTTGTCTTAGGTTACCAGGACCTATGAATGTTCTTCAACTGGTGAAGTGCTCATTTGTGCTACTCACAAAATATTCTCCAGCTCCTAGTAGGTGTAAAGAGCTGAGTGGCAATATTGTGGCCAATGTGTTCTGGATGGAAGTGACTTAACTACACATGTGAGATTCTAGAGGTCTCTTTCCCCAGGCATAGCTGTTGCCCATGACCCAGGTAATGAATGTTCTATTAGCTGAAGAACATTAGTGACTGATGATCAGAACACCTTAGCTGATTCACAGAGGATGTATACAGTCAATGAGAAATAAACTCTTTTAATCTCGTATCTTCTTCATTACCGCTCTTTCTCATTATTACCATATCATGATGTCATTGTGTATAATTAATCGACTATTATTTTTCTGTATGAGGACATCATTTAATTGATTTGTCCTTGATATAAAATAAATGTGAACCAGTAGATGATGGCTCCACCAGTTTTGTAGGGAGGGGTTGGTATATATAAACCTGAATTGAACATTTGGCAGCACTGTTCAGAGAAATGGTTCCTTAAAAAATGTGTAAGTGGTAGTGGATTAACAGAAGAGTAGAAAAATGCATAAACAGTTCCTTTGTTGGTAATAGAGTACATAAAAAATGTCATTTTTTGATATTTCCTGCTAGGATATATTTCTCATTCTATCATATCAAATCCTCTAATTATTTCCACTCTTAAGAAAACTAAAGAAAAGAAAATTTTAACAAATACACATGGTTGAAAAAAAGTATTTTAGCTAATTTACCTTACTTTCTTGCTTTAAAGAACCTGAAAA
The DNA here is from genome assembly GCF_965194825.1 of Balaenoptera physalus. Taxonomy (NCBI): domain Eukaryota; kingdom Metazoa; phylum Chordata; class Mammalia; order Artiodactyla; family Balaenopteridae; genus Balaenoptera; species Balaenoptera physalus. Next base: position 18,946,855 of record NC_138894.1, read on the forward strand.
ATGTATACCATGAAATTATATATGTTTTCTAATTTAATGTATATATCAATCAGAAATATGTGTTAAATATACTTGTCCAGTTAGTGGTAGCCATTACTAAGAAAGAAATATAGTTAGGAGAAATTTATTGAATATATTTGAGGCCATGGTACTCCTGTTAAAATACATGATCATTTAAAAAAATAAAAGTTGGTAAGAATTTAGTAGGAAGGAAATTTCTATCTTTTTTCTATAATGGTGAAAAATAAAAATCTAAAGAATCAAATTCTCCCATTATTAATAAATTAGCATATAAAGAAAATCAATAAAATATTACATAAAATGTTATTAATCATCTTTTATTTTACTAGTCTCTTTTTATGTAGCAGTAATGCATAAAATAGTGCTAATTGGACTGCTGGTAGATCTGTGGTGAATTCTAAAAAGCATCTTGCCATTGCCATATGAAAGGCTCAAATCTTAGTTAAAGAAACAATTTTGAATTTTATTTCTAATGATCCAAGCTTCCCCTACAAAGTTATTTGGAAAAGACTTTTAAAGTAAAAATCCATAGAGAGAATTAAACCTCACCAATCCTGAATCTTCAGTACATTCTAAAGTTATGACTTTATTTATCTACTTGTTTTCTTTACAGTGTAGAAAGGAGACACTAAAGAAAAACAAGTCATGGTGTTTGTGTGGGGAGAAACTGATAAGAAGCAAGTTGTATTATTCATTACTTATTCATGGTAAGTGGCAGAAATCCCAGCAAAACTATCTTAGATGGAGGAAAACATGGTTCATATAACTAAAAATTTCAGGAGTGGCTGGATTCAGGCTTCATTTTATTCTGATGCCCAAACATACTCCTGTGGACTTTGTTTCTTGTCTTATGATTTTGACATTCTTTTCTATTTCTTATCTCCATTCTCAGAAAAGTTTTTATTTTGTGTTCACCAGTATAACTATAGCAGTCCTGGCCTACCACCATCCCAGGTTCAAGTTGCAATGACTGAAAAAAAAGTCTGCTTCATTTAGACCAAACAGTCCAGATATAGCATATTTTGAATAGGATGATATAAAGGATCTATATACAAATGAAAATGAAACATTTTTGTGATTCTATGAAAAATACACGACAAATTTTCCTACTTTTAAACTGATCAAATTTGGCCAACTCCAAATCTGTTTGCTAATAGATGACTACAGATTACATCCTCATAAGGTGATAGAGATGTGTGCATTTATGTGTGTCACAAAATGCATGAATAATATTTGCCAAAATTTGGAAACTCTTATTCATTAGTAATTTCCCATAGAATTTATTTCCTAATCTCTCCATTTCAGATAATTATGATGAAATGAATTATCATGGAATTTCTCTTGGGGTCTTGGGGACATAACAGGGAACTAAAAATATCCTTAGGATATTGAAAGAGTAGAGTTAGGCACAAAAATGCAAAGTAGGAGAGCATTTAAATTTAAAAACGTTGCCTACTTTTCTGTTTATCCATGAAGCTGTCTTTTGCTGATGATAATTTCATCATGCCTAGGGCTGCTCAAACGTGAGGAGGATTTTGCCATGACATCTGCTCCTTGCGAAAAATGAAATCAGACTGATGATTTTATATTATGCAATTACACCATTTTAATATATTGAGAATAGAGAATTTTAACCAATTCAAATCATAACTAATTGCTAATTCCTGTATTATTTCATTTTGTATCCCAATAGAGCAAATGTATCAAAAGGGAGAATGCTCTGTGTAAGGTAGAGAGTCAGGGCGAACATAGTTAATACATCACATTGGCTGCTACTCTGTCAAATACCAGCATGGCAGACAGAGTTAAAGTATTGCCACAAAAAAATGAAATTTTAAACATTGGTCATCTTGCCTGTTTTTCTTTACATCAAAGCACAAATATTTCAAGGAGTAAATATCAGTAGGGCATAAAACGCTTTTATTGTAAAATTTATAAAATGCCAAGGCATTTCTGAGGGGAAGATAACCTATTGAAAATGAAATATATATATTTATTTAAACAAATTAAAGTTATGAACTTGAACTACTCTGTCCAAAATGAAAACCATTGGTTACGTGTTACTAATGAACACTTGAAGTTAGTGTGACTTAAGGACCAAATTTTAAATTTTATTTATTTAGAATTAAATTTCAATGTATAAATTGTTAATTAATTCAGTTACTGGAAACCATTTAAGAGTGTTCAGAACAACTTGAGCATGTGAATCTATATTTCTAACATTTAATTTTATGAAATCTGAAAACAAATCATGTATTCTGATGAAAATTTAGTATAAAACTTAAAATGTGTAAAGATTTCAAGTAGTACAAAAAGACTTTGTACTAAGAAAACAATGTAAAATATCATAAGTAATTTTATATTTATTGCATGTTGAAACAATATTTTGGATATATTGGAGTAATTAAAATTCATTATTAAAATAGATATCTATTATATATTTAATATGGAATAATAACATTAGATATATGTATTAGATGTTATTAAAATTAACTTCTTTATGTTTCTTTCACTCTTTTAACATAGGTACAAAAAACCTTAAAATTGCATATGTGTCTTACATTACACTTTTATTGGACAGCACTGTCCTAAAATGATGGATGATACCTATTGTGCACCTGCAGCTAAGTTTTCTCTGTCCCTCCTTTTCTCCCTCTCTTCTTCCTCCCTTTTTCAATATCCTTAGAAAAAAAAGCATGAATGCTTTTATTTTCTAAATGTGATTTCAGTTTTGATATGTTAATATTGATGCCTCAATTTATTCAGATAATCTTGAATATCTTCAAGACACATATATATTTTTACCTTTCTCCTCAAAGATCTTGAACATCGATATTTTTATGTAAATATACATGTACAATGTAGAAACCTAGTTCTCACAGCATTGTGAGGGAAAAATGCTTGTGATATGGAATCCATGAAATTATCAAATCAACTCAATCAATAAGGACTTGAATTAAAGTAATAGCAGCATGAATCAATAGAAGGTAGGTAGAATATGACGGTATAAAATGGGATGGAGAACACATTAGAAATGAGAGCTGTTGAAATCACTAGTTGTTTCCTGAGCTGAAGTGTTCCTCTCCTTGTTCAATATACAATAAAGTACTGAAAAGTCATTCACGTTTTAATTTCCCTTACATTTGCTTCCTCAATAGCCTAAACAAAGCCGACTTTCTCCAAAGCATGTAGCACAATGATAGGTTTCATATTTGTATTTTCTGACTACTTTTTAATTTATGGAATAGTAAGAGAATGATAAAAACAAGTTTTGGACTATTATATGCCTAAAACTTTTCACCCAAAAAACAAAGCAAAATAAGATAATCACCCAAAACAATGTTTTTTGGTGAACTGATTTTTGAAAAGCAATTATGAAACTGACTTTCTAAATATATAATTGTTAATCTCATCTCCATAATGCCAATATTGGTAAGATTCACACAAAAATTTCTATCCAAACCACCTCCCATTTGATCAAGCCTCTACAGTCACATGCTTCTACATATTTATCAGGTTGAATATAATGAGGCAGATGGGAAACAACCTCTTTCTTCAAATCTTAATTCAGGAATGTTTTCTTTTTTGTTTTCATTTTCATTTTTTCTCCTTTTTTCTTTTTTTAACCTAAATACCTATCTTTTATGTAGAGCTCTAGAATTTTAGCACATGTATAAATTCTGTAACCACCACCAGAACCAATATTCAAAGCAATAACAACACCACCAAAATCCTTGCCATTATCCGTTTATAGTCACACTTTAACCCAATCACTAACACTTGGAAAACTGTGATAATTTCTCTATCACTATCATTTTGTCCTTTTAAAAATGACATATAAAGGGAATCATACAATATGTAAACTTTTGGTTCTTTATACTATTAAAATAGCAGATTGCAATGTTTGATTTTCCAATAATGACCCATCCTTGCATTCCAGAAATTAACCCCACATGCTCATTATATATTAGTCTTTTACCTCCGTTTTATCTGTTCCTTTTTGACATATTTTGATAGTTTGTGCTTTTTGAAGAATTGGTTCATTTCCTTAGTTGTAGAGCTTATATTCATAGAGTTCTTTGTTTTCCTTATTACCTGTTTAATGTCTATTGAGATATGTCCTTCTTGTATACCTTTAAATGGTTTCTATTGCTGTAAAATGTAGTACTAAAAACTTGATGGTTTAAAACAAAAGAGACATTTTCGTTTCTGGTTGGTCAGAAGTCCAGACATGGCTGAACTGGATTCTCTGACCATAATCTCAAAAGGCGGTTATCAATATGTTAGCAAGGCTGTATTACATTTCTGGAGTCTCCTTTCAAGCTAAGCCAATTCTTGGCAGAATTCACTTCTTTATCCTTGTAGAAGGGAAATCCCCATTCTCTTGCAAGTTGTCAGCTTGGGACCTTTCTTAATTGTCCACAGTTCCTTGCCATGGAGCTCCCCAATACACATTTGCCCTCTCACGCTATGAAATTCTCACTTTTTTCTCTGATGATTGGGCTCAGACTAGTCTATATGATTAGTTTGAGACCCACCTGGATAAACTCCTTTTCAATTAACCCAAAGGCAGATTTTTAGTACCTTTAGTTATAGTTGTAAAATTATTTCTGCTATATAACAATATAGTCAAAGGAGAGAAATCCCATCATATTCACAGGTTATGCCCACAATCAAGGGGAGGAAATTATACTACATGTTTATCTCTGAGGGAAAAAACACTGGCCACCTTAGAATTCTTTCTACCACCACTCCTGATATTGACCATTTTTCTCTCCACTCATTTTTCCTTATTAATCTTAGCAAAAGGTCATCAATTTTATATTTCCAGAGAACCAGATTTTAATGTCATCAATCTTACTCTATTTTTCATTTCCAATTTCATTGATTTCTGCATTTATTTATCTTCATTATTTATATCTTTCTGATTTCTGTAGTTTTATTTTTCTCTTCCTTTTTTCTAGTTTCTTAAGTTGGAAGCAAAAATTATGATAGGAGATTTTTCTTTTTTTAATGTAAATATGTAATGGTATAAATTTCCCTCTAATAATTCCTTTAGATGCATCTCACAGATTTATTTATATGGAGGTTTTTGTTTGTTTTCATTAAATTCAAATATTCCTTGAAACTTCCTTTTTGGCTGATGGGTTATATATAAGTATGTTTTTGTTGTTGTTGTTTTTGTTAATTTTTAAAATTCCCAATGTCTAGCAATGTTTCCATTATCTTTCACTTATTTCTAATGTAATTTCAATATGAACTGAGGACTTATTTTGTATGCTTTCAATTTTTATTAAAAAATGAGGTATGTTTTATGTTCAGGATATGGTCTATATAGGTAAATGTTTCACGTACACCTGAGAAAAATGCATATTCTACTACGGCCTGGTGGTTCAATTTGCCTGATGGTGTTATTTTGGTACTTCTGTATTCTTGATTGGTTTCTGTCTACTAGTCTATTACTGATAAAGAAGTATTGAAATTATGATTTATAATTGTGGATTTGTCTATTTACATTTCAGTCTGTCAGTTGTTGCCTTGTGTATTTTGAAATTTTGTTTGTCAGGGCAGGCACATTTAGGACTGTTATGTCTTTTTAGTAAGTTAAAACTTTTATCATTATATAATGATCCTCTTTATCCTTAGCAATTTCTTATAGTCCATCTTTCTATCTGGTATCATTTATGTCTGAAGAATTTTAGGTAGCAATTTTTAAAAATAAGATCTACTGAAAACAGATTCTCTTAGTTTTTCTTTACATGAGATTGCCTATATCTCATCTTCATTTTTGATAGATGTTTTTCTGGATATAGAATTTAGGCTAACAACTCTTTTCTTTTAGCACTTTAACATTGTTGTGCCACTTCTCTTTGTCCTCCATAGGTTCTGGAATGCAGTCCACAGCCATTCAAATTGTTTCCCCCCCATTGGTAATGTGTCATTTTTCTCTTGGTGCTTTCTGGGTATTTTATTCGCTTTTGTTTATAGCAGTTCAATATGTGTCTTGGTGTGAATATATTTAGGTTCTCCTGTTTGGGAGTCTATAGACTTTTTGATTGAAACTATAGATTTATATCTTTTGCTAAACTTTTAAAGTTTTCAACTATTATTTTTTCAAATACTTTTTTATCACCACTTTCTTTCTCCTTTCCTTCTGGGACTCTGAAAACACAAATATCAGAACTTTTATATTTGTCTCATAGGTCTCTGGGGCTCTTCATTTTTAAAAATTTCTCTTCATTGTTCATATAGAATTAGTTCTATTGACATATTTTCAAGTTCAGTCTTCATTTTAATCATTTTTATTTTACCATATGCCTTACTCAGTGAAGGTTTCATATCTATTATTATATTCTCAGTTCTAAAATTCCCATTTTATTCTTTCTTATAGTCTCTTTTTGTTGATAGTTTGAATTTGTTCACTTTTTAAGTGTCCATGACTGTTGGAGCATTTGTGTGATAGTTAAACACTTTGTCCTAAAATTCCATTATCTGTGCCATTTCATTGTTGCTGTCAGCTGATTGTCTATTCCCACCTTAGTTGAAATTTCCCTGATTCTTCCTTTGCTGAGAAATTTTGGATTATATCCTGGACACTTTCATTATCATGTTATGGGATTCTGGGTTATATCTAAATTCTAAGGAGAATTTTCATTTTTTATAGCAAATTAATTTTAAGACACAAGTTCCAACCACCCTTCTGTGGGTTGTTGTTTTAATGTTAGTTCATCTTTCAAATCCTTTGCATTGTTTTTCAGATCTGTCCTGAGTATGCACTGCACCATTCAGTGTTCAACCAGGGTCCTTGGTGGTAGTCAGTTACCAAAGTCTTTGTTATGGTGATAAAGAAAATACCCATGCATGTGAAAGTTGGAATGAATCTAATATTTTATACATAATTTTTTAGGTTTACTTTCTTGAACTCCTCCCTCTGTGTGATCTCCTGAGTACTTTATGGCTCCCTGGAGCTCCTTTTTATAGATACAGGAGGACAAAGAAGACAAAAAAAAAAAAAAAGGATGGTTGGAGTGGGGTTGTTGACTGTAGAGAAAACTCCCCACTCTCAGAGTTTTGGTTCTTGTGACCCCCCCCCCAACTCTCTGATATGTTGCCATCACCTGATATTTAATTGAAATCTGGGGTGTGAGAGAACAGAGAAATAAAAGGTGGAAGGGAGGAGAATTCCACACTGTTGCTGAGAGTCAGGAATTTCTTGCCCAACTCTTTGAATTAGAACTAGAGAAATTCTATTGGATCTCTCTCTGACTGTACCTTGTTGCTCACTTCCAGGTTTCAGGCTGCATTCTGATTAAGGGATATTCAAGAAAAACAAATGGTAAACTAATTGCTATCTCAAAGATATTCTGGTATCCTTCTCCAATCTCCTGCTACTACTTAGAATTCAGAGTTCTAAAATGTTTCTTAGTGGATTGAGATCTATTCACTTGGATAGAATGGATAGAGGATGCTTTTTCTATCTTATCCAGAACTGTAATCAAATAATTTCTGATGATACAAATTTTTAGTCTTTGGCCTCTCAGATTCTGTGTCTTCCTTGTACCCCAAGATATATGACATTTTTCTGCTTCCCCCTGATTTCAGGTGTGCTATTTGAATATCATCTTTTCTGCTTTAAGCCCTATACCTACCAAATCTTCTTTTACAAGAAATGACTTTGAGATGATATTTGGTCATGGAAACTCCAAAATTCTTAGATATTCTTTATCAAATATCATTCTTCAAGTCACTGTGGGAAATAGATTATAATTATGGACTGCAAAGGGACAATTATTACTACACTTTTGAATAAGTTTTGAATTCAACCCCAAATTGGAACCCTATCCCTGAGAAGCTGGATTGGACGTTGTAAGCTTAAAGAAGCAGAGTTTAGCGCTATTTCTCACAGACATCACTCTCATTTTCTTGATTTTCTATAAAATGTGATTTTCTACCAATATGAGGGCTATCTAGAATTGTTTTTCCCTTGAAGAGTGTAGATTTTCTGTCTTCAGAAAGGGGAAGAGATGACTTTACAATGGACACTATTTAGACTAAACTTGGACTTCTTGCTACACAGATAACATAAGCATTAAGAAGGATTTTGTTTTCTGTTTCTTGCTTCTTAATTAGATTATTCGGCATCTTCCAGATTTTGAAACTCAATCAATGAAGAAATGAGTGATTCTCCATCTGCATGGAAATAATTTTAAATGCTTGGTTTGCTGAAAAGGATATACAGAAATGGATCTTCAAACAGAAAGTTATAGAAAGTAATTTTATTTGAAGGCAGTTTTCCATATTCCACTTTTTGTCTAAACAACTGAAAGAATCTTACTTACTTACCCTTACTTACTTCAGGGTTAAAATGTACTGTAATATTTTCTCTTGTAATAAAAGTATTTTGGAGGATCCAATAATCACAGAGAAAAGTCAAATTGATTACTGTTTTGGCTGCATGTCACATAATTAAGACTGCTGCAGTCTGCCAGGGGAAGAATGAAGATGCTGTAAGTTCAGAGAAGCGATAGCCTTGAAAAATTAAGAGTCATAAACAGCAGAATTTCAGTTCCAGAAATGTGGAGTTTGGGTTGGACTTTGATTAAAAAAAAGGAAATTGAAATAGTGCAAGACAGTAAAGTTGAACGTCTATTTTTCTAACAAATTTGAGTGCAATTACAATATTTAAATCACTTTCCTTTATATGAAGAATATGCAAATAAATATCACTATCTTGAATTTTTTAAGTTTTTTTTTTTATCATCCCCAACCGCCTTTCTTCCACAGCTAAAGGTAGCAGCTGACTTAGACAGGTGTCCTCTCATGCAAGACATTCTATGAGTCATGAATCAAAATACTGATGGCCCTAGTGACTCTCTCCCAGTATTTTTTTTTTTTTTTTTTTTGGTCTGTGTTGGGTCTTCGTTGCTGCACACGGGCTTTCTTTAGTTGCGGAGAATGGGGACTTCTCACTGTGGTGGCTTCTCTTTGTTGTGGAACACGAGCTCCAGGCACACAGGCTTCAGTAGTTGTGGCACACAGGCTCAGTAGTTGTGGTTCGCAGGCTCTAGAGCACAGGCTCAGTAGTTGTGGTGCACAGGTGAGTTTCTCCGTGGCATGTGGGATCTTCCTGGACTAGAGCTCAAACCCGTGTCCTCTGCGTTGAAAGGCAGATTCTTAACTACTGCGCCACCAGGGAAGTCCCCTCCCCCAGTATTTTTAAAGTGCTGACTCTTGAAGAGGAGTTACTTTCCTACTCAGCAATGGGATAGAGTGTTTAATGAATAACTTATACAGCATTCTCCACATTTCAATTACATTTGGAGTAGCTGACGCGTAAACTCATTGACTCAGGATCCCTGAGTTTTAAAGCAGTTTTCAAGGTATTTTTAAATAATGTTTAAATTGTACCTCTTTGATGTCACTACAATTATTTTCAAAGTGCCCATATTTTACCTGCATTTCTGCTCTAATTTCTCTCCTTGCATTTCCAAACACCTCTTCCTTCCTCTTTCAATTGCTCTTGTTTTATAAGTATTACTAATGAGCCAGTGAGAAGTCTACTGAAACCTCCCAAGCTGTAACAAATGTGAAGACAGAATTGTAAAACTTGCTTTTATTTGTACACTATTTAGATTCTAATTCCAAAATTAAACATACACACACACAGATTCCTGAAGCTGATTTTCCTCTTTTTTCTCTTATGCATGAGAGGCAATGCTTGGCTTCACTGCATACATGTAAACATATGCTATTTTGGAAAAAGATAATAAATATATAAATTTACTTTAAATAAACTTAAAAGGTTCATGTGTACATAGACATTTCTCACTTATGAGTGTAAAAAGTAGGCAGTTGACTACATATAATGATTTAAGAGATTATGTTCTTTGTATAAGTCCAGATATACACAACAAAACAATGTCTCTTATCTTCTTGAAATTCCATGGTTAAACTGTTCATGGGGGCTTTCAAGTGTTCTTAATTTCTAAGATCTCTTATTATATTTATATACTGTCCATACTTTGTCATTCTTAATTGCTGTGTAAAATCAATTTTTAACATTTCATAAGTAATACCTTTAATGTTACCTTTATCCCAAGATTTTCAAACTTCCACACACATTGTTCCCTTCTGATTTCTAGCTATTCAAAACATGTTAAGATATAATTGCCTAGTTTTGAACACTGTATTTTGTTTCTGAGTCATCAAATTCTTTGGAATTTTCTTTCAATAATGGCCACTCTCGGATGTATACATAGCTTAAATGCAAGAAGAAAAGATTAAGAGAGCCATTCCCTGATAGACTATCGTCCTTGGCCATTGATATTGGCTACTTTCACCTTTTAAATAGTTATTAACTAGTGTGATAATGGAGAACTGTAGTATAAATTCAGAAATACATGAAACTGAGAGATAAAAACAATGAAATTAAGGCATAGGAAAGAAGTGCAAAATTAGTAAACAATGATGAAGAGACACATGTCAAAATGTAAAGATCTTAGAAATCATCATTCCTTTTTTAAAATAATGAGAGGCTGGATGAACTGGAATTCAATGAGTGTCCTTGGATTCATCAGCACACTGAGGTTGCAGGGCTATCAGCCTCCCCCAAGTCTGGAGAGACATGTGCATATGGAGAGTCACAGCTGAAATATGCCCATCTGGATCAGAAACTGCTGGAGCCACCAACTGATAGGGACACTTAGATGGTAATTTTGATGAGTTGCTGGAAGCTGAGTATGGACATGCATAAAACTGGGGACTGCAGTCATAGGGAGATCCAAACACTCTCATGGAATTAGCTCCAGAAGACTTACCAAGTTCTCACAGTGAAGATTCCAAAAGAATGAACTGATGGTTCTTGCAGGAGGAGGGGAAGAGTGATCAATGTGAAATAATTTCAGAGCCTTCTCTACAGCATAAGGCTACTGTCCTGGAGAAAATACTTTGTAAGCCTTATCTTAGCTGAGGGAAAACATTTCTCCTCCAGTCTCTTCTAGCCTTTCTGTCTCACCTAACTAGAGAAGAAAACACAGTCAACAGGAGTCTAGTTTTCATGAAAATAGATTGGGAATACAGCACCCAAGGAATGGAGTGGGAAGCATGGAGGGGAGAAAAGATATATCACTGGAGAAACACTTGTGAAGGTAACTCCTCACAGATACAGGTCCATTAAAATATGGAGATTTCATTGTAAGATTTTTTTTTTTTCATCGTAAGATTATAGAATACTTCCCCATCTTTTTGTCTTAGCATTCACCGATAAGGCTGCAGCGAAATGACAGTGGAGTAAATATGGAAAAACTACCAGATACAGAGAAAGAGTCTCTGAGAAAGAGTACTTAAGAAAAACCAAACTAAAGGAGATATTTTTTATTTTTAATTTATACTAGAGAAATTTGAAGCCTTTGGATCCTGCATCCACAGCACATTAAACATTCCTAGACAGATTTTTAAAAATCCTCACAACAAAAATCTCTTTACCTTAGTTCCTAGTACCTAATACATGTTCACGTTTCAACAGAAAACACAAGGCCATGCAAAAAGGCAAAATAAAACCCAGTCTGAAAAGACAAAGCAACCATAAGAACCAGATTTAGATATGACACAAATCTTAACTCATCAGAAAGGAGATTTAAAATATCTATGATGAATTTGTTAAGGGCTCTAATAGAAAAAGTAGAAAATATGTCAGACTACGTGGGTAATATTGACAGGGGTAACAAAACTCAAAGAATCAACAGGAAATACTAGAAACCAAGAATACTGTAACCAAATACTGTAACAGAAGAAGCTCTTTAATGAGCTCATGAGGAAAAATAAATTAGTGGACTTGAATATATGTTAATATAAATTTCCCAAAATTAAATGCAAAGAGAAAAATTAATTTAAAATATACATAAAGCAACACGCAAGAACTGAGGAACAATTTCAAACTATGTAACATGTGTAATTTTAAAAGCAGAAGAGGAAATAGAGAATGAGCAGAAGAAATATTTGAAAGTATATTAGCCAAGAACTTTCCAAAATGAATGACAGCCATCAAGCCACAGATCTAGGAAGCACAAAGAATAGCAAGAGGGATAAATACAAACACACACACACATGCATACATACACACAGCTACATATATCACATTTAGACTACGGAAAACCAAAGAAGCAAATATAGAAAGGACTTCGAGGGAAAAACAAAACAAAACAAAAACACCTTAACTATAGAGGAACAAGTGTAAGAATTATAGCCTACTTGTAAAACACATGTATATTCTTCTCAAGTTCACAGAAAAATTCACCAGGAAGACCATTACCTGGGCCATAGAACACATATTGGAACAATCTATATCACTAAATGAATGAATTAGAAAAAGAAGCTAAAAAAGTAAGATCTAAGTAAAAAAACTAAAGCTTTCACCTTCAGAATCTAGACAAAGAAAAACAATTTGAGCTTTAAGCAAGCAAAAAAAAACAAAAAAAACAGCAAAAAACGTTATGAACTATTCAACTATTCTAGGTCCACAAATTTGATAACTATGAAGTAGACTCATTTCTTGAAAGACACAGATACCAAAACTCACACAAGGAGAAAGAGATGACTTGACCTGGCTTGTATCTGTTAAACGCTGAATCAATCATTGATAACCTCTCAAAAAAATCAGTAGGCCTCAATGGTTTCACTGGTGAATTCTACAAGACATTTACAGAAAAAATGATACTAATTCTCTACAGTCACTTCAGAACATAGAAGAAGGGGGGATCACGTCCTAGCTCCTTCCATGAAGCAAGCATTACACTAAAACTAAAACCACATATAGATATTCTGAGACAGAAAACTAAAGACTAATATCTCTCATGAGACAAAGAGATGCCATTTTTTTTTAAATGTGTAGAATTTTCATTGTCCCTGCTCTCATTTTCCTAATATGTAAATGAATTACTTATAATACTTATATATTAGGCCTTGTTAATAATCATATATATAAACAAGTAACACACATAAATGTTCATTATATACTGGAAAATGAAATGTTAAAGTCAGTTCCACTAAAATTAAATACCAGGCTTCCAAGTTGAGCAATTAACACCTATCTTAAAGCGCTAGCCAAAACCCTCAAATCACTGTATTCATCCCCAGTGCATCTTACTGCAATACCATAGAGCAATTGGTTCAAAGGAATAATCTTGACAGTGATGACAACATGGACCCACGAGAGAGTCAGCCTGGATATGAAGGTAACTCGTTACTTATTAGCTATATAAACTTGGGAAAGTTAATTCATCTTCTTTAGCCTAGTTTTCTCATTTTTAAGTAGAAATAATAACAATAATAATAGTAATAATAAGAATATCTAAATTACCGAGTTCTTGTGATGATTAAATAAGAGAATTCCTTGAAAGCACTTATCATAGTGCTTGGCTCACAAAAAATAACTCAGTAAAATTATCTGCTATGATTACTATTATTATTAGCATTATGAGAAGCTGGGGAGAAGAAATAAAGCAAACTGGGAATTATCCATTTCTATATTGAGACTCTAGCCTGCTACAAAAGGGAGCAGTCTAAAGTCCAAAACCAGTACAATTCTCTGCTCAGAGAAAATATAATAATGGTATCCTTATGGTCCCAGGCCAGAAGTATCTGTTGCCTGGATAGTTTTAGTAAAGTAGAAACAATTCACTCATTTATTTATTCAGAAAACTTCATCATCCACTGTGAAAATAGAGCAAGACTTCAAAAGCTTACCTTTCCTACAGACACCTTTTAACACATTCTGCTATGTGTCCAAATAGATTTATGTACAAAGTTTTCTGAGTCTAGGAAGAGAATGTTACTATGCCCTCCTGGGTAGTGAAAGACAGTTATTCAAAGAGAACATAATTTTGGGAGTGAAAAGAATGAGTAGAATTTTGCCAGTTGTAAATGTGCTGGAGGAAGTACAACTTAGGCAGACAAAAGCACGTACAAGGAATGACTAATAAAGTAGCTCACTTATATGCTAGGTACTGTTCTAAACCCTTTGTTTCTAAGTTTTGAGTGCAGGGAGGTTTTTATTAAAATTAGAAAGGAGCATGTAAGCTGGACTTCCCCCTAACAGAGAAGAAAAGTCATCTTCAACAGCAGAGCCTCCACATGCAAAAAAACTACTTCAGCATTAATGCTAAACTAATATGCAGAAAAATTGCTCTTATTTCACTGAATGTAAACCTTACCTCCAATAATTTGCATTTTTTGTTGTTTCTTTTGTTTTCAATCCAGAACTAACTCATGAGTTTGCAAAGGGAAGAATAAATATATAAAATGCAAGGTTCCTTCTTGCAAGAATTGTCTAAGCAACAAGATTTAGTTGGTCATCTATATAGATATATAATAAATAACTCATAAATCTAGCATAAATTTTTTTGTCTTGAAGCTAAATGGGATTTAGACAGAGCTAAAAGAGAAAAGTTTGCAGGAGGAATGAAAATAGAAATAGGAGAGAAAAAATAATACATGATATAGACTAAAGGCAGCAAGTATAGTAATTTATTTCACATATAGAGTTTATGTTGAATGCTGGGGGAGGAGGGGAAGATGGAAAAGTATTAAGATAATGTATAGTAAGAAGAAAACTTGGAAATACCAAAACAGCATATATATATGTGTATATATATGTATGTATATATAGATAGATATACATTTATTTGCCTACATTACACATAGATCACCAATAAGTCATAAATACTCTTGTGATTTTGTCACAGGTCTTTTCATTATATGTGTATAGGCCCACGTGTGCACACACAAACACACACACACAAAGTAGAGTAGAGAGTGTGATGGTGCTTCGGCTACATAATGTCATTTTCTGCCTTAACAAGGAAGCTCAAGTTTGACATATTTTATTTTATTTTATTTTTTTAAACTTTTGGGTTTATTTATTTTATTATTTATTTATGGCTGTGCTGGGTCCTCGTTTCTGTGCGAGGGCTTTCTCTAGTTGCGGCAAGTGGGGGCCACTCTTCATCGCGGTGCACGGACCTCTCACTATCGCGGCCTCTCTTGTTACGGAGCACAGGCTCCAGACGCGCAGGCTCAGCAACCGTGGCTCACGGGCCTAGTCGCTCCACGGCATGTGGGATCTTCCCAGACCAGGGCTCGAACCTGTGTCCCCTGCATTGGCAGGCAGATTCTCAACCACTGTGCCACCAGGGAAGCCCAAGTTTGACATATTTTTAACACAACTTTATTATTTATGAATCATTCACCTTTATTGGTATGTTTGATAGTCACCACAATTCAGTGACTTAAGCAAGACAGAATTATTATGCTTGCTTTTCAAACGGAGGCATCAAAATGTGTTGTGGTGTCTCACACACACCTGGCAATTTGTAAACACAGGGCTAGTTGTTGAGTTTGTGAAACCTACTCTTTTTTATTTGTTTTTTTCTATTTTTCTATTCTCCTCAAGATTCTGAAATGAATCACAAAGAATTCCATTTCTAAAATGCAAATAATAATAACAAAACCAAAAAATAATAGCAAAGCCAAAGTGATAAGAGGAACAGCAATAAATACCAACATTTATACATTGGTTTATACTTCTCAAAGCACTTCACCACACATTAAAGATCATAAAATTGTTAAATTGTGTGTTATATATACAGACTTGTTACCATAAACTCATCCAATTCTCTGCCTTGACAGGAAAGTGAACCTTGAAGCAAGTCTGTGATTATAGCTTTGCCCTTTTGTGATGAAGCAAGTTTAACAGTATCTCACTGTCAATTCACATTGAGGCATCAGGGACACACGTGAATGTAATCTGGAAATGGAAGCAAAGAAAGGATCCATATTCTCTGTTATAATGACAGCACTTTGACAGAGTAACATTTAATTCCATCATGTGTAATTTATTTTGGACATTTTGTATGATGAAGATGGACATGTTTTAAATGTTTATGATTGAATATCAAATTAACCATGACTTTAAAGAAGAGAAAAGCCATAGACTTATTAGTAGTGGAAACTGCTAAGAATGGGAATAATCTACATATTAAATTAAAGGAATGCTTTCAACAAAATAAAATAACAATAATGATCATAATTACTCTTACTATTACTGCTATCATTATTTATTATTAATTATTATCACTATTTATTAAGGTTTGCTTTGGAACTTTGTTAAGCAGTTTTTATAAATTGTGCTATTTAATTCCAATGAGTTTGGGTTTAAAAAAATTTTTAAATAGTACGTATTTGACAAAAGAGTCACCCAACTAGTCCTTTTTTTGTTTGTTTATTTAGGTGAAACATTGTTGTATTTTACTATAAAATGTATTGGTTTTTAAAATGTTCAAAAATTTTTTTAACATCTTTATTGGAGTATAATTGCTTTACAATGGTGCATTAGTTTCTGCTTTATAACAAAGTGAATCAGTTATACATATGTTCCCATATCTCTTCCCTCTTGCATCTCCCTCCCTCCCACCCTCCCTATCCCACCCCTCTACGTGGTCACAAAGCACCGAGCTGATCTCCCTGTGCTATGCGGCTGCTTCTCACTAGCTATCTATTTTACATTTGGTAGTGTATATATGTCCATGCCACTCTCTCACTTTGTCACAGCTTACTCTTCCCCCTCCCCATATCCTCAAGTCCATTCTCTAGTAGGTCTGTGTCTTTATTCCCGTCTTGCCCCTAGGTTCTTCATGACCTTTTTTTTTTTTTTTCTTAGATTCCATATATATGTGTTAGCATACGGTATTTGTTTTTCTCTTTCTGACTTACTTCACTCTGTATGACAGACTCTAGGTCCATCCACCTCACTACAAATAACTCAATTTCCTTTCTTTTTATGGCTGAGTAATATTCCATTGTATATATGTGCCACATCTTCTTTATCTATTCATCTGTTGATGGACACTTAGGTTGCTTCCATGTCCTGGCTATTGTAAATAGAGCTGCAATGATAAAATGTTCAAATTTTTAATCCTTGTGAAATTTATTTCATTGGAAGGATGAGGTGGAGGTCCAACTTTTTGTGTTTTTTCATATGGCTAGTCAATTGTCCCAGCACGATTTCTTGAATAATCCACTTTTTTCTCTGATTTGAGATGGCAACCTCATAAAATACACAATTCTTGTATATATTTACACCAGACCTTTAAGTAAAAATTAGAAAGAAAAAAAGAAAAGACTGTGTTATTATATTTTAAAACAATGCTATTCTTTTGTTTCTTTTTTTTTGTCCTTAGGCAGAAGAGGTTCAGGTAGGACTGAAGTGCTTCTGGGATAGGTCAGGTGACCTGCAGTTTCCTTTAATCCCCAAACATCCCATAATTTTGCAGATGAGAAAAGAGGTTCAGAATGGTAACTTGCCCACAGTCACACAGCATCCAGAGGGACCTTTTGTTTATTGTCTTTGAAATTAGTTATCTTAATAAATGACACACAATAAAGGTAAAAAGATTTTTGATAGTTGCAAAATACATGAAAAGTTTGCATCTTATGTTACCATGATGGTGTGTAATTAAATAAGAACTGAGTACCCAGAGAAGACTTGGCCAGAAAATGGTAATGGCAATGGTGGGGTGTCTGTCTTTCTCCTTTCGGGAGATTCCAAGAAGCACATGAATCACAGTAGAGAAGAGGGTCTATGAAACACCCTGCAGCAACCCTGAGGGTGCTGAATTTGATCTTGTATGAATCTACATTATCAGACCCTTCCTTTCTCTACAATCTCATTTTACCTCTTCTCTCCCTCACTCAGGTGGCTCCTGTCACCCTGAAATTCTTTCAGTTTCTGGAACACAGAAGCCTTCCTTTTGGGCATTTTTCCCTCTAATTGGAATATTTCCCCTCCTCACTTAGTAATTTTAAAATAAAATTTTAATTATATCTTATATATAAATAATATTTTAATTTAAAAATCATGTGGCTGTTAAGATATACGTAATATATATCTACATAAAGGATATAATAAAGTGGACATTTTCTAACAACAACTAGATTAAGAATTAGAGCATCACAAGCATGCTAGAAATCCTCAGTGACCCTCTCTGACTCCATCCCAATTCCCTTCCCTCAGAGATAACCATTGTTTTGGCATTTGTGGTAATAATTCCCTTACTTTGCTTGATCATTTAGTGGCTTTACATGCATTACATGCTTTTCTAGTTTTGAACTTTAAATGAATGGAAACATACTGTAGATATTCTTAAATGTCTTGTTTCTTCTTTCACTTAGCATAAACTTACACAATATTACTATACACGAATTTTGGAAACATTTCTCCCCATGAACTCATTCATACATTTTTTCCTATTTTTTAATTTTTTTTAAATTGAGATGTAAGTGACATATAGCATTGTGTAAGTTTAAGGTGTACAACCTGTTGATTTGATATATACTGCTATATGGTTATTACTGTGTGTTTACTAATACTTCTATGGCATACTAATTATAATGATCATAATGATCATTTCCTTTTTAGTAGTGAGAGCAATTAAAATATAGTCTCTTAGCAACTTTGAAGTTTGTATTACAATATTTTTTACTATAATCGCTATGTTGTACATTAGATCTACAGAACTAATTTATCTATTAGTTGCATATTTTTGTATCCTTAAACAAATCTCCCCCATTCCCCCAACCCCAGGTAACTACTGTTACACTCTCTGACTTTACAAGTTTGTTTTTTTTTAAATATTCCACATATAAATAGTATCATACATATTCGTCTTCCTATGTCTGACTTATCTCACTTAGCATAATGCTTTCAAGGTCCATCCAAGTTGTTGCAAATGACAGGATTTCCTTTTTTTTCTCATGGCTGAATAATATTGCATTGTGGTATGAGTATGTATATATATATATATATATATATATATATATATATATATATATATATATACACACACATGTATATATGTATCTCACATCGTCTTTATCCATTCGTCTATTGATGAACACATAGAATGTTTCCATATATTACCTATTGTGAATAATGTTGTAATAAACATGAGCATGCAGATATCTTTTCCATATCCTGTTCTGTGTATGTGTATATGTATATTCAGAAGCAGAAAAATTGCTGGATTATATGTTAGCTATCTCTTTAATTTTTTAAGGAAACTCCATATTGTTTTCCATAGTAGCTCCACCAATTTACATTCCCACCATCAGTGCACAAGGGTTTCCTTTTCTCCACATCCTCACCAACATTTGTTATCTCTTGTCTTCTGAATGATAGACATTCTAATAGCTGTGAGGTAGTTTTACTGGATTTGATTTGTACTTCCATGATGATTAGTGATGTTGAGCATTTTTTCATGTTACATGTTGGATGTTTGTGTGTCTTCTTTAAAAAAATGTTTATTCAGGCCCCCTGCCCATTTTTTTTTTACCCAGATGTGTTTGTTGTTGTTGTTGTTATTGAGTTTTATGAGTTCTTTGTATATTTTGGGGTTATATAAATTAATTCCTTATCCAATATATGATGTGCAAATATTTTCTCCCATTCCTTAGGTTTTCATTTTGTTGATTGCTAACTTTGTTGTGCAGAGACTTTTTACTTGATGTAGTCCCAATTGTTGATATTTCCTTCTGTTGCTTGTGTTTTTGGTGTCATGTCCAAAAAATCATTGCCAAGACCAACATCAAGAAGCTTCTTCCCGATATTTTCCTCTAGGAGTTTTATGATATTAGGTCTTAGGTTTATGTCTTAAATTATTTCAAGTTAATTCCTGAGAGTGGTGTAAGATAGAGGTTCAATTTCATTTTTCTGTATGTGGTTAACTAGTTCTCTCATAGCATTTGTTGAAGAAACTATTTTTTCCCCACTGAGTGCTCTTGGATTCCTTACCAAATTGTTGACTGTATATATGAGGATTTAATTCTGGGCTATCTACAGATCTTTCTCAACTTTTGATGTTGTTACATCCTGATAAACCCATCATAAGTTGAAAATGTTGTAAGTTGAAAATGCATTTAATACACCTAAACTCAGAGGATCAAAATTTAGACTAGCCTACTTTAAATGTGCTCAGAACATTTACATTAGACTACCATTGGGCAAAGTAATATAACATAAAGCCTATTTTATAATAAAGTGTTGAATATCTATTATAATTTATTGAATACTCTGTTGATAAGTGAAAAACAGAATGGTTGTAAGTGTATTGGTTGTTGACCCTTGTGATCACATGGCTGGCTGGGAGCTGAGGCTCACTCCACTGATCAGAATCATGAGATAGAATCATAATGCATATCACCAGCCCCAGAAAAGATCAAAATCCAAAATTCAAAGTATGGTTTCTACTGAATGGGTATCACTTTCTCACTGTCATAAAGTCAAAAAAATTTAAGTTGAACCATCATAAGTCAGGCACCATTTGTATTCTGTTCTATTGGTATGTGTCTGTTTTTTATGCCAGTACCATACTGTTTTAATTACTAAAGCTTTGTAGTATACTTTAAAATCAGGAAGTGTGAGGCCTCTGGTTTTGTTCTTTCTCAGGATTGCTTTGTCTATACTGGATCTTTTGTGGTTCTATACAAATGTTAGAATTTTTTTTTTCTGTTTCTTTAAAAATTCCATTGGGATTTTGACCGGAATTACATTGAATCTATAGATGGCTTTGTGTAGTATGGACATTTTAACAATAATAATTCTTCTGATCCAGGAACATGGGATATCTTTTCATTTGTTTGTGTCTTTTTCAATTTCTTTTATCAAAGTCTTGTAGTTTTCAGTGTAGAGAACTTTCACTTCCTTGGTTTCATTTATTCCTAGGTGTTTTATTGTTTTTTGATGCGATTGTGAATGGGATAGTATTTTTATTTCTTTTTAAGATGTTTCTTTTAGTGTATAGAAACACAAAGAAGTTCTATATATCAATTTTATGTCCTGCATTCTGAACTGAAACCACTGATTAGTTCCAACAGGTTTTTGTTTTGGTCTAAGACTTTCTCTATATAAGTTTATATCATCTGCAAATAATGACAATTTTACTTCTTTTCCAGTGTGGATGACTTTTATTTCTTTGTCTTGTCTAATTGTTCTAGCTAGGACTTTCAATACTATGTTGAATAACAGTGGTGAGAGTCTTATCTTGTTCCTGATCTTAAGGAAAAGCTTTCAATCTTTCACCATTTAGTATATAAACTGGGAGTTTGTGGTAAATGGGCTTTATTATGTTGAGGTATGTTCCTTCTATACCCAAATTTTGAGGACTTTTATCATGAAAAGATATTGTATTTTGTCAAATGCTTTGAATCTATTGAGATGATTATATCATTGTTGTCTTTCATTTTACTGCTGTGGTGCATCACATTTATTTATTTGCATATACTGAACCAACTTTGCATCCCAGAGATCAATCCCACTTGATCATGGTGTATAAATTGGTTAATATGTTGTTGAATTTGGTTTCCTTGTAGTTTGTTGAGAAATTATTGACCTGTATCAGGGATATTAGTCTATTATTTTCTTGTAGTGTCCTTATTTTCCTGGCATCAGAGTAAAGCTTGCCTCTTAAAGTGAGTTTGGAAGTGTTTCCAACTCTTCAATCTTTTGGAAGACTGAGAAAAATTGCTGTTAATTCTTCATTAAGTTTTTGATAGAATTCATCAGTGCATCATCTGATCCTGGGCTTTTCATTTTGGGAGGTTTTTGATGACTGATGCAATCTCTTTACTTATTATAGGTCTGTTCAGATTTTTTATTTCTTCATGATTCAGTCTTTGTAGGTTGTTTCTAGGAATTTTTATTTTCTTCCAAATTATCCAATTTGTTGGCATATAATTGCTCATAGTAGTCTCTTATGCTCCTATGAGTTTTTGTAATATCATTTGTAATATCTCCTCTTTCATTTCTAATTTATTTGAGTCTTCTCTCTCTTTTTCCCTAGTCTAGCTAAGTTTGTCAATTTTGTTTATCTTTTTGCAAAACCAGCTGTTAGTTTCATTGATTTATTTCTACTGTTTTTCTGGTCACTATTTCATTTATTTTTGCTTTGATCTTTGTTACTTCCTTCCTTCTTCTAATTTTGGTAATTTGGGGCTTATTCTTTAGTTCCTTGAGGTATAAAGTTAGTTTTATTTTTAAAATGTCCATTTTCCTAAAATATGCATTTATTACTATAAACTTCCTTTTTCGAACTGCTTTGCAGTATCCTGTAGGTTTTGGTATGTTGTGTTTTCCTTTTCATTTGCTTTGAGATATTTTTTTGATTTCCCTTTTGATTTCATCTTTTACCCATTGGTTGTCCAGCAGTGTGTTGTTTAGTTTCCAACTTCTAAAATTTTCTGATTTCCTCCTGCTATTGATTTCTAGTTTCATAAAACTGTCATCAGAAAAATATTTGGTATGACTTCAATCTTCTTAAATTTGCTAAGACTTTTTTTTTTTAACCTATCATATGATCTATTTTTGTGAACTTGAGAAGAATGTGTATTATTCTGCTGTTGGATGGAATATTTTATAAATGTCTGTTAGGTCCATTTTGTATAACAGTTTTTGTTCAAGTCCAATGTTTCCTTGTTGATTTTCTGGGTGGATAATATGTCCATTGCTGAAAGTGGGTATTGAAGTTCCCTACTATTACTCTATTGTTGTCCATTTCTCCCCTCAAATCTATTAGTACTTGCTTAATATATTTAGGTGCTTCAGTGTTGGGTGTGTATATATTTATAATTGCTGTATATTCTTGAGGAATCAACCCCTTTATCATTATATAATGACTTTGTGTCTTTGTCCATTTTTGGCTTAAAGTCTATTTTGTCTTATGTGAGTGTAGCTACTCTGCTTTCCTTTGGTTTCTATTTCTATAGAATATCCTTTTAACATCCTTTTGCTTTGAGCCTATTTGTGTCCTTAATCTAAGGTGAGTAACTTATAGGTAGGTCTTGCTTTTTTTTTTTTTTTTTTTTTTTTAATTTATCCAGTCATTCTGTGGCTTTTGTTTGGTGAATTCAATCCATTTACATTTAGAGTAATTACTGTTATGTAAAGACTTACTAATGCCAAAGTATTAATTGCTTTTCAGATGATTTGGAGTGCCACTGTTTATTTTTTTCCTCTGTTTTTCCCTACCTTTTTAAATTGGTAGTTTTCCACTGTGGAATGCTCTATCTCCACTTTCTTTATGTTCTCTGGATCTACTCTAGGTTTTTGCTTTATTGTTACTATGAATTTACATAAAACATCTTATAAATAAAACAACTTTAAGCTGATAGAAACTTAGCTTTGATCACATACAAAAGCTCCACTTTTTACTCCTTTTATATTTTTGATGCCTCAATTTACCTCTTTTTATATTGCTTATGTATTAAGAAATTATAGTAGCTATAGTTATTTTTAATACTCTTTTCCTTTAACCTTTATACTATGGTTAAGTGGTTGACATACTATCCTATTACAGAATTAGGGTTTTCCAAATATAATCATATATTTACCTTTACTGGTCTGTTGTACACATTCATATTTTCATGTCACTAATTAGCATATTTTAATTTCAGTTTGAAAAATTCCTCTCAGTATTTCTTGCAAGGCCATTCTAGTGGTGATGAACTCCTTCAGTTTTTGTGTATCTGGGAAAGTCTTTATTTTTCCTTCATATCTGAAGGAAACTTTGCCAAATATAGTATTCTCAGCTGGCAATTTTTAATTTCAACATTTTGAATATATCATTCTACTCTCTACAATAGGATTTCTGCTGAGAAATCAGTGATAACTTCATGAGCGTTCCTTTGTAGGTTACAATCTTATTTACTTTAACTGCTTTTAGGTTTTTCTTTATCTTTGATTTTTGACACTTTTAGTATAACATATCTTGGAGAAGATCTTTTTATATTGAGATAATAGAGTGATCTATTAACTTCATCAACTTGAAAATCTAAGTCTCCCTCCTGGTTTGGGAAGTTCTCTGCTATTATTTCTTTTTTTTTTTAACATCTTTATTGGAGTATAATTGCCTTACAATGGTGTGTTAGTTTCTGCTGTATAACAAAGTGAATCAGCTATACGTATGCATATATCTCCATATCTCCTCCCTCTTGCATCTCTCTCCCACCCTCCCTATCCCACCCCTCTAGGTGGACACAGAGCATCGAGCTGATCTCCCTGTGCTGTGTGGCTGCTTCCCACTAACTATCTATTTTACATTTGGTAGTGTATGTATGTCCATGCCACTCTCTCACTTCTTCCTGTGTCTTTCTCCCTCTTTTCTCCTTCTGGTATTCCAAAGAATCTAATATGCACATATTTGGTGGAGCCCCTTAGATAATGCAGGCTTTCTTCATTTTTTTCTTTGTTCTCTTCTGATTGGGTTATTTCAAATTTCCTATCCTCTTGTTTATTTATTTGCTCTTCCCTTTGTTCTACTCTGCTATAGATGTTCTTTATTGCATTTTCATTTCATTCATTGAATTCCTCAGCTCTGGAGTTTATGTTGGGCTCTTTTTTATGATTTCTATCTCTTTGTTAAATTTCTCATTTTGTTCATGTATTGTTTTCCTAGTTTTCTTGAATTATCTTTCTGTGTTTTCTTATAGATTGCTGAATTTATCAAAACAGCTATTTTTAATTCATTATTAGCTAAGTTGCAAAACTCTATGACTTTGAGTTTAGTTATTAGAAGATTATTGTTATCTTCTTGCACTGATATGTTTCCTTGATACTTAATGTTCCTTGTATTTTTGCATTGCTGCTTTCACATTTGAAGGGGCAGGCACCTAGTTGACTTCAGGTGGGATATACTATTTATTGGTCTTGTTATATCTGAGGTTTTCACCAACCTTGTAAGCATACACCTGCTCCTCATGTCTTGCTCCTTACTATAGCAGAATTCTTAAGTTATTATGGCATCTTTTGTTTTTACAACCCACTGCTGGCTCTAGAAATCTCTCTTCTGTTTTCCAGAAGGTAAAATACAACTCAACAACACAATTCTGCAGCTCAAGTTTGTAATTTTCCCCTTCCCCACCGACTCAAACCTGCTTTCTGTGGAGACTCCATTTTTACTAGAGTTCACTCTCACTTCTGCACTCAGGACCTCATACATGGAGCTGGCTGCAGAGTGAGGGAAGGTGTGGTTTCATCACTCAGGATGTTGGGGGTGCCCATGGGCCCAGTGTGGGGATCCTCCAGTGAGGGTCTTCTAGAGGCTTGTGGATAGACTTCCTGTCGTAGTCCTAAGCACACTCAGGAAGAACCACATCCCTTCATTGTCCTTTGTTATTATTATGTATCTCTTTCCCTATCTCCTTCCTACCCCCAGTCATGGAAATCCCATCTCAATACTCTGGGTGCTGCTTTAAGTTAAACAGGTTTCTTCAGCAGCATCCCACACACATGGGGTAGCCAGGCACTCACTCACTGCTCTCCCTTTTCCCAACAGGAGAGGTCACCACCTGCTAGTTCAGCCCCTTGCAGTGTTGTCTTAGGGGAGGGACGGCACTGGCAAATTTCCTCTCACCATCTTCAGTGTGTCTGTGGATAATGGGAAGAGAGCTTATCTAGTGGAGTTTCATGGAGCAAATTCTAGAATAGGGAATTTCCCTCTAGTGACCTTATACAACAACAAAACTGAAAGTATAAATAGGTTCAATAATAAATAGAAAGACTAAGTTCAATAAAGAAACAAGGGAATGCAAGATGTTGAGAAACAAAAGTAATCCAGGTCATAAAAAGGTATTTGGTTCTAAAGGTAAAAATCTAAGTTAAAGAAAAAATATAACAAGACTACCTGTTGGACAGAAAATTTAGAAGAGGTAAAATGCTGTTGCTCAGTGAAGAAAATGTACTTTTATATTTTCTTTGTTTTTAAAACATAATATATAATAAAAAATAAATGGTACAAATTCATTAAATCGTCAAGATAGAGCAGAAAAGAGAAAAAAAAGATAGAGAAATGGAAAAGTGTACCATCAGAAAAGGAGTATTGTTGCAGCAAATGTACCCAGAGTAAAAGTCAGAAACTGTATGTAGCACATGAGGTACAATCCAAGCTGGTATTAATATCCAATGAGTTTAATGTGATATATGGTGAAGGAAGAAGAGTTTTCTTGACAGTGATCACTCATGTATTCAGGTGGCTGGAAATACAGTGGTGGTAGTAAATACGAGCATCCATCCAGTTTGAAGCAGTGACCAGCCTTGAGTAAATGAGGGGAGGTACTGAACTCAGATAATTAAATTACAGTGGAGAATAGACTCTAGTTTCAGTAGGGAGCTTAAATACAGTGAAAGACTTAATGGAATTCCAGTCATGAAATTTGTGAAATCTCAAATATTTATGTCTGACGGCACTGTAGGAATTTCTGGAGGTATAAGGTCTTTACAGTCTTTAATTGCTCAAGATGGAGTAGATCAGCCTGCTTATGTGTGAGTCAACATTAAAAGCTAAGTCAGGTGCAAGGGTTGAGAGCCACACATGTTTGTGTTTTTGTAACTCATAATTAAGTAGAGTCTAAATCTAAAGAAATTTTGTTTCAGGTCCAACAGGCACTGGAGAAGATAAGTGTATCACATCAACAAATAGAATTAATTAGACATAAATTATATTTATGTGTATATGAAGCAATATTCTCTCATAATTGAAGTTAATTTGAGAGATAATAGTCATGATAAAATTGATATCTTCTTCTCTAGGTTTTATGGAAATTATAGTGATGTAAAAGTATGTACTAAATCATAACAAATGAAGTTTCTGTTTTCCAAAATAATTTTATCTCTCTTTCATTACTATGAAGTCATTTGATAAAAGACATTAGCTCTTCTATCTTTCTTTTTAGTGAAGATTAATATTAAAATTATTTTACAATCCCTGAACCCAAAACAAATGATGTTCATGGAGGCAGTCTCGACCTTAAATTATAAATCTACTGGTAAGACTTCACTGAGTAGATAATCTTTATGCAAAATATCTAGAGATGACCCCCACATTTTGTTCCATTTCCATTTTCTCCATAGTCAGATGGTAGTGCATTTTCCTAAATCTGAACTATAACAAAAACAAAGTATGAGTTCATGAAAGCACAGAAGTGCTTTCAAAAACTTATTTCATTGACTATTAAAATTAAGACTAATTACTTTACCAGGTTTTATTTTGAAATTTTGTATAGAGAAGACAAATTTTCTTCCCTGAATAGTGATCTATACTCAGTTCAGTTTTAAATATAATTTGAAAACAAGCACCTCAGTATATTGTTCAATTTCATATGTTACACACATAGTGTAGCTTCTAAATTTTATTAAGGAAATAAATGGTCAAAAATTTAGTTCTAGTTAGTTTGAGTTTGATTTTATGCCAATTGCAAAAAATTTTTTCTTAAACTTCTTTTGTGTGGAAAACACTATATTACTCCCAAAGTGTAGAAATAATTGAAGGCTTGTCAGAAAAATTAAATTATACTGCTTTAATTAAAAAAAAAAAAGGGGGGGCTTCCCTGGTGGCGCAGTGGTTGAGAATCTGCCTGCCAATGCAGGGGACACGGGTTCGAGCCCTGGTCTGGGAAGACCCCACATGCCGCGGAGCAACTAAGCCCGTGAGCCACAACTACTGAGCCTGCGTGTCTGGAGCTTGTGCTCCGTAACATGAGAGGTTGCGACAGTAAAAGGCCCGCACACCGCAATGAAGAGTGGCCCCCACTTGCCGCAACTAGAGAAAGCCTTTGCAAAGAAACGAAGACCCAACACAGCCAAGCCAAAAATAAATAAATAAATTAAAAAAAAAAAAAGGAGTATTCCCAAAAATCAGGAGTGTAGAGCGAAATTTCTGGCTCTTTTAATATTAGGCCAAGGATTTTAAATAAATGGCTCCATCTTAGTGTTTTAATCATAGCTACATGGTAGATATTTTACTTTGTTAAACATATAAGGATACTTGGAAAGTTTCCATGCCAAGGGCAAAGTGGAAGGTAAATAGCTATTTACATTGAGGAGATACAGTAAGTTTTGCTTTCTTTTATTTGGGGAACTTTGAAAGGGTAGCTTTTGAAGTGAAGAATAAAATTAGACAGCTTTCATGAGACAGCTCTCTCTAAATGTTCTTAACATTCTCCCATTATGTTATAATTTCATATGAGTTATGCTGCCTGATTAGTTCCATGAATATGTAGCAGAGGATTTAATAAGCAGTTTATTTGGGGAGAGTCAATGTAATAAAGATATCATCTTGCTCTGAAGAACTTTTTATTTTGAGTGTAAAGTTAATAACAAAACATAGTTTGAGATGAAAACATGCATTAATTATTCCAGTTATTTTCTCTTTCCCTTAATAAAATTATCCAAAAAAAGTCAAATTTGATTGAATTTAAGGGTCAACCTGTATGAAGGAATTAGAGATGAATGATAGGAAGAATGGTCCAATGTTTTACAGTGGTAATAAAATCAGGGCATTGTGGGTTTATCATATGCCAAAAAATCACCAAATTATAGAATCAAATTCATTATCTAAACCACAAAGAAATTTGTGTTGTTTATAGGGATAATCATACAGCTGTGGCTAAAACATGCAAAAGGGAAAGAGATCTTCAAGTAAATTTTAAGAAAGTGCAGGCTTAATTATCTGAAAGGTATTTTTAATTTGTCAACATTTACTTTATTGAAAACTGTTTGTAATCTTTCTTTTAAACACAATGTCTGGCATGGACACAGCTGAAGAAAAAATAATGTTATAATAGAATTTGGATCCAAAGATATCATTAGGAAGTTAGCCTTCATCAAAGATAATGCAAGTTGCAAAGACCAGAGTAATGAGCTTTGAGAAAATGTATGCGGAAGAGGAACAATGTATATTAGGTAAATAATCAAACTGAACATCAAATATATTTGGGAGCAAAATTAGAAATTTATTTTGGATATACAGCAAGGATCAGGGACCAAGGACATAAAAATCTAATGAAAGTATGTCAGGAAATTTTGGACAATGTGAGGGAAAAAGGTTAATGTCTTGATCAATTGCTTTAAAGCTGTATAGTGGATGCAGATTAACTTCTCTGTTGAGGTTAGCGATGGAGAAATAAGAGGTCTGACACTTGTTTCTGCCACAGCAACAATAACTTGGCAGCCATCCAAGGACAAAAGTATCTTTGTGGAAACTTTGGGAAATAGGAGATTGGGAAATCCTGGTGGAAACCAAGTGGTGGAGGGCAGTTTTGCGAAGGCAGGCTCACCAACTGTGGTACTACGACCCATAAATCAATAAGGTAACAGTGGACTTGAATAGCACTATAGACTAAATAAACCTAACAGACATATATAAAACATTCCATAAGTGTGAACAAATTTGAAAAGATTGAAATCATTTCAAGTATTATTTCTGACCATAACGGTATCAAACTATAAATTAATAAAAAAGGAAAATTGGAAAATTCACAAATAAGTTGAAATTTAACAGCACATTGCTGAGTTACTGATGGGGCAAAGAAGTTAAAAAGAAAATTAAGAAATATCTTGAAACAATTGAAAATGGAAACAGAACATACCAAAAATTAAGGAATACACCAAAAATGAGTTCTAAAAAGGAACTCTATTGGTATAAATACATACTTTAAGAAAAAAGAAAGATATTTAAATAAACTACCTAATTTAAAGTTCCTAAAACTAGAAGAAGAAACTATGCTCAAAGTTAGCAGAATGAAGGAAATATAGATTATAGCAGAAATAAATAAAATAGAGACTAGAAAGACAATAGAAAATATTTTAAAAACTAAAAGTTGCTATTTTGTAAAGATAAACACAACTGAGAAACTTTTAGCTAGAGTAATCCACAAAAAATGAGAGAATACTAAAGTAAAATTATTAGTGAAAGAGGAGACAATACATCTGATACCACAGAAATACAAAGAATCATAAGAGAATTCTATGAACAATATACATCAACAGATTGGTTAACCTAGAAGAAATGGATAAATTTCTAAAAATATACAATCTAACAAGACTGAATCATGAAGAAATAGAAAATCTGAACAGACCAATTAAGAGTAAGGATACTGAATCAGTATTCGAAAATCTCCCAACAATGAAAAATCTGGGCCCAGATGGCTTCAAGGATGAATTCTACCATCCATTTGAAGAATTAATGACAATCTTTCTCAACACCTTCTAAAATATTGAAGAAGGGAAAACAATTCCAAACTTATTTTATGAGGACGTTATTACTCTCTTACCAAAACCAGATAAGGGCACTACAAGAAAAAAAAAAAAAAATTATAGACCAATATCTCTTATAAATAAATATTCAAAAACTCTCAACAAAATACTAGTAAAACAAAGTTAACAACACATTGAAAGAATCACACAACAGGATCAAGTGGGATTTATCCCTGAGATGGAAAGCTCAACACATGCAAATCAAAAAATGTAATACACCATTCTATCAGAAAAAAGGGTAAAAATTATATGATCATCTCAATAGATGGAGAAAAAGCATTTGACAAAATTTAACGTCCTTTCATGATTTAGCAGCCGCTTTAAAAATTAGGTATAAAAGGAATGTACCTTAACATAATAAAACCCATGAGTTATTTGTAGTGAGATGGATGGACTTAAGAGTCTGTCATAGAGAGTGAAATAAGTCAGAAAGAGAAAAACAAATACTGTATGTTAACACATATATATGGAATCTAAAAAAAAAAGGTTCTGAAGAACCTAGGGGTAGGACAGGAATAAAGACACAGATGTAGAAAATGGACTTGAGAACACGGGGTGGGGGAAGGGTAAGCTGGGAAGAAGTGAGAAAGTGGCATTAACATATATACACTACCAAATGTAAAATAGATAGCTAGTGGGAAGCAGCCACATAACACAGGGAGATCAGCTCCGTGCTTTGTGACCACCTCGAGGGGTGGGACAGGGAGAGTGGGAGGGAGACACAAGAGGGAGGGGAAATGGGGATATACGTATATATGTATAGCTGATTCACTTTGTTATACAGCAGAAACTAACACAACAATGTAAAGCAATTATACTCCAATCAAGATGTTAAAAAAAAAAAAAATAATACACAACAAGTCATAGATAACATCAAGTTAACAGTGAAAAATGGAAAGCTTTTTCTTAGATCAGAACAAGACAGGATGCCCACTCTGGTTACTTCTATTCAACAGAGTGAATATTTAAGCAAGAAAAGAAAAGAAAAGTCATCAAAATCAGAAAGGAGAAAGCAAAACTGCTTCTATTTGCAGATGACATGTATTATATATTAAAATATGCAAATTCTTTATTAAAAATATTAGAACTAATAAATGAATTTTGTAAATTTGCAGAAAACAAAAACAATATACAAAAATCAGTTGCATGTCTGTAGATTAGCAAAGAACTATCTGAAAAGGAAATTAATAAAACAATGCTCATATATAAAAGCATTAAAAAGAATAAAATACTTCAGAATAAATTTAACAAAGGAAGTGAAAGATCTGTCAACAGAAAACCAAAAGACATTGATGAAAAAAATAGAAGACAAATAAATAAAAATATTCTCATATTCAATGATTGAAACAACATTGTTAAAATGTCCATACCACCTAAGGCCATCTACAGATTCATTGCAATCTTTATCAAAATTCCAAAGGGATTTTTAAAAAAATAATTAGAAAAAACAATCTTAAGATTCATATGGAATTATAAATAGTCATAATAATCTTGAAGAAGAAGAACAATGTTGAAGGATCACATATCCTGATTTTAAATTGTAATACAAAACTATAGTGATTGAAGCATTATGGTACTGGCATAATAATAGACATATAGACCACTAGAACAGAATAGAGAGCCCAGAACTAAAACCACACATATACAATCAAATAATCTATAACAAGGGTGTCAAGGATACATAATGAGGAAAGGACAGTCCCTTCAATAAATGGTGTTGGAAAAATTGGACATCATATGCAAAAGAAGGATATTGGAACCTTATCTTACCCTTACAAAAATTTAATTCAAAATGTACTGAAGACTTAAACATAAGACCTGAAATTATAAAACTCCTAAAAGAAAACAAAGAAAAAAGCTGCTTGATATTGATCTTGGTAATTATTTTTTTAGATAAGACACTAAAAGTTCAGGCAATAAAAGCAAAAATAAACAAGTGAAATTATATCAAACTAAAAAGTTTCTGTACAGCAAAGGAAACCATCAAAAAATGAAAAGGCAACTTATGGAATGGAAGAAAATATTCAAAAATCATATATCCGATAAGGGAGTATTATCCAAAATATATAGCAAACAACTAAACAGCAATAATAATAATAACAATAATAACAGTAAAAAATTGAAAAATAAAACAGAACAAATGATTAAATGGGTAAAGTACTGAATTTTTTCCAAAATAGACAAATTGCCAACAGGTATGTGATATTGTAGTCAACATCATTTGTCATCAGAGTCAAGCAAATCAAAACCCCAGTGAAATATTGATGTATATTATCAAAAAGACAACAGATAACAAGTGTTGGTAAGGATATGGAGAAAAGGCAACCCTTTTGGTGGGAATGTAAATTGGTATAGTCATTATGGAAAACAAAATGGCAGTTCTTCAAAAAATTAAAAATACAAACTGCCATATAATCCAGCAGTCACACTTCTTAACATATATTCAAAGGAAATTAAATCAGGATCCTGAAGTGATATCTGCACTCCCATGTTCATTGCAACATTATTCACAATAACAAAGATCTGAAAAAACAACCAAAGTGTCCCCTGACAAAACAAAAGAATAAAAACCATATGATCATCTCAATAAAGGCAGAAAAAGCATTTGACAAAATTCAAAACGAATTTATGATAAAACTCTCCAGAAGGTGGGCTTAGAGGGAACCTACCTCAACATAAAAAAATACATATATTACAAACCTATAGCTAACATCATACTCAATGGTGAAAAGCTGAAAGCATTTCCTCTCAAATCGGGAGCAAGATAAGGATGTTCACTCTCACCATTTTTATTCTACATAGTTTTCGAAGTCCTAGCCACAGCTATCAGAGAAGAAAATGAAATAAAAGGAATCCAAATCAGAAAAGAAGTAAAACTGTCATTGTCTGTAGAAGACATAACACTATACATAGAAAATACTAAAGATGCTACCAGAAAACTACTAGAGCTAATCAATGAATTTGGTAAATTTGCAGGATACAAAATTAATACACAGAAATCTCTTGCATTCCTATACACTAAGAATGAAATATCACAAAGAGAGATTAAGGAAATTATCCAATTTACTATCACATCAAAAATAATAAAATACATAGGAATAAACCTACCTAAGGAGGGAAAAGACCTGTACTCAGAAAACTATAAGATACTCATGAAAACCAGATATCTCAAGTTAAGGAATTTAGTGCTTTTCTACGCACAGAAAGATGCAAAATCAGGGCTCATTGAAATCATTCCTTTGATATGTACCTCAGCTATCTGGGGCCAGTATCCTGTGTTTTCCTATTCTGAATATCCTCACGGTGCAACTTTGTGGGGTGGGGTGTCTGCAGTGGCTGATGGCTTGATGGTGGGCATTCTGTTTCTATCCTGAGTTCCCTCAGAGCTTACCATTGGGATGGCTATAATGTGATGGCTTGAGGGCTGCAACATCCTTTATTTACTGATATGGTAGGCAACATTTTTTTTACTCACATGATCTATAAAATAGAACTAGATTACTTAGCACATAATACAGCTAATGACTTTAAATTAGATAAAGCCTGTGTAATTGGTGATATGATCTCTTTGATTAGTTTGGGGGAGAAATACAATCAACTTCTATCTCTCTCTCTCTTCCCCCCCCCCCCACCTCTCCTCAAGTCAGAGTAATTCATCAAAGTCGCCTCACATGTTTCTATCGGCAGAGAATTCTTGAGATGACCTTCAATCTTTCCATCACCCCCTGATCCCCCCAAACTGTTCCAGTATTCCAGGTTCTTCCAAAGCTGTCAGTTTAGGTTATGTGTCCCAGGTAGTACAGGAAAATAAATAAGGTTTATCAGAGTTCAGCTGTTTCAATTTACCTTTGTTTTGTTGCAGACAAATATATTTGATTTGTTGTTTAAAACTTTCTGTTCAGTGTATTATTCTCTTAACATAAGCCCATTTCAAGTGATTATGTCATGATCAATTATAACCACCAGCACACAATGTCAAAAACGAGTCATTTCTCTGATTTCTGAACCTTCAGAACCACAATTTTCTCAGGATGAATTTACTTTGCATTGAGAACTTCACCCCAAATCAACTTCAACTGTGACTATCTCAACCCATCACATAGTCTCTAAAAATGCTATTTATTCCAAAAGTCATTCTACTCATATGCAAATATATTAATTACCTTTCAGATATCAGCATATAAGGAAGCTAGGAGAGTCAAAAGATGCTCTTTCCCTTAAGGATTGTGTCCCACCTCATCTTATGTTAAATGCTTTAGGGTCAATTTAGTGTTAGCAAACTGGAAAATATCATATTGTAATTTTAATTTTAGGCTTCCATTACTTCCAGCCTATTGCATATTTAACACACACATTAAAAAAAAAAAAAAAAAGAAAACACAGTCACCCATACTTAAACTGAACACCAATTTGTATATATAATTTGAATGCACTGAACATCCACATTTTCCTTTACATAACATTTTCTTACCTTCTTTGTAGGTTACTGACACGATTTTTCCCTGAAAAAGACCATATATAATGCTCATGAAAGAGATTTAAGTTAATCATTGTTTTAAAGTTAACTTTTTTATTTAATTTTCCTCTTGAGGAAAAATAAATACGGCTACTTCCATGGCTGGATTTTTCTTCTCACTGATACTCATTGTTCTTCCTTTAAGAAGCACAAAAACAATTTTCTTCAGGAACAACATACCTGCCATAGTGTATTGATTGCTTTTTGGTTTGAGGAATTTGAATGTGCAACTACAGTTCTTCCTACTGGGAAACACTAAACCGTGCTAGTATTACATTTTGGTGGGAGAAAAATGAAGGAACTAGGATAGAATGGGAAGGAAGATAAATGAGACCAATTTCATAGAAGTAAGGCCTTTTTTTTTCTCTTTCAATACCTGTAGCTTTCTCTCATGTTAATTATCTTTCTTTTAAACACACACACACAAACACACACACACAATTGCACCTTAATCTTCTTTGGCAAAAGCAAGGAAATCCATGAATAGACCATGAATTTAAAAATGACACTCCTCAGTTGATTCAAAACAAACAGCTTCCAGGTGATTTGGTAAAAATGACTGGTTGGTAAGTGAAAAATTAACGAAGATCTAGATTGTAAAATCTGTACATAGTAGTATAAGGAGATAAGGGGATTAGAAATGACACTAAAAAATGAGAGAAAAGAAATAGACAAGCTTCTCCCAATTACCCAACTTGAGTTAATAGTCTAATTATAATCTTGATTCAGCATTATTTATGCCACTACCATGCTCCACTGATTTCATTTTTTTTTTATTTAAAATTTGTAAAAAGAATAAAAGAATCCATTGCTTACTCCTGGCCCTATAAGAGTATGCTTTAAGTTGAGAGCAAACAGTTTGGGGAAAGATGCTTAAAATGCTTAGAAGGAAGTGAATAGATGAAAGCTCCCAATCAGAAAGAATTTTGTTGTTTACCTCTGCCAAGTTCTCATATGCTACATTGGAAAAGTGAGCCCCATGGATATTAAATGATTAGCCCAAATCCATACAACATGGTTTGTATGGATTGTGTGTTGACATAAACAGTTTGTACAATGGTGATACCAAAATCCTGTTGTCCTTACTTACATTCCTGTGTTATTTATTTTATCAAATGTCCTTTCCAATAATGTATTCATGTGTGCACCTAGATTTAAACAGTGGATTATTCATTGAATAAATGCAAATCTGAAGGAAAAATAATTCTTCCTTGAGAAATTTAAAAATTGCTAAGAGAAAAAACTAAAAAGTTAGGTTAATAGCTTATTTCAGTTTCTACTAAAAATCTCTTCTCTTGTTACAGAATGAACATCAAATTGGATTTAGGACAGATCATTATTTTTCTGATGTACTATCTTGGCTCTCCACATAAGTGTAGATTCTTCTTAAGCACTGTTCTCTCCAGCCACTCAGCTGGAATCTGAAAACTCTCATCTATCACAGGGAGCCTTCACAATATATCAGCCAACTCCCAAAGGCCAGAAAGGTATGATTAGCCTTATCTCCATCAGTGAGGAGGGTAGGAGTAGAAAGGAGTCTTGAATTCCAAAATCTACCATCTTCTTTTCATAAAGCTTTCTTTTTTTGTATCAGTAATTTTGCTGATGGGAATCAGATAACAAATAAATTACTTGAGAAGAAAACTGAAGTTCTTGTAATCCTTACCAATGTATGTCTTCAAATAAACTGAACTCTATTCAAAATACCAATCAATACAAGGATGCTTTAAAAAGATGATTTGAAATAGGATACATTTTCAATAACATTTAATATTTTATAATATTAAGGGGAAATGTGAATATCATATTTTCAATCTTCTTCCTCCTAATATCTGTCTTTATGTAAAATAGATAACCTATCAGTAACTTGTGATTCCATTGAATATACAAATCCACTTAGAGAAATCTTTTCAATATTGAGTTTTCATTCCAAAAATATGATTTATCATATTGCCAATAAGTTCACTTATGGAAAATAAGCACAGAAGGAAAGGAATTAAGTGGGCTAAGAATCATTCTAAGAAAAATGTACAAGTTATCTAAGCTAAATTATTATTGAGGTAAATTAAGAAGACCAAAATTAATAAAATAAATTTTAGAGAAACAGATATACTCTGCCTGAAGTCAAGACTTGTTATATAATTAAGAAAGTAAGACATATGTATAAGATAAATAAATAGAACAATGGAATCTAAAAAAACTGAGAGTTGATTTATGAAAAAGCTGGCACTACAGAGTAATGGTATAAGAATAGTCTTTTGTATAAACTTCTTTCTAGCCAAAAAAAAAAAAAAAAATTAAAATACTGTTAAAAAAATAACAGGAAAGGGGCAGTTTGGTAAGAAAGAAAACTTTTATTAGACAATAACTGCTCTATTCCAGGCAAACCCCACAGAAGAAAGTGTGACCCCACCCCAAGTCATGTCAGCAAAGGCTGAGTGGAGAGTGCAGACCTCCATCTTTGCCAGACTGTAATGAAGCAACCCAATTTCCTCACCAGGGTAGTGTCAGAGATGCCAAGTAGGGAGCTGAGACATTCATTCACACTGGCAGTAAGTGACACTATAGGAAGGGTTCCTTCCTATAGTGTCAGTGGAGATCAGTTAGGGAACTTGGGCTTCTACCTTCACTTGATGGAAATGAGGCAGCCCTCTACTACATGCTGGGGTGTTTCAAAGGAGGTCTAGCGGAGAGTAAGAATTTTACCATGGCTCAGTTCTAATGAGGCTGCTATGTTGATAATATAGTTCTGTATCTTGATTGCAGTAGTGGTTGTGCAAATTTGCACATGTGATAAAATGACATGATATTATACACACACATTGAACCTATGACAGATTCTTGATTTTTGATATTGTACTATAATTATGTAAGGTATAACCATTGGAGAAAATTAAGCGAAAGTACAAAGGACTTATGTGTACTATCTTTTCACCTTCCTATGAAGATATAGTTATTTTAATATCAAAAATTTGGAAAAATAGTAGGGATTGTTGTTAAGAAAAAAAAAATTAAAGACAAATATTCATAATATACACATATTTCCCAAAATCAGTAAGAAAAAAATTAAGCACAAAGTTGAAAAGGAACTGAACAGATAATTCATATATGAAGATACTTAAATATTTGAGAAATATATAAAAATCTGCTCAAAGTCATTATAATTGGAAAATTGAGAATTGAAAGACAATAGCACAGGCATTGGTGAGGATATAAAGAAATGAGTTTTCCTATACTGCTGTTAGTAAATTATAGTACTGTAGTACTCCATATATAGTAAACTGTAAATATTTAGTAAACTATTGTCCCTATAGTATTGACGTAAACATGTACAGCTATATAATGTATACACCAAGATTGACCATATTGATAGTCTATGACCCAGCTTTGCTACTCCAAATGATAATAGCCAATTCATTCATATGCCCTCCATTGTACATATAACCTTGTTCATAAAAAACATCTGTAGTAACCCCCCCAAGTAACCAACAAGTGTATCAACATTTGAATGTATAAATAAATTGTAGTGCATTTGTACAAAGGCAATGACATTTCATATATGTTTATAACAAGAGGTAAGTAAAATAGCTAAGTTAGTTAATAATATCTCTATTCAGAAGAATGAATAGTTCAGAATTTCTTCAACACATACATTCTTGACAAAAGCTGTTAGCAAAAGGTGTTTCATACTGTTAATTTTTCACATTTAAAAAAATAGATGTTTCCCATTGCCCTTCACACAGTGATGGCACATATTATGTATCCAATAAATGCATCCTTTGCTCAATTGGACAGTTTATTTAGACATTAATTTACTGCCTCATTCAATAAATATTCTTTGAGCAATTCTTATGAGTCTGCAAATGAGAATGGCCCTAAAGTTAAAAAATAAAATTATCTTTAGAGAAATCATGTCTAGTTAAATATTAAGAAAATGAAACAAAGAGAATGTCAAGAAATCACAGAGTTAAGATTTTTAACCCATACCCAGAACTTTTACTAGAGGATGCAAAGACTGATCTGAAATTTGAAGGGCATATGAAAAAGCTAGGTTAACAAATATGAGTGGAAGATGTTATAAGCAGGGGAAAAATTATGATCCAAACAGAAGTTTAAATCATAATTAATTTTAGAATATTTATGTCATTTAAAGAATAAATGCACATGATAAACTATGTTGCTCAAAAAATAAATGTAAATGGGACTGGTTGGGGGGGTCAGATAAGCAGATTGAGTAAGTGAGGTAGGCAACAATCAGATAAGGAAGGAAAATGTGAAAACTGTGTAGATTTCAAGGATTTCAAGCAGGTGCTTAACTTTCTCAGACAGATATTTTTAGAAAGATCATTACTAAGTTAGTTTAGAATATCAATTAACAGTGGCAAGGCTGAGGTCTGGGAAAAGAGGCAGGAGGATATTACAATAATAGAATAGTGAATTGATAATAGTATTAATTTACATGATGATTTGTTCATACATCAGGAGATATTCTGTTGATACTGGGAAAGATATTTCATTTTGTATCTATTCCATTCTGTCCATAAATGTCACCTCCATGTCTTAGTCACATAGTTTTCATCAAGATCTCTTCAATAGACTTATCTTTTTCTATACTTTAACTAAATTAATTTTCTTGAAATTCTTAAAGCACATATAGGTTTTTGAGTTTTCTTCTACATCAAGTCTGTGAATTTCTGACTTATTGGAAAGATTTTCCTTACATCTTACTATTATGCATTTATAATTCTTTCAGCTTGTACTATTGTATCTTCATGGGAAGCAATATGAGTATCTTCTAATTTCTTCATAGTCAGGACTTTCTGAGCGAAAACTAATAGCAATCTGAGATAAAGGACAAACCTTGGAAGTCAAAGGATGACTAAAAAGTGGGCAACTGTAAGATGGTGAAATATTTCTGGGAGATTTTCATCTTCCCAGAGATGAGCTTTTATTTCAAAGGGAGGTAAGCTAAAGCCATGCATTTGTCCTCCAAAGGATTGTTAGACATTAGGTAGCACAAGTTTCTGTCACTCTTTCCAGAGGAGAGGGGGCAGGTGTCCAGATTCTATATATGTTTTGAGAGTCATATTTTCTGTGTCTTTTCCTGTGTTGCAAGAAACTCCTGTTTCACAGGAAGAGTGACATATGCCCTTATCTCATTGTCATGAAGTAGAAAAATATGAGGCATGAGGAAAGGATGCATGTAATTGCTATAAGGAATAATAATTTTACCTCTCATTCAGAAACATCATGTTTTCTTTTATAACAACAATAAAAAATACTTACAGATGTTAAAAATGTTACAGATGTTACTTATTATTTAAAGTAGACCAAAGAATGAGTAATATTATTTTTATTTCACCTACTGTTTGTTTTCTTTAATGTACTTATTAAAATTGTAAATATTTATGTGATTTATTTTCTACAGTAGATTTAAAAACAATTTTTATTTTGGGACAGTTGTTTAAAAACAATTGTCTCCACAAGTAGTTTTTCAATCCACAATGTCTACACATCAGTGAATAACTCTGACTGATATCACTTCCAATTCTAATATTTTACAAGTAACTTGGAGGTATTCAGTGAATGTTTTGTATCTGTCCATCATATCTATGCAATCTCAGGTTAAGAACAATTTATGAAAATTGGATGTGGGTATAGTCACAAAGCTATTTCCATATTTTTTGCCAGGTGTCAAAAATGGCTTCTTTTGGCAAGTACACCTCAAACAATAGATTTGGTAAAGTTAACTGTCATTTATAAAATAAAGAAAAGGAAAAAAACTTTTTTCTCTTTTATATGACAGACAAAATAGAAGAAAATGGCCATACAAAAAAGAATTGGTGACAGAGAAGCAATATTGTGACACAAAGAATTACTCTACTTAGAATAAATAATAAGAAAAATGTCTCACATGTAAACCTAATAAACAAGAAGAATTGAAACCCAAATCAGGTCAAATGACTGTGTGATGATGTAATTATCACTTACACGTTAGTGTTGTACTTAAGAAATAGTCAATGAATTTCAGTTTTGATGTCAACTGCTGATTACCCTTACAACTCAAAAATGGTCACTGAATGCAGCTCACTAACATTCGATGGCTGACTTTTAGTATAGGGCTATATGGGAAATACTTTTCTGTCAGAAACCGTGAATGCAAATCTAGATCACTATTATTATTACACTTCTTGGAAAATGTTTATTTTGAGACCTTAAAGTTGACATGGACATCATTTTGTTAAAGTGCTTTCAAGTTGTTGAGAAAATTCTATTAATACCATTACTCCAATATCAAGAAATGTGTTCATTGCCATATTTTCAAAAGAATGTAGAAGTTTTAAAGTAATTATAAATTCCTATTACATTGTACTGATTTCAAAATTAAATCATGTCATTATAATTTCCTCCTTTCTTCATTATGATTATAGACATATCAAGAATATGTTGTTATCTAGAATCAAATAATTTGGAAAATATCAGAAAATTAAACTACCCCTTCACCTGAACTAACTTGTGCTTATTGACAATTGTTAACTTTAGAAATATTATATTTTTCTGAATATTTCCTGCACTTCCATATCTTCTTGCTATTCCTATTTGGGATGTTCCATATAAAGGCAAACTGATATTTAACAGGTCACTATTTTTATTAATAGTAGAGAATGTAGCATCAGGTCAACCCTCTTGCAGGTAGCAATTATAAACTTTGAACAAATATTTGTTTAAAAATACTATTTGAAGACATTGGTGAGTGACCAATACTATACTGAAATTGGAGTTCGTTTACTCCTTTTAAGGAGGAAAATTCCGTGTGTGAAATTCATGTTTGTTTGGCTTTCCCCCAAAAATATTCCTCAGTTCTGTATCATGCAATGGCTAGCTAGAACTCAAATAGAAGTTTACAATCTTAATGTCTTGAGATGTGAAAGAGTGTTTTGAGACCTACCACAGTATCTTAAATTTAAGTAGCGTTAGATTTCAGGCAGAAGGAAACCACAGTGGGAGGACTCTCAGAATCTTAGTTTAAACCCTACAATTTCATTGACAATTACTGAATTTTCCATGTAGTGGGTCAACTAGCACCTTGGAATACACAAAGAAACCCAAGAAGAGTCATGTGTTTTGAGTAAAGCTATATTTCTGAACTGCATATTTTGCATTATGGTTAAGGATGCAACAAAAAGAGATAAGTCTAACAAAGAATAAAACTAAGCCTTTATGGTCTCAAGGTGACTAGCTGGTAAGTAACCTACTTGGTAGAACAAAAGTCAAAATATAGTGATAAGAGAATATAACCTCATAAGTATTATCCATATGGTTCAGTATTAAAATGGGGGAAATGTGATCCATAGTTGAGAAAAAGAGTGGCCAATGAAAATAAACCCTGAGGCAACATTGGAGTTACCACATTAGGAGTTTGCAGCAGCTCTTAAAAATACGTTTACAGACTAACAAAGATAGACATGCTCAGAAGAAAAAATGGAAAAAAAGCTAGTAGGGCAAAAATAAAATATAAAAAATATATTAGGTAGGCTGAACAGCAGTTTTGATATGAAATAAGTAAAGTTCAGTATACACATATTCTGGAAATAGAAATGGAAATAAAAATCAGCCCAGCTGAAGTAGAAAGATAAAACAAATTTTAAAAATGAACAATTCAGAATTCAGTGGATCAAGATGATAGAATAGAAAGATCCAGGCCTTCACTCTCTAATGGAAACACAAACTAAAGTACAACGTATGGACCAACATAGCTTTGTGGGGACTCTAAGAATAAGTTAATGATTGGCTGCAACCAAACAAACCCCCAACCAAGAAAAAAGCCACACTCAAAATGGTAGGAAATTTTAGGGCATCTTTGCTTGCCTTTGTCTTACATTCTCCCCAACACAGTGCATTGTGTTCAGAAGAAAACCATTTATTGCCTGGCTCTTCAGTTTGCAATGTTCTGGACTGACTGTATTGTCTTCTCAAGTTGCTGATATCTATCTTGCCTGACTGGGATTACTGATGGGAATAGCAATATAATTTGTATATGAGGTTGGAGTCTACTGAAAAGAGTGGTGGGCATCATAATGTGTGTGTGTGTGTGTGTGTGTGTGTGTGTGTGTGTGTGTGTGAGCTGCAAGGGGGTTTCCATACCTTTAGGTGCCTGCTGGTCTGAGATTATGGGCAGAAGAATATGATAGACCATTTAAGGTCCTGAGAAAAAGCAGAAGCAAGACATTTTGTTAAATTAAAACATTAAAAAGCACAGTGTATATGGGGGAATTGGGAAGAAAGTCCATATACAGGTCCAGGGAAAATGCCTCCCCAGAAAAATCCTAGAAGACTTTGATCTTTTATACTGGGCTGATTACTGAACGATTTCACCTGCATGGAGACAGTCCACAAAACTGGGAAATGTAGCTATTTTTTTTAAATGTCCAATTTTCAATAAAAGATTACAAAGCATACAAAAACAAAACAGGGAAATGAGACTTATTCAAAGGAATAAAATAAATCTCCAGAAACCAAACCTAAAAAAACATTAAGTTCAGGTTTGTTTGACAAAAACTTTAAAATTGATGTCTTAAATATAATCAGTGACTTAAAGGATAATATAGACAGATTCAAAAAAGGAGATCAGGGAAAATATATAAGAACAAAATGAGAATATCAACAAAGGAGCAGAAATTATAAAAAAAAAAAAAAAAAAAAAAAG
This sequence comes from Balaenoptera physalus, assembly GCF_965194825.1. Lineage (NCBI taxonomy): Eukaryota > Metazoa > Chordata > Mammalia > Artiodactyla > Balaenopteridae > Balaenoptera > Balaenoptera physalus. The sequence continues at coordinate 18,990,235 of NC_138894.1, forward strand.
AACCAAACAGAATTCTAGAGCTGAAAAATACAGTAACTGAATTGAAAAAAAAAAAAAAAAAATTAGTAGGAAGTTTCAACAGCAGACTTAGACCAGCAGAAAAGAGAACCAATGACTTGAAAACAGGTCATTTAAAATTATGGTGTCTGAGAGCAAAAATGAATGAAGAAAAGTGAATAGAGCCTAAGGGACTTATGGAACACCACAAAAATGATCAATATGCATATTATAGGGGTCCAGAATGAGCAAACAGCAGAGAGCTTATTTGAAGAGATAATGGCCCAAAACTCCCCAGATTTGGGAAAAAGATGTGGATATACAAATCCAAGAAGCTCAGAAAACTCAAAGTAGGGTAAACCCAAAGAGATTCATGCTAAGACACATTAAAATCAAAATGGCAAATGTCAAAACCAAATAAGGAATCTGGAAAGCAGCAATAGAAAAGCAACTTGTCAAATGCAAGGAATTCTCACAAAGGTAATCAGCTGATTTCTCAGCAGAAGCACTGCAGACCAGAAAGCACTGGGATGACATATTTAAAGGGCTGAAAGGAAAAAATAAAAGTCAACCATGAATACTATTATAATACAAAAGTGTCCTTAAAAAATGAGGGAAAAATTAAGACATTCCAAGTAAATAAAACCTGAGGTAATTTCACCACTAGACCTACCCTAAGAAAGGCTGGACAGTGTTCTTCAAGTTAAATAAAAAGGTGCTAGAAAGTAATTTGAAGCCATATGAAAATATAAATTTATCTAAGAAAGTAAATATGTAAAGAAGTAAAAAGTCCTTTATTGTTGTAATTTTGGTTTGAACCTCTACTTTTAATCATTTTATAGAATATAAAAGACAAAATATAAAAATAATTGGAAATCTATGTTAATGTGTACATAATTTTAAAAATTCACTTTGCATTTAACAAATATTTTGGGTTCAGATTCATATATAATTCAAGTGTTTTAATGAGAGCTTCTTAATGTTTTTGCTATCTGCTTGGAGTGATATAAGCTCAAAATTGTTGAGATCATCTACATAGGGAACCTCACTCTAATTTTGTCTTCTCAGTTCCTTAATACTGTTAAGCTTAGCCTCTTAGCCACAAGTTCTTAATTAGTAAATATCTTAGGAGGAAACACAGGCAGACAAGCTGGTCTCATTTCTAGCTCTTTGCTGTTCTTCATGATATTGCCTACTCTACTTCCTGAAGCCTGGGTATATATAATTGCAAATTATATACTATGTGTTTCTTCTTGGAAACTATAAAAGCATATTATGCATGTATATGTGTATATATAATAATATAAATGTTAGATAGACTATAAATTATAATGTACATTTTAAATTGTAGTATGTTTTATATAGTGGATGCCATGTATCTCATATACAAGCTACATTGGACACTATGTATATTATACTCAAATAGTATATAATGTATTGTGTGTATTACATTTACACATATATGTCATATTTATATGTATGCATTATGTCATATTTTAATATTTTATTTACCTTTATAAGTTGTTTATGCATCACTGTTATTTTGCCATGTCTCTGCTTGGAATGTCATTATGTGCTATTTTTTTTTCAAAAAATACTAAATCCTAGCTTTTCTTAGTGATTTCACTGTTTTCAATATGCACCTTCTCAAACTTTCAAATATTATTTCCCATTGATTCTAGCCATGGTTCTTTCACTGTTCCTCATGTACAGTATACCCATGAGTCCTCATATTGGTCTCATTACCTAGAATTTTCTGTCTTTACCCTCACACTTTTATCAGTTGAATGCCTAGGTATTATTCTACCATGTAATCAATCTATAATAATTAATTTTGTTATCAATGTATTATGCTTGAAGAGACAAAAAGTTTTGGGAAGGCATTTCTTCTTTTTACCATCCAAAGGACCTAGTCTAGAGTCAACCCCATAATCAGATAATTGTTTCTCTAAACTTGTACATATTAAAGTTTGTTGTAATGTTTTTCTATTAAAATATAATGAAGAAAATGCCATTGGTAATTTGACAGGGATTTCATTGAATCTGTAGATTGCCTTGGGTAGTATAGTCATTTTGACAATATTGATTCTTCTAAGCCAAGAACATGGTATAGCTTTCCATCAGCTTGTGTCAGCTTTAATTTCTTTCATCATGTCTTATACTTTTTGGAGTATAGGTCTTTTGCCTCCTTAGGTAGGTTTATTCCTAGGTATTTTATTCTTTTTTTTTGCAATGGTAAATGGGATTGTTTCTTTAATTTCTCTTTCTGATCTTTCTTTGTTGGGGTATAAAATACAAGATATTTCTGTGTATTAATTTTGTATCCTGAAAATTTACTGAATTCATTGATGAGCTCTAGTAGTTTTCTGGTGGCATCTTTGGGATTTTCTATGTATAGTATCATGTCATCTGCAAACAGTGACAGTTTTACTTGTTCTTTTCCAGTTTGGGTTCTTTTATGTCTTTTTTGTCTCTGATTGCCATGACTAGGACTTCCAAAACTACATTGAATAAAAGTGGTGAGAGTGGACATCCTTGTCTTGTTCCTGATCTTAGAGGAAATGCTTTCAGCTTTTTCCCATTGAGTATGATGCTAGCTGTAGGTTTGTCATATATGGCTTTTATTATGTTGAGGTATGTTCCCTCAATGCTCACTTTCTGGAGAGTTTTTATCTTAAATGGGTGTTGATTTTTTTCAAAAGCTTTTTCTGCATCTATTGAGATAATCGTATGGTTTTTATTCTTCAATTTATTGATGTGGTGTATCACCCTGATTGATTTGAGGATACAGAAAAGTCCCTGAAGAGCCAAAACAATCTTGAGAAAGAAAAATGAAGCTGGAGGTATCAGGCTCCCTTACTTCATACTATACTACAAAGCTACAGTCATCAGAACAGTATGGTACTGGCACTAAAACAGAAATATAGATCAATGGAACAGGATAGAAAGCCCAGAAATGCACCTATGGTCAATTAGGTGTATTGGCCACACATCTATGGTCAATTAATCTATGATAAAGGAGGCAAGACGATACAATGAAGAAAAGACAGTCTCTTCAATAAATGCTGCTGGGAAAACTGGACAGCTACATATAAAAAAAATGAAATTAGAACATTCTTTAACACCATACACAAAAATAAACTCAAAATGGGTTAAAGACCCAAATGTAAGACAGGATAGTATAAAACTCTTAGAGGAAATCTTAGGCAGAACACTCTTTGACACGTATCACAATGATATCTTTTTTGATCTGTCTCCCAGAGTAATGGAAATAAAAACAAAAATAAACAAATGGGACCTAATTAAACTCAAAAGCTTTTGCTCAGCAAAGGAAGCCATAAACAAAACAAAAAGACAACCCACAGAATGGGAGAAAATATTTGCAAATGTTGTGACCAACAAAGGATTAATCTCCAAAATTTACAAGCAGCTCATGCAGCTCAATATCAAAAAAAGCAAACAACCCAATCAAAAAATGGATAGAAGACCTAAATAGACATTTCTCTGAAGAAGATTTACAGATGGCCAAGAGGCACATGAAAATATGATCAGCATCGCTGATTATTAGAGAAATGCAAATCAAAACTACAATGAGATATTGCCTCACACCAGTCAGAATGGCCATCTTCAAAAATTCTACAAACAATAAATGCTGGAGAGTGTGTGGAGAAAAGGGAACCCTCCTACACAGTGGGTGGGAAGGTAAATTGGTACAGCCACTATGGAGAATGGTATGGAGGTTCCTTAAAAAACTGAAAATAGAGCTACCATATGATCCTGCAATCCCACTCCTGGGCATATATCTTGAGAAAACCATGGTTCGAAGGGATCATGCACACCAATGTTCATTGCAGTGCTGTTTACAATAGCCAAGACATGGAAGCAACCTAACCGTCTATCAACAGATGAATGGTTAAAGAAGATGAGGTACATTATACAATGGAATATTAGTCATTAAAAAGAATGAAATAATGCCATTTGCAGCAACACAAATGGACCTGGAGATTATCATACTAAGTGAAGTAAATCAGACAAAGAAAGACAAATATCATATGATATCGCTTACACGCGGAACCAAAAAAAAAAAAAAATGATACAAATGAACTTATTTATAAAACAGAAACAGACTCACAGACTTAGAGAACAAATTTATGGTTACTGGGGGAAAGGATGGTGGGGAGGGATAAATTGGGAGTTTGGGATTGATATGTACATACTGCTATATTTAAAATAGATAACCAATAGAGACCTACTGTATAGCACAGGAAACTCTGCTCAATAGTCTGTAATAACCTAAATGGGAAAAGAACTTGAAAAAGAATAGATACATGTATTTGTATAACTGAATCACTTTGCTGTACACTGAAACTAACACAACATTGTTAATAAACTATACTCCAATAAAAATAAATAAATATATATATATATATATATGAGAAATTATTTTATGTCAGACATAATGGTAGGCACAAAGATATAAAGATGGGGGAGATATAAGACATTTTTTAAAGGAAATTGTTCCCAGATTCTAGTGTTAGGAGAGACCAAGTTATTACTGGCTAAGAGACTGCTCTCACTTCTCAGAGAGACTAGAAATGAACTGGCCAGTCTCCAGCTGATATCAACCCTGAAATGCCAAATATCCAATACAGCTGGTCTCTTCAATCAGGATGTTCATCTTGCCAATGAAGTAATATGCTCAACCATGTGAATCCAGGCATTCTAATTTAATTTAAATTTCTGTGATAATATTTGGGTGACCCTGCTGCCTTTCAACTTCCTGCTTAATTTATGAAATAGCCTGGGAATGAGACTCACTCTCTTTGATCATTCTACTTTTAGAAGGAGGATGAGGGCTCAGTAGACCATCAACATTTTGCTGACTGTCTACTTGTAAATTTCACCTGCAACCTTGCCTTATTTATGTACTGTGCTATTCTGGTGCTTGCATCCGCTCAATTTGTGTGCTGCATGTGTTTCAATTCACATACCACATTTCAGTTTTCAAGCACTTAACCATTCATGCATATTTTCAAACCTGTTACTTAATTTATATTTGATTTATACATTAATTTATACTGGATGACTAAATCAGCACTTCTATTCTGGCCTTTTGAGTTCAGCAAGCTATCTCCCTTGTATTCTGTATTACCTGAAAAATGAAGGACACAACAAAATGGGATTTTATCTTGAAAAATTCCATCACAGTTCATTTCATCAAAGTATCTCTTAAGTGATTTTGTTACCCAAACATGCTCTTTTCTTTGAAGTAATATAAGTGACAATATTCCAACAATTTTTAAAACATTTTCAAGGGAATGCTTTATACAGTAATATCTTTAGCAGATGATCTCTTTAGAATTAGTTGTAAAAAAACAATTCTAAGTCTTCAGTGACAAATGCTAAAATGAATTAATTGTCTGTGCAAAATGCTCCTCCTAGATTTGTGTTAATATAGAGGCTATCCCTCAAATTCCTCCAAATTTCTAAGGAAATTATTCTCTTTACAAAACTCACTATAATATATAATGCACAAAATAAAAGCATTTTTAAATAAAGCTGAAAATCTTCACAGCAAATTTCTGCCAGATATTATTTGATAAGCTGGAAACCCTTGAAATATCAGAGATAATAAATACGACAACTGACCTTTGGTTATAATACCAGAAATGTTACACTGTAAAAATATCCATGCTCATTTTCTTCTGTTGAGGTCATTAGAGAAGAGTTTATATTTAATATTTACTAGGAAAGACACTTAATTTTGTCATAGCTCTGATAAAAATGTGTATCATTTCTACACTTCCATACGTTTTTCTGCATCCTCTATTTGCTGTAGCAAAGAAGTAAAACCAAAGTCTCTTAAACTCATGAAACCTATCACTATGTTTCAGATGGCCTTTGTGCTTCCTTTAACAAACCATAAAGAACTGGAAGTGTCTTTCACTTAAAAATTGAAATAAGAGGATCACATGCCAAACTTAGTCTATCTTTAAATACAATGAAAAGTTCCCCTCTCTTTCATGAAGGATAATACAGTGGCCCATTTATCTGGATGTCCAGAGTTCTCTCAAAACAAGCAATGTAATGCTCTAACCTCAGCCTGTCACATAGAGAAAGTACAAAATTGAACTTGATGTCTTCCCCATCTGTAAAAAAATCTCTGCTCTCTCTTTTCTACTTCTTATCTCACCTAGTCAGTATCTTAATAACCTCAGTCAAAAATCTACACTTAATCCCAATCCCTTTTCTCTCACCAGTTATTCACCAACTCCATGCCACCTCTTTTATCTCCTTTTATTCTTAGCATCCTTTTTACTGATTCTCAACAAGACTCCATCATCTATAACCAACGCTGATGTGAAATCACTTGTTCATTCCTTCCTCCTAACCAGTTCTCAGGCAATCTGATTAAGTTAGTCATGTTTGAGGAACTCAGTGGCTTTCATCTGTGTATAGGACCACAAATTACTACTGTATCCCCAACACATAGGTATTTGTCTGGCACAGTAAAGAACAGAAAAAATAAACCATTTGGACTGAAATAATTTTGTCTAGGTCTATATGACTGAAGAAATAACAAGACCCCCATTCATTCTTATTTGTTCATACATTCATTTATTCAGTAAGTCCTACATGACACTGGACACTGTACTGAGTGGTGTGATAAACAGTTGGACAAAGATGTTGTACATTAGCAGCTATGACATGCAGAGAAAAGAATATTAAATTTCAAGGAGACAGATAAGGTATTTCGGCAACTGAATTGGGGAGGAGGGAATGATCTTTAAAAGTGCAAATCAGTGACAATCTGAATAAAATATGCAGCATTCAAGTTATAACCTTGAATAGGAAAGTTGTTTTGTTTTGTTTTTTAACAATTTTCAGGTGGATTCTGAAGATAGTTTGAGCCCCCTGAGTCCACATCCATCATCACACCATTCTCTTGCTTTTCTGTGTTCTTCCTTTCCTTTCCCACCGTTCAGAATATCTTTGCTTCTGTAAGTAATATAACATTTAACTAAGACTGTTAAGGAGTTACATTAGCTTATGTGTAAGACATCTGGATACAAGGTGTGCTGAGAGTTAGGGCTATGACACAGTGACATTTCTAGGAGCTCTGATGTTTCCTATCTAGGTTAGCCTCAGTCTTTCAGCAATTTCTTCCCTTGGAGGAGCACATCCAATGTAGAAGTTCCAGCTTCACTTGAATATGACCACATACACTTAAGAAGAAATGGAGCATTTCCTTCTTGTGTCCCTTTACTAGGAAGGAAGATTTTCTAGAAGCCCCTCTGAGTTCCCATTGTCCAGCACTGGACCATAAGCCATTGTTCTAGTTTCAAGAGGGGATGGTAGAAAATTAAAAATACGGTGTTTTCAATACTTATCTTAGAAGACAGGCTCCGTCAGCAAGTAAAAACAGGAAAAGGTTGACTTTTTGGTGGGTAACCAACAGCATCTTCTCCGCTGCTTCCTTCCTCAGCCTTCCCTTTACACGTGGTCTTCTTACTGTCATCCTTTCTCTGAATTGCTTTATCATTTCATAGATAGATAATGAGCCATATTGCTAGTTACTGTTTTGTGAATATGGCTGTGTTAGTTTCTTAGAGCTTCCATAACAAAGTACCATATTCTGGGTGGCTTAAACAACAGAAATTTGTCTTCTCGCATTTCTGGAGGCTAGACGTCTGAGATCAAGGTGTTTGTAGGACCATGCTCTCTTAGAAGGTGATAGTGAAGGATCTGTTCCAGGTTTCTCTCATAGCTTCTGACAGCTCATTGACTTGTGACAACTTAATTCCAATCTTCACTTTGTGTCCTCCCTGTGTGCATATTCCTGTGTCGAAATTTCTCCTTTTTGTAAGGATATAATCATATTAGATTAAAGCCCATTCTAACGACCTCATCTTAACTTAAACATCTTCAAAGACCCTACTTTCAAATAAAGTAACATTCACAGATATTGGGTATTAGAGCTTTAATATCTTTTGTGGGAGACCCACTTCAACCCATAACAATGTCTAACTAACTTGCTAAGAAAGTAAACAATTTCAGGACAAGAACTTGTTTTTAAACATGTGTTTCACAGAGAGCGTGTAGCAGAATATTTTTAACATAATAATTGCTTAATAAATATTTTGATTAAACATGATTCAAATCTTCCTATTCTGACTCAATGTTACCCCAAATAAGGTCCAGTAAACGTTAGTACTGTGGCAGATTTTAATACACCTTCAACGGAAGGAAAAAAATATCCCAAAGCCAGAGGGGATTTGGCAATAAGATTGTAATACAATGGGTTAAAATCTGTTACAGAAGTTATTTCACCTCTGGAAAATTTCATTGGTTTTAGCATTCCATATGGATCTTACAAAGGGGTCTGAGTTCTCTGAATGCTTGTTAATCTCTTGATGAACAATATCATGCTATAAACACTATTTGGAAAATCTGCTCTCAGTTCATTAGGAATTGGCTAAGATACCACAGCTTATGAAGCTAATAGATCTAACTTCATCAGCTCCCAATTTATATATTAAATCACATGTCTAATCCAATTTTAATAGACATATCTTTTGTTTTTATGATATCTGAAATCTTTTTTATGATTCAAAGTCTTAGCTATTTTGTACCATAATATTAAAGTCATCCAAAGGGAGTATGAACTTTCATAAAAAAATACAGACCTAGCTGATCTTATTATTATTTTAAAATTCTATTTACAAAATTAAAAATGTCCGTAGCTATTATTACATATTCAGTTATTCAAACCTCTTCCTTTTGCAATACTCAGTACTTGGTTGTATGATTTGTTCAATTGATAATTTTCAGATTTGGTCACATTTAACTGTGACCATGTAGGAATGTATTAAAAAGGAACCTGCAGAAGGGGCCTCAAGTTAGAACTGTCAGGAACATGAGAAATACAAAAGTCCAAATGTCAGCACCAAGGAATCTAGTTTAAATATTATTTAGAAGAGATCACACCAATACTTGCATAGGCAGGTGCACTGAAAATGAACTTCTCTCCCCACATTTCAAACTGCTATCTGGTTTTCAAAATCCAGCTCAAAATGACAGCCCAATAAGCCTTCGGCCTGATTTCTCTGGGAATTTTTTTTTTTTTTTTCCTTTGTCTGGTCCTGAAGAGTTGCTCTCTACTTAAAGCCAAACTCAAAAGGCCTGAGTGCATGTAGTTTACAGTGTAAGAAAAGGTAAAGTGTTAATATCCAAAATATATTAAAAACTCATACAACTCAATAGCAAAAAACCCACAAAGTGTGATTTAAAAATGTGCAGAGGATTTGCATAGCCTTTTTTCCAAAGAAGATATGCAGATGGCCCACATGAACATGAAAAGATGCTCAACATCAGTAATCATCAGAGAAATGCAGGCCAAAACCACAATGAGATATCACCTCACACCTGTCAGAATGGCTATTATAAAAAAGATGAGAAGTAACAAGTGTTGGTCAGGATCTGGAGGAAAGAGAGTCCTTGTGTACTGTTGCTGGAAATGTGAATTTGTGCAGTCACTGTGAAAAACAATATGGAGGTTCTTTAGATTAAAATGGAAGCTTTACAGGATCTAGCAATTCCATTTTTGGGAATATATCCAGGGAAAATGAAACACTAACATGAAAAAAATGCATGCATCTCCATGTACAGTGCAGGATTATTTATAATAGACAAGATATAGAAACAACCTAAGTGTCCATTTATAGATGAATGAATAAAGACACACACATACACACACAGTGGAATATTACTCAGCCATAAAAAAAGAATGAAATCTTGTTGTTTGTGACAAAATGGATGGACTTTGAAGTTACTATGCTAAATTAAATAAGTCAAACAGAGAAAAGTAAATATTGAATAACCTCACTTAAATGTGGAATCTTAAAAAAAAATCTCAAGCTCATAGATACAGAAGAGAATAAATGTGTGGTTGCCAGGGGTAGGGGTTGGGGGGAAAGATGAAATGGGTGAAGGAGGTCAAAGGTACAAACTTCCAATTATAAACTAAACAAGTCATGGAGATGCAATGTACAGAACAGTGACTATAATTAATAATACTGCATTGCATATCTGAAAGTTATCAAGAGAGAAGATCTTAAAAGTTCTCATCACACACAAAAAAATGTGTAACTATGTATAGTGACAGATGTTAACTAGACTTATTGTGGTGATCATTTTGCAATATATACAAATATTGAATCATGTCATTACCTGATTACCAATATAATGCTATATGTCAGTTATACCTCAATTTAAAAAAAAAAAAAAAAGGAAAGAAAAGTATTTAACATTTACTCAGGACTCTTACTCCATCCAGATTATTTTCCAAACTGGCAAGAGGATTTTAAGAATAGTTACACCTCTAAGGAGCAGGGAACCTCATTTGCAATTAAACATATTCTAAAGTAAACATATTCTTAAGTAAATGCTCTAAGGAAAGGGAAGACCTATGTTTAGGAAGAAACTTGACTAAAGTTTAGTCAAACTGAGGGGGCCATCAAGGTCATCTTAGTCATCATCCCACTGGTGAAAGTCACATAACCAGGGTAATTATCACCATGTCAAACTACCTAAATGTGACATTGCCCATCCAACCAAACTGTTAGGAGCTGATATATCCCTTCACTTCATAAATGCAGAACAAATAATATGACTCCTCACTTCAACATTTTAACATCCCCAACTGGAATCCTTTTTATTATGATTACTGTGCTGTATCAGGAGGGAAGTATTTCTGTCTTTCATAAAAATTTATTTTTGAATTTCTCTTAAGAATTTAAGGTGATAGACTATTTCATGTTTTTCTATTCTGCAATATTCAAAAAAATTGAAAAAAATGCCATGATGGTAGATTTTAGAGAATATTTGAGTCAAATGTCCATGGAAAGAGATAAGAGTGGAAGTCAAAGTATCATCTCAGTAAACCATCTCTCATTTGGCCAGAACCTTTAGAGTTTCAGGAGTAGCAAAGTTATGCACTGCTGAATAATAAAAACTGCGTCACACAACAGCAACCTGGGAATCTGCCCAGGCAGCTGCACAAAGACCCTCCAGGCAGGATTACCCTAAACTTCTCTGTGCACATGGCTGATTAACTCATTCAAAACTGCATTTACATATAGTCCTATGTAAAGTACTTTAAATGTTTGAGAAGACCAGGACCATCTTCTCTGTCAAAAAAGTAACTCCAGAACAGAGAATTCCAGAGAAGAAAATGTCTCCATCAATGAGCACTTTGTTTTTGATAACTTTTACGTAACTGCCTATCTTCCCTTGGAGCACTTTTTCAGATGGATTTGCCTGGGCATGTTTGCTCATGTAGTCTTGGAGACAGTGGTCAATGCTCCCTCTGTCCATTTCTCCCTTCAGGTCAGTCAACAAGTTTCACTCTGTGTGCCTCTCTGAATGCCTTTCACAAAGCAGGAGAAAAAATCATTATGCATTTTACATCAACAAACAGATTACATTTTGTTGCACCTGTCCCTTCTATTCCCAGGGATATTCTCAACTTTATTAATATCCTTCGAGACCAATACATATCACCAATCATTTCAAATGCCTCAAATATTTGTCTTTCTGACAAATATTTACCAGGTTGAATGGGGTGCAGTAAAAAATGCTTTCAAATCTCCCCAGTTGCATATAAAGTAAAACCTAATTGTTTAGGATTAAAAAAAAGAAAAACCTCTTACATGTCATTTCTGTTGGTCAGTACATAAAATTAAAGTGATTAATATTAATTTCTTAATCTAAGTTTCTGTTTTTCAAAACAGAAATAAAAAAATCTACCTCACATGTGTATTGTGACTATCAAATATGATTATATAGCACATCTGTATGTGTATGTTTGTATATGAATATATATGTATATGTTTATACGTGTATACTTGTGTGTGCATATATACACATATAAATTGCTTAGCCCAGTATTTGGATAATGCTAAGCATTTCATATATTTTAGATATAATAATTGTTTTTTTTCTTGTAATTACTATTGCAACTGTGGTATTAATTCAAAGAAATTTCATTGGAATTTCAATATGACCCAGGATGTTATTTTACAAGAATAATTAAGAAAAATTTCCAAACAGAATTTTGAAAACAAATAGTTCAAATTGTCAGGGATGGCATGCCAGGCAGATGGACTGTCAAGTGAAAAAAAGATAATGTAGATGTACAAAATGATGAGGCTTCTGATTTGGACAGGTCATGCATTTGGCGAGGCAGAGTAGAGAGATATGTGTATGTGAGGTTTGCTATGTGAAATTTATGGAAGGGCTTTGAATCCAGGCTATGTTAGTCATTTTTGTGTTGAATAGTGACATGCCAAAGTCCTTTCTATTAAAATCAGGCAAACAACAACGCAGCTGTGTGTTGGAACAATTAGGTACTACTTCTCTCTGGTTGGATTGGTGTTTAGAAAGAAAATGGATACAATGAATGAAATGTGGATTGAGTATCAGCTCTCTGAAGACTCTCAAAGGGTAAGATACCACGTTTATACTAGATTGGAGAATATCTCCCCAGCCCAAAGCCCCAGTAAGGATATCTTATTGTCTCATCTGGAATTAACATATTGGCACTTACGAATGGGGAAATCCAGGTCGTAATGCAGTCAAATACACTTACCAACCAGCTACACAGAGACCCATGCTTTAGAGACCATGTTCTGGCAGGGCAGGTCCCACCATCTCTTCTCAGTGCAGTGACTCTGTCTTCTGGGACACACAGCCCAACGCATATGAAGATCTTACTGTTTCACCCAATTGCCAAGTTATTCCTCTCATGGGATGCGATGAAAAGAGTGCAGAGGGACCTTGATTTTGTAAGAAAACAGTAGCTCCAGCTTCTAGGAAAGCACTAGGATGGTAAGATTAGCTTTTCTTTCAATCATTGTGAAGCATCTACATTAAACATCGTTGTGGAAGTTCCAGCCCATGTATGTATAATGCAGAAAACAAGAGTAGAAAAAAGTTATAATTATTTTATATAAAATGGTTTAGTAAAGTGTTCGGAAGTGACTGGCTACAATAGAGTTACCTAAAGTAGTGTGCCTCTATGCCAGAAATTACACGTTAGAAGATAAAATTTAATGAAATCTCATTCCCAATGGCAATAAGACATATAAAGATACATAAAAATATCTAAAATATAATCCCAGTGAAAAATAGGCAGAATTTTTTTGGGGGGAGACAATATGTATATTTGTCTAAAAGGAGAAACGTACTGGTACTGTATATTTGAATGGATTGATTAAAGAGTTTAAATATGGATTTTTTTCAAATGTACCATTCAAAGATTTGTGATTAATAAAATTATAATAATTCAAATAAATTTCATTCTAAAATAAGACAAAAATAATGTGTGGTTTATTTGGAGGAACTATCAGGATAGAGTATATATAGGACACTGTAGCATTGAGACCCCCATAGGAAACTGATTCTAGGCTTGAAGGTCAAACTGAATAGAATTAATAAAGAAGCTATTCAAGAATTATGAGCGGTGTTAAGGGAATAGACACAATGTAGTCAAGTCTTCAGGGACTGGCAACAAGAAGAGGAAGTAATTTACCATCCCAAGAAGGAACAGAGAATGAACTGGGTTGCTGGAGCCCGAAGAGAGCTCATCGCCTTGGAAGAGGGATGTCCATCTGAGAGGATCTGTCCTGTGGAATGCAGCCTCTGTCAGAATGGTGAGGAGGAAGGCTGGGAAGGGGACACCTGCCTAACCACTGCTGCCTCCTGCTGCTGTCACCTATTGTCCAAATCCAAAAAGTAGTCGTAGGGCAGAAGGGAGTGGGTCAGACTAAAGAGCATGGATGGGAGAGGATGGACACAATAAAAAAAAATATCTTTAAGAGGTACCAGAGATATTTCTAAATATAATAAAGATAATGATTAACCCTGATATATAAGTGATACATTTATTGAAATAGTGATATGTCTAGGTATTCCTAGTCAAGTAGAAAATGCAGCAGGACAGAGTGTTTAGAAATACCTCTTTATAGATTAGTCTGTTTAAGTTACATTATGCTATGGAAACAAGGGACACAAAAGTCCCTGTGGCTTACAATGACAAAGTCTTATTTTTTGCTTTCATCACATGCCCACTGCAGGTCAGATATGGCTTTGCTCCATGTCGCCTTCACTCTAGCCCCAGGGTGACAGAACAAGCTCAATCTGAATGTGACTGTTTCTTTGACAGTGGAAAGTGGGACGTGGCAAACTACATGCTAACATGTAAAGCTTACAAAATTTCCACATGGAGAGCACAATGTCATCGTTGCTCACATTTTATTGGCCAAAGAAAGTCATGTGGCCAATCCTCAATGGTAGAGGATGCAAGCATTCTTGGAGGGGAGGAAGGGAAAGACCCTTCATTTTTTTGTTGTTGTTGTTGGTTAATGAATAACATAATTTATCACATCCCCTTATCAATGAATTAATATACGATAATAAAAGCATAATATATCCATAGAAAGTCCATCTAAAAATTTGTTCATAAAATTATATAACCATAGCAGTTTGAAGGTAGAAGGGAGGTAAAGCAATATCTGGATTTTCCTGATGTAGAAAATGAGCCTCAGAAACATGAAAGGATGTGTCCAAGGGCATAACCCTAATCAACTTGGGACAGATTGAGAATATACAATTCTCCACTAAGGTGTTCCAGCATTTGTCAGTTCTTCATAAACAGGCTTTGTTGAGCAGGAAGGAGCTCATTTTTTGGTGAACTTAACACTACATCTTAAAGGCTAGGGTATGAATGCCAATTCAGTTTTTAGGTGTGAGATATACTGTGTTTTTAGGGACCTGGAGAAAGATCTGTCATCCTTCCCTCCCCAGATCTTTCTTCCATTCCTGCTCCTGTATATGAGAGAGTGAGCAAGAGGAAGAACACATGGTATGTGGTTAGCAGACAGAATACAGGCACTCAGACTCAGATTTCAGAAGAAACCTGTTTTCCATAAAGTTTTCTAGATTAACTATGGATAAACAACTAATTTCTATGTCAAGATTATTTTAAATGGGAAATTATAAAGAAAACAAAAATAAACTGGTCTATTTAGGTAGCAAAGTGACCAAAATATCTAATGAAGTCTTTAGCCACTTTGCTGCAGAGGTCGTCCAGAAACCCATTGTTTCATTCATACTGGGAAACCACTGAGAATTAGTTGATTGCCCTGTTTGAAATAACAGGACAAATCACATTCTTGGAAAAAAGGTAAATGCAATGCCAGCTTTCCCTTCATCACCTGAGAGGACAAAACACAGCACTAATTCTCTATTGCCTTAAGCCTTGAGAATAAGGAAAAGACAGCATTCATACTAGCCTCCTAGGAATCACTACCATTTATAAAATAAGCTAATATGATGTGTTTTATATTAGTTAAATAGTATCATTAAGTTTGGGAAACTCAATATGCAGAGTTTAAGTTATGTTCTAATTTGTTGGCATTTTCTCACCTGGAAAGACAAAGTAACTCAAAAACAACAATAGCCAACCTAATATGTGTGTTTGTGTGTGTGTATGTGTGTGTAAGTGAATTTGAAGCTGCTAAGTATACTTGAAACTTGCAATGATGTGGTAAGTCTAAGACACTTATTCTTAACAGCCCCTCATAAAAGAACAATCAAAACCACCCCTAACCTCCAGCTCAGTCTGTGTGGCATTATCAAAATTTAGTGAGACCAGAACTTTCAGGATTTTAATGAGGTCAAGCAGTTAAACAAAGAATGATTAATTTATAGGAAGGTCAGCTGGAAGGTACAGTGAACATAGTTTGTAATATAGGAAGAAAGATGATACAAAAGAATGAGGGTTTTAAAAAATTATTATTTTTTACGTGTTCAATACAGTGGGTTTACTGCTGAATTTTAAGTCCTCTGACAAAGCAAGAGGATATTTTATTCATTGTGTTCACGCATTCTGATAAAAGTTTGGCTCAACTATGTTGGGACAATTAGAGTGGGGATAAATCATCTGAGCTCACCAGACTGGCTGAATGCCTTTTGCTTATTGGCGTGTTTATTTCCCACTCTTTAAATCCAACTGGAATGCTTTTCTCAGAGACAGAAGGTACTTGCAAGCCATGGTCAGAATCTTGCCTGTTACTTCTGCTGTTCTCTCTGTTAAGCCATGTCAGCTCTTAAATAGATGCTCTCAGTACTTCGAGAGAAACTCCACATACAATGGAAGCTCAACCAGACAGTGAAATGCATAAAACTAAACATGTGCTCTATGTGTTCCTGCCAGGCAAAACTGATTGCCTCAAACATTTTAAAAAGTAGTTTGTTGTCAGTAGGTGTTTATCCAGAGATGGTAAGCCAACTTAATAGTCAATGAAAATAAAAAAGAAATGTGTTGTTAAACACAGCAACTACATGCATATGGTAAAAAGAAAAAACTCCTTTTTTTATCCACAGCTTCTCCTCCCTAGATTTTAATGCATCCTATCAAGATTTGACTGGATAGATACAAAATATATCCATTTTCCAGAGGATAATTTTTGCCTAAAATAACCAAGAGAATTATTTGGGAATGCCCCAAATTGTAGTTGCTATGTCAAATAAATCACATCTAATATTTTGTAATTTTAACCATTAAAACATATTAGGAAATATGGTCTGTCATTCTTCTGGCAGAAGCACATGATTAAGCAGCTTGGTGAATAGAATTAACAGGTGCTGGGATAAAAATCAGAAAGCCCATTCATCTTTATGCTTCTGGGGGAAAATAAACCGTTTGGAGAGTTCAACTAGTAGAACACTGCTTTCTAGCTTTGGTAGTTTAGTGCATTTTGAGTGTTTCAGAGCTTTCTCTGATAATTTTAGGTTAGCTAATGTGGGAAACAATCATATACTGAATTGCTTGCAATGTGTTTGCTGTCTTATTGTGAAATCATGCCAAGCATTAGTGGGGGACAAAGCTGTTCCCTACTGTCTGGGCATTACTGAATTGTACTATCGTTTGTGTACTGAGTAAAAATAATTAATCTGTGATCTCTGAATGCAAGAGCATGTTTGAGTTCTTAATATCACATGTTTCTTACATACAGTAAGTTATCAAAAATGTTGGTTGAATGATTGAATGGTAGATTACAATTAATTTAAATGCAGATATTGCTTTTGTATGTGTCATCGTCTATGCCTGAAAAATGTCCTCCCTATCTGATGCCCTATACATCTGGTCCATGCCAATTCGTTCTTTAAATTTTATATCAGACATCACTACTGACAGGAATCCTTCCCTGGTTATACCCCAAAACAGAGATAATTGCTCTTTCCTCTGAGCTATCTTGATACCATATGTATGCTTTTATGTTGTGCATATACACTCTTTTAAAATGTGGGTCTCTTCTGCAATTGGAGAGAATTCCTTTTGCTTATAGAATAGGTATTCCTCTACCTCTGTATTTTTTTTTCAAGTATTGGTTATGTAATAGACTTTCCGTACAGTTGAATAAGTGCAAGGATGGGTAGATGGGTTGAAGAAGAGATGGCGTCTGTACACCTGAATTTCCAGATAAATATCTTTAAATAAATATGATGTGTTATTAACATAAAATCAGTTGAATGTGATATGTGAGCTACTAATTCACCTTTCAGTGGCTAAAGAATTATTTTAAGATATACTTATTTTTAAATCTTGAAAAATGATTATGAACTTGCCATGCATATGAGAGGAATGACATTAGTCATTGAAAAAGCAAAGTTATTGAGCTAAAAGTTGGTTTGATTTATTCAATGTAATGAAGAGAAATTCAGTGTTATATTGATGGTGAGAAATGAAAATTTACATGTTGACAGGAATAGGAATAAAGGTTTTATTCCATGACTTTGGGAAGTGGAAAGTCAAAGAGAAGTATTTATGTATGTATATACGTATTTTCTTTTTAAGCAGAAGAGTGAAGTGCTCTGCCTTTGATTCAGAAAATAATGACAGCAATTTAGCAGACGGATTGGAGTGGGCATAAACTCATTGGCATGAAGAGCAGTTAAGAAGTTCAAGCACAAGATAATGAGGATCCCTGGATAAATGAGTGACAGCATGGATAGAAAGGAAAATCACATTTAAAAATACATCTAAATTACAAATTACCAAATATGTGACTGTTTATATAAGGTTGAGAGACATATTGGTGTTTGCCAAGTTTTTTGCTGTTATTTTTTGTTGTTTTTAACTTTAAGGAATTTTTTGGACTGTAGTATCATTAAGAGATATAAATAAATACAAGAATTGAGTCAAAAGTAGAACATGAGCTGTAAGAAATAAATTAAATTCTGTTGCAGAAATATTGTGTTACTGGATTTACAGATAGAAATGTCCAGTAGGCATTAAGAAATGAGTTTATGTCATGGACATATTATCAGATTAGAATTACAGGTTTTATACTTAATAACCCAGAGTAGTAGTTGAAGAACTGGAAATAATTAAGGCCACTTGGTGAGTATGGAGCAAAGAACAAAAAAGGATTAAGTTTAGAATTTTGAGGCTACTCATGTTACTCTGGACGATGTTACTCTTAAGAATTGAACAGGGAAAAAAGCACTAGCAAAAGTGAACTGACCAGACTAAAAAAGTGGTAAGCAAGTTAGTCAAAATACATTTGGCTGATAGCAGAGAACTTGACACTGAGAAACTGATTATATCTGTAATACATTTATAAGAGAGAGATGCTGAAAGAATGCTCAAAACAAAGTCTCTTTAAAAAATTTGTCCTAATGCATTTTTCCCATGACATAATCTAGTCTCCAAGTAACTCTGCTGAATCATACAGAAGTACAGGGTTTTCTTCTGTCTTTTCTCCAGGTAAAAGTAAGGTTTAGAATTGTAGAATCATGTCAGATCTCCATCTTGGTATGTTTGATTAGGCTTGTACCTTAACTTAGGCTCTCCAGATTTTCTTAATCCAATGATGAAGAAAGGGGTATACAAAAAATTCAAACCAAGGAAATCAATGGAGCACAAAAGAAGGTTTTTCCCTAAGGTCTACAGCAGATCTTCAAAATCCCCAAAGAATGTACTTTTAATACAATAAATTGTCCTACCCTCATCTTGAGCCACGTTTAAGAAGAGTTTAGAGCTGAATTGAATAGAATATTGGAGCTTCTCCTGGATGTCAAAGAAGGGAAGTAAAATTGGACATGAGGAGGAGAAAGTTACAAGGAGTAATATTCACTCAAAAATGACCACGCGCACACACACACACACACACACACACACACACACACACAACATACACAAAAGTTTAATGAACAGTGACTATAGGTTTTGGGATTTAGTAATTAGGTAGTAACTGATGGCCTATGAGAAGTGAAACACACATGACACCTAAAGCAAATATAGCAAAATGTTAATAATTGTTCACTCTAGGTGGTATATATATAGTTTCACTACCTAGAGATGCACGTCTGAAGAGTAAAGAGAGAAGTAGCACATGGAAAAATAGGGTATTGTAGTGTGGTCTCCCTTTATGATGCTAAGAAAATGAAAATAATGAATAAAGATTTAAAGAACATGTAAAGGAAGATGACAAATGTAAAATAATAATGATAAGTTAGGTAGAAGAATGAAAGTGGGTGATGGAGTTAATCTTAGAAGGGAAGATCTAGAAAAGCTAAAGGAGATTGATAATTGAATAAGGAAAATGGAGATGTTGGATGAGTCAGACCCTCTGAGAATTCCAGATAGCTAAATTGGCAAAATGTTAGATTAGAGAAATTATAGGGATAGGTGGCAGTATACATGAGGTTTCACCCAAAATAGAAGAATATTTTATTTGTTCTTCCATTCTTTCATCATGGTTAATTTTTTTTTTTTTATTTTATTTATTTTTTATTTATGGCTGTGTTGGGTCTTCGTTTCTGTGAGAGGGCTTTCTCTAATTGCGGCAAGTGGGGGCCACTCTTCATCGCGGTGCGCGGGCCTCTCACTATCGCGGCCTCTCTTGTTGCGGAGCACAGGCTCCAGACGCGCAGGCTCAGTAATTGTGGCTCATGGGCGTAGTTGCTCCGCGGCATGCGGGATCTTCCCAGACCAGGACTCGAACCCGTGTCCCCTGCATTGGCAGGCAGATTCTCAACCACTGAGCCACCAGGGAAGCCCCCCATCATGGTTAATTTTGAGAATTCATTTTAAAAGATTTTTAAATTGATATGCACATCAAAATGATAAATGAGAAAACTCACTATTCTCCATTTAGATATATTTTGTGTATCATGACTAATAAATGTTTTTGGAAGGAAATTTTTAAATTCCTCAAAGCTTTGCTTTGAATATACTTCCTAAGAATATATTACAAAGATGACATGTATAAAGCTCAGTCTTTTTAACTACAGAATAAAACACTCTGGGTGCAAATGTAATATACTTATCTTAATAAGTTAAACAAGTTTGCATCATAATTCTGTCCAACTCAAGTTGCCTGGCTGATGTGGTAGAGAATGAGCTGATTGCTATATGGAAAGAAGCCTCTGAATGTAAAAAGCATATTTGTTGCTAGATATTTAGCTCATTCACTTGTTTCTGTTGGCATTATAAGCAGTCATGTATTTCACAAATATTTATTTATCTCTTATCAAGGATTTCTTGTTGCTCAAGAAGAAAACAAAAGCAAGAATCATAGTATATTAGGAAGATATCTCAGAATTTCCTCATTTTAAATATGAGCACAGTGAGGCCTACAGTCATTCATTGAATTGGCAACAAAGTTGGGAGAAGAACCCAGAACTTTACACACTAGTCTAGTATCTTTTCTCTGCAGAAAGAAATAGAAATAAAGAAAGGCATTGGAGTTCTCTCTCCCTATAGGAGCCTCAAGGCAAAAAATGATGGTGGACTCCTATAAGATAGAACGAGTCCAGTTCCTCAAGTCTTTGAATCTTATTTCATTAGCTTGATGTTGTATAGCAACCTTAGTGAGCAAGAAAAATCATCCAGTGCTTTCATCATATTTTTGGCCTTTTATTCATCTTTGTGCTATCTTTTGTGCTTTAATAAATACATATATAAATGAATAAATGAAATCTCTACTCGCTAATTCACTAGGACATCTCATAGGAGCACTTCTGTTTAACCTTTGTACTCTTACACTTGGCCCCAAGTGACCAATTAGATTCCTGTGCTCCAGTTGGCAGTCAATAGGTGTGGCCTGGATTTGGAACAGTGTGGAATATTAATTACCTTACATGACATTTGAAATCATGAATTAACTTCATTTAGGCAAAAAGCTATGGCAGTTGTATCACTCAGACTCCAAACTGGAAAAGAGAAACTTACTTGTAATATTTAAAACAGATGAAATTTAACACAGAAAGTTGGTTAAAAACCTGAGGGAATAACTAAGAAGCCAAAAAAAGGAGGGTGTGGCAACCCAAACGTTAGCAAAAGCAGGAAAATACTTTCACTTCTAGGAACATAGGGACAAAGAGGAGGCGATATTCCTGGGGACCAGGCACCAAGGGTCAACTGGTGGAAGATACAACCAAGGTGGAGCTTTCTGGTGGGAGCTGGAGCTGTGGAGGAGACTGTACCCCCAACATACACCAGGACTGTTAGATACCCAGCCTGGGGTGGAATAGGGGGGCACTCTGAATTTTCTCTCCTCTCACTCTGTAATCTCCTGCCAGTGTCTGCAGTACTGAGCAGAGGACAGCAAGGAATTGAGGTAAAATAGCATGAAGACCAGAACAAGTGTTTCTCAAAATGTGATCCACAGAGTAACCATTACAGAATCAGCAACTGTTGAAAATGCAGATTTCTGGGACAGAAATCAGAATTAATTATTCAGAATCCCCAGAGGTTGGTTGAGTATGATTCAAAAATTGCATATTTAATGAGCTAAACATTTCTTTTGGGCTCCAAAATGGGAAAATTTTGGAGCTCTCGCTCATCAGAAACTGGTCAGGAATCAGAAGACCTCCGCTCGAAGTCTGCCTTATTGATTGTGGGACATTTGGAAGTTTAGTTAAACTCTCTAAGTCTCATTTTTTGTATCTAAAAGTAGGAACACTACCATGTTACTAGAGTTAAATGAGATAATGTGTGATATCAAAAATTAGAACATTGAACATGCTTTCATAATTTTAATTATCTACAATAACTCAATTAAATTCAGTTCCACTCTAATGAGCGCATTATACTGTTCCCTGCAGAAATATTAAGCATGATCACCTTAATAGACTGGTCATGTTTTGGTTACTGTCTGCATACTTTTTCTAGAACTTTTTAAACTTACATTTTATGTAATATACCAAATATTTTTTGCACAATAACAGTTGTGGAGTAAATAGTATTGGATTGATTAGTACCTTTCATTTGAAACTCAATTTATAATTTCTCTTTGATGTATTTTTAATATATATTATCCATATATGCTAAATCAATTCATAATATATTTCTTTTCTATTCCTAAATTATAGTTTACAATAACTCATGGAATCACAAAAGTATCTTTTAATTAAAAATGAATATTTACTTATACATTTTAGTTATTTAGTTAGTAAATCTTCTAAAAATGAATATTTATTTCCATGCTTAGTATTCATGGAAAGAAAGACTAATCATCTAAATTTACTGTTCTTAAATGGTTGCAAGATAATATTATAATTTTATCATCTTTGTTGTACACAATAACAACCTCAGCTTTGCAGTATCACAAATATGGTGGATGGAGAGAAAGGGAAGCAGCATTTATTATTTGTGTATTAATGGCAGAAATAATACCTATACTCTATCTTTTCATCATTAAAACATCCTTCATGGAAATATACATTCCCTAATCTTACAGTTACAGTAACTGAGGCACTGATATTTGATATATAGTATTCCATGCCCCAGGTCTGAAAATAGGCTGGCCAAGATTTCAACTCATATAGCTCAATTTTTTTTTAAATCCATGAATATTGTTTTTTGCCAAATAGGAAACTATTGCAGCTTCTTTCTCTCTTTATTTCTTTTGCTGATTACAAATATTCTATAAGAAAAAGTGCAAAAATTATAAACATACAGCTTGATGAATATTCATGAAGTGGACCAGGACCTAAAGAGACAGAATGTGACTAGCACTCCAAAAACCCTCCTTATGTTATTTTCCAGGAACTAGCCACGTAAGCCTAAAAATAAAAATTATCCTTACTTTTAACATGATATATTTTTGCCTGTTTTTGATATTTATTTATTTATTATTTATTTATTTATTTTGGCTGTGTTGGGTCTTCATTGCTGCACGCAGGCTTTCTTTAGCTGCGGTGAGTGGGGACTACCTTCATTGCGGTGCGCAGGCTTCTCATTGCAGTGGCTTCTCTTGTTGCAGAGCACGGGCTATAAGTGCGTGGGCTTCAGTAGTTGTGGTTCATGGGCTCTAGAGCGCAGGCTCAGAAGTTATGGTGCACGGGCTTAGCTGCTCCGTGGCATGTGGGATCTTCCCGGACCAGGGCTTGAACCCGTGTCCCCTGCACTGATAGGCAAATTCTTAACCAATGCACCACCAGGGAAGCCCCTTTTTTATGTTTTTTAATCTTATTTATTTATTTAGTTAGTTAGTTAGTTTTTGCTTGTTTTTGAAGTGTACATAGTATTACATTTTTAGGTAGTTTTTGTATGTAGCATCTTTCTCTCATCATTATCATGGCAGTTTTATCTATTTTTTTTGATGTAGTAGCAATAGTTCATTCTTATTCTTGTATAGCATTTCTTTCTATGAATAGCCACAATTTATTTATCATATATACACATGTATATATATAATTATGTATCTGTCATTTTATACATGTTATATATGTATATACATATACACGAATGTATATGTATATACATATAAATATACAATGTGAGGTAGTATAAGACACAATGAGCATAAAAATATAAGAAAAAGCACTTCACACTTACTAAGAGGGTGTGGACAAATTGGAACCCTTGTACATTGCTGGTTGGAATGTAAAATGGTGCAGGCTTTGTGGAAAAAAGTTTGGTTGTTTCTTAAAAATTTAAACATAGAATTACCCTCAGCAATTCTACTCTTAGGTACATACTGAAAAGAATTGAAAGGAAGGACTAAAACTGATGCTTGTATGCCAATGTCCATTGTAGCTTTATTCACATTAGTCAGAAGGTGCAAACAACCCGTGTCCATTAACAGTTGAATGGATAAATACAATGACATATTATTCAAAAAACAGTTGAATTGATAAATACATTGACATATTATCCAGCCAAAAAATGTTCTATACATGCTAGAACATTGATGAGCCTTGAAAACTTTATGCTAAGTGAAACAAGCCAGATCCAAAAGAAATTGCTTCATATGATTCCACTTACATGAAATATCTAGAAAAGTAAATTCATAGAGACAGAAAGTAGATTATAAGTTACCAGGGGATAAAGGGAGGGGGAAATAGAGAATTACTGCTTAATGGTTATAGAGTTTTTGTTTAGGATGACAAAAATTTTTGGAAATGGACTTAAAAATATTTAAACACATTTTATTACTTATACTTCACCACAATTTTTAAAAATGCATGAGAGTCACCGACTTTAAGGAACTTGTTATTTATTTGAGAAGAAAGACAGACATATAAGATGATCTACAATTTATAGTAATAATCAATGACTTTTTACTTCACCATTTTATCACCTCTCCTCCCATAGTACACACTTTCACACAAATACTCAAATACATAAAAACATACACCTACATTACAGGTCAACAAGTCTTTTTACATTATACTGTCTTAACATAATTGTTTATCAAATTTCTGCTACCCTAAGTCTACATTTTCTCTTGTGTGATTTATTTTGTCTCTCAATTCCCTGACCCTAGGTTTGTAGCTACTCTTACACAGCTGCCTGATTTAATTTCTATTCATATTACTCATCTATTTGAGACCTTTAATGGATCTCTATTGCCATTTGTTTTATCTACACTTTCAGGTCTTAATATTTATTATAAGGCCTTTTTTGATATGGCATACAACTATATCTCTAGCCTCTTCATTCATTGTACAGAGATAAAAATTACTTATTTTCCACATAAGAAATGTGTTCCCTTGAGCTTTGTAGGTGCTATTCTCTCCATCTGGAACACACTACATTATCTATACCTTTAGGAAAAAGTCTTAGCATTTCCCCCTTTGAGCCATATCATATCTTAATGTAAAAAACTGCATTTATTAGAAACATTTTGCTCCAATCCTTTATACATCCCTTTCTAATGAGCTATAAAAAACTGAGAACACAGCATGTCTCATTCATCCTGGCAACCTCAACACCAAATAAATTTGTGTTGACTAAATACATAAAGAAATTGTTGGATAAAAGGAGACATCACTTCCAGCTGAAGGGAAAGTCTTTTAAGATGAAAGAAAACTTTACTTTCCAAATCACACAGTAACCAGAACATTTAGCTTAGGAGCTGTTTCCAAGGAGCAAGTCCTTTTAATCTATTAGCCACATTAGTAGCAGAACTTATCTCCATAGAGATAACTAATATGTTAAAGCCAGTACATAGTTTTGTTCTTTTAAATAGGCTGAACACGTCCTCTACAACCTCATTTACAAATGGGGTTGTTCATCATATTTTCTCACCATAGGTTTTGCACCAGATATTAATTCCTTAATATATTGAATCCTCACAAATGTCTGAGTCTCAGATTGAGTTAAAAACAGTGAGGGTCACATACTTCTTTAGCAAATCGGATGAATTGTTACTGTAGTGAAATATTCAACAATAATAAACCTAGTGAGTCAGTGAAACTGGAAACCTAAAAAGAAGTTCTGGAATCAGTCTATAGTAATCCATTGCTAAATCAAAAATTAGTCTTCCTGGGTCTTTAATTTTCAGAAAGAAGCCTGACCACATTTTTGACATTATCATTTCTCAGAGAAAAAATATATGCAATTTGAAAAGCCAAACTGTAAGGCAGAAATAGCTTGAAAAAAGGATAATCTTAATTTTGCTAGCACAATTTATTTCCCAAGAGGAAAACTGTTTTCTATGAAACAAAAGCAAACTCAGTTAAAATCCCAAGCCACAAAACCCTGTTAAAATTTTTGGAATGTGTCTTTAAAAAATAACCAACATACTCATAATAAAGTAAAAGGAAGTTATATAGAAAAGAAACAAACAAGTTATTGCATAGTACAGCAGTGCCTGCCTTAGAGTTTTTAAAAGAGGACAGATGGAGAATTTTCCAAGAGTAATTTTTAATATGGGAAACCACTGGGAAGCAGTAAAGAAAAAACAGAGAGAGGATAAAAATGATCTAGTTGGACTGCACACACACACTTTGGAATCAGTGCTGAGCAATTTGTAGCATGCACGACAGAATGGCACAGAGGCTGATTATAAAGAGAGAAGTAGCCATCAGCATTTTGTTTCCTTTTTTTTTTTTTTCTTTCCATCCCTACATATTTCCACAAGTTTTCTCAGGTGTCTTTGCCAAAATTATGCAACATGTGAGACAACATATACTCCCTCAAAACCTCAATTTTACAACACCCCAATCTGAGTGAGTCAACAGCCCCTGGAGAAATGCCTAACATCTTACTTTATGCTTTAATCAAAGTAGAACATGTAGAAATTCTAAAGTTAAATCTTAGAATAAGGCTTAAAATGAAGAAAAGCAGTTTCTTCCTAAAGTCCACTCTAAGCCCAAATTCAGTTTCTCCTCCAAATAACACACAAAACATACACACACACACACTGCATTCATGTAACTGTATGCCTTTTTTCCATCCCTGAATGTTTTACATATTTACTTAAATGAGTATTCTCTTTATATTACCATGAGGGCAAATTATTCTTCACTGCTGAGTCTGTCATAAGCTATGATTATATTTCTTTCTTGAGAATTTTTCACAGGTAATTAATAATTGCCATTTATTTTCTTTATGGTATTTCTATACGTTTATCACTACTGCCTGCATAAGCTCTTTGATAAAAGTCTAAATCAACTGTTCCTAAATGCAAACTCAGAGAGTTTGAGACAGACTGGGACCTGGGACCTGGGACCCTTTGCTGCAGTGTTTGCAGCTGGACAAACATCCCCTGGAGCAACAAAATACAAAGAAACTATGAGGGACTAAAAATAACTGCATGCATGCACAGTTGGGGCAAATTATGAACAACAGGATACAAAAAAACCAAAACCCCACACAGCACCACCAAGGGGGTATTTAGGCCACCTAATCCACCCCTCTGGCCTGACCCCTGGACCCCCTCCTTCCCTCACCCCACTTAGGGAATCAGCTCACACCCCCTCAGCGAGCAAGCAAGGGAACCTGTTACTTGTTTTTGCACCCCCTGCCCCTCCCCACTGTATCAAGGGCCCCAATAAAGCCTTGCCTGAATTTCTTATCTGGCCTCTTACCAATTTCTATTGATTAAGGAAACCAAGGACCCTGGTTGGTAATAAGTTGATCATCTCTGTTTTGTTATTGTCCTTTGGTGATGGAGCCTGAGTTCTCTGGCACCATTTTGGACTGATTGTTCTCTAGGCTGCTACAGAGCTATGCACACGTGGCACCCTTCACTTCTACTTTTAGTTGCCTGCTTTGTAGATGGCATGAGTTCTTTGTTTTTGTTTTATTTCCTTGATTTTGAGGGACCACATGCTAAGCTTCCTACTTTCCTAAAAAAGTTTCAAGTTTTTTTTTTTAGTATTTGCATATCTACTCATGTTTTTCTTTCCCTTCATATTTGATTATTTAACTGGATATAGAATTTAAAATTCAAAATACTTTCTCTCATGGTGTTGAATGCATTGCTCCATTGTGAGGTATTGGTAGTTGGGAGTATGACATTATATGTTTCCTAATCCACTTTTGTGACTTATTTACATTGTGTATTTCATAGTAAGCATTGTTTCAAATTTGTTTGTTTGTTTCTCTTTCTAAGATCTGATTGAACTTTCTGAGGATAAAATCAAAACTCTGGTGGTAATTAGGCCAATGTTGAATTTTTGATTGACTTCCAGTCACTGAAGGAGAAGCACGAGATAGTTGAGAACATAGTAGAAGCAGTTGGAATAGACTTATTATTGGGTATTTATTACTTCTTTTCAGCACCAGGATGGGCTAAGAATATTCACTGCATTGCTTTTGCCACAGGTAATGTCCTTCCTAAACCCATTTTGTTTCTGAAAAAAATAAAAGAGAGAGAAAGAAAGAAAGAAAAAAAAAGCTATTTTAGTGTATGTTTTCTGGTATATGTGATGCTTTTGTTCTGATTTTCAATTTTTTTGTCATTCAGACTCATCACCTACCTGACCTTGTAATAGCATTTAAGGGACCCAGGACCAGATGAGTAGTATAATTAACAGAACCCATTTAACAGAGGCCTGACCCCATGAAATTAGTCTCTTTAGGACTCTATACTAGCTTTAACTATCTGAGCTAAGCTAAGTCACAAACCAAAAAGCATTACAAATGCTGTGAATCTGATTCAGACTACAGGGGAGATTTTTTTTTTAAAGGTAAAAATAAAAACAAACCAAAACACAAAAACAAAACAACATTCAGGAAACAATCTTTCCAGAAAGCTGCTGAGTCATAGATCACAGGTGTGTGCTTCTCTGCTTCTTGCTCTTTGTCACTGCGACTTGTCTTGCTCTTCCTGCTGGGAGACCTTTGCTCACGGGGTTCATCAGTAACTGAAGTTGCTATGCAGGTGTGAAAGTGAAGACAACCCCCGGATTTCTCTAACAAATGTTAAGTAGACTCCCAAGGGAAGGGGAAGCATACAGGAGAGGGACACACCTTCCGGATTCCTTGCCTTGTTTGTGATGGCAACACACAAGATGGCATCCCAGAGGCACAAAACAGCTCTGCATCTTTATTTGTTAAAATCCCCTTTTCTCCTGCTATGCTCTGTTCTGTTCTTTCTTCTGGAAGTTTCTATTTCAAAGCTTCCTCAGTCTTTGTGTTGTATCTATAAATGGATTCATCCGCTCGTGAGTCAAGCTTTTAATGAATGTTCCTGTTATTTTTAGAAAACTGAAAATATCACACTATATCCAATTGTGAGAGATAAGGTGAACTTATTTGTCTGCTGGATGAGTCCTTTCTGAGACTGGGACCCAAGAAAATTGCTGTGAAAATAATGTAGACAATGCACTGCAGAATTGGGCATGTGATGGTACCAATGTCAAAATATTTGTGAGCAAAAAAAAAAAAAAAAAAAAATATTTGTGAGCATAAGAATTTCCTTGTTCTGTTGTTAAAGGCGCACTTGGGCTGATGTATTTCTAAAAAAGGGTTTATTAACAATTGCATGAAGTAGTGGTTCATATGTTAGAGAAAAATCAGGACAAACTCCATTGATACAAGCAAGCCAAGAGGTTGTACTGTCCAGGTCTAGCTATAACCTACACAAAGGAGCTAGGCTGGTGGTGAGCGTCATACCCAAGATAGCATCCCAGCCAGCCTGCCACAAAGACTATTACAGACACATTCACAAAACTTAGCTTCAGAGTCAGGAGAAGAACATTGTTTCAATGATAATGTAGTACCCAGCAGAAGCCATTTACTGATTTTTTGTTTTACTTCAGTGTGCCCTTGAACATATTTTCTTAGACTCTAAGTTACTTCTTCTTTTGTGATTAATACAAACATCTTTGTTCTCCCAATATATATACTCGAGGAGGTCCCTAACTGCCCCCTAACATCAACCCCTACCTGCAGAGCTTGCTCCTCCATGGAAATCCATATCTGCATATTTTTGTTTTAAGCTATATTGTTCCTTTGGATGTCTATCTGCACACAGGACTGTTACTCTCATGTGCTTTATATCTTCTCAGGGTTTGCTGAGGGTATCCATGGATGATAAATGAAGAAATGAATGAATAAACCTATTATCACTGGTGAAAAACTGAGTTCAAGTAAGTTTATAAACCTTGTTAGATTTTAACAAGACTCTGAAAGAATGGAGCTCAGAACAGGAAAAATTTGATACAATGGGGAAATCAAGATATTCAATAATAGTCTTTCAATTTTATTATTATATTTTGATAATATTGTTGTTCCTCAAATAAAATTTATGTAAAACCCTATATATAAAAATTACAAAGGAGAATGAGGAAAGGGATATCCAACTGTTTGACCCTTTTGCCTTTACCCAAGAGTATCTCTAAGTAACTCTAAGTTGATACACATCAGTTTGTGTGAATGATTGAACTAAATTGTACTCAAGACCATAAGCTCATAGGACATCCAACTGTTGCTGACCCTCTTGGATTGGGTGGACTCCAATTGGGTTCTTCTTGCCCATTGTCACTCAAGCCAATTGAATGAGACCAGGTTTGGCAAAGCAGAGCAGAAACTTTATTTGTTGATCAAGGAATGGGGAAGGGAGATCTCATGCTCTAAAGACCCCTTCTTCCTAGGGGGAGAGAAGTGAGAAACTTTTAAGGGGTAAGAAGTGGATACTCCATCAGAATTCGAGAAAAAGGAAGGCAATTTCTAGAAAGTGCCAGATCATGCACAGTCCTTTGGGCTTCTTTACACATGGCACTAATTTTGCCTAGCTAAATGCAAGTCCCCACTTAGGGTGGAGATCATAGCATGGTAATAAGACAAAGGCAACTTTTGGACATTTTGGGTCTCATCTGCATGGGTGCTACCCTCATGGTCAGGCTGGAACTGGTTCAGGGCAGTTGACTGTTGCCCTCTTGGCCCGTGCTGGCTCTGGCTGGTTCTGCAGTTTGACTTATATGGCCATCTGCCTTCTTTTCTGTAAGCAAGCACAGCTGTGGGCATAGACTATTGGATTGTGGTGCAGAATAAAGAAAGTAGGTTAGTCTCTGTACAGGTGTGGGTCTCTTCCAGTCACACAACCAAAGGTGTGGAACAGCTTTGATGACTCTCCTGACTCTGCCCCTATACACTTAAAGTGACATTGCTGAAGACTCTTCATCCACTGCAAGTTCTGATGTGCCCCGTGTTTAGCAACCTGTCCTTAAAATCAGCAGAGATGTAAAGGACCTGAGGCTGTGTCTTTGAGGCTCTGCATTACGTCAATCGGTTAGCTGGTTCTACTATAATCCTACTGCCTGGTTCTAATTACTGGGCTCTTGTACCATTTCTTGTTCCCACAACTTTATACTGTTGTACTGTTCTAAGAAGGAGTAACCCTCTCACTGTTTATTCATAATGCAATATTTCAATACTTCTGAGGCAGTGCTTCTGCTTGGTTCTCTACAGTATCAATTTGGAGTATGAATTCTATTTGCTAGTCTCAGGTTGGGCCCCACTGGCTGTGCCAATAACATGTTTGCTTGATGAACTTGCTGCTCCACGTGGAAGGCTCAACCCCTGGGACTCCTGGCTAGCGTTCTGTGCCTGGAAGCTGCCTAGTTACCATCCCCCTACAGCTTCTGGCTTGGTGCATTCTATAAAACTGAAATCCAGACTGTTGGGTTGGGGTACACAAAAGAAATTAAGATGTAAAATAGATGAATGTTGCCAATGCCAGTTTGGTTAGGGTCAACTGTGTTTATCTGAGCTCATTAGACTGAGAGGCAGGAACAGTGATTTTCTTCCAATTCTTCCATGAGTTAAGATGTGATATTGATAAAATCATTTCCCTAAATATCAAGTTTTATATTATAGAACTGTAGAATGGTCTTCTGGACTAAATAATCTCTAATATACTCATAATAATCACAAACATCTGATATTTTAGGGTTTCACAATTTTACCATGGAAAACAAGGACACTGTGCTTATCGTCTTTCTTCCATTTGTGCTACAAGTGCTTTTTAAATTGTTTCTCCCTGTACTTGCAGATTGTATTGCTGTGCTCACTCACATCTACATGATTTATTTTCTAGTGACATAGAGAAACATGTACTCCACAACTTCATCTCTCACCTCAAACTTCAAATGTGTATGTTGAGAAGTTAGTCTCTAAGTTCTTCATCATTCAAGCTTTCCTTATCAATGATTCCTAACTCTCTTTTGGATCAGAAAGGTCAGGACAGACACAGTCCTCCTGGAGGCCATTGTCACAATTAATAAGAATAAACACAACTTGGGGATTACAATATGTCATATCCTTCCTCTAAAATATATTAACATATTGAATCTGCACAGTAATTTATGAGATAGTTTATTTTCCCCATTTTTCAGAGGAAACATCAGAGACACAGAGAGTTTATGTACATAAGTGAAGGTTGCATAGATAGTAAGAGGTTGAGCTGGGATTCAAAGTTCAGCATCTCCAGCATCTGTCCTTCTAAACACTATGCTGTGCTACTTTGCTGATGAAGAGTGGAGGGTTCTTATCAATAACTTCTAACAGGCACATGACACATACCAACCATTCTTCTCTGCCTCTCCTGCTCTCTTGTCGGAAGCTTTTTTTTTCACCATCAGTGAAATCTCTATGCTGTCAAATTATTTGTTTGATTTCTGAAAACAAAATCTATCTTCTCAAAAAGAAGCTCAGTGAAGCAAACCTTAAATTCTAAATGTAATGCCTGCCAATTAGCAATGTGACTTTGCCAAGTCACTCTCCCTCTGTGGGTCTCAGTTTTGCTTCTCTATGGCCTCTAAGTTGCTACAGTCTGGTGATCTTTTATGATGATGTGAAAAAAAGAATTTGACTTTTCACATTTAACAGGAAGGGTTTGCTGTTAACAGTTTATGAAATTATTTGTTATGAATGTTTCATCATTTTCAGATAAATAACTAAATTTAGGTATATAGTGAGAAGCTTTAAAATGAGGTAAGTTTTAAACATGTACAGACCCTTGATGATAGCTTGGTATACTCACAGAAATTATTTAATAATTTTTCCTTAATTGATGAAAGAATGAATGCAGGTGTTGATCAAATTAATTAATGAAATAAGCATTGCCAAATTTAATAAAATCTCTGATCCTTATAACTTCATTAATATGGTTTTCTAAATAAGATCAGCCCAGATTCTTGGCATTGCACGCCAAGCAGGCAAGATTTTATCAGAGAGTCTCCCTGATACTGACTTCACTTTTCCCATCTATAGCTCTCAAGCAGGTTTTGTTTTTTTTTTAATCAGGTCATGGAGATTTGGGGAAACAGAGTTCTCATTGCCCCCTAGATCACATAATATATGAGCCGTCCTTTTTATCAATGGATTCAAACAGAATGACTCACAGTACATGCTCCCTTCACCTAGAGAAGCACTTCCATTATAGCAGTTATCCTGATTCATTATGATTATTTATCTTTTAAACCCTCTAGACTGTAAGCACTTTGATATCAGAGACTGTGTCTTGTTCCTTTCTCCCTCACTTTCCATTCCTCCTCTCATGCCTGGTCTATGTTAATCATGAGAGAAATGTTGCTTGCACTTCATAACAAATGAGGTAATAGAGGTTATAAAATGATAACTGCAAATACTCCCCATTTGATAATTATAAGTCATATACTTAGAAAGCTGTGAAAGTTCTGTAGGGACTATGTTTTTGGAAACATCTGCTGGGATATCACAAGGAGGCATTTCAGCCTAACATCCCTTCTTCAAGATATCCCTCTTCTGCTTTTGCTTCTAAGAGTATCTTTCCTCAAGTAGCTCTCTGCTGTCAGAAAGTCAAGTACTTCAAACATTACATGGATCCTGGAGTTGCCTAAAAAGATCTTGGGCAGATCCCTTCAGTGCCCCATATACAATTATCTAAACTGGATTTTCACCTTTTCTTCCAAGGTTCTGTTGCACATCCTATTTCCTCTGTTTCTATTGCTACCATCTTAGAGTAGAATTCAAATTACTAAAAACCTGGGCCCTCTATTCTTTTTAAATATAACTGACTTTTTACAGTAAATAATAGACTTTGCTTCACATTATATGATACTAAGTAATATAATTCATATTCTGACTGCAAGATATTTGCAAATAAATTGTGAAAACTAATTTGGACACAGATAAGAATAAAATGTTTCAGTAATATATCAAATAAAAGTTGACCAGCTGATAGTAATAATAATACTGCAAGACACTGTGAAATAAGAGCCTTAAGAGAGAAACAGAAACCTAGGAGTGTTCAGATTTCTCCAGTCCCACTATCTCCTGAACAAGTCATCTTGAATAATTGCTATAGACTGAATATTTGTGTCCCACCCAAATTCATATATTGAAACTTATTCCACAATGTGATGGTATTTGGAGGTGGAGCCTTTGGGGAGCAATTAGGTCATGAAAGCAGATAGAATAGGTTTAGAGTCCTTATAAAAGAAACACCGGAGACCTCTCCTGTCCTTCCTGCCATGTGAGGTCATGGCAAAAAGACAGCAGTTTATGAGCCAGGAAGCTGGTTATCACCAGACACTGACAAATAAATGATTATTGCTTATAAGTCACCCAGTCTATGGCATTTTCTGTTACAGCAGGAGACTAAGGCAGAAAATTGGTATGGAGAAATACAGGTGCTACTGTAACAGATACCTAAAAATGTAGAAACAGCTTTAGAACTGGGAAATGGGTAGAGGCTAAAAGACTTTGGAGGTGTATGCTAGAAACAGTCCATATTTCTGTGAATGGTCCATTAAGGGCAATTCTAGTGAGCTCTTAGAAAGAAAACAGGGGAGCTGTAGAGAAAGTCTCAATCTTCTTAGAGAATACATAAGTAATCCTGCACAGAATGTGGGCAGAAATATGGATGGTAAAGCCCATTCTGATGAGGTCTCAGATGGAAATGATGAACATGTTATTGGACACTAGAGGAAAGGCCATCTTTATTATAATTTGGCAAAGATCTTGACTGAATTGTGTCTGTGTCTTAGTGTTTTGTGGAAGGTTGAAATTGCAAGTGATAAAATTGGATATTTGGCCAAGGAACTCTCTAAGCAAAGTGTTGTTGGAGCAGCCTGGTTCCTCCTGATGGCTTAGAATAAAATTCCAGAAGAGAAAATTAGTTAAAGGTTGAATTGTAAAGCAAAAAATAAGTAGAACTTAAAGATTTAGAAATAAGTAAAGAAGGAAGAAATAAAATTATCTTTGCAGATGACATGGTCATATATGTAGAAAACCCTAACCAAAAGTTTCTTTTAGAATTAAAATGTGAATTCAGGCAAGGTGAAAGGTACAAAGTCAACATACTGAACTCATTCATGTTTCTATACATAAACAATTAACTATCTGAAGATAAAATTAATGAAACAATCCCACTCAAAGTAGCAACACAAATAAGAAAACAATTAGGAATAAACTTAACCAAAGAGATGAAAAATTTGCACACTGAAAATATAAAGTGTTGATGAAGAAAATTAAAGAAGGCACATAGATAAATAGAAAGACATCCCATGTTCAAAAGTTTTAAGAATTAATACTGTTAAAATATTTCTTCTCATTCTGGGAATAACTTGAGGGTATCCCACAGGACCTTTCGGCTCTGTTCACTTTTCTTTGTTTATTTTTTTCTTACTTTTCTCCAGACTGGATAAATTCAATGACCTTGTTCTCAAGTTTACTCTTTCTGTCTTTTGTCTGCTCATATCGCTACTGAATTCATCTAATAAATTTTCATTTTAGTTATTATACTTCCCAGTTACAGGATTTCGGTTCTATTCCTTAATATCATTTCCAACTCTTTAACATTTGCATTTTGTTCATACATTATTTACCTGATTTTCTGTAGTTCTTTGTCCATGGTATTATTTTGTCTTTTCAGCATATTTAAGACAGTTGTTTTGAAGTATTTTTCTAGTAATTTTGATAGCTGAGTTCATTTGAAGACAATTACTGTTTATTTATCTTGTTCTTTTGAAAGGGCCATATTTTCCTGTGTCTTTGTATGGTTTGCATTTTTTGTTAATGTAAAACCGAACATTTGAATATTATAATGTGATAACTCTGGAAATAATATTCTCATACTTACTCAAGGATTTTCTTTTTAAAAAAAAATTATTGAAGGCTGGGAACTTACTTTTCTCAATTATTTTTTCAGAGACTGTATACTTTTTTGTGCAATGTCAGTGAAGTCTCTGTTCCTTAGCTGTGTTCAGCTAGTATTTTGATAGATATTTTATCGATTTCCAGATGTTCAAACAAACAGACCAGATTCTTTCTTTGTCTTTTAGATTTCAACAGTTTGATTATGATGTGTTTCAGTGTGATCTTTTCAATTGTATCCTACTTGGATTTTGTTGAGATTCTTAGATGTGTAAATTCATCTTTCATCAAACTGGAGATATTTTCAGGAATTTTTTTTTCAAATATTCTTCCTTAATCCCCTTTTTCTCTGTTTCTCTTCTTCTTGGGCACCCATATTGCCTATGTTGATATAATTGATGGTGCCCATAGACTCTGAGCCTTTATTCAATTTTTTGTACATTTTCATTTCTGTTTCTCAGGCTGATATATTTTAATTAACCTGTACTCAAGTTTGCTGATGCCTTCTTCTTCAAGGTGAAATCTGCGGCTGAGCCCTTCTATAACATTTTAATTACTGTTATTTTAATTTCAACTTCATAATAGTACTCTCTTTTTATAGTGTCTATCTCTTTATTGGTATTTTCTCTCTGGTGAGTCATAGTTCTCATGTTTTCCTTTAATTCTTATTCATGATTTTGTTTAGGTGTTTGTACATTTTTATAATAGCTGCTTTAAAGTCTTTGTCTAGTAAATCCAATATCTGCGTCTCCTCAGGGATTTGTTTCTATTGACAAATTTTATTAATCCTCTGCATGGATCACACTTTACTCTTCGTAGCTTTCATAAATTTTTGTTTAAAATCAGACATTTTTAATAATATAATATGTCAATCCTGGAAATTAGATCCTAAGATTTTATTGCTTTTGCTATTTGTTGTTCTTTTGGCCATTTGTTAGTTTAGTAATTTTCACAGACTAATTTTCCAAAATTTTATTGTTTCTTGTGTGCAATTCTCTGCTTGGATTTCATTTTGGTCAGTCACTGATAGGGAAGATATTCTTTAAATATCCTTAAATATATTAGATGAATAATTTTCACAGCCCATGTGTGTGTTGTGATACCACTTAAAACTTCTGTCAGGTATCACTGTCTTAGTCTTCACTTCCTGTTTGTACAGAGATTTAAGGTCAGCTAGAGGTGAGAGATTAGGACCTTCTTTAGTCATTCTTGGACATATGCACAACTCTGGATATGTACATGGCTTTACAGGGCATTAAAAATTGTATATTTTGGGAGATGGCTTAAACATGTAATAACTGATGTAAAACCAAACAAAATAAAATTTTACATTCCTCCCTTTGACTACTTGGTCTTTCCTTTATAAACATAATCCATGAAAACAAGACAGGAGACACTGAAGCAGAAGAGTGTGACTGAGCATCAGAGGACAGGGAAGTGGCTTGAAGAAGTAATATGACATGTAAAGCAAAGCTGAGTTTCCTCTGAAAAAGTTGCTTTAGAGCATAAATTTCTCTCTCAGTTTGACATTTTATTTTCCAATTGATTCTGCATGTGTTCTGCCTCTAACTACTAACATGTTGACTCTAAGAAATATACTAAACCTTGGGGGTATAAGTGATAATATAAATGGATGAATAGTTGATGGTAAATCTAATCAATTACTCCCTAGATACACATAGAGGATACTCCCTGAAAAGGTTCATTGTAGCGACTTCTCTGGAGGTCCAGTGGTTTAGAATGTGCACTTCCAATGCAGGGGGTTCAGGTTTGATTCCTGGTCAGGGAACTAAGATCCCACATGCTGAGCGGCCAAAAAAATTTTTTTAAAAAGTCATTAAAAAAATGATTCTTTGTAGCTGTATGCAGAGCTAGAATAAATCTAACATTGTCTACATCTTAAACTCAACACATTTTGTCCATTCAAATAGTGTTTTGTCTGCAATACTTCTTTTACTTCTCTTTAAAGGCACCTAATCTATATGTTACTTACTCATTTGCATTTAATCATGGAAGCAATATTTACTGAGGTTTCATTGAGATAATTGACCCTAAATCTATTTATCATCATATCTTTTGTATAGAAATAAATGTTTCCTAGGATGTTTGTGCATCTTCTTAACTGTTTAGAAGTTTTAAACTTTCACAATATTGCTATTAAAATATGTATATTTAGAATTATAAATTCCAAAGGTAATAAAACTAATCAGTAATAAAGCCAAGATGCAAACAGGATTCTGCTGACCCCTTGACCAGTGCTCATTCATTCCAATTTCCTTCTGTTCTCAAGGGAAATTTATTTACTTTTGCCCTCTTTAGAGAAGACGACTCTGCTACACATTCTTACTCAATTTTTTTCCTACAAATCCTCACTTCTTCAATGTCTTGCTAACAAAGGGAAAAAAATATGTTATTTTATTCTAATATGAAAATTACCAGTTACTTAGTGTATTAGCTTCCCCAAGAACATGACATTCAAATAGGACACATGTTTTCCTTTAGGGATAATCTCTAACCCCCAAGTAGAGGCCCCTATGACAAATTTCTGTGACTATTAGTAGGCAGGGATTCATTCCCAGTGCCAAAAAAATAACGAGTGATCTACTACCAGGTTTGGAACATCACACTTATTCATGAATAATGCAGTATATAAACCAGTGCTCAGTCAACAACTTTCAGAGTGTTTCCACATGAATTATCCCATTTACTTTTATATCAAAGAACATCACATATTCTGGCCTGATCAACTGGCAGAGACCAGGACTGTGAGAGAAACCAGATGGAATCAATGACCATGTTCCAGATTAGTCCTAAAATATGTAAAGCAGTTTGTCGTTACTGCTCAAGTTTTTACTTACCATAACTAAATTTACACAAACCTATTGTTTTTCATACATTCAGGTGGAGAACCCATCACATTGTTCAGAATATATTGTTGACATATGTGACTGTCTAAAGGCCACTGTTGACCATATTTATCTTCTGGCATACACTCCGAAATTACCAAGTTTCTACTGATAACTTTGACATGTACAACTCACCAATGAAATAACCCTACCTTTAATATATCTTTGCATAAAACTACACTTCAACTCATCCACAATGCCACACTAAAAAAATAAAATAAAATAAAAAATAAAATGAGTACTTTTCTTCATTTCATCCATTTTTTTCTTTTGCATCCAAACTGGAAGAGTTGTATATATAATATATTCATTGAATATATTATAGAGAATTTTGAGCTAGAAGAAGTCAGTTATAATTATTTTAAATTATAATACTAAATCTCCAAATCTTGCAGTGATATATGTAATGAATTTGAATTGACTTATTTAAGACAGTCTTTGTGAAGAATAATATACACCTTAAGAGATAAGAAATCATAGTATGATTCTTAACTGGAAGTGAATATCAAAATCATATGTGATTTTTTTTTTGAGACATATACATGCCTGCTATGCTTTTTAACATCAACCTAAGCTGACTGGTACAGATAATCATTTTTCTTTTTTTCAAAAGTTTCCCATGTAAATCTGATACACATCTCCAAATTAGTATGGTTGGTTACTCAATTTTTATTGTAATAGTGACAAGTGAAAATCTGCCTTTGTTTAGGTAAATAACAGAAACCACTTAAATAAGCATTCATGCAAAATGCAAGTGGCTCAGTCAATAATGTTTATTTTTTAATCAAATCACAGTTAGTTAGGGGTCATTCAGTAAATAATACCTTTTCATGTGGTGGCTTCTAGTGTCTCTAGTTTTGTCACTTAATACTATACATATAGCCTTCAGAGAAGAAAGGGTAGATATGATTTTAGTCACCTAATTTTAGAAGAAAATTTTGTTAATAAGAACAAGTTTCATTGTTTCTACCAAATGGAAGAGAGGCAAGAAATATCAATTAGCAATGTTCCAAGGAGAAAATGATAAACTTTGATATTGGTGATGTCTAGTAATGTACTGGATAACCAATAAAAACTTGGGAGATAAATGGACTTTTGAAACATTATTCTTTACATTATGTGATCCTTGCTATTCTTACCTCTAAATATTTCTGGCTACAGAAATTTAATAGACCAATATGTTTAATATTGTAAAATGAATCCCTTATACTAGTCTGATCTTATGTGTCTTCTACTTGACAATGAAAATAAAGAAATAACCTACTTCTTTACAAGGTCTAAGGCACTTGTTTAATTACTTTAACTCTTTTAAGCCATCCATTTAATTTCATTAAGATAGGTCAATTTTTTTTTTTTTTTGTATTGAAGTATAGTTGATTTACAATGTTTCAGGTGTAAAGCAAATAGATTTTTCATTATACCAAATAACTGTTCTACATGGTCTTCTACCCAGCAAATATTAATAGAGTTCATTATTCCATGTGTCACAAAAAGAAAAAGAAAAACACTTCATAATGGGAAATTGCATTTGTCAAAAAAAATTACACTTTGGAAACAGATAAGAATTTATTTCCTCTACTCAATATTTGGCCCATTTCCTTCTATGTAGGTAAGCTCTGATTTCTACCTTTAAACCCAGGGCATAATTCAGTGCCAAGGAAGTAATCTCTGATCTTTGGTTAGCAACCTGTGCAATACACAATCTTAGGATTAAAAAGAATGTTTCTAGGGCCTCTAGGCTTTGGTGAGTTACTTATAGTTCCATACATTTCCACCTACTTTGTGTTTTTCAAAGGGTGATATGAGGATTACATGACAAAATGCAGATAAAAACAAACAAATCCAACAAAAACTTAATATATATGTTAAAGTTGACTCTGTGAAATTATTTATGAATATGTGGTAAGGCTAATTCAGAAGTTTATTGATCAATATTTGTCGAAAGAGTAAATACACACAAGAAGATTAATGGGACTGAACCTTCCTGCAACTTATGTAAGGATACTAGACTTATGAGACTCAACATAGTGAGGAACTAGGATATATATTTTCACTGGGCAAGTGATGCATTATTTTTCACACTCATTCTTGTTTTACCTTTGTGAGAAAGAGCTACTTTTTTTTTTTTTTTTTATCATGCCATGCAGCTTGAGGGATGTTAGTTCCCCCACAAAGTCCTGAGCAGTGAAAACACCAAGTCCTGACCACTGGACCACAAGGAATTCCCCTGAAAGACCTACTTTAAACTCTGAGACTTTTGCTATTCTCAGTCACACAGAACATAAAATAAATTTTATAAAGTAGTTGGGGAGGGGACCTTAAGGATGGCAGAGGAGTAAGACGTGGAGATCACCTTCCTCTCCACAAGTACATCAGAAATACAACTACATGTGGAACAACTCCTACAGAACATTTACTGAATGCTGGCAGAAGACCTCAGACTTCCCAAAAGACAAGAAACTCCCCATATACCTAGCTAGGGCAAAAGAAAAAAGAGAGACAAAAGTATAGGGACAAGACCTGCACCTCTTTGAGGGAGCTGTGAAGGAGGAAAAGTTTCCACAAACTACAAAGCCCCTTCACTGGCGGAGAAAGGGAGTGGTGGGGGGGAGGCTTCAGAACCACAGAGGAGAGCGCAACAATAGGGGTGCAGAGGGCAAAGTGGAGAGATTCCCGCACAGAGGATCAGGGCCTACCAGCACTCAACAGCCTGAGAGGCTTGTCTGCTCACCCACCAGGGCAGGTGTGGGCTGGGAGTTGAGGCTCCGGATTTAGATGTCAGATCCCAGGGAGAGGACTGGGGTTGGCTGCATGAACACAGCCTGAAGGGGGCTAGTGCAGCACAGCTAGTCAGGAGGGAGTCTAGGAAAGAGTCTGGAACTGCCTAAGAGTCAAGAGACCATTGTTTCAGGGTACTCAAGGGGAGGGGATTCAGTGCACTGCCTAAATGAGCTCCAGAGATGGGCACGAGCTGTGGCTATCAACACAGATACCAGAGACGGGCATGAAACGCTAAGGCTGCTGCTGCAGCCACCAGGAAACCTGTGTGCAAGCACAGGTCACTATCCACACTTCCCCTCCCAGGAGACTGTGCAGCCCTCCACTGCCAGGATCCCGTGATCCAGGGACAACTTCCCTGGGAGAACACATGGTGCGCCTCAGGCTGTTGCAACATCACGCTGGCCTCTGCTGTCGCAGGCCCGCCCTGCATTCCGTACCCCTCCCTCCCACTGGCCTGAGTGAGGCAGAGCCCCAGAATCAGCTGCTACTTTAACCCCATCCTGTCTGAACGAAGAACAGTTGCCCTCAGGCAGCCTACACTCAGAGGCGGGGCCAAATCCAAGTTTGAACCCCAGGAGCTGTGTGAACAAAGAAGAGAAAAGGGAATTTCTCCCAGCAGCCTCAGGAGCAGCAGATTAAATCTCCACAATCAACTTGATGTACCCTGTATCTCTGGAATACCTGAATAGACAATGAATCATCCCAAAATTGAGGAGCTAGACTTTGGGAGCAACTGTAGACTTGGATTTAGCTTCCTGCATCTAATTTATTTCTGGTTTTATGTTCATCTTGGTTAAATAATCAGACTTTATTATAATTAGTAGATTTGTTTATTGATTTGGTTGCTCTCTTCCTTTAAAAAAAAAATATATATATTTTTTTCCTTTTTCTCTTTTTGTGAATGTGTATGTGTAAACTTCTTTGTGTGATTTTGCCTGTTTAGCTTTGCTTTTACAATTTGTCCTAGGGTTCTGTCTCTCTGTTTTTTGTTTTTGTTTTTTTTAGTATACTTTTTGCACTTGTTATCATTGGTGGATTTGCTTTTCAGTTTGGTTGCTCTCTTTTTTCTTTCTTTCTTTCTTTTTTTTATTACATTTTAATTTTTTAATTTTTAATTTTTTTATTTTTAATTTTAATAACTTTATTTTATTTTAGTTTTTCTTTCTTTCTTTTTTTCTCCCTTTTCTTCTGAGTCGTGTGGCTGACAGGGTCTTTGTGCTCTGGCTGGGTGTCAAGCCTGTGCTCTGAGGTGGGGGAGCCAAGTTCAGGACACTGGTCCACCAGCGACCTCCTGGCTCCACGTAATATCATGGCAAAAGCTCACCCAGAGATCTCCATCTCAATGCTAAGACTGTGCTCTACTCAATGACCAGCAAGCTATAGTGCTGGCCACCCTATGCCAAAAAAACTAGCAAGACAGGAACACAACACCACCCATTAGCAGAGAGGCTGCCTAAAATCATAATAAGGTCACAGACACCATAAAACACATCACCGGATGTGGTCCTGCACACCAGAAAGACAATATCCAGCCTCATCCAACAGAACACAGGAACCAGTCCCCTCCAACAGGAAGCCTACACAGCCCACTGAACCAACCTTAGCCACTGGGGGCAGACACCAAAAACAACAGGAACTACAAACCTGCAGCCTGCGAAAAGGAGACCCCAAACACAGTAAGTTAAGCATAATGAAAAGACAGAGAAACACACAGCAGATGAAAGAGCAAAGTAAAAACCCACCAGACCAAACAATTGAAGAGGAAATAGGCAGTCTACCTGAAAAAGAATTCAGAGTAATGATAGTAAACATGATCAAAAATCTTGGAAAAAGAATGGACAAAATACAAGACACGTTTAACAAGGACCTAGAAGAACAAAAGAGCAAACACACAATGAAGAAAAATAAAATAAATAAAATTTAAAATTCTCTAGAAGGAATCAATAGCAGACGAACTGAAGCAGAAGAATGGCTAAGTGGCCTGGAAGATAAAATATTGGAAATAACTACTGCAGAGCAGATTAAAGAAAAAAGAATGAAAAGAATTGAGGACAGTCTCCGAGACCTCTGGGAAAACATTAAACACACCAACATTCAAATTATAGGGGTCCAAGGAGAAGAAGAGAAAAAAAAAGAGACTGAGAAAATATTTGAAGGGAATATAGTTGAAAACTTCTCTAAACTGGAAAAGGAAATAGTCAATCAAGTCCAGGAAGCACAGAGAGTACCATACAGGATAAATCCAAGGAAAAACACAAGACACATATTAAACAAACTATCAAAAATTAAATAAAAAGAAGAAATATTAAAAGCAGCAAGGGAAAAATAACAAATAACATACTAGGAAATCCCCATAAGGTTAACAGCTGATCTTTCAGCAGAAACTATGCAAACCAGAAGGAAGTGGCAGGATATACTTAAAGTGATGAAAGGGAACAAGATACAACCAAGATTACTCTACCCAGCAAGGATCTCATTCAGATCTGAATGAGAAATTAAAACCTTTTCAGAAAAACAAAAGCTAAGAGAATTCAGCACCAACAAACCAGCTATACAACAAATGCTAAAGGAACTTCTCTAAGTGGGAAACACAAGAGAAGAAAATGACCTACAATAACAAACCCAAAACAATTCAGAAAATGGTAACAGGAACATACACATTGATAACTACTTAAATGTAAATGGATTAAATGCTCTAACCAAAAGACATAGACTGGCTGAATGGATACAAAAACAAGACCCATATATATGCTGTCTACAACAGACCCACTTCAGACCTAGGGACACATACAGAAAAAGTGAGGGGATGGAAAAAATATACCATGCAAGTGGAAATCAAAATAAAGCTGGAGTAGCAGTTCTCATATCAGACAAAATAGACTTTAAAATAAAAGACT
This sequence comes from Balaenoptera physalus, assembly GCF_965194825.1. NCBI lineage: Eukaryota > Metazoa > Chordata > Mammalia > Artiodactyla > Balaenopteridae > Balaenoptera > Balaenoptera physalus. The sequence continues at coordinate 19,034,703 of NC_138894.1, forward strand.
ATTACAAGAGACAAAGAAGGACACTACATAATGATCAAGGGATCAATACAAGAAGAAGATATAACAATTGTAAATATTTATGCACCCAACATAGGAGCACCTCAATACATAAGGCAAATAAATGTTAACAGCCCTAAAAGGGGAAATCGACAGTAACATAATATTAGTAGGGGACTTTAACACCCCACTTTCACCAATGGACAGATCATCCAAAATGAAAATAAATAAGGAAACAAAAGCTTTAAGTGACACTTTAAACGAGATGGACTTAATCGATATTTATAGGACATTCCATACCAAAACAACAGAACACACTTTCTTCTCTAGTGCTCATGGAACATTTTCCAGGATAGATCATATATTGGGTCACTAATTAAATCTTGGTTAATTTAAGAAAATTGAAATCTTATCAGTATCTTTTCTGACCACAATGTTATGAGCCCAGATATCAATTACAGGAAAAAAAAACTGTAAAAAATACACACACATGGAGGATAAGCAATAAAATACTAAATACCCAAGAGATCACTGAAGAAATCAAAGAGGAAATTAAAAAACAGTTAGAAACAAATGACAAAGAAAACACAATGATCCAAAACCTTTGGGATGCAGCAAAAACAGTTCTAAGAGGGAAGTTTATAGCAATCCTTCCTCAGGAAACAAGAAACATCTCAAATAAGCAACTTCACCTTACACTAAAAGGAATTAGAGAAAGAAGAACAAAGAAAACCCTAAAGTTAGCAAAAGGAAAGAAATCATAAAGACTAGAAGAGAAATAAATGAAAAAGAAATTAAGGAAACAATAGCAAAGATCTATAAAACTAAAAGCTGGTTCTTTGAGAAGATAAACAAAATAGATAAACCATTAGCCAGACCCATCAAGAAAAAAAGGGAGAAAATTCAAAGCAATACAATAAGAAATGAAATAGGAGAAGTAACACCTGAGACTGAAGAAATACAAATGATCATGAGAGATTACTACAAACAAGTGTATGGCAATAAAATGGACAACCTGGAAGAAATGGACACATTCTTAGAAAAGCACAACCTTCCAAGACTGAACCAGGAAGAAACAGAAAATATAAACAGATCAATCACAAGCACTGAAATTGAGACTGTGTTTAAAAATCTTCCAACAAACAAAAGCCCAGGACCAGATGGCTTCACAGGTGAATTCTATCAAACATTTAGAGACGAGCTAACACCTATCCTTCTCAAACTCTTCCAAAATATAGAAGAGGGAAGAACACTCCCAAACTCATTCTATGAGGCCACCATCACCCTGATACCAAAACCAGAAAAAGATGTCACAAAAAAAGAAAACTACAGGCCAATATCACTGATGAACATAGATGCAAAAATCCTCAATAAAATATTAGCAAACAGAATCCAACAGCAGATTAAAATGTTCATACACCATGATCAAGTGGGGTTTATCCCAGGAATGCAAGGATTCTTCAATATACACAAATCAATCAATGCGATAAACCATATTAACAAATTGAAGGAGAAAAAACATATGATCATCTCAATAGATGCAGAAAAACCTTTCGACAAGATTCAACACCAATTTATGCTAAAAAACCTCCAGTAAGTAGACATAGAGGGAACTTACCTCAACATAATAAAGGCCATACATGACAAAACCACAGCCAACATCATTCTCAATGGTGAAAAACTGAAACCATTTCCACTAAGATCAGGAACAAGACAAGGTTATCCAATCTCACTACTATTATTCAACATAATTTTGGAAGTTTAAGCCACAGCAATCAGAGAAGAAAAAGAAATAAAAGGAATCCAAATCGGAAAGGAAGAAGTAAAGCTGCTACTGTTTGCAAATGACATGATACTACACCTAGAGAATCCTAAAGATGCTACCAGAAAACTACTAGAGCTGATCAACGAATTTAGGAAAGTAGCAGGATACAAAATTAATGCAAAGAAATCTCTGGCATTCCTATACACTAATGATGAAAAATCTGAAAGAGAAATTAAGGAAACACTCACATTTACCATTGCAACAAGAAGAATAAAATACCTAGGAATAAACCTAACTAGGGAGACAAAAGACCTGTATGCAGAAAACTATTACACTGATCAAAGAAGTTAAAGATGATACAAACAGATGGAGAGATATACCATGTTCTTGGATAGGAAGAATCAACATTGTGAAAATGACTATACTATCTAAGCAGTCTACAGATTCAATGCAATCTCTATCAAACTACCAATGGCATTTTTCACAGAACTAGGACAAAACATTTTACAATTTGTATGGAAACACAAAAGACCCCAAATAACCAAAACAATCTTGAGAAAGAAAACCAGAGCTGGAGGAATCAGGTTCCTGTACTTCAGACTATACTACAAAGCTACAGTAATCAAGACAGTATGGTACTGGCACAAAAACAGAAATATAAACCAATGGAACAGGATAGAAAGCACAGAGATAAACCCATGCACATATAGTCACCTTATTTTTGATAAAGGAGGCAAGAATATACAGTGGAGAAAAGACAGCCTCTTCAACAATTGGTGCTGGGAAAACTGGACAGCTACATGTAAAAGAATGAAATTAGAACACTCCCTAACACCATACACAAAAATAAACTCAAAATGGATTAAAGACCTATTAAGGCCAGACACTATAAAACTCTTAGAGGAAAACATAAGCAGAACTCTCTATGACATAAATCACAGCAAGATCCTTTTTGACCCACCTCCTAGAGAAATGGAAATTAAAACAAAAATTAAAAAAATGAGACCTAATGAAACTTAAAAGCTTTTGCACAGCAAAGGAAACCATAAACAAGATTAAAAGACAACCCTTAGAATGGGAGAAAATATTTGCAAATGAAGCAAGTGACAAAGGATTAATCTCCAAAATTTACAAGCAGCTCATGCAGCCCAATATCAAAAAACAAACAACCCAATCCAAAAATGGGCAGAAGGCCTAAATAGACATTTCTCCAAAGAAGATATACAGATTGCCAAGAAACATATGAAAGGATGCTCAACATCCCTAATCATTAGACAAATGCAAATCAAAACGACAATGAGGTATCACCTCACAGCACTCAGAATGGCCATCATCAAAAATTTACAAACAATCAATGCTGGAGAGGGTGTGGAGAAAAGGGAACCCTCTTGCACTGTTGGTGGGAATGAAAGCTGATACAGCCACTATGGAGAACAGTATGGAGGTTCCTTAAAAAACTAAATATTGAACTACCATATGACCCAGCAATCCCACTACTGGGCATATACCCTGAGAAAACCATAATTCAAAAAGAGTCATGTACCACAAAGTTCATTGCAGCTCTATGTACAATAACCAGGACATGGAAGCAACCTAAGTGTCCATCGACAGATGAATGGATAAAGAAGATGTGGCACATATATACAGTGGAATATTACTCAGCCATAAAATAAATGAAATTGAGTTTCTTGGTAGTGTGGTGGATGGACCTAGAGTCTGTCATACAGAGTGAAGTAAGTCAGAAAGAGAAAAACAAATACTGTATGCTAACCCATATATATGGAAACAAAACAAGCAAACAAAAAAGGTTCTGATGAACCTAGGGGCAGGACAGGAATAAAGACACAAATGTAGAGAATGTCTTTGAGGACACGGGGATGGGAAGGGTAAATTGGGACCAAGTGAGAGAGTGGTATGGACATATATACACTACCAAATATAAAATAGATAGCTAGTGGGAAGCAGCCACATAGCACAGGGTGATCAACCTGGTGCTCTGTGACCACCTAGAGGGGTGGGCTACAGAAGATGGGAGGGAGACACAAGAGGGAGGAGATATGGGGATATATATCTTTATGTATAGCTGATTCACTTTGTTATAAAGCAGAATCTAACACACCATTGTAAAGCAATTATGCTCCAATAAAGATGTTAAAAACAAAAAAAGTAGTTGTGGAAAATTATTTGTAATCTCGAGCTAATCATGGTTTGAGTCATTTAGCTTAAATATCTTTTCAGAAAGTCAAAGATCAAAAATATGTAAAACAAAGTGAGGCCTATTATCAATCTGAATCTAGGGTGTAGACATCTTAAAATAACAGATAACTAACCAAATTTTAAATACATAATGTTAAAGGAAGAGTTTAAACCAATCACGAGGAGGCAGGCCTGTGTAAGTAAATGCCGCAAATTGAAGTTTAAGAATCAGTGAAGTTCAAGAATAAAGCTGCTATCAAGGGGAAATACAGTATGCTACAAAGAGATATTCTGAATTAAGCATTTCTGAAATAGAGACATACATGTTTAAAGATGTCAATGTCAGGAAAGATGTGGGCTCCTTAAATTCCAATTTGCCTATTTATATTGGTAAACTCAGTCATGTTTGTGGTTTCAATTATTGTTTATAATTATTGATTCAATTTCTTTGATAGATATAGGCCTATTCAGATAGTCTATTTGTTTCTTGTGTGACTTTTAGCAAATTGTGTCTTCAAGGAATTGGTCCATATCATCTAGGTTATAAAATGCATGTTCTCTCTCTTTCTTAGCTTCTCCTTCAGTTATTCTTACAAGGGCTCTTGGTTTCTAAATCCATCTGCTATTATAAATTGTTATCTTTATATAGACTTTAAGTCAACTCTAAATTCTTCTTACTATGCAATAATGTGTGTGAAAAAATAAAAATATTTTTATATTTAATTATACTTATAATTTATAATTATGTATGACTATACATACATATATTGATTGGTAGATTATTTATACTGAGGAAAAACAGTGTGTGAAAAGAGGAGTTGCCTCTCCTCTGCCCAACAATGCAGTCATTGCTGTGGGGAAATGAATATAAGGGGGTATAATAAAATTGAAATGGAGACCACAAGAATAAACACAGAAACACTTCATAGGATGATATTCAAAATGAAGCTAGCCAATATGTTTTGAGGAAATGTGGCTTGAGTCAGGCGTGAAGAAACTCATAGATGAGTAAAAATTAGAATTCTTAGATTAAAATACAAACATGGAGATGGGGGTGGTCAAGATGGCAGAGTAGAAAGACCCTGAGCTCACCTATCCCCATGAATACAGCAAAACTAGAACTACATATAGAAAGTAACACTCACTAAGAATGATGTGAAGACTGGTGGAATAGCTCTTCTATAATGAAGGCTATAAAGAAAGAACCACATGGAGCCTGGTCAGATGGCAGGAGAAGCAATCTTGTTGGGACCCACACCCCTAGAAGGAGAAGGAGATATCACAGGCTCAGGGGTCCTCCTTAAGGAGAGAGGAATTTGAGCCCCATATTAGGCACTCCAGCCCTTGGATTTGACACTGGGAAGATGAGCCCCCTTAGTTGATTTGAAAATCGGTTGGGCTATTGGAGGTTGTAAAAAACTGAGACTCTGCTCTTGAACAGCATAGCACAGACTTGCTTGCTCCCAGTCCCAGTACAGAGGCAGTAGATTGAAAATTGCCTGTTGTTCTAACAGGCCTGCCAGAACCACTCCAGTGCTCCCCAGCCCACACCTGACTCCTACTCCAGCCCTTCCTGCTCTAACACTGCTCCTTGCTAAGATGGAGACCACCACTGCCAACACATACCTGTGCACAGGGTGAGGAGCAGAGCCAGCTTGGGTCCAGTCCTGCCTCTAGCCATGGCAGAGTCCACCATTACTATTGCATGTAAACGTGCACATGTTTCTGGAGAAAACAAACAAACAAAACAAATAGCTTAGAAGTGCAACTCAAATGCCTGGGGCTCCAACCCCACCTTTAACCAAAGTGCATGCAGCACACTGGAGAAAAAGTGTAGCCAGTTCAGAAGTGTAGTCCCAAGCCCCTGGACTCTTGAAATGACCTGAACCAATCTGCCATCACTCCAGGGAGAAGCCTTACACCTTCAGGGCTCCTGCTCCAGCCACTTGGGCCCCAGCCCCATCTTGATAGAGTGGTGATAACCATTGAGCCTAAGAGAGACCCTGGCTGGTACCTGGCTCTTGCTCTAGCTCCTCCCACTACATCCTTAACTCCCACTTAGGAAAAGGCTGCCAGTGCACACCAAGAAAACATGCAACCAGTGCTCACTTCAGATCCAGCTCTCCTATCAAAGTCACTGAGCACACGGTTTGCATAGGGATGCCTCCACGCAAGGACATGTCTTTTAGACAAAAATAGGTAACTCTCACCTAATTTCATAGAGGCACACAAAGAAAGTAAAAAAAAAAAAAAAGAGAGAAGACAGAGACAGAGGAATATGTTTCAAATGAAAGAACACAAAAAAGAGAAATAAAAAACCTAATGAAACAGAGATAAATAATGTAACAAAGATTTCAAAGCAATAGTAATAAAAAATGCTAACTGAACTTAGGAATGGAATAGATGAAAACAGAAAAAACTTCAACAAAGAACTAGAAAATATAAAAAAGAACCAGTCAGAGATGAAGAATACAATAACTGGAATGAAAAATACTCTAGGAAGAATTAACAGCAGCTTAGGTGATACAGAAAAATGCATAAATAACCCGAAAGATACACTAGTGGAAATCATCCAACCAGAACAACAAAAAGAAAAAAATTAAATGAGGATAGTTTAAGGGACATCTGAGACATCGTCACGTGTACTAACATGTGCATTATAGGGGTCACAGAAGGAGAAGACAGCGAGAAAGAGGCATAAAATATATTTGATGAAATTATGACTCAAAGCATTCCTAACCAGAAAATGAAATAAATATGCAGGTTCAGGAAGCACAGAGAGTTCCAAACAAGATGAATCTGAAGAGAACCACACCAAAACATATCATAATTAAAATGGCAAAAGCTAAAGATAAAGAGAATTTTAAAAGCAGGAAGAGAGGAACAAAGAATCACAACAAGGGAACTCCCATAAGGCTCTCAGCTGATTTTTCAGTAGAAACTTTGCAGACCAGAAGGATGTGGCATGATATATTTAAAGTTCTGAATGGAATAACCTACAAAAAAGTATACTCTACTAGCAAGTTTATCATTCAGAATTGATGAAAAGGTTTCCCTGACAAACAAAAACAAAGAGTTCGTCATCACTGAACCAAACTTACAAGAAATTTTAAACGGGTTTCTTTCAGTGAAAAAGAAAAGACTTTAACAAAAACTAAGAAAGTATAAGGAAGGGGAAAGTCTCACTGGTAAAGGCAAATATAAAGGCAGTGGATCAACAACTTAAATAAGCTACTGAAAATGTTAAAAGACAAAAATTGTAAAATCAATAATAATTACAATACACAGTTAAGGCATAGACATGAAAATGTAAAATATGACATCAAAAACACAAAACGTGTGCATGAGTGAAAAATTTAGGTCTTTCAGAATATGTTTGTACTTAAATTACTATCAGTGTAAACAAGTAGCTATTGTTATATGTCAACATATATAAATCCCATGGTAACCACAAATCAAAACCTACAATAGATAAATGAAAGCAAGAAAGAAAGGAACACAAGCATACCACTAAAGAAAATCATAAAACCACAAGGGAAGAAACAAAAAGAATAAAAGAACAGAGAAGAACTACAAAAATAACCATAAAACAAGTAATAAAATGGCAAGAAGTACATACTAATCACTTTAAATGTCAATGAAATAAATGCTCCAAGCAAAAGACATAGGGTGGCTAATTGAATAAAAAACAAGACTCATCTATACACTGCCTACAAGAGACTCATTTCAGAGCTAAAGACACACACAGATGGAAAGTGAAGGGATAGAAAACGCTATTCCATGCAAATGGAAACAAAAAGAAAGCTGGGGTAGCAATACTCAGATTAGACAAATTATATTTTATAACAAAGTCTATAATAAAATACTAATAAGGACATTATGTAATGATAAAGATATCAATCCAAGAAGAGGTAATAACATTTTTAAACATATATTCATCTATTATAGGAGTGACTAAATATATAAAACAAATATCAAGAGACATAAAGGAAAAAAAAATAGACAGTAACACAGTAAGAGACTTTAACACTCTACTTACTTCACTAGATAGATCATCCAGACAGACAATCAGAGACAGTGATCTTAAATGATACATCATACCAGCTTGATTTAAATGATATATACAGGACATTCCATCTGCATAGCAGCAGAATGCACAGTCTTTTTAAGTGCACATGGAGCTTTCTCCAAGATAGATCACATGCTAGGCACAAAACAAATTTCAATAAATATAAGAAGATTAAAATTATATCAAGCACCTTTTCTGACACAATGGTATGAAACTAAAAAATAAATTATAGAAGACAAATGGAAAAAAAAAAAAACCCAAACACATAGATAATAAACAGCTTGCAAGTGAAATACCAATGGGTTAATGAAGAAATCAAATAGGAAATCAGAAAATACCATGAGATGAATGAAAATAGAAACACAACTTTATAAAATCTATGGGACACAGCAATAGCAGTTCTAAAAGGGAAGTTTACAGCAACACAGGCCTACCTCAAGAAACAAGAAAAATTGCAAATAAGCAACCTAACTTTCCACCTAAATGAATTAGAGAAATTATGATAAGAGCTCAAACATAGCTGAAGGGAGGAAATAAAAAGATCAGAGGGGAAATAACTAAAATGGTAACCCCCTCCCCAAAAAAGAAAAGATCAATGAAACTAAGACTTGGTTTTTTGAAAAGATAAACAAAAGTGACAAACCTATAGCCAGGCTCATTAAAAAAGAGACAGAGAGGTTCCACATGAACAAAATTAAAAATGGAAGTGGTGAAGTTACAACTGATACCACAAAATATATAAGAAACTCAAAAAACTCAGTATCAAAAAAACAAACAATCAGATTTAAAAATGGGCAGACATTTTTCCAAGGAAGATAGACAGGTGGCCAACAGACACATAAAAAGATGCTCAACATCACTAATTATCAAGGAAATGTAAATCAAAACCACAATGAGATATCACCTCATACCTGTCAGAATGGCTATCATCCAAAAAATGAAGTAACAAATATTGGTGAGGATGAGGAGAAAATGGAACCCTAGTATACTCTTGGTGAGAATGTGAATTGGAGCAACTACTATGGAAAACTGTATGGAGGTTCTGAAAAAAACAAAAAATAGAACTACCATATGGTCCAGGAATTCCATTTCTTTGTATATATCTGAAGAAAATGCAAACACTAATTTGAAAAGATATATGCACCCCAATGTTCATAGGGGACTTTATTTACAATAACCAAGATATGAAAGCAACTTAATTATCCAGAAACAGATGAATGGATAGAGAAAATTATATATATATATATATATATATATATATATATATATATATACACACACACATATATATGTGTGTATATATCTATATATGTGTATATATATATTTATATTTATATATATTATAACTCAGTCATAGAAAAGAATTAAACTTTTGCCATTTGCAGCAACATGGATGGACATGGAGGGTATTATGCTTAGTGAAATAAGTTAGACAGAGAAAGACAAATATGTGTATGTTTTCACTTTTATGTGGTATCTAAAAAATAAAACAAATGAATGAATATAACAAAACAGAAACAGACTCACAGATACAAACTAGCAGTTACCAGCAGGGAGCAGGTGGAAGGATGGCAAGGTAGGTGAAGGGGATCAAGAGATACAAACTATTAAGTATAAAATAAATAAGATACAAGGATGTAATGTACAATGCAGGGAATACAGATATTATTTATGATAATTTTTTATGAAGTATAATCTATAAAACATTGAATCCCTATGCTATACACTTGAACCTAGTATAATCTTTTAAGTCAACTATAATAATTATAAAATGGAAAACAATGAAAATTAAAAAATTAAAAAATACAATTATAGAGATGACTAGAATATGTCCAGAGAGTAAGAAGTAGAGTTAGATTGGTAAAACTGAGAAGTCCTCTTCAAGATATGCTTGGGGAAGAAAGGCTTGTGCAGCCAGCAGTAAAATTGAGAAATTATGATGAGTAGCCTGATAGAATGCTCTACTGTTTCACATTTTTCTACTTACAAAATATTTTCCTAATCTGAAACTTGGCTTCTGGACTGCCCTAATGGAACATAATAGTTTTTAATATAAAGTACTCAATTGGGTCTCTAATACAAATATTAATTTTCTGAGTTTAGAACAGTTTTCCTACATTTTATCTTATTACATTCTTTTAAAAAATTATAAACCTCTTAACTGCCTTTTGACTAAAATCCATGTTTCCTTATGTGCTATTCAGAATAATTATGATCTTGTTTCTAAGTACATGTCGAGCTTTATTTTTAACAAAATCTCTTTATCTCTATTCCAAATATGTCATATATTACATAGTTTCCCATTTCCCTTAGTTTTCCATGTGTGGGCTTATCTCCATATTGATGATGATGTTCCTTCTATCTTTCTTATATTTTTATGTAATGTATTCTTTTATCCACTCCATACTCCCTTATATCTGCCAAGGAGGAGCTCTGACATGATTCAAATATTAGAAAAATATTGGGCATTAATAGGACAAGTTTGATTGTGAAAGAGAAACATATTAAACATTGTTGTGTCTGCAGGGCATACATATTTACTTTAGAATCTAGTTCTTAAACTCCTTCTTTCTAAAATTATGTTGTCTTATTTGCATTCTCTTTCTAGGAACTATAAGAGTGGTGTGGCAAGATGGGCTTGGTGCAACCTCAGTCTCACTGGAAAATGTATCCTATTTTGGGAGCCAAACTGGGACCATAAGAATGAAGGATCTATTCTGGGGACTTAAGTGTGCCTTTGTCTAGGCCTAAGGGGAATTCTCCTTTCACATTGACTCAGTGTATTTTCCCTGTTCTGAGGAACCACACTTATGCCAGCCACTGATGTCTCCTGAGAGCAAGTAAAGTGAATTTATTTCCATGGCATTTTTCTCTATTACAATTACAAAAGTGACATCTCCACCCACACCCCCGCCAGTCTCCCACCTGAGAAGATAATTTTCATGAGGGCTTTTTCATTTTCAGCAATGTTTTAGTGCACAGCACAATGCCTTTTATGTAGTAGAAATTCAAAAATTATGTGTTGAATGTGTGAAGCACACAGAGAGATGATAAACAAAAGCTTACAAATCCTTGATAAGCTCCCCATGATCACAAAGATTCATAGAGCAAAGTCGTAGGCATTGTTTAGGAATTTGGGAAACTATTTAACTATTTTAAGCAGTAAAATGACAATGAAATTTCCACATGCATATGCCCTTTCTGGCTACAAAATGGATAATAAATTTTCATGATATGTAATTGGATGGTGATGCCAGTAATACAGTTATTACTCTATATAAAAGTGGTCTCAATGGAGGAGGGAAGTGGACACATTCAAAATAGTTCTATGAGACAAAATTAATAGGCCTTTGTTATGAGTTATATGTGAGCAGGGAGGGAAAAAGAAGTTTCAAGGATAATTCAGGTTTTCAGTTTGGGCATTTGGATGAATGTTTGTGCTGATTATGAAAATAGACAGAGGAGAAGAGAGGCTTGGAGAAAGCATGAATTCAGTTTGGGGACTCTTCTTTTGAAGTATTCTTGAAGCGTCTGAATGAAATATTTTATCAGGTTATATATAATATATGACTTTTTAGGTCAGAAAGATGTTTGTGCAGGGAATAATAGTTTAGAAGTTATCAGTGTTGAGTAATCTGCACCATAGGCATAGATAAGGTGGCCTAGGGAGAAAAACAAAGAATCATAGAAATGAGGCTTGGAAATTCCATTATTCACCATCATGGTAGAGAATAATGAGACACAGACTGAGAAAGAGCTTCCAGAGCAGGAGAAAGAGGCTTCAATATCATGGAAGACAAAGAAAGAAAATTTTAAGAAATGGTTAATAAGATATATTTGAGGTGCTTCTGGGGTTTAGCAACGTATAGTTACATGGTGACTTTAGCAAGAGTACTTGTGTTTGTCATGCCTGGGGCCAAAGGGGAATGATGGTAGATTGAGTAAGGAATAAAAGATAGGAGGTGAAAAAATGAAAACTAAGTGTAGAAAAACATTTTTTGGAAAAGTTTGTCTTCGAAGGGAGGGGAAAAAACATTACAACCCCCAACCCCATTCCCCACCAAAATAAAGAAGAACTGAGCAAGTTGTATGTGTTTTTTTGGTTGTTTCAACGTTTGCCTGCTTAAACTCCTTTGTTTTAAGATGGGAGAGACTTGAACATGTTTAAATATTTCTGGTTAGCAACTTTTTGTGAAAGAAACAAGATGGAAGAGATCTCAGAGAACACAACTGTCAATCTTTAGGTATTTTATAGGCTCAGACACAAAGTCCGTACAGAGATCCCTAAACAAACGTTTGTTGATGTGAATTCATGCAACACCAACCAGCTGTTATGAATCTGTCTGGACTGTGGGCCCAAGGACACTCATACTTCTCTTTGTTCTTCTCCCCACTATGTTAGCATCAGTGTACGGAACTCAGTCAATGTTGACCAGTCACGTCCATCTTTTGCTCATTTCCCATTGCTTAGCACAGTTCCTGGCAGAGAAGACACTCCCTTTAACTATTTGTTGGATAAATAGATGAATAAATAAATAAGGGAAATAAATCCAATAATGCAGGCCCTCAAGAAGCCTCTGAGAGGTGTTTTCTTAATTCTACAATGTCAGAGAGTATGAAGGCCATGAGACTGATGTTCTATATATGTTTTATTCACCTGGAAATTTCTGTATTCCTTGAAGGGGACCATATAGATAACAGAATCATACATTTCCCCTTCTGTGTCTTGTCAGTCTATTTGATCTAATACAGGTCTAATGGCTTTGATTATCCTAATGGTTACTTATTTTAGGTTTTTTACATTTTTTCCTTGACTTGGTTTGTTTTCATGCAGGTACCTGTGAGCAAGGACATTCACACACAGCATTAATTTGTATTACTAACTTTAAATGAAAAAATGTATTTCAGATGAACTTAATACCATTTTCTTTTGATTTTTTCTTCTTTATCTCTTCTTCTCTTTTATTGACTATGTGTTAGATGTGCAAGAATGCTTCCAATCAGTATATTCTAACACATTTCTGCATATTTTCATTTTTGTGCATGTGTGGGTGTGTTTTAAAATTAATCTGTTAGAAGTTAACAGAGGTCTCTAGAACTTGTTGAATGGAAGATTTTACCACAGGTTTCCTTGCCCAGAAGCCCACACAGGTGTAGAAAAGGATTGGTAGACATTTACATACCCAAATCTTTAATTAACCTGTCCTTTTGACCCCAGGTCTCACGTTCACCTCCTTGGAACCCAGCACATCACAACTTTCCAAGGTTTCTGCTGTGCTGACCACCTCTTTCATTGGCTCTGATCCTTCATGTCACATGATTAAGGATACAGCTTCTTCTCCATAGATTTATCAACTATTCTTCCATTTATTCTCTCTTGATGTAGAAATTTGTTGAATGCTTAGTAGTTAATGACCTCATCATGTTTTCTTATCATTTTGGATTTATACCTTTTAATTTTTTTGCATAATTTTAGTATAGCCTTAGAAAAAAAAGGAGATACGTTTGCATGATTATGTCAGTAACTATAATAGAGTGCTATGTTCGACTTTGAAGTTAGGTTTATTTTCATTCTTTTAAAATGTATCACTCCCTTAGGGTAGAGATGGCAACTTCACATACTCTAAAGGCAGCTGGTTGTTGTAAGAAACTAGGGGCCAAGCTGCTTGTATTGCACTGAGTTTAAGTCCTTGCAAATTGCACTGTCTTTTAAGACAATGCAGTCACAGACACAGAACCTGTCTGTGGAACTCATGTTGCTTCTAGTTTATAGATTCTCATTAAGACAATTAAGGACAATAATCAATGGAACATTTTTATTGATTATGCAAGATCTAGCAAAAGTACAATACATAAATTAAATCATGCACTATATTTGTACACATTCTTTGGGGATTTTATTCTCCTGTTTATAATATAGAGGATTTTAAATGTGACATTATACCGTTAAAATACAGTATAATGTAATATCCATAGCTCTTTCCAATATACTATTGCATTTGGGTTTTTGAGTCTAACAGAAATGTTATGAAGTACATACACAAAAAGAGGAAAAGAAAATGTCATATTTTAAGTTCAGAGATGTGAGTATTTGAGTTTAAGATGAATTATCTCAGGTCATACAACTCTGGGGCAAAATTTAAATATATGTTAATGACTTTTCCAATGTTTTATCTATCCCACTGCCCTGTCTGCTAAATCCAGTGGTACATACCTCCTATCAATACTTATATGAGCCGTTAGAAGAATTTAATAAATTTTAGGCATTCTTAGAGTCTCAGTATATAAATGCCTGCATAATGAGTTTAAATGTGTTCTGCCTAGCAAATTGTTTTTGTTTCTACTTACTAATTATGCTTTAAATTCCATCATGAAAATTTTATTTTATTTTATTTAATCCCAGTAGGTATTTTGTCCACCTTAAAACAGGTTCTTCTAAGATATAAAATTTTAAATGTATTCAAACTGAGTTGGAACATATTCATACAGATTCAAAACAGTTTTGAAAAGAGAGAAGATGGGAGAAGATAGTAAGCTACTATCCACCAGAATGTATTTGAAACATTATTTTTTGCAAGTTTTGTCTAAAGGGTAGATTTGGGGCACTAAAGGAAAATAAAATGTCATTTTGTAAATTTGGTTAGGATCAGTCTATTCTGAGGACATATAAGTAGCCCTATCTTTACAACACATTCACTAGCCATGTGCAATTGCAATTCAAGCTACCATATTAGTGGGAGAGAGTGAATGATGTCCTTCCAAACAGCTCTTTACTTTCTGTCATTTTTTGCTGAATCCTCCTCTTTATGACTATTTTAAACAGAAACTGGATTTATTTACAGTAATTAATGAGAGTGGGCGTCATATCTACTTGGCTAACTAGAGTGATTCTTTGCAGGTCAATGAATGAGTAACTGAACAAATTATTGCACAATCAATTCAATCCCACAAGCAATTTGAACATGCTTCAAAAAAACCAGGTCTCTCCTATCAGTGGAGTTAAGCACATCACAGGAGTTCTGGGATGCCTGTATAAAGGTTCTAACACATCAATAGCATTTTGATTTCTTTATACTAGTGATAGAAACATAAAGAGAATGAAACTAAGTCTCAAGAGGCCATTTTGAGTTCTGATACTTCTATTAATTACCTGTATGAAACTTGGAAGACACAAAGAATATAGACAGGAAAGCAAGGGTTAAGGGAGACATAAAGCTTCAATCTGAGGTGCTTCTCTTTAGAAAGGTAGCGCTCATTATATCTGAAGCAATGCTTCCAAATACCAGCTGTACAGTCTAAGTACTCTGGTGTACAGATATTTCTTGACTAGCTATGAAGCTAAACCCGAGATTTCTTTCATACCCAAAATGTTTAGAACACTCTATTGAGTCATGAAAGCCATGAAGGATGGCTTTGTGATGTGTCGACTTGGTTAGGCTGAAATATATTCCCCAGAATTCCCTTCCTAGTATTTTTTGTGGAGTGGACCACGAAGGAGATTCTCTCCTGAGATTAGGTGGGCAGTGGAAGGCAGCAGCCATTTTGTAGCATGTCATTTTGTCTCCTAGTGATTCAATCAAACACTGGTATAGTATAGATGCTACTATAAAGGTATTTTGCAGATGTAATTCAAATCGTGGATTAGTTGATTTTGAGAGAAGTAACTGATCTTGAGCCAGGTGTGTATGTGTGTTTAGCTCCGTGACAGAGATTTCCGACTTCTGCAGGATAACTTATTAGGTCAGAGGCATCAAGAATTGTTAGGGTTCCTGCTCATGCTCATGGGGGTCCAGGTTTCACATAATCTTCCCTTCCTGCCTGTCTGTGGACTCTGGATTACAATATTAGTTATGTGAGGACAGTCTTATGACTGCTTAGCCAGCTCCCATAATTTCTTACAAAAATAAATATATATTTTATTTTATATATTATAAATACATAAATAATTTGTTTTAATTTTTATATACAATAAATATGTAAATAAAGTAAATATATATTATACATGCATGTATAGATTATATAACTATAAATTTCTCTCTTTTTTCTTTTCCTTTTTTTTCTCTCCTGCACATGAAGGCTTACACCCTGTGAGTGATCCAATTATGAAAAAGACAAGTGTTTCTAAGCAGTTAAGTTATATAAATATAAAAAATATATGTGTGTGTGTGCGTGTGTGTGTGTGTATTCTATTTGTTCTGCTTTGTGGCTTGAATTCTGAAGGATATACCATGTGAAGTGTGGAGAGAAGTCACCGGAACTCAGGAACCTGCAATCTTAAATCTCATCTACAAATGACTCATTCACTCTTCTAAAAGCTACAACAGAGAAATGAGCACAGAGGCATAAACTGAGCATTCTACTAGCCCTACATTAGATTGAGCCCTAAATTCTAGAGTACAACTTGAATGACTTAAGACTATAAGGCAAGGGTTCTCCAACTTGACCACATATTAAAATAACCTAAGATATTTTTATAAAAAGTATACCCGTATTTGGGCTCCACACACATAAACTCTGATTTAATTGACTTGTGTGGAGTAGGAGCCAGGAATAGGTATTATTATAAACCTCCACATGCTGGCCAAGTTGAGATCTACTGTGCAGGTCAAATGAAGTATTTATTTTTCTCAGTTTAGAGGTAGGACCAGATACCGAGTTCCCTACTTAGCCAGGACCTAATCTATTATCCTCTGCAACTTACCACCATATGGTAAGAACCGACTAGGCCATTAAGTGACAGTAAATGATTCAGTATGAGGAAACATCATTTTATTAAGGCATCAAAACAAAACTACTCACCTTGGACATTTTCAGACTGGGATATTTCCCGGATATTTCCCAAAAAAGAACTGCCCTCTAGTCCATACTTCAAACATTTTTCAAGAAAGAAGATCATTAATAGGGTATAAAAACCTTATTCAGGCTAAAACTTGAATCACTGTAATTCTTACATTAAAATTTTACTCACATACACTGCACCTCGGTAGAATGCCTTTTCCTCTGATCATTCCTCAACCTTGGCAGAGGAACGAAGATAGGGGTAGGGAATCTCAGAGACTACTTACCCTAGACACTAACGTTGTGCATCTAAATTCATTCAGCATGTGGGAATAATGAAGGAATAACACTGAACTCTATTCTTATCTACAGAACCTTCATTGAAGAACAAAGCAGTGAAACAATGATTCTAATTATGATGATAAAGAGGTCAGGTTAGAGTTCAATTGAGCCAGAGCAAGAAACTGCAGTTATTTTATCCTTTCTTCCTTTGTTCATCCTTTATTTTCATAAGAGTTTAGTATGGCTATTAGGATAGAAAGTTGAAGTCAGCTTATTCCCATTTCCAGTTATCTGAATATTAACAGTGTGAAAAAAAAAGATATTTTTCTATAAATGACCAAAATTGAATCAGTACACTAGGAACTTTTTGGAAAGATACAGTTAGAATTTCTTCAGGCAAGCCCAGCCCCAGGTAACACTGTGAAATGGGTGGAGCTTGTTTTCTCAGTTTCCATTAGTCTCTCCTCCCATATCCTACCCAGTTTACATTATCCATTCATTGGTTATCTTTCTACTTTTCCACACCTACATATAAAAACATCATTCCTGGAAAAAAAAAATAATATGAAATATCCATTTATTAAGCACTTTAAGCCAGGTAATGAGTTAAGCCAGGTACTAAGTTAAGCATTTATTTTTAATATATATATATATATATATTTACATATATATTTATTTTTAATCTTTATATTGACTTGAGCAAATATATATAATTATCCCAATTTTACTGAGTGAAATTGAGATTCACGGAGATTAAGTTTCATGTCTAAGGTCACACAAGTAGAAAGCAGCACATCCAGAATTAAGATCCAGATTTGATGAATTCCAAAGCACACCTACTTCTTCCCCAGGAGATAGAGATTTTGCTTTCCTTTATGACACAACAACTGAAAACTCCTAGTCCCTACTCCATTTGTATAATAGTAATTAAAATTTACCTATCTGTATTTAACTTTCTTGGGGATACTTTTCTCCTTTGTTAAGTTTCTCCCTACATCCATATTATTTTGATATTGGCAAGCAAACATGATAACCTATCCAAATTATGTAATTGCTTTTTAAAGTGAGGATTCATTGTTCTAATCCATAGAAGACATGGCTAATAACTTAGTGCCTATCTATATTGGGACTGATAGAAGAAATATACAGGACCACAGAATATACCATAGTATAACATAAGATGATAAAATTGAATGATTGAAAATACTACAATGAAAAATATAAGATACTGCTAATAAAAATAAAATTGTTTCCTACTGGCTTGATGTATTTATAGCCATTCTGGGCAAACAAACACATGAACATTTTTAATAGGATTTTGTTGAATTATCTTAGTGGACTAGATTAAAAATATAGGAACATAAGTGCCAAATAGTAATGAAAGAATCTCTCTTTTTATCTCTTGTGTTTTCTCTTTTCTTCTCTCTCGTGGGGTGTGAAGGCTCACATCCTATAGGTGATTCAATAATGAAAAAAGAATCACATTGTTAAACAATTCAAAAATTTTAGTTAAATAGGGATATAACAATTACAATATTCAAGATATATTTTTGCCACTTGAATGTAAAAATTGTCTAGTAATAATTTTACAGAGCAGTTTCTAACTGTGGATTTTGAGTTAGTTTTTTTGAGTCTTGTATTTTTTTTTCCACGTTTGAATATCCTCTCATGACTTGTTCTACCAGATGTAAATTGTGTTACTGAGACCCCTAAAGCTGAGTTCCCCTGCTGAGTTCATGATTAGTCTCTCCATCCAAAACTTTATTCTCATTCTTGTCCTGTCCCTGTTCTCCTCGGGATTGATGAATATCAAAGAAAAGGTGGATTGAAACCAAGAAGGTCCCTGTGAGGCCTTCCAAGGTACAAAAGCCTCTCATTGCCCCCTGTTTCTTGTTTGTAGAAAAAAAAAAAAAAGTCTTTAGTCTCCTAGGCCTTCCCGGAATTCCCCAAGAGCAAGCTCAAGCAGTTAATTATCAGGACAATAGAATCACCAGACTCTTAGCTCCTTCTGATGGGATATAGATAACAATCTGATGCATATCTTTGAGTTTTTCTGCAGAAACTAGGCCCCTCCCTCCCCCACCCCGCCCAGGTCAACATGCTAAGCACAAGCACATAGACTTCAGACTGGTTGGAACCAGAAGGTTGAAATTCCAGAAACATCACCCTGTTACCTCACAACCAACCAATCGGAATACCGTCAAGAAGCTGATCAAGCATGCTACAACCTCTCCCCTAACACTGTCTTTAAAACCCTTGCCTGAAAGCCATTGGGTAGTTCTGGTCTTCTGAGCAAGAGCTTCTCATTCTCCTTTCTTGTTGCCCTGCAAATAAACCCTTACTTTGTTGCAAGCAAGAGTTTGACTTTCTGAACTGTAGGCACTTAAGCTCTTGCTTGGTAACACTACCTGTCTTCTGAAAAACAAAATGCATGTTGCTTATCAACTTCTGGAACTTTTCCTCATAAATATACATGTTTCCCTGATGAATACTATATCTTAAAAATAAGTGGGCATGTGTTGAAATGAGGGCTCCAAACAAGTATGAGTAAAATATTGGGGAGAAATAAGCCAACCTTCAAGGAGGGACTCTGGGCCTCAAAGGAAAGTGATGAAACTACATGACATTTCAAGTCCAGGCTAGGAAGGTAAAAGCATCCAGAGCAATCAAATTGATGAATTTTTAGAGGATTTAGTTACTTGGGCTACAGGCTTAAAGATAAGCTAGGCTGATGAATCTGCTAGGTAAACCATCTAAGTAGGAGGGCTACAATGTTATTATTTGAACTGGCTTTCTGCTTATTTTCAGACACCTAGAGCACAGAAACCAGGCTGCTGAAGATGAGAGAATTGTAAAACCCCACTGGCTAATTAATACAGTAAACAACAGATATTCTATCAATTAGGGTTTTGCTGTTTTTGAGTCTGAGTGAGATTAATTCCTCAAGTGATTTGTAATTATCACAGCATTCAGCAACACGGACTTAACAAGCATAAATGATCTCCAACTGACTCTTCTATAGGCCACTCATTCTTTCCCAAATTGCTCTTTTATTTTTATATTTGCTAAAAATGTTTCGTCTATATTCCTTCATTTACTCCCCAGTCTTCCAAATTATAGAGCTTGTGACTATCCTTAACTGTTCCTGCTCCTTCACACTTAAATCCAATATTTAATTAATCAACTATCCTCCCCCCTAAATCATGGAAAGATTGCTTTATTAGTTTATATCCCACCACCAAAGACTTACTACAAACTTCTTCCTATTTATTCTGAAACTTTGAAAAATCTCTTGGATATTTTGGGCCTTTCTTAAAAGTAGTCCTGGTGTTTTTTATTTGAATCACAAAGGCAGGGGTTTGACAGCTCTACCATTATTTAGTGCATTTTATTTGGTAAAGTAATATGAATTCATTGAACATCAGATTCTTCCAAAAGTGGAAGCAATAATACTTTTTCAAAGGTTGCATTGCACATGAAACTCTCCGAGATCATGTACGACATAGTAGGCATTCCAGAAGATTGGGTGTAATCTCAACTTTTGCCGTCATTCTTTTAGGACACACATTTGATCAACTAGTTATCCAGTTAAAAACTCAAATTTTTACCAAATAAATTATAACATTTAATTCTTACTCCCAAACTTCCTTACTACCATCAGTTTCCTCACCATTCAACTTACACCAGATTTAATGGCATTTTTAATACTTTAAGATGCAGGAAATGAAACCCAAACAAAAATCCATTAATTATAGTTCCCTGCCTCAAGGTGAAAAAAATCAGGAACCTGTCTTTATGATCAGGAAAGAACACATGTCCCCAGAAGAACAGGACTGGGGACATGTCAAGACTCCAGTTCCATAGGAACTCAGATAATAGTCATTTGTATCCAGCATACCTAGCTCTGTGCCAGGAAGTTGAGTTCAGGGATGTTTGTTGCATGAATGGTTGATTGATTTTCAGTGAGGTCATGTTGTATCACACTCTCTTTGATAAATATTTAGTTCCTGTCTCATATTTTAGAAACTGCTTTAAGTTCAGGCTAGCTTATCTTTAAATTCTTCCGTGGTCCTCTAACCTACCAGGAAGGAAACATACTGCCCGATATTGATCTCTTTCTAATATTAATTGGTATAAAGACTCTCTCTCCCAATTCTCTTTCCTTGTGATCCAGTATTGAGGGAGGTTTGATCCTATCTATCTATTTATCTATCTATCTATCTATCCATCTCTCTACCTATGAATGATTGGTTATTAACTTGTACAGTAAAGCAGCTTATTTTTGCTACATTTTTCAGCTAAATATTTAAGTATTCAAGCAGAGTGTTTTGCTTTGCACGTATATTTGATGCAGAGAGAAATTATCTTTTTCTTCTGTTCAAATGACATTTCACCAAACCTTTTTATGGGGAGCAACAATGGTAGAAAAGTGAGGAGTTCTAATAAACATGAAAAATCCTTTTCCTCTTGTTCAATATCTCATGGTAACAAAATCAACTTTCTCATGAACTAAGAGCCCTAAGATCAGATAATAAGGATTTTTTTTTCCAGAAAAAAGTACATATTTGAAACCACAGGTATTTCAAAATAAAATCAATTCTCATTTTCATTTAACACCTTTTACTTATATGCTATGCTTTGTCCCTGACCGTGTGTCTGCTGTTGAGAAGATTTCTGATACCACAGATCTTCTTATTTAGTGACTACTGGTCTTACAGTGTCTCACGGTTATCTCTATTTTCCACTTGCAACATATTTGTGAATTTTCTTTATTTCAGGTAGCTATATTTAGTGGTATTCAATCTAAAGATCTTGTAGTTACATCCACAATCAAATGGAATATCAGACAATTAATTTATCATCTCAATCACTGTATAGTTACCTGTATTTCATGGCAACAATGAACCCTATTCACTTTTATTATTTGAGAATTTTTAGAGTTGAAAGAGGACTTAGACAAAGGTTACAGAACACTTTCATCACAACAAGAATTCTTCATACTATTATTTTATAGCTGTATTCAGTCCCATCCCCCAACCTTTGTCTGAATGCCTTGAAATCACTTATCTGTTTACCTATTCTAATTTTTTTTAGCACAGGGAGATCAGCTCCATGCTTTGTGATGACCTAGAGGGGTGGAATAGGGAGGGTAGGAGGGAGGCTCAAGAGGGAAGAGATATGGGGATATATGTATACATATAGCTGATTCACTTTGTTGTACAGCAGAAATTAACACAATATTGTAAAGCAATTATAGTCCAATAAAGATGTAAAAAAAATATATGTTATGTAAGTGGAAGCATGCAGTATGTAACCTTAATGGATTAGATTCTTTCACTTAACTTTATTCTCTGGAGATACATCCAGGTTGTTGCACATATCAATAACATTTTCCTGATCACTACTGATTCATGTATTTTGCTCATTTTCTAATTAGATTGTTTGTTTTTTAATTTATATTCTGTGAGTTCTTTATATATTCCACTTTTATCATTTTGATATCCCTTCTATTGCTCACTTGGGGTTTAGTTTGCTTCATTTTTTTCTAGGTTTTTGTGGTGGGAGATTAGATTATTTAAATTGTGACAGTTTCTCTATTCTAACACATACATATATTGCTTTAAGTTTCCCTTTCAACACTACTTTAACTGTGTCCATCCTACTTTGGTATATTGTATTTTCACTTTCATTCAGTTCAATATAAATCTTGAGTTCCTTTGCGACTTCTTCTTTGACCTGGGGATTATTTAGAAGTGTGTTATTTAGTTCACAAGGGTTTGGAAACTTTCCTGTTATTTTTATGTTATTGATTTCTAGTCTGATTTCACTGTGATTGAAGATCACAGTCTGTATTATTTTAATCCTTTAGAAACTGCCAATGTTTGTTTAGTGGCTCAGGATATAGGCTATCTTGATATATATTCCATGGAACTTGAAAAGACTGTAGTCTCCTTTTGGATGGAATTTTCTGTAAACTTTGATTAGATCTTGTTGGTTGATGGTATGTTTAGTTCTTGTATATCTCTGCTGATTTTATATCTAGTTTTCTATCTATTTCTAAGAAAGGGATATTGATGTCTTCAACTACAATGGTAGATTTGTCTATTTCCTCTTTCAGTTGTCAGTTTTGTTTCACCTATTTTGTAGGTCTATTTTTTGGTGTATATACAGCTAGGGTTACTTTGTCTTACTGGTGAAATAACTTTTTGCATAATGTCTCTATCTCACTTTTTTTTTTTTGCTCTGAAATATACTTCATCAATATAGCCATTTCTGATTTTTTAGATTAATATTTTCCATTCTTTTACTTTCAACCTACCTATTCCATTATAGTTAAAATAGGTTCCTTGTGCACAGTATATAGGTTATAATAATCACATTTTTTGTTTGTTTGTTTATAATCTACTCAGATAATATCTCTTTTAATCGGTATATTTAAGCCATTCACATGTAATTATTGAGATTTTAGAATTTAAGTCAAACGATTTATTTTTTATTTGCTTATCACTTTTTTTTTTTTTTTGGTTTGTTTTCCTGCCTTCCTTTGAGTTGTTTACACAGTTTTATAATTCCATTTTGATTTATCTGTAGTGTGTTTCAGTGTATACATTTGTATGGCTTTTTTACTGGTTGCTCTAAGTAGTACATTATATGTACATAATTGTCACTTTCTTGATCCTCTTGGCCCCTTTCTAGTCCTTTGGGTAGAGAAAGGAGGCTCTTGTTAGGGCTTTTTATCTGTACCTACTGGAAGTTGATTTTTTTTGTTTGTTTTTTCAGTTCTATGTGGTGATATATGAGGCAAAAAAATGAGGAAACTCACTGCCATGTTGTTCTCCTGGTTCTGAGGTCCCTGGCTTTTTAACATTCTTCCCAACTTCCAAAGGCTTATTATGTTTGTTTTACCTGTAATTTTCAGGGTTTGTACTTAGGAGGAGTAATAGGGAAAAGTCTATTTACCCCATGTTTCTGGAAAGAGAAATCCATCTATTTAATACTGTTTTTAATTGCTTTTTCTCTTCTCTTCTCTCTTCTCCCTCTCTCTCTTTCTCTCCCTCTTTTAATCAGACATTTTATTACCAGTTTTTCGGTGTTGCATAAATCAACTTATTACTCTAAATTTATGTATAAGGTCAGCCTATATCCAACCCCAATTGAGACCAGAATTCAGATCATTTACCATGGAGTTTCTGGGTACCATGTTTGCAAGGACATTTGAGCATAGAAGTTCCCATAAAAGCTCCATAACTTTTAGATCAGTTGTTCTGTCTATGGCATAAAATGAACTCCCCTGGGTGCTGTGCTTAACTCCACACCAGCTTATTTACATCAAAGCTACAGGCTGGGTATTACACTTGGTTTGTGAGTGTCAAATGCATCTGCAGCTGTTTAAGAAGTGATAACCTCTTTGACCTTAGGTGACTTGCTCGTCTTTTGAATTTCCATCTTGAAAATGTGGAAAAAAAATTAGTCATTCAGTTGCAATAGCTTATGATACATTACCTTTTTTGATAAACCCCTACTCCTTCAGACCTTCTTTCTTATACACTGCTACTCTTCAAGATGGTGTCTGAGTGTATGAAGAAGGGAAGCTTTCAGAAGCTCATATCAAAGATGAAGAGAGGAATTTTGTTAACAGGTACAAGTGTTTGTCCTGTCCTATTCCTGTTCTGATGTCTCTGTCAGTGATCCTTCTTTCTGGATGTCAGTCACCCTGAAGGCTTTTCTGCCCAAAGACTAAGTATAATGACCTCAAAGAGATTTGTCTCCTCAACTAAGGACCTCTGGTCCTCTGTGCCAAGAAGGTCTCAACTTGATGCTTAAGAGTACTAGGTGCCTAGTCAATCCTACCTCCACTCTCACCCAATCCACTGTCCATAGATCTGTCCTGCCACTTGGGTCACAGGTTCACTTCTTACTCATCATATATAGTCCCTAAATTTCTCACCCACTACTGATCTTCCCTTCTTTCTGACTTTTTTTCCTTCCCCAGTAACAGGAAACCTGGACATTCCTTGATATGTGCATATTCTTTTCACATTCATTGGCACCTATGTGACTTGAAAATGCAGATATGAGCTTACTCTCTACCTAATAATATGATTTCCTCAGGTTTCTTTGGGAGTACCTGACTATGGGGTTTCCTCTCGTTGCCATGAGGTCCAGACAAAAACTCCTCAAGAAATCCTCTGTTTTTGGCTTTACCATCTCCTGCTAACAATAATTGAGGTGCAGAAGGTACAGAATCATCAGAACTCACATTTCATCACCTGCCTTCAAACTCATTAAATATTCTTTTGTTTGATAATTTGAGATTAGAAAATCCAGCTTGCTCTTAGTTCTGGTTTATAACCTGAATTTGTCCTCATCTAGTCTGAATTTTTATATGTAAAATGAGGGTTTAATTTGAATTTGGGGAATCCATTTTTTTCTTATCAAGGTTTTCATATTTTTCATTGCTTTGGAAGTTGGATTCTCTTTCTACTTACTGACCAATAAGCCTAAGAGTCATCACTGGAGATAAAATCTTTCAATGGAACATAATTTATGTGGAATATAAACAAAAAAAATAATAGTAACAACATATTGTCTTCACTCTATATATATCACACAAATTTGTAATTTCCCTGTTCAAATGAATACATGACATTAGAATAAAGGTTTTCAATCTCATAATCTTATCAAAATATTCTATGTCTATGGACCTACAAGGAAACCCAGCTGAAACTTCTCTAGCAATATGTGTTCAATTTTAATATTCATCCAGGAATAACATGCACTAATTTGCATATTTGCATATTAATTTACTTTGTCTTTGCTTTTCCATAAGATCATGCTTTATTTTCATTTTCTCATCTTTATTATCTCAATGTTTGTGTTAAGCTCAGTTGGTTATTATCCAACCATTTAAGCAGAATACATTATTTTCCAGAATTACAATACCCTTATTGTTCTCTAGAGGTGATTAATTACTGATTTCATAACTACTTTATCATGAAACCCACAGAAGACATGAAATAAAATGCCTGAGTTTGTTTTCTTGTTCATATTTATTTTAAGGAAATGACTATTGGATTTTTAAACTATCATTTAAATGAATTAATTCTCAACCCCAAATTATAGATCTAAAATGCCAACATTGTTTAACACAAAGCAACTATGTACATATCTAACTTAGGACTTTTTTGATGGCACTGCAAAATGGACTGCTTAATAAGTAGTGCCTGGGACTATAAAATAAATATGTAATAAAGCTTCCACTCTTGTGAATTGATTATTTTTAATTATAATTATAATTTTAATTATAATTAGAACAAATAAAATTAATCTTGGAGTTTTAAGAGGACATCTCCTTTTATAGGATCATGGTTCCTATCAGGAGGAAAGTAGTCCACTTTATGTGTTTATGTGTTTCTGGATAGAACAGTGCATTGTTTACTGAACAGGTTGCTCACAAGGAATCTCTCATTCTATTTCCTTTTACAAAGGAATAGAACAAAATAAATTCCACCCCTTTTTCAAATAAAAATATACCTTTAGTTAAATATGTATTATATACTAGGCAAGATGTTAAGGAATGAGACTACATCATGAAATTTCACATCTTGAATATCACTCAGTCCTGGTGACCTGGTCTCAAGAGAGTTCTGCAGGGAAACTATATGCATACTTATATATATTATATATATTTATATATACATATATAATTAAACAACTAAATTGACCTGAGTAATGAACAAAGATATGTTGCTTTCTAAGCACAGACTAAATAATTAAGAAAGTTTGGTTCTCCTGGAAAGTGTGAAATTGAGATAGGAAGTATTAGAATAATTTAATTCTAGGCTTTGCCATAGCCTTACTATGATTTGGTGTTACTCATTTAATCAATCTCAACTTTTGTGTCTAGGTTGATATAGGAATTATTTAATGTAGAGAATTCCAACTATCTGTCTTTTGAAGCCATGAAGACTCCTTTTTTAAAGGATAAACATCTGGGAAAAATTAGCTGGTAAATAAGACCTAGTTTTGAATAGTATATTACTGAGATAAAAAGTTTTTGATAATATTCAACTTCTTAAATTTTATACCTCTTAACATCTTTGCCATTCATTTGCCATTCACCAAATTAAGCATGTTTTCATGTCCTATCAGAAAAAAACATCTTAAATAGCCCTACCACAAGGGCCTTGAAAATTGAAAGTTTAACAGAACAAACATTTACATAACAAGGGGTATAGCCTTGTTGAATTTATCATCTCAATATGTGATAAGTGAAATTATAAAATGTTTCAAATTAAAAATAGTATCCAAAAATTAATAAATTATGTTTATCAAGAATTTTTGAAAATATTAGAAAAAGTTATTTTTAATGGATGCTCTTCCCTAGGGAAAAATATGAACATGAATTGTAGAGATTTTTGAAACAGGTGAAAAAATCTTACACATAACATCACAACTTATTCCTTAATACTATTAAGGACCAATCCTAAATAGAAATTCTGTTAACTCTGATCCTTTGAGATAATTATTTTTTTCATGAATTTAAATTTCTTCCCTCTTTAGGTATGACTAATCCAGCACAATCTTTTAGTAAATTTATTAGAAATATAACTTTAAAAAACACCATAAGTTTGCATAAAGGAAACACAGATTTGATACTGATTTTCCATAAAGTAAGATATTTCTACAAAAACCAGCTTATAAAATATGCTTCAAAACTTTAGCTTTTTGTACAAATTTTAATGTGCTTGAAACACAATAACATAACCAAAGCCTTAGGATCCTCTTTTTAAAAACAAATAATTCCAACAGTCCACCCTGAAAAATGAAATGCTTATCTTCTTCCTTTACCTCTGATAATTCCTATGGATATTATGTGGTTATAATAATCAGCTATAATAAATGAAGTACTGTTTTCTTGGATCTGTACATGACTAACATTGGCTTTTGACACAGAGGGTCAAACACTGGACTAAAAAAGGTGACTGCTGATGACAAATGATAAGAAAAGAAGATGCTTCCGTGAACTCACTCAGACTGTGAGACTGACGGTGATTTGAAACAAGAGCTCCTTAATTCAATACCTCATCCTATGATACTTTTGTAACCACTAAAACATGAAATCGAGTCCAGGTTTTGCCACTTACTAAGTATATGACCACGATCATTCCATGTAATCTCTAATCCTCAAATTTTTCATCTGTTATGAAGATGGAGATAATGCATAAAAATACTTAACAGGTCCTCGGGAAGATGGCGGAAGAGTAAGACGCGGAGATCACCTTCCTTCCCACAGATACAGTAGAAATACATCTACACGTGGAACTGCTCCTACAGAACACCCACTGAACGCTGGCAGAAAACGTCCGACCTCCAAAAAGGCAAGAAACTCCCCCCATACTTGGGTAGGGCAAAAGAAAAAAGAAATAACAGAGACAAAAGAATAGGGACGGCACCTGCACTAGTGGGAGGGAGCCGTGAAGGAGGAAAGATTTCCACGCACTAGGAAGCCCCTTCGCGGGCGGAGACTGCGGGTGGCAGGGGGGGGAAGCTTCGGAGCCACGGAGGAGAGCGCAGCCACAGGGGTGCGGAGGGCAAAGCGGAGAGGTTCCCGCACGGAGGCTCGGCGCCGAGCAGCACTCTCCAGCCCGAGAGGCTTGTCTGCTCCCCCGCCGGGGCGGGCGGGGCTGGGAGCTGAGGCTCGGCTTCGGTCGGATCGCAGGGAGAGGACTGGGGCTGGCGGCGTGAACACAGCCTGAAGGGATTAGCGCACAACAGCTGGCTGGTAGGGAGTCCGGGAAAAAGTCTGCAGCTGCCGAAGAGGCAAGAGACTTTTTCTTGCCTCTTTGTTTCGCGGCGCGCAAGGAGAGGGGATTCAGAGTGCCGCCTAAACGAACTCCAGAGAAAGGCGTGAGCCGCGGCGATCAGCACGGACCCCAGAGACGGGCGTGAGACGCTGGGGCTGCTGCTGCCGCCTCCAAAAAGCCTGTGTGTGAGCACAAGTCACTCTCCACATCGCCCCTTCCGGGAGCCTGTGCAGCCCGCCACTGCCAGGGTCCCGTGATCCGGGGACAAGTTCCCCGGGAGAACGCACTGCCCGCCTCAGGCTGGTGCAACGTCACGCCGGCCTCGGCCGCCGCAGGCTCACCCCGCCTCCTCTGTACACCTCCCTCCCCGCGGCCTGAGTCAGCCAGAGCCCCCGAAGCAGCTGCTCCTTTAACCCCGTCCTGTCTGTGCGGGGAATAGACGCCCTCAGGCGACCTACACGCAGAGGCGGGTCCAAATCCAAAGCTGAACCCCAGGAACTGTGCGAACAGGGAAGATAAGGGTAAATCTCTCCCAGCAGCCTTAGAAGCAGCGGATTAAAACTCCACAAACAACTTGATGTGCCTGCATCTGGTGAATACCTGAATAGACAACGAATCATCCCAAATTCAGGAGGTGGACTTTGGGAGCAGGATATATTAATTTTTCCCCTTTTCCTTTATTTGTGAGTGTATATGTATATGCTTCTGGGTGCGATTTTGTCTGTATAGCTTTGCTTTACAATAGCTTTATTTTACTTCACTATATTATAGCCTCTTTCTTTCTTTCTGTCTTTCTTTCTATTTTTTCTCCCTTTTACTCTGAGCCGTGTGGACGAAAGGCTCTTGGTGCTCCAGCCAGGCATCAGGGCCGTGCCTCTGAGGTGGGAGAGCCAACTTCAGGACACTGGTCCACAAGAGACCTCCCAGCTTCACGTAATACCAAATGGCAAAAATCTCTCAGAGATCTCTATCTCAACATCAAGACCCAGCTTCACTCAACGACCAACAAGCTACAGTGCTGGACACCATATGCCAAACAACTAGCAAGACAGGAACACAGCCCCATCCATTAGCAGAGAGGCTGCCTAAAATCATAATAAGGCCACAGACACCCCAAAATACACCACCAGACGTGGACGTGCCCACCAGAAAGACAAGAGCCAACCTCATCCACCAGAGCTCAGGCACTAGTTCCCTCCACCAGGAAGCCTACACAACCCACTGAACCAACCTTAGCCACTGGGGACAGATACCAAAAACAACAGGAACTACGAACCTGCAGCCTGTGAAAAGGAGACCCCAAACACAGTAAGATAAGCAAAATGAGACGACAGAAAAACACACAGCAGATGAAGGAGCAGGGTCAGAACATACCAGACTTAACAAATGAAGAGGAAATAGGTAGTCTACCTGAAAAAGAATTCAGAATAATGATAGTAAGGATGATCCAAAATCTTGGAAATAGAATAGACAAAATGCAAGAAACATTTAACAAGGACGTAGAAGAACTAAAGAGGAACCAAGCAATGATGAAAACCACAATAAATGAAATTAAAAATACTCTAGATGGGATCAATAGCAGAATAACTGAGGCAGAAGAAAGGATAAGTGACCTGGAAGATAAAATGGTGGAAATAACTACTGCAGAGCAGGATAAAGAAAAAAGAATGAAAAGAACTGAGGACAGTCTCAGAGACCTCTGGGACAACATTAAACGCGCCAACATTCGAATTATAGGGGTCCCAGAAGAAGAAGAGAAAAAGAAAGGGACTGAGAAGATATTTGAAGAGTTTATAGTTGAAAACTTCCCTAATATGGGAAAGGAAATAGTTAATCAAGTCCTGGAAGCACAGAGAGTCCCATACAGGATAAACCCAAGGAGAAACACACCAAGACACATATTAATCAAACTGTCAAAAATTAAATATAAGGAAAACATATTAAAGGCAGCAAGGGAAAAAAAACAAATAACACACAAGGGAATCCCCATAAGGTTAACATCTGATCTTTCAGCAGAAACTCTGCAAGCCAGAAGGGAGTGGCAGGAAATACTTAAAGTGATGAAGGAGAAAAACCTGCAACCAAGATTACACTACCCAGCAAGGATCTCATTCAGATTCGATGGAGAAATTAAAACCTTTACAGACAAGCAAAAGCTGAGAGAGTTCAGCACCACCAAACCAGCTTTACAACAAATGCTAAAGGAACTTCTCTAGGCAAGAAACACAAGAGAAGGAAAACACCTACAATAACAAACCCAAAACATTTAAGAAAATGGGAATAGGAACATACATATCGATAATTACCTTGAATGTAAATGGATTAAATGCTCCCACCAAAAGACACAGGCTGGCTGAATGGATACAAAAACAAGACCCATATATATGCTGTCTACAAGAGACCCACTTCAGACCTAGAGACACATATAGACTGAAAGTGAGGGGATGGAAAAAGATATTCCATGCAAATGGAAATCAAAAGAAAGCTGGAGTAGCAATTCTCATATCAGACAAAATAGACTTTAAAATAAAGACTATTACAAGAGACAAAGAAGGACACTATATAATGATCAAGGGATCGATACAAGAGGAAGGTATAACAATTGTAAATATTTATGCACCCAACATAGGAGCACCTCAATACATAAGGCAAATACTAACAGCCATAAAAGGGGAAATCGACAGCAACACAATCATAGTAGGGGACTTTAACACCCCACTCTCACCAATGGACAGATCATCCAAAATGAAAATAAATAAGGAAACACAAGCTTTAAATGATACATTAAACAAGATTGACTTAATTGATATTTATAGGACATTCCATCCAAAAACAACAGAATACACATTTTTCTCAAGTGCTCATGGAACATTCTCCAGGATAGATCATATCTTGGGTCACAAATCAAGCCTTGGTAAATTTAAGAAAATTGAAATCGTATCAAGTATCTTTTCCGACCACAACGCTATGAGACTAGATATCAATTACAGGAAAAGACCTGTAAAAAATACAAACACATGGAGGCTACACAATACATTACTTAATAACGAAGTGATCACTGAAGAAATCAAAGGGGAAATCAAAAAATACCTAGAAACAAATGACAATGGAGATACGACGACCCAAAACCTATGGGACGCAGCAAAAGCAGTGCTAAGAGGGAAGTTTATAGCAATACAAGCCTACCTCAAGAAACAGGAAACATCTCGAATAAACAACCTAACCTTGCACCTAAAGCAATTAGAGAAAGAAGAACAAAAAAACCCCAAAGCCAGCAGAAGGAAAGAAATTATAAAGATCAGGTCAGAAATAAATGAAAAAGAAATAAAGGAAACAATAGCAAAAATCAATGAAACTAAAAGCTGGTTCTTTGAGAAGATAAACAAAATTGATAAACCATTAGCCAGACTCATCAAGAGAAAAAGGGAGAAGACTCAGATCAATAGAATTAGAAATGAAAAAGGAGAAGTAACCACTGACACTGCAGAAATACAAAAGATCATGAGAGATTACTACAAGCAACTCTATGCCAATAAAATGGACAACCTGGAAGAAATGGACAGATTCTTAGAAAGGCACAAACTGCCGAGACTGAACCAGGAAGAAATAGAAAATATGAACAGACCAATCACAAGCACTGAAATTGAAACTGTGATTAAAAACCTTCCAACAAACAAAAGCCCAGGACCAGATGGCTTCACAGGTGAATTCTATCAAACATTTAGAGAAGAGCTAACACCTATCCTTCTCAAACTCTTCCAAAATATTGCAGAGGGAGGAACACTCCCAAACTCATTCTACGAGGCCACCATCACCCTGATACCAAAACCAGACAAAGATGTCACAAAGAAAGAAAACTACAGGCCAATATCACTGATGAACATAGATGCAAAAATCCTCAACAAAATACTAGCAAACAGAATCCAACAGCACATTAAAAGGATCATACACCATGATCAAGTGGGGTTTATCCCAGGAATGCAAGGATTCTTCAATATACGCAAATCAATCAATGTGATACATCATATTAACAAACTGAAGGAGAAAAACCATATGATCATCTCAATAGATGCAGAGAAAGCTTTCAACAAAATTCAACACCCATTTATGATAAAAGCCCTGCAGAAAGTAGGCATAGAGGGAACTTTCCTCAACATAATAAAGGCCATATATGACAAACCCACAGCCAACATTGTCCTCAATGGTGAAAAACTGAAACCATTTCCACTAAGATCAGGAACAAGACAAGGTTGCCCACTCTCACCACTATTATTCAACATAGTTTTGGAAGTGTTAGCCACAGCAATCAGAGAAGACAAAGAAATAAAAGGAATCCAAATCGGAAAAGAAGAAGTAAAGCTGTCACTATTTGCAGATGACATGATACTATACATAGAGAATCCTAAAGATGCTACCAGAAAACTCCTAGAGCTAATCAATGAATTTGGTAAAGTAGCAGGATACAAAATTAATGCACAGAAATCTCTTGCATTTCTATACACTAATGACGAAAAATCTGAAAGTGAAATTAAGAAAACACTCCCATTTACCAATGCAACAAAAAGAATAAAATATCTAGGAATAAACCTACCTAAGGAGACAAAAGACCTGTATGCAGAAAATTATAAGACACTGATGAAAGAAATTAAAGATGATACAAATAGATGGAGAGATATACCATGTTCCTGGATTGGAAGAATCAACATTGTGAAAATGACTCTACTACCCAAAGCAATCTACAGATTCAATGCAATCCCTATCAAACTACCACTGGCATTTTTCACAGAACTAGAACAAAAAATTTCACAATTTGTATGGAAACACAAAAGACCCCGAATAGCCAAAGCAATCTTGAGAACGAAAAATGGAGCTGGGGGAATCAGGCTCCCTGACTTCAGACTATATTACAAAGCTTCAGTAATCAAGACAGTTTGGTACTGGCACAAAAACAGAAATATAGATCAATGGAACAGGATAGAAAGCCCAGAGATAAACCCACACACATATGGGCACCTTATTTTTGATAAAGGAGGCAAGCATATACAGTGGAGAAAAGACAGCCTCTTCAATAAGTGGTGCTGGGAAAATTGGACAGGTACATGTAAAAGTATGAAAATAGAACACTCCCTGATGCCATGCACAAAAATAAACTCAAAATGGATTAAAGACCTAAGTGTAAGGGCAGACACTATCAAACTCTTAGAGGAAAACATAGGCAGAACACTCTATGACATACATCACAGCAAGATTCTTTTTGACCCAGCTCCCAGAGAAATGGAAATAAGAACACAAATAAACAAATGGGACCTAATGAAACTTAAAAGCTTTTGCACAGCAAAGGAAACCATAAACAAGACCAAAAGACAACCATCAGAATGGGAGAAAATATTTGCAAATGAAGCAACTGACAAAGGATTAATCTCCAAGATTTACAAGCAGCTCATGCAGCTCAATAACAAAAAAACGAACAACCCAATCCAAAAATGGGCCGAAGACCTAAGTAGACATTTCTCCAAAGAAGATATACAGATGGCCTACAGACACATGAAAGAATGCTCAACATCATTAATCATTAGAGAAATGCAAATCAAAACTACAATGAGATATCATCTCACACCGGTCAGAATGGCCATCATCAAAAAATCTAGAAACAATAAATGCTGGAGAGGGTGTGGAGGAAAGGGAACACTCTTGCACTGTTGGTGGGAATGTAAATTGATACAGCCACTATGGAGAACAGTATGGAGGTTCCTTAAAAAACTAAAAATAGAACTACCATACGACCCAGCAATCCCACTACTGGGCATATACCCTGAGAAAACCATAGGTCAAAAAGAGTCATGTACCAAAATGTTCATTGCAGCTCTATTTACAATAGCCAGGACATGGAAGCAATCTAAATGTCCATCGACAGATGAATGGATAAAGAAGATGTGGCACATATATACAATGGAATATTACTCAGCCATAAAAAGAAATGAAATGGAGGTATTTGTAATGAGGTGGATGGAGTTAGAGTCTGTCATACAGAGTGAAGTAAGTCAGAAAGAGAAAAACAAATACAGTATGCTAACACATATATACGGAATCTAAGGGGAAAAAAAAAAAAAAAGAAAAAAAAAAAAAAAAGGCCATGAAGAACCTAGTGGCAAGACGGGAATAAAGACACAGACCTACTAGACAATGGACTTGAGGATATGGGGAGGGGGTGGGGTGAGATGTGACAGGGTAAGAGAGTGTCATGGACATATATACACTACCAAATGTAAAATAGATAACTAGTGGGAAGCAGCCGCATAGCACAGGGAGATCAGCTCGGTGCTTTGTGACCATCTAGAGGGATGGGATGGGGAGGGTGGGAGGGAGGGAGATGCAAGAGGGAAGAGAAATGGGAACATATTGTATATGTATAACTGATTCACTTTGTTATAAAGCAGAAGCTAACACACCATTGTAAGGCAATTATACTTCAATAAAGATGTTAAAAAAAAAAAAAAAAAAAATACTTAACAGTATCTGGCCAAGAGTAATCACTAAAAACATTTTGCTTCTACTTCTATTATTCAAGGATATTTAATTCATATTAATCTATTGATAGTTTCACCTAAAACCATATTTTCAGGGTGTATATAGATTAAGTGAATAACAAATGAATGGCTTGCTTTATATTCAAAAAGGTGCCTGCAGTTTTTCTAGTTTTCCCAAAGTTTTTATAAATGAGGTAAACCTTGCCTCATAGATTATAACAATAGTGATCCCCAAATGAATATGTAATAAATGACTTCTTACATTTCTTCTTGTTTTCATAAGAATTAAATTGTGTATATATATATATATATATATATATGTATATATAGTAAAAAAGGATGCAGCCTTTCCTTAACCATCACTGCTTTTTCTATTATCTTTGCAGAAAATTAAAAATTTACCAACATTCCCAAGTCTAATATAAATGTCACATTTTTTTATAAAGCCTTTGAAACTACTAAAACCAAAGTGATTTTTCCCATCTTTGAACTTTTACAAAATTTAGACCCTAAAATTCATTTTAGTCTTTTAATCACATAATGTATTTTCATATGCTCCCCGCCAGAATCTGATCTCTGATATTAAAAATGGAACTCAGTGTTCAACACATACTTAATGCACAACAAAAACCTGTTCATTCGATTTTTTTTATATTCATGTGGGACATATACTACTGCACTGTATTGCACTATGTTGGCCAGAAAAATAGCATGTGATTTTCTATTGAATTAAACTTGTGTCAGATTCTAAAAAAATTAACTAAACAGAAAGAAAAGAGGAAGACAACAGTAAATTTATGTTAATATTATTATTTATCCAAAGGAAATCAAATAGATTTCACTTCATTTGCCAGAAGTGATTAGTTAAAGTGGCTGCCAAGCTTACTCTGTTGCAAAAGTCTTGGAGAATCTTTGGGTTGACCCAGAAGTGGAAAGAACAATGATGAATTGAAGTATCTCTGACTTGGGCCTTGCACAGGGAGTAGCAGTGTGTGTGTCTCTCACGTGCTATCATAAAAACTTCATAGCAATGTCACAGCTGGCTAATAGAAGAGTCACATTCCTTTAATAGCATGAGTGTATAGAGCTAAGAAATTACAATAATCTATTATTTGATGTTATATTAGGAGAATACAGGCACATAGAGTAAAGGCTGAATGTCCTTTCTCTTTAAGGAATATGTTGGTGTTAACTGTTTAAAAAAATCTATATTTAGAACATTCAAGCAAATTAAAAAAGTAATTTTCATTTATTTTTATTGCTTGTTAATTATCAGTTTTAAATAGATATTTAAATAAATATTTTTGTCACACAAATTGCTAAATAAAGTCATCCATGCCAAAAATAAGCTTCTCAAAATGATACTACATTCTGTATAATCTACTTGAGGGCAATGGGACATCATGGCAGGGATACAAACACATACCATGTGCCATTCAAATATCAGGCATGCAGTGAATTCTCTCTGCATTCCACTGCAATGCATCAAAGTGGCCATGTTTAGTCACAAATAATTTGGTTTATGATGTTTAATGATTTACTTTGCTTCTCTAGGCAATAGTTTATACTAAAATTGGGATTTGGACTACATGAACTCTGGGTACCTTTATGTGCTAATATTCTGTGACTATATTTTATGACAAAAACTACATTAAAGTAGAACAATTAGATTGATAATATTAGGGATTAATGTTTTGACCAGCCAATATCTACTTTAATAGACACAACCAACTCCCCCCCACCAAATAAGTTAGGTATTGCTACATAGGAGAAGTTACATGTATACAATTTATTTAAGGATAAGTGATTTATAATCACAAAAATAACAATTCGTTTGTCAAATTACTTTCTCCCTAAATTTATGCATGTGATATTCTTATACAAACAGAAATAATAGGGGAAAGTTATGGCAAAATATACTCAAATGGTAGGAAACAAAGTTCCACTAGCAATGGAACCATCTCAGGTTTGCTTTTCCTTGTATCACATGCATGTATTATAGTGCCTCTCATCTGGTGGGTATTCACTAAATATATATTGGACATATAATTGATGAAGTAAATACATGTATGTGTATATATATATATATATATATTTCTAAAAACTGTGCCTATGTCATTATTCAAAAATGAACTTATCCAGCCATCAAAATTGGAGAAATCTGAGCTACTATTATTAATATTATTAATATTAAATTACATCTCTTTAAGATATAAATAAAACTCA
The DNA here is from genome assembly GCF_965194825.1 of Balaenoptera physalus. NCBI lineage: Eukaryota > Metazoa > Chordata > Mammalia > Artiodactyla > Balaenopteridae > Balaenoptera > Balaenoptera physalus. The sequence goes on from NC_138894.1 coordinate 19,072,350, forward strand.
CACTGCTTGATCATGGCATCACTCAAACAAGCAGACAGAATTGTGATATTCTTTCTAAAAATTCTGTTTACTACTCTGTAAACTCTCGTTATTTGGAAAACAATATATACAAGGAAATTTGCAGAGGGGATACAGCATAAAATTTCAATGTTTATTATTTTTTCTAAATACTATATTATCATACATTTTATATAAGAACATTTAAATTAAAAGAACTGCTTAATGGATGGGGGTGTGTGATTATTCAAAACGTCAGGTTAACTGAGCATTTAATTCAAAATCATTTTTTTTTTTTGTTAGCAATCTATATAATATGTTGAGTCTACTTTCTTGTTTTAGAAAAAAAGTAATTCAAAATACATAAGGTCTGGGTTCTGTTTTAGAATGTACCTTTCTCAGTAGATATATGAATTTGAAGAACTAACTGATTTTCTCATATTAAAAGATTCTAATAATGTTACCTGTCTTGACTTCTCAAGGTAACAATTTGCATCAAATAAAAGGACCTACACAAATGGGCTCCACACACTGAAAAAGGGGAAGCATGGGGAATGCATCCTTCTAACCGATGGAGACAAGAAAAGATAGAGAAGGCTGTGATACTGAACTTTATGTGGCTTTACTCCAGTCAGTTCTACGAAGTTATTTTCTTAAATAAAATCCCAAAATATTTGGAATATTTTCTTATGCTTTATCCTTCTTTCTAAAATTAAATGCTATTTAAGGGTTTCTTCTACTTGGTATTAATTTGCTGTAGGTGTCATTGCATTTTAAAATTACCTGCATTCAAACATGTAATTGATTAAGAACTATAATATTACTTCCTAGATTCTCTGTAATAATTATTCCTAAACAAATATTTGATCAAGCCTTAATATGTTACAAGGTTATATTTAAAGCAACCATTGCTTTTATCTCCTTAATAGTTCATAGTGTGATTACAAAAATAAGGTGTTCTCCTCTGAAATTCTTAATTATATGCATGGTGTTATGTACTAAAGAGATATGTTAGGGGTACTAAAAGTAATTTGAAGGGCAATAATGATAATATTAGAAAAGGCATTATACTCAGAAGAGGTGGGATTGAAAGGTCCTTGAGAGATGGGTAAAATCTGAATGGAAACTGGAGAGATTTAAGGACTTTGTAGTGAGTAGAACTGTGTGAGCCACATCAGAGTGGGTTTCCTCCATGTTTTTCTCTATCACTGGATGTGTAGGCCTCCCACATGGTATCAGTTTTTAGAGTCCCTGAAACCTCTCCTTTGTCTCTTACAATTAAAAAAATCCCAATTGATTCTGCTACCTGCATTTCTTCACAATCCTATATTCCAATTCTCTATGTGAGATAGAACTAAAATATGTATTAATCCAATTTTATTATATATTTTATAAAGATAGGAAAAATATTGATCTAGTAGTGTTTAAGAGTTGGAAACTATCCTCTTAGTGTAACAAGCTTCCACACACATCTTCAAATATATCCAAATGTGTATTAATCACAATTTAAAAATTATCATGTATTTTCAGGCTTCCATGCCTTGTCTCAGGCTAGTCCCTCTGCCCAGAATGATCTTTCCTGTTACTTTTACAGCAATTATACTCATTATTTAAGGATCATTTCAAGTGAACTCATCTGTGAAGATGTCTATGGCTTCTCATTAACACTTCTTATTTTTCACTCAAAAGTACATTGTGTATAGTTAGTTCTATATAGCATTAATTGAACATTTTCCCCAACCAGGCAAGTGGAGTCCTGAAATGATGAGTCCAGATCAAAATACTTTGTCAGTGCAGCCCCTTTACTTTAGGAGGGAAGGAGTGGAGTAGAGGGACCACATCCAGGAAAATACCAAGTTAAACCTGGTGGGTCATCTGTAACTAATCCTCTTTGGTTATTAGGAAATATCAAATAATTTCATAAGTATTGGTGGCAGAGCATGTTTGCAGATACTTGAAGATTATAAGTCTCCCTTTTTCAATCTCATTATGGGTGGTAAGCACAATGAAAGCAAATCTTAGACCAAACTCTAGAAAACAGGTAAGTGGACATACCAAAAAGTAAGTTTCCTTTTAGTATCACAGAGAATACATTATTAGACATTTTCAAAATAGCACACAGTTTGAAGAGCTCATTCCAAGGAAAACACAGCAATATTCTGATGACGAGTAGCAAGCTTTGTATGTGGACCAAGGGAAGAGTATCCTCCAAGACTGAAGAATCTGCTTGACTGCCCAATGGCGAGAAGTGCCTGCAAGATTTTCTGCCTAGTTCATGAAAAGTGGAGGAGTCCTTACTATGTTTCTAACCAAACATTCTTCTTGAGCTTTACTCATTTCATACAAAAAAAAATGTAGTTTTTAAATTTTTATGTTAATTAACAAAACTTTTGCTATAAAGATATATGAAGAATTTTGAAGGTTGAATATGTTTTCTGGAATACCTGCTTTGAACATTTTGAGAGCAAACTACCACTAAGACAAAATATTTGGAGATGGAGATACACATCAGAGTGCACTATTACACAAATGAATTTTTAAAGCAAGTATGTTGTCACAGAAAATATAGCACTATTCAAAATATGTCCTATTGAAGGAGAGAACCCTAGCAAGTAATAAGAGATGTAAAGTGAGGAAATGCTAGAAAAGAAAGGGAAAGAAAATACTAGAAAAATCTGAAAAAAAAAAAAAAAAGAAAAGAGTCCCAAACAGAAGGTGAGTGTAGGGTAACTTCTTGGCAAAAATACATTAGGTAAAGAAAGTTTTGCTGATACACAACACTATGCATGTGAAGTAGCCCAGAGGAAGGTGGTTTTATTGATTCCTACCTAATATGGATAATTGTTCATACATATTTTTTTTCTCTGTTTTGACTGTAAACTTCTTGAAAGCCTGGGCTGCTTTGTTAATACTGCATTTTCCTTTCCCAGTACCCATTATAATGCTTTACATATGGTAGGCATTTAACAAATGACTATTTACACAAATGAATCTACACTATTTTCTTCACACATTGAACGAGAACCAGTCACAGATTCCCTCCTGACTTCCTACAGTTACATGATATAATGCTTGTGTAAGCACTCAGATAATTATTATGGATATAACCATTTAATTTAATATTGCTATGAAGAAATAATAATATTGCTCCTAGAAATATACCTCTAATATGCAGACATTTGAAACTGCACTTGCTCCTTGCTCTTTGTAGCAAATACAAATGTGTTTAATAAAATTCCATTTTAGAATGCATGCTGCTTCTCTTCAAACCTTTAGCTATCTTCCAAATACTGATAATTCTTCCAGAGATTAAGCCAAGAGGAGATATGACAGAATAATAACTAAGTAACATTTTAAGATCTTAGTCATACACTGTATTTAATAACAAGGGCAACAGATTGGAATTAAGTGAAAAAATATAGTAAATCTTGCCTCATTGATGAAGAACATCAAAATATACAAGGCTTTACAATGCTCTAAGTTTTATTGTATTATTAGTGAGTGTCATATAGACATAATCCTAGTAATGGTTAATAATTTAAAGTAAAATGCATCTTGATACTATTATGTACCTGAATTTGCTAAGAGGCAAAAAAAATTGCTGAATTAAAAGGCATGATTTCTGTAACTTAACTCCACTTAGTGAATTAATTTAACATCACTTCCTTTACATTCTAAACACACTTTAATTGAATACCTCAACAATTACTCAAAATTTTCCATTTTATAGATGAGGAAAGGTTAAATTATTTTTTCCCATGTCAAGTTTGTCACAATAAGAACTCAAAATCCAAGTCTTTGGGATTACAAATCCTGTGTTTTCTTAAACTACATTATCTCATAGATGATGTTATATTCCAAGTTCATTGTTATTCCACTATACAACTTTTCTTGGGAATTTAGCTGGAGTTTCTGAGAGCATAAACAGTGGCAGAAATATACAGGGAGCTTACAAGCAAGTGGCAGAAATATTGGGAAGATACAAGATAGATAACTAAAACTACAGATTAGGATATGCCAACCACCAGGTACAGATGTTGAGTGCTAGCCGGGTTTGCTCCAATAAAAATTTTTTATCATTAACTCCCCCCACCCACTTACCCCACACAAACACACTCATATACATATAAACACACCTTTAGTACAAGCAATAAAAGATCTAGGATGGACAGAGTGGTATGGACCTATCTATTAGGGTAGGACACATATTAAGGAAAAAGGATAGACATCAAGAAAAGAATGCTGGATTTCAGAGTATTGGACCTGACCCAAGCCAGTTTCATCAAAAATTCAGAGGACATTTTGGTAGTCTTTTGGAGTCACTGAATATTTAAAGATACCAATAGCATAAGGCACCTTCTCCTATTTAGCCTACTCTCATTTTTCCAACAGCACTTTTTCTACTTTACATTTGATCACAGTATAGATAAGTATATACCTTGGATTTGCATTAAAATGTAAAGATGGACTCTTCCTGAAATAATTCAAACTGCAGGATATCTGCACAAGTGTAAATAAGACTGCATTATAGTGCTATTTTTTTCAACCATATGAATGCTAGAGCACCAGATTTCCCCCATTTAATTTCTCTATTAAGTTCATGTAAGCATAAACTTAATGTTTACTTTGTGTGTGTGTGTATGTGTGTGTGTGTGTGTGTGTGTGTGAAAGAAAGAGAGAGAGAGATGGAAAGAGAGATGGGGGCAGAGAACAAGTTTGAACAAGAGCTAGGACACAGCTTTATTTAGAATAAATTAAAAATTAAGGAGGTGTTTTTTTTCCTAGAAATACAATAGAAAATGCAACTAGAGATCAACATTCTCCTTTATTGCCAACTCAATGTCTGATTTAACCTTATGTCTGGTAAGTCTTTAAGTACATATTCAGAAATATATTCCAATGTTCCTCTCTCCTTGTCTTCCATGAGCTTTGGCTTTTATGTTTTTCAATCAGGGACATGGCACAACTCATGTGTGACTTGCTTGGCTGGCAAAGTACTGATGTAACCAATTAGTTGGCTCCCTTTAGAACCACCAATATTATGCGTAGAATACAGTGTTGCTAAGTCAGTCTCTCTCATCCACTCTCTTTTACTTTTTAACTAATTGAGCCAGAAGGAATGGATTATACATATTTGTTGTTTTGCATATAGATTGAAAATTATTCCTTTCCCCTACCTGGCTTGCAAATAACGTTTCCTCCACTTTTGTCTGAATAACAATCTCCATCTTTACATGAGGCTTGTCCAAATTATGGAAAAATTATAACATTTGCTGACAGCCGCTTAGAAATGATCAATCAAATTTCCCCAAGAGAAAATTATATTTTTAAAGAAGTTTTATAACTTTGATGACTTCAAAGGTCAAGTTATTACTTTTCTTCAATTTAAGGACATGTTCTAGAGTCAATCAATTTTAATTCAACATAAGACCTTGCTCCTTAATTTCACCTCCTACATTAACTTATGTAATTAAACCTGCATTGCCAAGCAAAATGCTGATTACCTTTTTCTGATGGGCAAAGTACTCTATCTGGTTTTTCTTTTCTTTTTCAATTTTCTTTCGTTTAAAAGAGGAGATTTATCTTTTCTTGTATTGTGCATAAAACAAAAGCAATTATCTAGTATGCTTTTTTGTTTGTTTAATAATGAATCTCAAGGCCTCTCCACCTCCATCTGTCAGGCACAGAATTGGTTGGGCTATGGTGTGCAGTACCCTCCTGGGATAGTGTCTGGTTAGTGCTTGGTTTCAAAGACTCCATGAAAGTCATACAAAAGTCTGTCTGAGATGGAGCTCAATAACCTAAAAAAGTCTTCTTGACTTTCTCTCATTCTATATGCCTTTAACGCCATGAGCATTTTACTGAATTAGACTGACTTGATACTTTCTTCATAATACTTTTCATGATGTTCTCTGGAATTCCCAATGACTTTGTTTTTACTTTTGTCTTAGACCTCCAGTAATTTGTTCAGATAGATACCCACCCTTCTTTTTTACCAATGCTCAAAGCCCAGAGCAATTTTGCTTCTCAAATAATAGCAATCCTAGGCTTCACTGTACCTACTCTGCATGCACAATTATATTTCTAGAACTTCCTTAATGCTAATGGAAAAATGCTAATACTCACTTTTAGAGAACAACTTTATCTAGCAAAAACTAAGTTAAAAATGTAAAGTCAGATTGTCCATTCCTAAAGCAACATTTGATAATGTTTGTGAAAATGCTGTGAAAAATATTAGGTACATATAAAAATAAGGGTATACAACTATGTATAAATACGTGACATTATGTATAAGGACATAAAAAGTGTAAATACATAAACATATAACATATATAAAAACATATATATATATATATATAAAATGCATGTTTTTGTGTGTGTAAATTAATAAGGGCAATGTGGTACAGAAGTACATATGTAAATACTGTTGGCCCTTGAACAATGTGAGTGTTGGTGTAAGAATACTCTGTGCGCTCATATCGGCTTACAATTTGTAGTTGGCCCTCCATATATTTTGTTCCTTCATATCCACAGTTCCGCATGTGTGAATTCAACCAACTGTAGGTGGTATAGTACTGTGATATTTACTACAAAAAAAATCCACCTATAACTGGATCCACACAGTTCAAATCTGTTGTTCAAGGGTCAACTGTAATTTACACTGGACATATATTTTTTCATACCAAAACAGAAAATAAAATAGAGTGGGAAATTTACTGTATTAGCAATTTTGTGTTTTGACACACACATACAAATTTGGGAACATACATATTTTAAAATATCATAGTCTCAGTGAAGCCTAGCCAATCCACCTCACTTAAAATTACAAACATTCCCTTCCTCTTTTTAAGCCTGGTTAAACTTTCCTATTTTATTTTCACCATAGTACTCAATACCATCTAAAACACTACAGATTGTTCTTGTTAACTTTTATTTAGATATCTTCTCACAGAAGAACAAATGATCTACAAGAGTAGAAATTTTCACTTTTTGTTCATAGTTGTGTCTGGAACACCTAGAAGAGTATATGGTAGTTGCTTAACAAATATAAGGTGAATATATCTTTTTATATTGACAATGATGATGCTTTTAATAAAGCACCATTTATGGAGTGCTTAGTATGTGCCTAGTATGGAAAATGTTATTCAATTTTCACAAAAAATACCTAAGGTGATATTATCCACATTTTTAATATATGAGAATGTTGAGAGTTAGTGTTTTTAAGTTATTTGCCTAAGGTTACATTGTGGAAGAATACCAACTTAAACCCATATATGCTCAATGTGAAAATTCATGTTTTTAACCACTAAACAATTCCAGCTTCAAGTAATAGAGATTACATAAGGGCATTCATAGAGTTGCTTATACCATTAAATCTACTGATACATGTTTACATTCAGAGGATTTCTGCTGGAATTAGATAGATTATTGAGTTACTTAAGTGAGAAAATAGTTGATTTTAACAAAGAATGAGATAAATGAGAATATATAAGTACAATTTTAATCAATTCATTTGTCAGAACGCATTAATAATCAAAGTTGACAATGTGAGCTAGGAGTTCATTCCTCAGATCAAGATGATGTCAGTCCAGATTTTTTTTCCTCCTTAAATGTGTAAGACTATAAATCTGCAGCAAAGTGTAATTAACCATACAACACAAAAGCAAAAACAAAAAATCCAAAGTCATATGTGTTTGGTAACTTTCTTTTCATTAAATTTTATTTTCTGCTAATAGTACACTCATTTTTTAATTATGTGTTGTATTTTTGTTTTTCTTCCCTTCAGAGAGTCCATAACCATGAGAAATTTCTTTCATATTTTTATATTTTATAGTACCTGAGTTTAAACAAAGGAAAGAAATCATGTGAAATTCTCTCTTCCATCCACTTTATTTTGATGAATTCACAAACTGCAGTGGGATTTTCTCTCTTTTTCTAAGGTAATTAGAGCAATCAATTCATGTTTCTTCTTTAAAGGTACTTGTTTTGAGACTCTCTTCTTAAACTTCATATTTTGCCTTCTATTATTTTTGGGAAGCTGAAGGTTGTCCAAATTACACATCTAAATAAAGATTTAAACCAAAATAATAAAGAAAGAATCTCACAATCACAAAGACATTACAAAGGCTCTCCATATAGCTATTATTTTTAGTGTTTGATACTAGTTTCTTTTTTCTCTTAGTTATAAATGATATAGTTTTTGAAATATTTTCTCATTAACTTAACTAGATTTTAGGCTAAATTAATTATCAAATAGCACTAAATTTCCAATTATTTATGATTAGGAACCATAAAAATTTCCAATTAAAACTTCATCATTATTTCTATCTATAGAAAAGTAGAGCATTAAATACAATGGTAGGTCTTTTTGGATGGTAATACATAATTGAATCAAATTGTGAAATCACAGTTGAGTACCTCAGCAACAATATTTAAATGAATTAACCTCCATTAGTGATGTTTTCAACTCACTAATAAATTGATATTATATATCTTTATTTTGAGATTTGAGTTAAAAGAATCTAGTACAGAAGCCAAAAATTATAGTGGTTAATGTCATCATCATCACCATCATCATTATCATCACTAAATAGTAATGCTTTCATTCCACAAACTAATGTAGGATTATAAGAAATATGTCTGGATTCATATGTTATGCCAAATTAATTTAGCTCTATATTTTATCTCCAATGTGATATATCCCTCCTGTTAATTTGTTTTAAAGAATGTTTCAGCTGTACTGCTTTCATTATAAGTAGATATCCTTGAACATGTTTTCTTTACAATCCAAGACTAAGCAAGTATCTCAAACCCAAAAGTGTTACTGAAGATGAAGCATTATAAATGTGTAATTTAAGTCATATTTCCTTTTAAAGTTTCCAAAATAGTACTGCTTAGCCAGACAAAGAGGTAAGTGACAAAGTAGTAGCAGTCTGTTAAATATTGTTTATTCACTGGTGTGATTTAAAGTTCACCATGGTATGTGAGGGTTTCCATGAGCAGGGAGGATTTCCTTGAAGCCCATGATTAATGGTGGTCTATCCGAATGACAGATGACTATGATCAAGATTGATGAAGGCAATGAGTCCTTTTAGCTTTCAGGTACTGGTCCCTTGGAGATAGGAGGAGAGAGCCTCAGCTTGTCTCATTAGCAACTAGAGGCCAACAGAGGAACCAGCATGAGCAAAAGCCTTGGGTGAGGAGCTGTGAGGTTGTGTGTCTGGGGTGAATATTTTGCTATCAATAGACTGCAAGTATATTGGTTATAAGTGGGAAATGAGACTATAGGAACTTATAGCATCTGGCTTTTAAAGTGCCTCGAATAATTGAAATGATCAGTGAATGGTAATGTCTATTATTGCTTGTCCCTGGGGTATTGACTAGAGGGAAGGAGTTAGGGGATTGTGAGCACTAAGGGGTGTGAGGCTGAGTCAAGTTGGGAAGAGATTGGAAAATTGGTCAGAGTGGTTATAGGAAGCCATTGACTGTGTTTAAGATTAGACATGAAAATGCAAATATTAATTTAGGAAGTCTGTCAGGGATATTCAGTTAATTAAGTCACCTACTCATTTATTTACTCAACACATCTAATAGAGTTCTGTTGTTTTAGGCATGAGACAGATAGAGGGAAAACTTTAACATTCAACTTTATCCTCAGGGTTGGTAAGAATCTCAGTTATTCCCAATTCTGGCTGATCAATGAAATGCCTCAGCCTCCTGACACCCTGTGTTTGTGTCTGTGGAGTGGGACCCAGGAGTATGTCTAAAATGTTCCAAAGGTGGAAACAGAGGAATGCCAGGAACAACTCATCACAGTCACTGATCTCTGTGGATTGTGTACCCAGATGCAAAGTCCTCAATGGCTCTGGTCTTCAAATCCTTGACCTTCCCTCCCCTGGGCACACAGAGACCCAAGCCTGGCACAGGTCTAGGGGTTGATTTCACTGTAATTTCAGCAATGGCACTCACCAACAACATTCAATCAGGTCAGTATTTCTTCTGTTTCCACTCCTACATAGGACCCTAGTTTTAAGTGCTTCCAAACTCCAAATTGTATAGCACTGGGTAATTTTTCTGACAGGAATGGTCATTTAGTGAATTCATTCATATATTCATTTGTTTACTTAACACATCTAGTGGATTTCTGCTCTAAGTGTGGTGCCTCAAAGGTCACATTTGTAAAACAGAGATGATCCTATTGATGATGAACCTCGAGTTGTTGTGAGAGTGAAGATTTCCCAACACAATGCTTAGTATAGAATACATTTTCTAAACTGTAAGCTAATAGTAATAATGACAACAATAATAATGACAATGGGTTTTCTGTTGTGATTAAATGAAAAACATTAAATACCTTAGTTTTAGCAGTTGGGTTCTTGCCTTGATTCTCAAATGATTGACTCTCTCTTTTATTACTTTTCATGGTTTCTCTGAAACTGTGAAATTGTTTTCTTAAGAACTCTCCAGATGTAGAATATTTTTCCTAATTGAAATTGTAGAAAGAGTGAATTTGCAGTTCTTGTCTCCTGAGGGGCAATTTAGAGATTTTGGTGGTTTAAGTACAGATGATATTTGTTTGTTTTTGTTTTGGTTTTTTTAAAAATAAATTTATTTATTTATTTATTTATTTTCGGCTGTGTTGGGTCTTCGTTTCTGTGCGAGGGCTTTCTCTAGTTGCGGCGAGCGGGGGCCACTCTTCATCGCAGTGCGCGGGCCTCTCACTGTCGCGGCCTCTCTTGTTGCGGAGCACAGGCTCCAGACGCGCAGGCTCAGTAGTTGTGGCTCACAGGCCTAGTTGCTCCGCAGCATGTGGGATCTTCCCAGACCAGGGCTCGAACTCATGTCCTCTGCATTGGCAGGCAGATTCTCAACCACTGTGCCACCAGGGAAGCCCCGATATTTGGTATTTAACATGCTGCATTACAATGGTGTGCAGTACACTGCCTGTCTACCAGCCAATGTTTCCTGAGCTCTCATTATCATACTACTTCCAACATGATTATCTTCCATTGAGCACTTATCATACACTACCGAATATACACAATAAATTGCAGCAGACAATGGCTTATCTATCATTCCTCCTATTTTATAGCTGAAGAGAAGGAAACTAGTGATATAAAGTGTGTGCAAGGTAACAAAGTCAATGAGAGAAATGAGATTCCAATGTAGCTTTGGTCAAATCGTAAGACCATGTTCTTTCCGTGTCTCTGAACACAAAACTGTCTTAATATCTTGTACTGCACTTATTTTCCAACTACTTAAATTGATTTATAATGTGGAGGTTTGGGGTTAATGTGCTGAATACAAAGAATACCAGTTACCTTTGTACACAATAGCTCAGTTTGGATATCTACTTTACACTTTGTATAGCAACTTCACATATAGTTTTTTAAGTTAAAGGTATAAACGTTACTGAGTGTCTTTCCTTCACTACCAGAAAGGGAGTAAATACAACAAAGAATAACTTGATCTTCCTATAAATACTGATTTCCATATCCTTCAATTACTGTACAGTATAAGTAATTGAGGACAGTTTAAATGGTTACATAATCCATAGCCTTTTTTTTGGATTTTAGCAAGAAGTTAAATCCTAAATTGAAGGGAAAACACCTTTAATGGTGAACTCCTGAGGGGTGAAAAGGGTTCTTAATAGAGGAATCAAGTGTGATTCCAACAACACAACAAGTTTAGGAACTCCTTAACTCATATTATCTTCTATAGTTATGTTCTTTAAAACATATCATTTCTATTCCAGAGTTAAACTAAGCAGACAACTATAAACACAATATGGGAGCTGAGAAAAAGGAGAGACATTCCTTTCATCAGAGAGACCTTAAATGAAATATGAAGTGGACATTTTTTATGGGGACTAGAGGAAGCACTAAAACAAGTTGCCAGGTGGGAATAATCTAAAATAACTATGCTTCCTAGTTTGATTTTTGTTTCACCAGCTGGTCTCATCATTGGACATTCCAGTGCAAAGTGTTCAAGACTGCTGCTTATTCAGACAAGTCCTTCCTAATTCCCTTGTGAAATAAAATAAAATTGAATGACCTCATGTAATCTTGATTTGCTAGGGGCACATATTTCATACTCTTGTGCATTCATTTGTGATAAAATGCAGTATGTGCTAAGTAAGATTAAATGACCCAAAGAGTGGTAACATAATGACATTATATACTAAGTGAATCTACATCAATCATTTTAAATAATGCAAAGCAAAACATTCTAGAGGGGGAAAACTGTAAAATGAGGCTGCCCTGAAATTCTCCTGTAATTCTAAGGATAAAGTTTGGAAGGATGATGAACAACATGGATTTAAACTGCAGAGCTGTTCAGTAGTCACTTGCTGAGATAATGCTAGGCTACAGGTAGCATAGAACTATGTATAGTTATGGTTTTCCCTAGTTATTAACTGGTGGCACTAACAAAAGAATGTGGCAAATAGGAAGATGCTTGGCAGAGACAATCTCCAGAGGGCTATTTGATTATTCCTCAACCTTCATTGAACACATGGACACCCACTGTGATATCTACCTGTTTCCCTCTTCCAAATTCGTTAAGCCATTTTTAGATACATTTGTTCTTTGGATTTCCCATACAATCCCATTTCAAAATGTCTCAGACTTCCCAAATCTTCACTTTTACACTTTTTCTTCCTCTCTCCATAAAAATTGAGAAATGAATTATATACATTTATAATTATAAAATATAGGCAGATATTTTGATGTTATACACGTATTTAATGACACATTGTAGTTATGAATATTTCCTAAACAGAACATGAAAAATTATATATGAAAAACTCATGCTTTGTTTTCTTCTGCTACCTCCTTTTACAGCAGCAGAAATTCCAGTTATGGAGTTTGTTTTAATTTTTCCTTTTTTTTGTTTGTTTTAAATAGTGGGTTGGGTTTGAAATAGAGGTAGAAGCAGAGAACACTCAAGGCTCATTGAACAATTTAAGATCTTTAGGGCTCCTGGATAAAAACTGATTCATCTAGCTCTACTCTACATACTTCATAATGTTTTCAGTGTTCTTTCTGAAAATGATCTTACATATGTAAAATTTTGAATTATCAACTTTACTCTGCTCTCCCGAGCTCCTGATATTACTTCCATTTTTCTGCTATGTTCTAAGTCAATTTAGTCAACTGGTTTTTGCCCCTGATCTAGTCGTTGAAATGTAGGTTTTTCCTCACCACCCACACCAAGCCCTGATTATTAATTCTTTCTCAGCAGCTTATCAGAACTGTCCAAGTTGTATAATAAAGGTGAATGTCTACATGTTATGCTTATATTATATACACATACACACACTTTTTTAAGGGTGAAGGAGAAATGCATTACAACAAACTGTATTGATTATTTCTAAGTAACTAACTGTTAGCCAGCATGGCAATAAGTGATTTTGGGGTCTACATAGAAGAAGTAGGTTCAGAGTTCTCCAGTAACAAGGGAACAAGCAGGAGCTAGACATTTCCCAGGAATGCAAGTTTAATTCTTTATCATATTCAGTCTCAGCCATGTTATGTTTTCCCCTGCCTGCCATGCCCACCCCAAGTCCTTTAAATATAAGACTGTTCCTGAAAGAAGTTGATTGGTCTTCTAAGATGACAGAAAGTGGGTTTGTTCACTACTTTTTGCTGTTTTCATGTGATTTTACTGATGGGGATGCACCAGGTTCTCCACTGAATATTATGGCTTCTCTCAGCTCATGTGGCAAAGGGCAGGATGAAGATACAGAGTTTTTGTTATTTATTAAAAAGAAAAACATGATGAAACTATATCATAACATCATTCTAATATATATGATATATACGTATATATCATATATAATGATATGACTATATCATTACAGTCATTCTAATATGTGTAAACAATTAGTTTCAGGAGAATTAGTACACAGGTAAAAAAAAAAATGCATTGGTGTTGTTGTTTTTGCTTGTTTCGTTACTTTTGGGTCCATTCAGACTAATATTCCACTTCGCATTTATTTCAACTAAGTTCAACATGGCCCTATTCCAGGAGCACATGAAAGTAGTACCAAAGGTCAGTGAAGAGAAAACAGAAGATTCTGTCCCTGATGTGAGAAAAGGAGTCTTGGGTATAAAGTGAAACTCCATGGGAGATACAATGGACACAATTGTGGAGATGCCAAGAGTTATGGTTCAGAGTATGCCACAAAACTGAGGAATTTGGGAACAGACACAGGATGTGAGCCAATAGCAACATGAGAAACCATAGACGGAGATCTAAACCATAGACGGAGATGGGTATGCTGGGCCAAACAGCACCTTTCATTCCTGGGTCTGATGTGGCTCTAATAAGCAGTTACAGGCATTTTTCCTGCATCCATGTGTCTTAAAACCATAGTCTAATTTCACACTTGTCAAATCAATTCATCCTTTAACAACCACCTTGAATTGACCTTATTTCCTGGAAACATTGGTAATTATTGCATTTAGTAAGTGTGCTACTGTGAATGCTTTCAGATAGGCATCAAATAATCAGCTACTTGATTGTATGCTTTTGCAGCTATGTGTGATCTCTTTTTACTATCATCATCCCCTCAAGGTCAGAGACAAGTTCCCAGCTTAGAACATCTTAATAAATAGAAGAAGAATTTTACTTGCCTTGACTTGACCAATTTAACATCTGTAAACAGTTTTCATGGATGCCCATTTTAGAGGACAACTAACTATATTTTGTGGAATTGAAGATTTTCATTTAATTGATCATCAGGAACATATACTTAATTATCAACATAAACTCTGGAAAACTTTTTTTAAAACTTTGAATGAGTAGGATTTAGAAAGTAATTTTTAAATATATTTTTCAACACCCATTCTCAATTTCAGAAATTTACTGACATTGCCCTATCTTCAGGGAAAATACCAGGGCAGCTAGTCAATGACTGCTAGCTTTCAGGGGCCATGAGTAATTCCATAGCAATTGTCTGAATGTTTGAAATAGCAGAGGATGGACAACAGATTTATTGCTGGGAAATATAATCTCTGTAATGGCCTTTGTCACATTTTGCAGCATATAAAACATTCCTGAGAGACAAATATGACTCACTCAGTTTGCAGCTAGCTCTTTAGGGTCCATCCATCTTCACAGATGTGTCAGTAAAGACACTAAAGTCATGGTGGAGTGTGTTCTTCAGGGAAGTTTCATTTACTCTTTAATGCAACAACCATTTATAAAATACAGCTGGAGAAGACAGTCATTTAAAAGAAACTCATCAGTGGCAATACCATCCTATTCTGAAAGTCGGTACATATGAACCAAGCCAAAGCTGATTGAATGTTTCAAAGATGTCCTTTCCTGATTATCCCCTTCAAGCACAGGACAGAAATCACAAAAGCTAATGTTATCTTTGCTGCCCATAATGCAATGAATGATGTGCTCATACTAGAGGGCTTTCCTCTGTGAGGTTATCCCACTTGGACCTTCAGTAAGCTAAGCTGACAATGCAGCTCTTGATACCCATATTTTCTATGTGTTGCACCATAATTATCTTCCTGGGAAACAGACATAATAAGAACATCTTGGTTAGAGGAATATAAATGTTTTCTCTTGTGTGTGTATTTGTGTGTGTGTGTGTGTGTGTGTGTGTGTGTGTGTTCAATGCAAGGTCACTGTTTAGAGACAGAAAAACATTCTCCTCTATTAAAAGAAAATAATGATTAGAGCATGGATGCCTATTTCTATTAAACAACCAGAGGCGATTCTTTAACAAGAAATGACACATGTGGAGGGCTTTTCTCTGTCCTCTGTAATTAAATTTCATAAAAGCTCAAATAGGTGAAGTCACAGAAGAATGGGTATTTTGTCTTTTTCTCTGTGTGAAGGGCTTCCTTCAATGGGAAAACTGAGCTTACTAGGAAAGCGTACTACAGTAATACTCTTTCAGCTATCACCTGCTTATCTTGCACATTATGAGTCTCAAGTTTTTATACTACCTCCACTGGTATGCACTTCCGCCTACCATTTTTTTTTTTTTTTTTTACCTTGTTCTCTTAAACCTTTCTTGTTTAATATCATTGACCTACTATTGTAATAGTAAAATAAATGATAAAATAATTCTAGGCCAAGTGTCAGTATCTAGTCGTGACTTAGAACACTATAGATGACCTTCTGTAGTTTTGGCAAGTTCATCAAGACCTGCATACTATCACCCAAAAAGTGATTTAGTAAAAGTTTTTAGAAAATGATACAGATTTAAGAAAAGATACTATTTTGGCATTCTGTATATTTCCCTTATATGAAAGTCAAGAACAACAAAAGTTTGGGATTAGCAGATGCAAACTATTACATATAGAATGGATAAACAATAAGGTCCTAATGTATAGCACAGGGAACTATATTCAATATCCTGTGATAAACCATAATGGAAAAGAACATGAACAGAATGTATATATAAGTATAACTGAATAACTTTGCTGTACAGCAGAAATTAGCACAACATTGTAAATCAACTATACTTCAATAAAATAAATTTTATAAAAAGAATAGCAAAAAAAAGAATGGTTCACTATGTGTGAGGGATATTGACTAGAAGGTACACAACAAAAGTTTCTGGGGTATTGAAATTTTTCTGCAACTGAGGTTGAATTATGGCCACATAGGTGTATGTATTGTGAACATTTATTGATTATACATTTGTAATCCTTATTATGCTCTATGTAAATTTTTTAAAAAGGTGAAATTAAAAAGCAGGGGTTATAGATCCATCCACAGTTTTCTTTGGTCAGGGAGTATTAGTGTTTGTTCTTGCCTGAGTGCATGAATAGGCCCTATTCATGTTTGGAATTAATCTGAGTGCCTTACTGAGGGCTCAAATGTGAGACTTCTGTCTGGGACAGCTTCCCTCATTCACTGATGATGAACACATTGGAACTCTTAAATCTCAAAAGGACTCTAATGTAAATGAATCCTTTGGCTCATATCTCAAAAGTTAAAATCCCCCATCTGAGTTTTGGATGCTCTTGAATCCTTTGGGTGGCCAGTGGATAATGATATCTACTCCCTTTGAGCCAGTCTGCTATGGTCGTAAAAGAATGCCATTAAAATGCACATGTAACCCAATAAAAGACACGCTGCATGCCACTTATGAAGTAGACCATTGTGTGTGCCAGCATAGTATGTTAAAAGGCTTTTGTTTCTTGTTTCTTTGTTTTAAAAAGTTCTTTCTACCTGGATTCTTTTCTGAAAACTCAGTTCTTAAACTACATAGCCCCGCATGTGTACAAATGCACATACACATCAAACACAAATACTTTCTTTTCTAGGTTTCTGGTTTCCTGGCATATTATTGCAAATAGAACTCATCTGGAATTGAGTCAGAAAAATACATTTAAATAAAACCAATTTTAACTCCATTTTAAAGAATGGTTGGGTTTTATGTGCAAATCTATTGGCAGTTACTAGGAAAGAAGTAACTTTGTAGCTTCAGGAGCTGACTCTCTACCCCCAGTTATCCCTTAGCAAATTTGCAGGCAGACCACGTAGGCAAAATAGCATCCAAAAGAAGATCAGGAGAAGTCAGTGAGTCTTCATGCAATGGAAATATAATGAAGAATCTGACCTCCTACCTTAGTAATTCAGATTGTTTCCCTTTTTTTCCCTTTAAAAATTGTCATGGCTGAGCAGAATCTTTGGAGTTGCTTTCCAAACAAGAGTCTACCTTCTCCCTAGATTGCCAGCTTTTCTGAATAAAGCACCTTTCCTTTCTACTGACACTTGACTCTTGATTACTTGCTTTTGAGCAGCGAGCAGCCAAACCTGAGTTCAGTAACAATATGATAAATCATTAATTCCATTTCCAGTCTTTCTCTCTTCTTAATAGAATGGGAGGGGGGGCTAAAAATCCCAAGCTTCCAGTTATGGTTTGTTCTTTCTGGTGGCCAGCAAGAGCCAAACTTGAGTCATTTCATTAGAACAAAGATGTTCCTCTCATCCAGGAAACTACGAGGGTTTCAGGAGGTCTGTGCTAGGAACGGGAGTGGGCAGAGACCAATATTTATTTTCTAGTATGTCACAGGACCTAAAAGTGCTAAATTCTTAATTCATGGGATTGAAAGAAGTGGGGATTAACAATGATGAAAGATAGAAAACATGGGTAGTCAATAGGACATGTACATGAGCTATTCTACAGTTTTCTGATGCTAAGATTTAATTCTGGTGGGCAAAGGAGCATGTTGAATAAATAAGGAGTACAAAAAACTTTGCCTTGAAAAAACAGTCTGAAACCTTGAGAGGGTTAAGTAAAGAATAGGTCTTTATTATGCAGTAGATGAGTGTTTGGGATGAGATCCAGAAGAAGCTTAATGAAAATTTTCAAGATACTGAAAACTGACAAAGCTACTGATACTGAAAAAGAAAGCAATAGAAAAAATTACTACTACTAGTACTACTATCTACTATAAATCTACTTTAAGAAGACAAAGGGAAAACTCTTTAATTGAGAGCTTCAGATCTTAAGATGAAAGTCTAGATTAAACTTCAAAAAAAAAAAAAAGTAGGGATACATTCATATTTGACTGCTTTAAAAAAAATTAGTCAATTTCTCTTTAATTCTGGATCAGATAGGGTAAATGGGTTTGAAAACACAGATAGATAGATAGATAGATAGATAATACATAGATACACAGATAGATAACAGAAGAGACAATTTATTATTTTTTATTTATTTTTAAATGTTTATTTATTTATTTATTTATTTATTTATTTTGGCTGCACTGGGTCTTAGTTGCAGTATGTGGGATCTTTTAGTTTCAGCATACGGAATTCTTAGTTGTGGCATCGAGACTTCTCAGTTGTGGCACGCGTACTCTTAGTTGTGGCATGTGTGTGGGATTTAGCTCCCTGACCAGGGGTTGAACCCAGGCCCCCTGCATTGGGAGCACAGAGTCTTACCCACTGGACAAACAGGGAAGTTCCAGAAGAGACAATTTAAAAGTATGAATTTAAATGACATTCAAAATAATTACTTGATTCAAAAACATTAAAATGTTTAAAGCTAAAAATATATATTAAAAAGGGGAAACATACCTTTAAATCTCTGGGAACCATACTGTATAGCTGCATTAAACCTGGGATGATTTGACAGGGAGACCACTGATAAGTGTACAGAACTTGCAAGTATAATTTTGAGGACCCTGTTTAGATTACTGCATATTCTGCCTTGAGCTCATGTTCATCTGAGCAACTTGCAAAAAGAAAATAAGCACCAAATAATGGAAGATGAAATTTTCAAGGTTTTAAAGGTTCATGGGGGACATTTTTAGGAAGGAAAGAACCATATTTAGGATCTGGAGACCAAAGCTGATAATAATACAAATTTCTAAATTTATGAATTCACAGAAGAAAGAAGCATTTAAAATTCAATTCCCTTAGAGAGTCGTTAATAAATCCTAATGAATTCCCTGTGAATGGAGTACTGGCAAGTATTCCCCTTGCCTCTGCTTCCTTCCTTTCTGCCCACAACAGTAAGTCAGTCTCTGCTTTGGTCCTGGTCCACAGCAGCAATGTGGGTCTTGTAGATTGTATACTGATAATGAGGTGACCTAGTGTTTTCTGCTCCCATGTGCAAGATCTGGTAAGTTAAAGTCAAATGCATTGGACTTACTGCATTTTTCTATCTTGATCATGTGGGTCTGTCATTGGAAAAGACCATTATCAACCACATCCTTCAAGGAAGTAATCATTTCTCATGACAGCCATTACATATGATGACGAGATGTCCAAACTATCACAGAAAATAATCAATGATTAAGACATATTTATTATTTCTATGTTGCGGGTTATCTATAATTCAATGTAAGCAGTTAGGAGTGCTGAACTAGCTCATTTTCCTACACTGGAAGGAAGCCCAAGTGATGAATTAATCCAGATTGTCTAAATGTGGCTCTTTTTTCTGAAAAAAAAGGAACTAAAATTTTTGAACATAGGATCTTGGTGTTAAATTTGGAAACATTGCAAATTAGAGGGGACTGTATTTTGGGCTTACTTTATCACTGGGCATTTACTAATAAATGAAACTCTATAGTCGACTGTGTGGCTGTCAGGAGACACTTGTCATGAGTCTCTTGTATTCCAGCCTGTTTTCCGGTTATACCCCAAATTCAAGCCCAAAACTACTCTTTGTTCAGGCCATCATTGTGTTTGTGATAAGCAACCTTGAGGAATGAGGTAATGTCTCTCTGCAGAAAAGAACAAACTTACTAACAGGCTGCTATAAAGCAGTGGATTCCCCAGGCTCATTGTTCTCCTGTAATAGAACCCACTGTGTGTTCAGGCATCTATCTAGGTCAATGGTTCTCAGCTGGGGAAATTCTGTTCCCCAGGGACATTTGGAAATGTCTGGATACATTTACTGTGGTAATGTTTGGAATATATATACATTTTATATATATATATAAATATACACACACACATATATTTACATATGTATGTATATATATATACACACATGCACATACATACACATAGTGCATATATGTATACATACATATATGCATATGTGTGTACGTGTGTGTATATATATATATATATATATGCATCTATTATCTATCATCTATCTATATCTATCTATCTATAGAGAGAGAGAGCAAAAGTGTATTGTATAAATGAATACTAGTAATGCCTGCTGCTCTTAAAATATGAAATATTTAGTGATCTGAATTTAATATCTTGGAACAGCAAGCCACCGTGCATGTGCTTGCCTGGCCACCAGTGACCCAGCCATTAGGTACGTTCTTGAGGCAGAGACAGCACTTGCTTTACAGTAAACAAAACAGATAAACAAACAATAAAATCACTACACTCAAAAATTTTTATTGATTCCCTGGATAGTTACTTCCTTAAGTTAGCAATAATCTTAATTAATTTATTAGATTTTATTTATAAATAAGTGAGGAAAAGGTAATCCTTAAAGTTCTTGTGATGTTTAATATTTTACGTCAATTAGAATGGGACACAGAGTTCTTAGATATTTGGTCAAACATTATTCTAGGTGTTCTATGAAGGTTGTGATGGATAGGATTAATGTTTTTAATAGTAGACAAAGTAAAATGGATTGACCTTCATAATGTGGGTGGGCTTCATTCAGTCAGATGAAGGCTTGAATACAGCAAAAGGCTGACCCTCACCCAAGTAAGAGAATTTTCCTGACTGATGGTCTTTGTACTGGAATGTTGGCTTTTCCTGGTTCTACAGCAGGTTCTGACCTTCAGACTAGAACTGGGACACACACACACACACACACACACACACACACACACACAAAACACTTGGTTCTGTTTCTCTGGAGAACCTTGACTAATACAGTTCTTTATGCATTAAAAAAAGTTATTTTTTTAAGGTATTGATATTTCCCTTTTACTCTATTCTCTCCTTTCCTTTACATTTTCCTTGATATCAGTACAAATCTCACAATATTTTGCCTGTTTATATATAAAATATGAGACAAAATTGTGTCTTATTTACCAGTACATCTCCAAGGTTTTTGATATCTGGTGCACATGTGCATTAATGTTTTTTACATTATGCCAGTATGAATGAATGTGTAATTAAAAATAAATTACTGCCTGGATTATAAATCTTAATTTATTCTAAAAACAGTTTAAATATTGCCTGTAGCAAGAACGATTATCTTCAATGGCTAAAGAAATTACTCCATTTAATTCTAAGCTGAAAAATATGAAATGAATCATATCAGCCAACATTTTGAGAAACATATTTTTGCTGCCCACTCTTCCAACAAACATAGTGGTCCACAGTGCTTTTTTTTTTTCTTTCTTTTTTTACTGCTTTCTGAACAAAGTATATCATGAAAACTTAAAGAGTAAATTCAACCATTTCCAGGATTACCTTGATTCTTTACAAGATTATCGTTTCAATGCTCTTACTCATGGTGTCAATCTTTCCAAAATTTTACATTTAGCAGATGACTCAGATCTTTTTACTCTCTCAGTCAAAACCCATGAAGAATTTCCCATCATATTTAAGGGGAGAAAGATGATCTACTCACCCTGCTTCCATTTTTCTCAAGCTTAGGTTTACATTAAGATTGCCTGGACTGCTTTGATAGCATACCGATGCCCAGGACCTACCCAAGACCAGATAAATCAGACTCTCTGGGGAGAGGTCTGAGTATTCATTTTTTTATAGCTCCCCATAGTTGAAAAACATTCTCCTACATGACCTGGCTCTGGCATGCCTTTCCAAACGACCCCCCTAACATTTTCTTTCTTGCTTACATAACTCTAGTCCCATTAGCTTTTTGTGGTTCCTTAAATTAGCCAACCTTGCTTCCATCTCAGGAACTTTCACTTGGTATTTACTTGCTTTCCCAACATTGCTCATTTTCTCATTCTTCTCAAGAAAAATTCCCTTTGCATTCTGAGTCACACTCTTATCATGTATTGGCATACTTTGTTTTTCTTTATAGCACCTGTCGCTCTTACATGTATGTATACCTGTGCTTCCATCTCTTTCTCCAGAAAACAGGGTTTATAAGGGCAGGATCGTTTTCTGTCTTGTCCTTGATTTAACTTTAGTGCATAAAACTTTTAGTAAAATATAAACACTTTATCAATAATGCTAAATGGAAAAATGTATCAATTAGAAGCACCAAACAAAAGATAGGCAGTAATATCAGAAAATGTCTAATGACCTGATTTGTGCACTTTTCTGAGATAATAATCTACTTGGCAGCCAATACAGGGATCCCTAGAGTTCAGAAAATTTGGAACTGGGGCATTATACCAGGCACCAACTTTGTAAAGACATAGACTGCTTTCTGGTTTGGTCTGATAGCTACACCAGCTTCTTATAAAGATAGTCTGTGGTATAAATATATTTAATATATAATCCAGTATCTTAGCATTTCATTTCCTCCTCTATCAAGTTGAAAATGAGACTCACTTTCTTACCTCATGCTCACCTTTCATGGACAGCTGGGGTGGATGTTTTAGAAATACTTTTCTTTTGGAAGATGTGGATTATAAGGAAAAAAATGTATCCAGTTTTGGAGTAACATGAACTAGAGACAGGATCTGACTTTACCATTTGCTAGCATAATCCTTTGTTCAAATATGCATGAATACTGCGATTGACATATAGTAGGTTTGGCTTATTAGAAGCATTACTAATAAGGAGGGAAGGAAGTATATAATTTTTCACCTGTTTGTATACCTCCTACAGGTAACTGTGGATCCCACCCCTGACACAGTCATCTTTGAGAATCTGCCTGCTCTGTTTCTTCCCCAAATGCCTGTATTCATTCAATCCTGTCACATATGATTAGTGTCAGATGGCATTGTGCATACCTGCACACTGATTAGCATTTCTGTGTTGATTTGTTAGCTATTCCTATGGCTAAATACTAGTAAATTAGAAGCAATGACACTGTCTGCCGAGTTCCAATCATAATTTTTACTACAGCACCGCCTTCTTTCAAATAGCTTTACTTTTACAGAGAGAACAATAAATGTTTCTTCACTTTCTATTTCTCTTCAACTGAATCACAAGAATTTTTGGTTACATTTATGTAAGTAGAATGATCTTTGATGATGCTTCATAAAGGAGACACTGCATAATCTTGAGGTGTGTGCATTGTCTTCTATTACTTTGCATTAGGGATTTCAGCTCTGACATCTTCAGCCACTTTCCAGCAACATTAGACTACTTGCTTTAGGACACACTTTTCAGATATGTCACTCTTGACTGGACATAGTCACTGGCTATAGAACGCCAGTTTCAAAAATAACTCCTCTGATTCAGTTTTATATCAGTCTGAGCTAAATATGAACCACAGATAAGCCTTTTATATAAAGTGTTCCAAATTGAAGGGGCCTCAAAATCCCCTACTGTAACAGAAACTGACCCCTTTATAAAATAATTTTGCCCAACTACTTTCACAAAGCCCCTTGTTTGCCCTGTTAATTATTATTATTTGTCATGTCATGTCAGTGCAATGAAGGTGTTTTGTCCACAACCTCTGAACTATTAAGTGAAACAGGTTTCATTTCTTCAAAAATCTCATGCCAGCACTCCTCCTCTAAAAATTCTTCTTTTACCCTAGGTTTGATGGGAAATTTCCTCATCGAAAATTGACATGCTTTTAACAAGGGTCAACACTAGGCCACACTATGTCTGTTGAATCACACTTCTGTTTTTCCATGCATTTACCCTCTTTCAGGCAAAAAGTGCTGTGTCACATCATGTGCCCTCACTCCCTGAATGCCACCCCAACATTTAACTATCCTCTTCAATTCCGATTACTATTTTTGAATTTGGCTGATAATCTAATAAATAAATCTTAGTTGTTATATTCACCAGAGACCTCCCATTTTCATCCTTCTACTGTCTTTGTAACTTGTGCATATTTCATTAAAAAAATTAATAAGCCAAAATATAAATGGCAGTTCCAAGAGGCATATTAAAGAGTGAATATTGTCTAAGAGAGAACCTCATACAGCCCCTTCTACCACACATTAACTTCGTTACCCTTTCCTACTATCAATTTATTATATACATTATAATAATATTATATTATTATATATTAATATTAAAGATAATACTGAACTTACCTGTAACATTAATTGAAATGGACAAAATAAATTATATATAGAAAACCACGCTATTACCTCAAAAGTACTCTTCAAATGTATGGGACTGTCAAGTGTTCTAACTGCTGTTTCTACTCTACTTAGAGCCTTATGTCACCTCTCATATTATGCACTTTATTTTCTGACTGGGGTTAGGGCCTACTTCTCACACCAGATGGATGGGATAACTCCTGAAAAAGATTACCCTTCTCTCTGGATTGAAGCAGGGTCTAGCATTGTTCTGAATATAAAGGGTCAAGCCAAATCATATACTTCCTCTTAATTACGGAGAAAAGTATTTCTCACACCCACTTCCATCTCCGTATAGCAGCAAAAATTGTCAAGTTTACATATTACAGGTTTACAACCAAAATGCATCGTGACTGTCAGATCCAGAATTTAGCAAGCAATTATGCCTTCAGAAAAGCACGCATGAAGGTCACAGAGTTCTGTGGAGTCTGTGATACTACCAGAGCACTTTAAAATTGGGAGAAAATAACTCTAAAGTTGATATTCACTCCAGATACCAGTGATTTTGAAGAGAGTTAATGTGGTGGAACAGAGTTAGAAGAAACCAGCCCAGTTGGTTGAATTTGAACTGCTGATATATATATGTGTTTTTAATTAACTCAATTGATCTTCCCCTAGTTCTTCTACAGTACCTTCCTTGCATCCTCCATAATCAAGGGAGTTTATCATGCAGAAGAAACATTTGCAAAGGCTGTTTTTAAAATTTTTTTATTATTATTATTTTTAACATCTTTATTGGAGTATAATTACTTTACAATGTTGTGTTAGTTTCTGCTGTATAACAAAGTGAATCAGCTATATGTATACATATATCCCCATATCCCCTCCCTCTTGCACCTCCCTCCCACCCTCCCTATCCCACCCCTCTAGGTGGTCACAAAGCACCAAGCTGATCTCCCTGTGCTATGCAGCTCCTTCCCACTAGCTATCTATTTTACATTTCGTAGTGTATATATGTCAGTGGTACTCTCTCACTTCATCCCAGCTTAACGTATCCCCTCTCCATGTCCTGAAGTCCATTCTCTACATCTGCGTCTTTATTCCTGTCCTGCTCCTAGATTCATCAGAACAATTTTTTTTTTCTTTTTTTTTAGATTCCATATATATGTGTTAGCCTGCAGTATTTGTCTTTTTCTTTCTGACTTACTTCACTCTGTATGACAGACTCTAAGTCCATCCACCTCACTACAAATTTCATTTCTACAAATTTCATTTCTTTTTATGGCTGAGTAATATTCCATTGTGTATATGTACCACATCTTCTTTATCCATTCATCTGCTGATGGACACTTAGGTTGCTTCCAAGTCCAGGCTATTGTAAATAGTGCTGCAATGAACATTGTGGTACGTGACTCTTTTTGAATTATGGTTTTCTCAGGGTATATGCCCAATAGTGGGATTGGTGGGTCATATGGTAGTTCTATTTTTAGTTTTTTAAGGAACCTCCATACTGTTATCCATAGTGGCTGTATCAACTTACATTCCCATCAACAGTGCAAGAGGGTTCCATTTTCTCCACACACACTCCAGCATTTATTGTTTGTAGATTTTTGATGATGGCCATTCTGACCAGTGTGAGGTGATACCTCATTGTGGTTTTGATTTGCATTTCTCTAATGATTAGTGATATTGAGCATCCTTTCATGTGTTTGTTGGCAATCTGTATGACTTCTTTGGAGTAATGTCTATTTAGGTCTTCTGCCCATTTTTGGATTGGGTTGTTTGTTTTTTTGATATTGAACTTCATGAGCAGCTTGTATATTTTGGAGATTAATCCTTTGTCAGTTGCTTCATTTGCAAATATTTTCTCCCATTCTGAGTGCTGTCTTTTTGTCTTTTTTATGGTTCCCTTTGCTGTGCAAAAGCTTAAGTTTCATTAGGTCCCATTGGTTAATTTTTGTTTTTATTTCCATTTCTCTAGGAGGTGGGTCAAAATGATCTTGCTGTGCTTTATGAGTGTTCTGCTTCTGTTTTCCTCTAAGAGTTTTATAGTGTCTGGCCTTACATTTAGGTCTTTAATCCATTTTGAGTTTATTTTTGTGTATGGTGTTAGTAAGTAAAGGCTGTTTTTTGCCTTTGCCTAATGTAAAAAGAAATCACAAGGATTTCAACAGGGCAAACGGGGATATGAGAAGAATCAA
This sequence comes from Balaenoptera physalus, assembly GCF_965194825.1. Taxonomy (NCBI): domain Eukaryota; kingdom Metazoa; phylum Chordata; class Mammalia; order Artiodactyla; family Balaenopteridae; genus Balaenoptera; species Balaenoptera physalus. The sequence goes on from NC_138894.1 coordinate 19,099,138, forward strand.
GAAAAGCTTAGAGAAAGCAGTGCCCAGACTTCAGGATAACCTAGTAGCCAGAAAAGTAGTAGTCTTCTACTCACATGCTACAATTTGGCAGAGACTCCAAGGTTCATCTATCCCAAAAGACCTCACCTATTAGCTTAAAACTGTCCCAGAAACTCAAACAAAATTTATTCTGTTGGATTAAAGCACATAGTAAAATATAAATATAACTCCTGGAAGGTTTATTACAGCAATGCAGATTAAATTAATACATTATATAAATTGAATGGACTTAGCATATTTGAAAAGTTTTACCGGTTCTTCATAAATGGAGAGAACATCAATAAAATCTATAGAGCTAAATTTTAAGAAAGCAGATTTTGCTCACAATAAGAAAGACGAAGTCAAAGTCTGGAGTTGTCTAATGATGGTGGGTGCATTGCTGCCTAGATAAGCAGTGGACTCTTTGTCATCACAAACACTTAGGCTGCAATGCATATTATAGAATAGCACTGTACAAAGGAAACAAAACGTGAATCAGAAGTGCCAGCCATATATGTAATTATGAGATTTCCAGTATTCTCATTTAAAAATAACTTTAAAAAGTAGAAATTAATTAAATAATGTATTGGATTAGACCTAATATATCCAAAATATTATCATTACAACATGCAATGAATATAAAAATGAGATTTTTACAATTTTGTACTAAATTTTTGAAATTCCATGTGAACTTCAGTTTTCCTTGAAATATGGATTAGTCATATTTTAACAGTTACACATGCCCAGTGGCTACTGGCTTGGAGAGTGTAGTTATAGAGATTTCTCAGATACAGTAAAATATCCATCCTCTAAGGTTACTTCCACTTTTAATATTTATTAATTCCATTGTTTAATGATCAAAACATATTAAATGGACTTCCAATTGCATAAAGCAACTGCAATGAGGACTTTCTTTGCCAGGCACAAGGAGAAGATGCTACATGGAGGGCAATGGTCACTTCGGGGAAGAAGGGCAACACGAATTAACATTTTCTATCTCAGAACTTTGAACCAGAAAACACATATATACGTACAATTTAAGGAAATTGATTAGACAAAGAAATGAACTATTTAAATCCATATTTATTGGTTATTGGTTTTTGCAGAGCATTATGGAGAAATCAAAGGCCATGCCCTCAAAGAGCATTTAATGAAATATGGGGAAGACAGATATATACTTACATAGAAAACTAATTGATATTAAACAGTGTGACATGAAAAGATGCTCAGCATTGTTAATTTTTAGAGAAATGCAAATCAAAACTACAACGAGGTACCACCTCACACCAGTCAGAATAATCATCATTAAAAGGTCTACAAATAACAAATGTTAGAGAGGGTGTGGAGAAAAGGGAACTCTCCTACACTGTTGGTGGGAATGTAAATTGGTGCAGCCACTATGGAAAACACTATGGAGGCTCCTCAAAAAACTAAAAATAAAGTTGCTATATGATCCAGCCATCCCACTCCTAGGTAAATATCCAAACAAAACTATAATTCAAAAAGATACATGAGCCCCCTATGTTCATAGCAGCACTCTTCACAATACCCAAGACATGGAAATAACCTAAATGTCCATGGACAGATGAATGGATAAAGAAGATGTGGTACATATATACAATGGGATGCTACTCAGCCATAAAAAAGAGTAAAATAATGGCATCTGCAGCAACATGGATTGACCTAGAGATTATCATACGAAGTGAAGTAAGTCAGAAAGAGAAAGACAAATACCACATGATATCACTTATGCGTGGAATCTAAACTATGACACAAATGAACTTGCCTACAAAACAGAGACAGATTCACAGACATAGAGAACAGACTTGTGGTTACCAAGGGGTGTGGTGGCGGAGGGATGGATTGGGAGTTTGGGATTAGCAGATCCAAACTATTATATATAGATTGGATAAGCAACAAAGTCCTACTGTTTAGCACAGGGAACTATATTCCATATCCAGTGATAAACCATGAGGGAAAAGAATATGAAAAAGAATATATATATACATATATATATATATATATATATATATATATATATATGAATCACTTTGCTTTACAGCTGAAATTAACACAATATTGTAAATCAACTATGCTTCAATAAAATGTTTTGAAAACTGTGGTCCTACTCTTGATTCTCCTTTATTCATACCTCACATGCAATTTACCATCAAATCTGATTAGCTCTACTTTTAGATATCCCCAAAACCTGACCTCATTCACCAGCTAATGCTGCTACCACTCTGGCCCAATATATCTTTATCTTGAACATTGATAATTTCAAGTCTTCCAGCTAGGTCCCCTTCTGTCCTTCTCTCCTTGCAGTCTCTTCCCAACAGAGTGGGATCCTTTTAAAACATGAATCAAATTATATCACTCTTCTGTTTAAAATTCTTTTGTTTTCCCATTTCACTCAAAGTAAACATGTATACCTGTGTTCTGATCTAAAAATCCCTCACATGATCTGCCTCCCTCTCCCCCCCTGAAACTGCCTCTCTGACTTTATACGCTTTATTCTCTTACTTAATCATTTTGAACACTGAGATTCTTGTTGTTTCTCAAAAATTCCACGTATGGCTCAACTACAGGATTTTGAACTTGATGTTTCCTCTATCCTCTATGTTGTTCCCCAAGCTATCCACATGACAAGCCCACTAACATCATTCTCACCTTCTCAGTGAATCCCTCTCTGCTCAACACATTTTAAAAAATTTACCTTCCTTCCTGATACCTCCAATTCTCTTTTAGCATCTAATTATTTTCTCCTTAGCAGCTATCCCTATCTAACATAACATAACAAATAATTACTTATTTATCATGTGTATTGTCTGCCTGTGTCATTGAAGTATAAGCTCCAAAAAGAAAGAGATTTTTTTTCCTTTTTGTGCTCTGCTATATTCCCAATGCATAAAACAGTGTTTGATACATAGTAGGCATTTAATAAATATATTCAAATGAATGAAGGGATGTTGCAGGGGGAACAAAAATATGCACATATCTTGTCTGACAATAATAGATTATAGATAAAAAGTAATGAGTAAGGGGTAAAGCTAATTATTTCTCTAGGAACTCAAAAAGTAGATTTCTCTGCAGCTGGGTAGACAGAGGAGGTTTCTTGGAGATACACAGAGTGACTGGAGGAAACTGAGGGGCAGAAGAAGAAGGCAGGCATCCCTAAGAAGAGGAAACAGGGAGCAAAAGTGGTATATAAAATAAATATAGTGCAGATATTATTTTTACAAGTCAAAAACGTTGATAAAAAACAAACCTAAGTTTAAAAAAATTATCCTATAGAGCAGAATAAGTTTTATCTCAATCACTTTTTCTACCTGATGACAGGTAGATTAATCTGGTGTACTGTTGATCAGGACCAGCAAGGGGAGACATATTCCACACCAACACTCCAGTTTAGGTAAGCTTCAGAGCTAGAATAAACTTAAGAGAGAGGGAGTGAGGGTGAAAATTATCTGAAAAGATTTGAATTTTAAGCCAGAAATGGTTGCAATCAATGAATCTTAACAAGGCCATGTGGAATTTACAAGGTACAATCTATCTCTCTGTCTGTCTGTCTGTTTGGCTATATCTATCTATCTATCTATCTATCTATCTATCTATCTATCTATCTATCTATCATCTATCCATTTGCCTATAGCTGGACCATATTCATACAGGCCTTCAATATCAGACTTTGGAAATAAACATTTTTGCACAGGGAAATGTGCAAAAGAACCTCAGCCACTTGTCCCATATACCAGAAAAAGGAAAGCAGAATGTAGTAGTCAAGGGCTTCCATGTATCATAAAGCCCATGTGTATATAAATGGGTTGAAGATGCCCTTGTATATTGGTCCTATGTTGTTTACTTCTCCACAGCTGGCTGGGAAAACTAAAAATTTTATACCTCTAATTGCTTTAAAAATAGCTCCAATAAGCATATTAGTGCCTGCTTGCTTTGGATCATCCACAAAACAGCACCCAATATCTGCTAGCCATAAATAATACAAACCTTGGGGCTATAAAAGACCCCAGGCCACTGCAGCCTTTCTGAGTCCTCTGACCTCCCCCTCTCCATTTTGCTGCTGAGTGCCATCACCTAGAAAGTTACCCTCTAATAAACCTCTCCCTCAGGAGTTCTCTAGCCTTCTTTGCTTCCTGGTGTAATAGGGAAGAACAAATCTGACTCCATATTAGAGCTGTTCCTTTTGCTTTAACCTTTGTGCTTTGCTGCCTGTGCTGAGTCATGCTGGCTCTGCATCTTTTGTAAGACAATGTTGTCTATAGCCTGAAATATACAGGTTAACCTATTCTCAAGGCTATGACCTTTAGGAGTCCATTCATATAAAGATAAAATTTGCAGAACAGAGAATAACATGTGTCTTGTTGGAGGTTTACAGGAACTTTGTGACCTGGCCTAAGTGGACAGCTACAAGAACAAAGGATTCTTACACCAGGAAGTTTGCACCCCTCCCTCACCTTGCCTTTAAAACTGCTTTGCTAAAACCCTTTGGAGAGTTTGGGGTTTTTCTGGGCATGAACCACCTGTCTCCTTGCATAGTCCTTTAACAAAACTTTCTCTGCTCCAAACTCCAATGTTTCAGTATTGTTTGGCCTCACTATGTGTCCGGCACATGAACTTGCATTTGGTAACACTGGGTTGTTTCTGGAAGGTCTTTTGATGTGAGGGACCTCCACTTGCATGCAATCATGTCAAAGTCCACCCAAACAAAGCCCATTGTTTAATACTACCACTACATGGTCATATATTTTTCCTTGATCAGCCCTCATATCCTTGATCTTGCTACACAAAAGAACATCAGACTATTTGCTAATAGGCATTAGATGGTTTTCAGGACAAGGAAGCTTATTCTGCTCTTGTTTTATTCCGACCTACTCTTCATATATTTATGAAATGTAGGAAGCAGAAATGCATTCTGTCTTCTTTCTGTTCCTCCCATTTCCTCATCTTTCCAAGTAATTTCTTCTGCTCTAAGATATAGATAGTAATATTCTATTATTTAAATTTATTTTCTTTTTCTTTTCTCTTAAGGGAGCAAAAACGTGATCCCTATATGCAATTAATATAAAGTAGCAAAGACAGACCAACTTTTCTTCCAACCCATTTCTTCTTTTTCAGGAACATGCATAAGGTTTATGCATAGAATAAACATTAACCCTCAATAGGTAAAATTATTTTTTTTTCAGGAAAACGGTAGTTTATTTATGAAAAACATATATTTTCTTTCTTATAAGTGTGTTCTCAAGTTAGAATTTTAACAATAAAATGTCATTTTCCCGTGGGGAGAAATATTCACAGAATCTCACCAATTAAAAAGACATTGGATATTACAAATGAAGAAAGTGAGTCTTATGGGTTTGTGTGGTTCCTTTTTTTCTTCCTATTGCTCTATACCTTTTTTTCTTCCAGTTTTATTGAAATATACTTGACAAACAGCACTCTATAAGTTTACAACATAATTATCTTATTTACATACATCATAAAATAATTTCCACAATAAATTTAATGAACATTTGTCATCTCGTATACATACAAGATTAAAGAAACAGAAAAAAAATTTTGTGATGAGTACTCCTATGATTTACTTTTTTGACAACTTTCATATATAACACATAGCAGTGTTAATTATATTTATTATGTTATACATTGCTTCCATAGTTCTTGTTTATCTTATAACTGGAAGTTTGTAGTAACTTTTGACTGCCTTCATATAATTCTCCCTCTCTCGACCCCCTGCCTATAAGAGGTAAACTTACTAAAGAAAAACAAAAAAACTAATGTATTCTGTCTTCAGGCACACACTGTGTTTACAATATAGATTATCAAGTTTCCTTTCTCCATTTTTTACCTCTAGCCCTTATCTCCTTGGTTAAGCTTGTTTTGTGGTTTCTCTGAGAGTCCCTGTTCCCCTACCTGGTCTCATTTCTCTATTCTTTTCATCAAGGATATTAATCTTGAGATATATAATGAACCCTATTATCTATCTTTGTACCTCAAGCTTCCCTCTAGGGCTATGCTCTGTTCTTTATTTGTTTCTGCTCGTCACTCTGATTCCATTCATTATAGTTTTTCTTTTGGCCTTATTCTTTGACCATATCTATAGTATCACTCAACTCTGCACATGAGAGATAATCAAAGTAGCAACAGTGAGCCAGGTATATATTTTCACCCATTAAAAAAAAGACATTCTGGATAATAAAAATATCTTTTGTCAATATATGTTTCATTTAGAAAAAAATGGAATATGATTCAATTTGTTTAAAGTGAGTTATCAAGCTACAAAAAGATATGGTGGAACGTTAAATGCCTATTTCTAAATTAAATGAGACCTTATCAAAAGCTATATACTCTATGATTTTCAACTATATCACATTTTGGAAAAGGTAAAATCATAGATACAGTAAACAGCTCAGTGGTTGTTAGTGATTCAGGGAGTGGGTAGAAAGGACAAATAGGTGATTTTTAGGAAATTGAAACTCTTCTGCATGAAAATTTAATTATAGATATTAAATATCTAATGGTAGAGATTATGCACTTGTCAAAACCCATAGAGCTGTACACTACAAAAGTGAATCTTAAGGTAAACTATAGACTATAGTTAATAATAATATATTAATATTAGCTCATTAATGTTAACAAATGTACCTCAAAGGAAAGGTGGGGGGGCTGTTGAGGAGGTGTATGGAATTCTGTAATCTAAAACTATACTAAAAATGATAAAGTCTAGTAATTATTTTAAAAAAGAAGAAGAAAGAAAATAAATATACAGTTTGATGTACTCAGGGATTAGAGGCTGAGAAATATTTCCAATAATAATAAGTTTAAAGGTTTACAATCACCATAGTTTGCATGTTTACTGCTAATGCAATTTTAGCAATTGTAAATTGACTCTTGTCATAAATGTTCCTCACATTGTAAAATAAATCCCATAGCTTTTTGGGTGCCAAAAATGGCTTTTAAACATGTAAATGGTCTCCCTTACATCACAGTATAAATCCAATATGATTTTGTTGGCATAATAAATCAAGTGATGCATTATTAGGAAATATTGGAATATTGTTTATTGTTGTTCATATAGAAACCTCCTTAAGGAGAGAGGTAAAATTAATTTAGTCACTGCCAATGATGGACAGTCTTTCAGCCTGTTAATTGCAATGGGGACTGAAGCTTTTTTTTTTTTTTTTTTTTTTTTTAACATCTTTATTGAAGTATAATTGCCTTATAATGGTGTGTTAGCTTCTGCTTTATAACAAAGTGAATCAGTTATACATATACAATATGTTCCCATTTCTCTTCCCTCTTGCATCTCCCTCCCTCCCACCCTCCCCATCCCATCCCTCTAGGTGGTCACAAAGCACCGAGCTGATCTCCCTGTGCTATGCGGCTGCTTCCCACTAGTTATCTATTTTACATTTGGTAGTGTATATATGCCCATGACACTCTCTTACCCTGTCACATCTCACCCCACCCCCTCCCCATATCCTCAAGTCCATTCTCTAGTAGGTCTGTGTCTTTATTCCCGTCTTGCCACTAGGTTCTTCATGGCCTTTTTTTTTTTTTCCCTTAGATTCCGTATATATATGTGTTAGCATACTGTATTTGTTTTTCTCTTTCTGACTTACTTCACTCTGTATGACAGACTCTAACTCCATCCACCTCATTACAAATACCTCCATTTCATTTCTTTTTATGGCTGAGTAATATTCCATTGTATATATGTGCCACATCTTCTTTATCCATTCATCTGTCGATGGACATTTAGGTTGCTTCCATGTCCTGGCTATTGTAAATAGAGCTGCAATGAACATTTTGGTACATGACTCTTTTTGACCTATGGTTTTCTCAGGGTATATGCCCAGTAGTGGGATTGCTGGGTCGTATGGTAGTTCTATTTTTAGTTTTTTAAGGAACCTCCATACTGTTCTCCATAGTGGCTGTATCAATTTACATTCCCACCAACAGTGCAAGAGTGTTCCCTTTCCTCCACACCCTCTCCAGCATTTATTGTTTCTAGATTTTTTGATGATGGCCATTCTGACCGGTGTGAGATGATATCTCATTGTAGTTTTGATTTGCATTTCTCTAATGATTAATGATGTTGAGCATTCTTTCATGTGTCTGTAGGCCATCTGCATATCTTCTTTGGAGAAATGCCTATTTAGGTCTTCGGCCCATTTTTGGATTGGGTTGTTCGTTTTTTTGTTATTGAGCTGCATGAGCTGCTTGTAAATCTTGGAGATTAATCCTTTGTCAGTTGCTTCATTTGCAAATATTTTCTCCCATTCTGATGGTTGTCTTTTGGTCTTGTTTATGGTTTCCTTTGCTGTGCAAAAGCTTTTAAGTTTCATTAGGTCCCATTTGTTTATTTGTGTTCTTATTTCCATTTCTCTGGGAGCTGGGTCAAAAAGAATCTTGCTGTGATGTATGTCATAGAGTGTTCTGCCTATGTTTTCCTCTAAGAGTTTGATAGTGTCTGCCCTTACACTTAGGTCTTTAATCCATTTTGAGTTTATTTTTGTGCATGGTGTCAGGGAGTGTTCTAATTTCATACTTTTACATGTACCTGTCCAATTTTCCCAGCACCACTTATTGAAGAGGCTGTCTTTTCTCCACTGTATATGCTTGCCTCCTTTATCAAAAATAAGGTGCCCATATGTGTGTGGGTTTATCTCTGGGCTTTCTATCCTGTTCCATTGATCTATATTTCTGTTTTTGTGCCAGGGACTGATGCTTTTGATAGGCAAATATAATGGCTTCATCAGCACATCTTCTTTATTTTTTGCATTAAAATGCAATAGTTGTCTCTGTACTCAGAAATTAATATATTTAAAAAATTAATATCTTTTCCATTCTTAGAACCTTTTAGTAGCTTTCAATTTCATTAAGATAAAGTGCAAAATCCTCACAAAGGACTACCAACCTTGGAATAGTGTAGGTCTTATTTTCCTTTCAAATTTCCTTCATAATACTCCCCATACATCTGGAAATCTTTGTTCCAGCCACATTTCTTGAAATTTGCATACTATCCTTATCTCAGGTACTGTGTGCATGATAGCAGCCTCTGACTGGAATATTCTTCCTAACACTTATTTTGCTTAGCTACACTATACTCTCTTTTCAGATACTATATTAAACACTGGCTTTATTTTTTCATTATTATCCCCTCATACATTTGCTTACCATCATGTTCTCCAACTACAATATAAGCTCCATGAGAGCAAGATTGAATGTTTGACTCACTGCTTTATCTTTAAAACTTAGAACAGTTCCTGACACAAAGTAGCGGTTAATTAGATGTTTGTTCAATGAATAAATGAGTGAGTGAATGAATGAAAAATAACTCTTAAGGTAAATTTTGCTTGATATTATTGGATTGAGTTAGATCCTCTGATAAGAGTTCATGTAGCATGCTCAGCAGGAAGCCCTGAGCTGGCAACAGCTCCTTTCCAAAGCAGTTCCAGCCCTGAACACACCAGCATACACACAAAAGTCAATTATGTGTCTCACAGTCAGTCATGCTGCAGCCAGCCCCATCCATCAGCATGCCTACAGCAGTCACAGCCAATCTTCATCTATAACCAGGACAGACGCCAGCCCTGCTCACCAGTATGTCCATAGCAGTCATGTCCAGGACTTACAGCCTGCCTCCTTGAGGCTCAACCTTGCCCACCAGTATGTTTGTAGCAATCACAGTCCAACCACAATAGAAGGGAGTACAAAACCCACATGGGGACTATCCCTGGAGCAGTTGGGCCTAGTGAAAAGGGGTGATTATGACACTGCTCCACAGGATACCTTCTACATAAGGCCACTCTTTCAAGACTGGGAGATGTAGCTGATACACCTAGCATATATATATATATATATATATATATATATATATATATATATATATAAGAACAAAAACAACAACAAAAACAAGCAAAAAACAAACAAACAAAAAACACAGGGAGTTGGGCAAAATGAGGAGACAGAAGAATAACTTCCCAGTGAAAGAACAAGACAAAACCTCAGAGGGGAAAAAAAAGAAAAAAACAATAGAATGAAAATAAGCAATTTACCAGACAAAGAGTTCAAAGTAATAGTAATAAATAGTACTAAAGATGCTCTCTGAACTTGGGATAAAAGTGAATGAACTCAGAGAAAACATCAATAAAGAGATAGATAATATAAAAATAGAACCAATCAGAAGTGAAGAATACAATAACTGAAGTGAAAAATACACTAGACGAAATTAACAGCTGGTTAGAGGATGTAGAACAGATAAGCAATCCGGAAGACAGGGCAGTTGAGATCACCCAATTGGAACAGCAAAAATAAAAAAGAACTTAAAAAATGAGGATAGTTTAAGGGGCCTATGGGACAACATCTTGTATACTACCATTCTATTTATAGGGCCTCCAGAACAGGAGAGAGATAAAGAAAGAGAAAAGGACAGAAAAACTATTTGAATAAATAATGGCTGAAAATATCTCTGACCTGTTGAAGGAAACAGATATCCAGGTCCAGGAAGCAAAGAGAGTTCCAAACAAGATGAAGCCAAAGAGATCCACATCAAGATAGATTATGATTAAAACCTCAAATTTCAAAATAAAGAATCTTAAAAGCAGCAAGAGAGTAACAGCTACTTACTAGAGAATCCCCTTAACATTATGAACTAAATTTTCAGCAGAAACTTTACAAGCCACAAGGGACTGGAATAATCTCTTTAAAGTACTGAAAGGAAAAAAAAATAATTACAACCAAGAATACTCTACTTGGCAAGAATTATCATTCAACATTGAAGGAGAAAAAAAGAGTCATAGAAAAGCAAAAGCTAAAGGACATCACCTCTAAACCTGACTTACAAGAAATGTTAAAGGGACTTCTTTAATGGAAAAGAAAAGGCCATAACTAGAAACAAGAAAGTTATGAATGAAAATACACATTGATAAAGGCTAATGTATAGTAAAGGTAGTGGGTCAACCACCAAACATCTATAAAGCTGGTGTGAAGATTAAAAGAAAAAAAATAGTAAAATTATTTATATATAAAATAATAAGTTAAGCAGTGCACAAATTAGAGAGATGTAAAATATGATGTCAAAAGCATAAAACATGAGGAGGTAATGAAAATGTAGTGATTTTAGAATGTGCTCAAATTTAAGCAACCATCAACTTAAAACACACTGCTATATACATAGGTTGTTATATATGAACCTAATGGTAACCACAAACCATAAACCTATAACAGATACATAAATAAGAAGAAAAAGGAATATGAACATAGCACTAAAGAAAGTCATCAAAGCACAAGGGAAGCTAACAAGAGAATGAAAGAAATAGAGAAGAATTACAAAAACAACCAGGAAACAATTAACAAAATTACAATAAAAATAAGTTTATCAATATTTACTTTATATGTAAATGAACTAAATGCTTTAATCAAAAGCATAGGGTGGCTGAATGGTTAAAAACAACAGTCATATATATATACTGCTTATAAGAGACTCACTTCATATCTAAAGACACACACAGACTGAAAGTGATGGAATGGATAAAGATATTCCATGCAAAAGAACAGCAAAAGGAAAGCTGGGGTAGCAATACTTTATCACACAAAATAAACTTTAAAACAAATAGTGTAACAAGAAACCAAGAATGACATTATATAATGATAAAGGGATCAATCAAACAAGAGGGTATAACACTTGTAAATACCTATGTACCCAACCACGTAAATACATAAAGCAAATATTGATGGACATAAAGGGAGGTAATGACAGTAAGCCACCAAAAAAGTCCAAATAAATTTTAAAAGATTGAAATCACATCAAATATCTTTTCCAACCACAAAGTTATGAAATTATAAATCAATGATAAGAATTGGAAAACTCATGAACATGTGGAGGCTAAACAACATGCTACTACACAACCAATGGATAAAGGAAGAAATCAAAGAAGAAATAAAAAATACTGTGAGACAACAAAAATGGTAACACAATTTAAAAGCCATGGGACATAGCAAAAAGAGCTCTAAAGGGGAAGTTTATAGCAATACAGGCCTAACTCATGAAACAAGATCTAACCTTACACCAAAATGAACTAGAAAAATAATAAAAAACAAAGCCCAAAGTTATTAGAAGGAAGGAAATAATGAAGATCAGATTGGAAATGAATAAAATAGAGGCAAAAAAACATAGAAAAGATAAATGGAAATAGGAGCTGGTTTTCTGAAAAGATAAACAAAGTTGATAAATCTTTAGCCAGAATCACCCAGAAAAGAATGGAAGAGGGACCAAATAAATAAAATCAAAAATGAAAGAAGAGAATTTACAATAGACACTACAGTTATACAAAAGATTATGAGCAATTGCTATAAAAAAGTATATGTCAACATATTGGACAATCTTGAAGAAATCAATAAATTCCAAGAGCCATTAAAATCGTCCATGTTTGAATAATCAATGAAAGAAAATCTGAACAGATTGATAACAAGTCATGAAATTTAGAAAGTATTTTTAAAATTCCCAGAAAAATGTCCAGGAACAGATGGATTCTCTGGTGCCTTCTACCACATTTAAAAAAGATTTAATAATTATCCTTCCCAAACTTTTCCAAAAAATTGACATAGAAAGAATGCATCCAAATGCATTCTATGAGTCCTACATTACTCTGATACCAAAACCATATAAAGAGACTACAAAAAAATGACAGGCCAAGATTCTTGATGAACATAGATGCAAAATTTTTCAACAAAATATTAGCAAACCGAATCCAACAATGCATTAAAAGGATCATACTCCATGATCAAGTGGAATTTATTCCAGGGACACAAGTACAGTTCAATATCCACAAATCAATCAATGTGATATACCACATTAACAAAACAAAGGATAAAAATCAAAGGATCATATCAATAGGTACAAAAATGCATTTGACAAAATTCAACTTCCATTTACAATAAAACTCTGAACAAAGTGGTTATAGAAGGAACATACATAAACATAATAAAGGCCATTCCTGGCAAGCCCACAGCTAACATAATACTCACTGCAAAAAGACTTGAAAATTTCCTCTAGGATCAGGAACAAGACAAGGACACCTGCTCTAGCCATGTTAATTCAATATAGCTTTGTAAGTCCTAGCCACAGCAATCACACAAAAGAAAAAAAAAAAGATAAAAGTCATCCTAAGTGGAAACAAATGTGTAAAACTGTCACTATTTGCAGATGACATATGTAGAAAACACTAAAGACCCAACCAAAAAACTGTAGAATTAGAATAGATGAGTGCAGTAAAGTTGCAGGTTGGAAAATCCATATACAGATATCTGTTGCATTTCCATGCACTAAAAATGAACTATCATAAAGAGAAATTAAGAAAAAAAAATCCCATTTACAATTGCATCAAAAAAAATAATATAACTAGGAGTAAATTTAACCGAGGAGATAAAATTTCTGTACTCTGAAAGCTGAAATACATTTAAGAAAGAAATTGAAGACAACACAAATAGGAAGATACACAGTGCTCAAGGATTGGATGGATTAATATTGTTAATATATCCATACTACCCAAAGATACCTAAAGATTCAATGCAATCCCTCTCAAAATACCTGTGGCACTTGTCACAGAACTAGAACAAATAACCCTAAAGTTTGTATAGAACCACAAAAACCCTGAATAGCAAAAGCAATGTTAAGAAAGAAGAACAAAACTGTAGGTAATACACTCCTTGATTTCAAACTATACTGCAAAGCTACAGTAATCACAATAGTATGGTAAAGGCACAAAAACAGAAACATACATCAGTGGAACACAATGGAGACCCCAGAAATAAACCAACGTTTATATGGTTAATTAATTTACAACACAGAAAACAAGAATATACAATGTGTAAAGCGCACTATCTTCAATAAATGGTGTTGGGAGAACTGGACAGCTAGACACAAAGAACTTTCATGAACCATAAACAAAAGTAAACTCAAAATTATTTAAAGATTAAGGAATGCAAGGATTCTTCAATATATGCAAATCAATCAGTGTGATAAACCACATTAACAAATTGAAGGAGAAAAACCATATGATCATCTCAATAGATATAGAAAAAGCTTTCAACAAAATTCAACACTCATTTATGATAAAAACCCTCCAGAAAGTAGGCATAGAGGGAACTTACCTCAACATAATAAAAGCCATATATGACAAACCCACAGCCAACATCATTCTCAATGGTGAAAAACTGAAACCATTTCCTCTAAGATCAGGAACAAGACAAGGTTGCCCACTCTCACCACTATTATTCAACATAGTTTTGGAAGTTTTAGCCACAGCAGTCAGAGAAGAAACAGAAATAAAATGAATCCAAATTGGAAAAGAAGAAGTAAAGCTGCCAATGTTTGCAAATGACCTGATACTACACCTAGAGAAACCTAAAGATGCTACCAGAAAACTACTAGAGCTAATCAATGAATTTAGTAAAGTAGCAGGATACAAAATTAATGCACAGAAACCTCTTGCATTCCTATACACTAATGATGAAAAATCTGAAAGAGAAATTAAGGAAACACTCCCATTTATAATTTCCACAAGAACAAGAAAATACCTAGGAATAAACCCACCTAAGGAGACAAAAGACCTGTATGCAGAAAACTATAAGACACTGATGAAAATAATTAAAGATGATACAAACAGATGGAGAGATATACCATGTTCTTGGATTGGAAGAATCAATATTGTGAAAATGACTCTACTACCCAAAGCAATCTACAGATTCAATGTAATCCTTATCAAACTATCAATGGCATTTTTCACAGAACAAGAGCAAAAATTTTCACAATTTGTGTGGAACATAAAAGACCCTGAACAGCCAAAGCAATCTGGAGAAAGAAAAACGTAGCTGGAGGAATCAGGCTCCTGGACTTCAGACTATACTACAAAGGTACAGTAATCAAGACAGTATGGTACTGGCACAAAAGCAGAAATATAGATCAATGAAACAGGATAGAAAGCCCAAAGATAAACCCACGGACATATGGGTACCTTATTTTTGATAAAGCGGGCAAGAATATACAGTGAAGAAAAGACAGCATCTTCAATAAGTGATGGGAAAACTCGACAGCTACATGGAAAATAATTAAATTAGAACACTTCCTAAAACCATACACAAAAATAAACTCAAAATGGATTAAAGACCTAAATGTAAGGCCAGACACTATCAAACTCTTAGAGGAAAACATAGGCAGAATACTCTTGGACATAAATCACAGCAACATCCTTTTTAACCCACCTCTTAGGGAAATGGAAATAAAAACAAAAATAAACAAATGGGACCTAATGAAACTTAAAAGCTTTTGCACAACAAAGGAAACCATAAACAAGACCAAAAGACAGCCCTCAGAATGGGAGAAAATATTTGTAAATGAAGCAACTGACAAAGGATTAATCTCCAAAATATACAAGCAGCTCATGCAGCTCAATAGCAGAAAAACAAACAACCCAATCCAAAAATAGGCAGAAGACCTAAATAGACATTTCTCCAAAGAAGATATACAGCTTGCCAACAAACACATGAAAGGATGCTCAACATCACTAATCATTAGAGAAATGCAAATCAAAACTACAGTGAGGTAACACCTCACACCAGTCAGAGTGGCCATCATCAAAAATCTACAAACAATAAATGCTGGAGAGGGTGTTGAGAAAAGGGAACCCTCTTGCACTTTTGGTCAGAATGTAAATTGATACAGCCACTATGGAGAATAGTATGAAGGTTCCTTATAAAATTAAAAATAGAACTACCATTTGACCCAGCAATCCCACTACTGGGCATATACCCTGAGAAAACCATAATTCAAAAAGAGTCATGTACCACAAAGTTCACTGCAGCTCTATTTACCATAGCCAGGACATGGAAGTAACCTAAGTGTCCATCGACAGATGAATTGATAAAGAAGATGTGGCACATATTTACATGGAATATTACTCAGCCATAAAAAGAAACGAAATGGAGTTATTTGTAGCAAGGTGGATGGACCTAGAGTCTGTCATACAGAGTGAAGTAAGTCAGGAAGAGAAAAACAAATACCATGTGCTAACACATATATACGGAATCTTAAAAAAAAAAAAAAGGTTCTGAAGAACCTAGGGTCAGGAAAGGAATAAAAACGCAAATGTGGAGAGTGGACATCAGGACACAGGGAGTGGGCGGGTAAGCTGGGACAAAGTGAGAACGTGGCATGGACATATATACACTACCAAATGTAAAATAGATAGCTAGTGGGAAGGAGCCACATAGCACAGGGAGATCAGCTCAGTGCTTTGTGTCCACCTAGAGGGGTAGGATAGGGAGGGTGGGAGGGAGACGCAAGAGGGAGGATATATGTATATGTATAGCTGATTCACTTTGTTATAAAGCAGAAACTAACACACCATTGTAAAGCAATTACACTCCAATAAAGATGTTAAAAAATTATTTAAAGATTTAAATGTGGACTTCCCTGGTGGCATAATGGTTAAGAATCTGCCTCCCAATGCAGGGGACACAGGTTTGATACCTGGTCTGGGAAGATCCCACATGCTACGGAGCAACTAACTCTATGCACCATAACAACTGAACCTGCGTTCTAGAGCTCGCACACCTCAACTACTGAAGCCCATGTACCCTAGGGCCTGTGTGCTGCAACTACTGAAGCCCCTGTGCCTAGAGACCATGATCTGCCACAAGGGAAGCCACTGCAATGGGAAGCCTGCACACTGCAATTAAGAGTGGTCCCTGCTTGCCACAACTAGAGAAAGCCCGCACATAGCGACAAAGACCCAACGCAACCAAAAATAAAAATTAAAAAAAAAAGACTTAAATATAAGACCTGTAGCCATAAAATTCCTAGAAGAAAATGTAGTCCGTAAACTCTTTTTTTTTTTTGTAATAACTTTATTTTTTTTAACGTCTTTATTGGAGTATAATTGTTTTTCTATGGTGTGTTAGTTTCTGCTTTATAACAAAGTGAATCAGTTATACATATACATATGTTCCCATATCTCTTCCCTCTTGCACCTCCCTCCCTCCCACCCTCCCCATCCCACCCCTCCAGGTGGTCACAAAGCACCAAGCTGATCTCCCTGTGCTATGTGGTTGCTTCCCACTAGCTAGCTATTTTACGTTTGGTAGAGTACATATGTCCATGCCACTCTCTAACTTTGTCACAGCTTACCCTTCCCCCTCCCCATATCCTCAAGTCCATTCTCTAGTAGGTCTGGGTCTTTATTCCCATCTTGCCCCTAGGTTCTTCGTGACCTTTTTTTTTTTTTCCTTAGATTCCATATATATGTGTTAGCATACTGTATTTGTTTTTCTCTTTCTGACTTACTTCACTCTGTATGACAGACTCTAGGTCCATCCACCTTGCTACAAATAACTCCATTTCGTTTCTTTTTATGGCTGAGTAATATTCTATTGTATATATGTGCCACATCTTCTTTATCCATTCATCTGTGGATGGACACTTAGGTTGCTTCCATGTCCTGGCTATTGTAAATAGAGCTGCAATGAACATTTTGATACATGACTCTTTTTGAATTATGGTTTTCTCAAGGTATATGCCCAGCAGTGGGATTGCTGGGTCGTATGGTAGTTCTATTTTTAGTTTTTTAAGGAACCTCCATACTGTTCTCCATAGTGGCTGTATCAATTTACATTCCCACCAACAGTGCAAGAGTGTTCCCTTTCCTCCACACTGTCTCCAGCCTGTATTGTTTCTAGATTTTTTGATGATGGCCATTCTGACCGGTGTAGAGATGATATGTCATTGTAGCTTTGATTTGCATTTCTCTAATGATTAATGATGTTGACCATTCCTTCAACTGTTTGTTGGCAATCTGTATATCTTCTTTGGATAAATGTCTATTTAGGTCTTCTGCCCATTTTTGGATTGGGTTGTTTGTTTTTTAGTTATTGCGCTGCATGAGCTGCTTGTAAATTTTGGAGATTAATCCTTTGTCAGTTGCTTCATTTACAAATATTTTCTCCCATTCTGA
Organism: Balaenoptera physalus; assembly: GCF_965194825.1. Lineage (NCBI taxonomy): Eukaryota > Metazoa > Chordata > Mammalia > Artiodactyla > Balaenopteridae > Balaenoptera > Balaenoptera physalus. The sequence continues at coordinate 19,117,185 of NC_138894.1, forward strand.
GGGCTGTCTTTTGGTCTTGTTTATGGTTTCCTTTGTTGTGCAAAAGCTTTTAAGTTTCATTAGGTCCCATTTGTTTATTTTTGTTTTTATTTCCATTTCTCTAGGAGTTGGGTCAAAAATGATCTTGCTGTGATTTATGTCATCGAGTGTTCTGCCTATGTTTTCCTCTAAGAATTTGATAGTGTCTGGCCTTACATTTAGGTTTTTAATCTATTTTGATCTATTTAAAAATAGATCTTTAATCTATTTTGTGTATGGTGTAAGGGAGTGTTCTAATTTCATACTTTTACACGTACCTGTCCTGTTTTCCCAGTACCACTTATTGAAGAGGCTGTCTTTTCTCCACTGTATATGTTTGCCTCCTTTATCGAAGATAAGGTGACCATATGTGTGTGGGTTTATCTCTGGGCTTTCTATCCTGTTCCATTGATCTATATTTCTGTTTTTGTGCCAGTACCAATCTGTCTTGATTACTGTAGCTTTGTAGTATAGTCTGAAGTCAGGGAGCCTGATTCCTCCAGCTCCGTTTTTCTTTCTCAAGATTGTTTTGGCTATTCAGGGTCTTTTGTGTTTCCATACAAATTGTGAAATTTTTTGTTCTAGTTCTGTGAAAAATGCCAGTGGTAGTCTGATAGGGATTGCATTGAATCTGTAGATTGCTTTGGGTAGTAGAGTCATTTTCACAATGTTGATTCTTCCAATCCAAGAACATGGTATATCTCTCCATCTATTTGTATCATCTTTAATTTCTTTCATCAGTGTCTTATAATTTTCTGCATACAAGTCTTTTGTCTCCTTAGGTAGGTTTATTCCTAGATAATTTATTCTTTTTGTTGCAGTGGTAAATGGGAGTGTTGTCTTAATTTCACTTTCAGATTTTTCATCATTAGTGTATAGGAATGCAAGAGATTTCTGTGCATTAATTTTGTATCCTGCTACTTTACCAAATTCATTGATTAGCTCTAGTAGTTTTCTGGTAGCATCTTTAGGATTCTGTATGTATAGTATCATGTCATCTGCAAATAGTGACAGCTTTACTTCTTCTTTTCTGATTTGGATTCCTTTTATTTCTTTTTCTTCTCTGATTGCTGTGGCTAAATCTTCCAAAACTATGTTGAGTAATAGTGGTGAGAGTAAACTCTTTTAAATTGATGTTAGAAATAATTTATTTGATCTGTCTCCTCAGGCAAGGGAAACAAAAGCAAACATAAACAAATGGAACTATGTGAAACTAAATAGCTTTCCACACTGAAGGAAACTATCAAAGAAATGAAAAGCAGCCTACTGCAAGAAGATATTTGCAAATGATATTCAATAAGACATTAATATATAAAAGATATAAGGAACTCACACAACTCAATACGAAAACAGCAAACAATCCAAAGAAAAAATGGAAAGAGGACATGAATAGACATTTTTCAAAGAAAGACATACAAATGGACAACAGGCACAAGAAAAGATGTTCAACATCACTAATCATCAGGGAAATGCAAACCAAAACTACAATGAGTTATCACCTCAAGTTTGTCAGAAGACTATTATCAAAACAAAAACATAAAACAGGTGATTCTGAGGACGTATAGAAAAGCGAACCTTCATACACTGTTTATAGAATGTACTGGTGGAACTACTGTGGAAAACAATATGGAGATTCCTTATTAAACTAAAAATAGAACTACCATACATTCCAGCAATTCCACTTCTGATTATTTATCTGAAGAAAATAAAAACACTAATTTGAAACAGTATATGCACCCCTATATTCTTTGCAGCAATATTTATAATAGCCAAGATGTGGAAGCAACCTAAGTGTCTATCGTAAGATTCATGGATAAAAAAGAAGTGATATATATATGTATAGTATGTGTATATGTGTATATATATATATATATATATATATATATATATATATGTCTGATATGGAAAGAAAAATAGCATATGATTTCTCTTATATGTGGAATCTAAAAAACAAAGCATATGAACAAAGGAAACAAAACAGAAAGAGACTCAGTGATAGAGAGAACAAACTGATGATCACCAGAGTGGAGGGCATGGTAAAGTAAATGATGATTATTAAATGTTACAAATGTCCAGTTACAAAATAATTAAGTCATGGGGATGTAGTATAATATAGTGAATACAGTCAGTTATATTGCAATAACTTTGTGTGGTGTCAAATTGCTACTAGACTTCTTGTGGTGATCAATTCTTAATATAAATGTTAAATCACTATCTTGTACACCTGAAAATAAAACCATATTGTATATCGCCTATACTTTAATTAAAAAAATAAGTTCACATAGCATGCTATTACTACTCATCATCTCCTCCTGGATTGTGTATTTCTACTGCTAAAAAAATATCCTACAGTTCCTTCTTATAATTAAGCATCAATTGAATTTAAGTAACAGCTTAAGTAATGGAAATATGTAAACATCTTTTTATATACACATCATCCCTCATAAATTTATAACCATTAAATTTTTATTCTTCGCTGATAAAAAAAGTAACATTATTTCTAGGTCTATACAGTGTATTTTAACAACTTTTCAAAAGATGAAGGTTCTCGACCACATTTTTGTCAAGTTTATTTCTCATCATGAATTGTGTTCCTTTTTGAAGATAGCAACCCTGTTACAGTATATGTTAAATTGCTAGTATATTTTACATTTATTATGTATAGTGGGAAATTACATATGTTAAAACATATATATATAAACATATATATATATAAATAACATACTCGTTTGGATGCCAAAGAGGTATTTAAATAGATCGTAACTGTAGCAGGGTTTAGAAGCCTAAGAATAGTATCGAGATTCCATTCAGTGTGAACATGGTTTTCTCTGGGTATATGTCCAGTAGTAGGATTGCTGAGTCATATGCTAGTTCTATTTTTAATTTTTTAAGTAGTCTCCATACTGTTCTCCATAGTGGCTGTATCAATTTACACTCCCACTAACAATGCATGAGGGCTCCCTTTTCTCCACACCCTCTCCAGCATTTATTGTTTGTAGATTTTTTGATGATGTCCATTCTGAACAGTGTGAGGTGATACTTCATTGTAGTTTTGATTTGTGTTTCTCTAATAGTTAGTGATGCTGAGCATATTTTCATGTGCCTCTTGGCCATCTGTATATCTTCTTTGTTGAAATGCCTATTCAGGTCTTCTGCCCGTTTTTTGATTGGGTTTTTTGTTTTTCTGATATTGAACTGCATGAGCTGTTTGTATATTTGGGGTATTAATCCTTTGTCAGTTGCTTCACTGGCAAATATTTTCTCCCATTCTGAGGGTTGCCTTTTGTCTTGTTTATGGTTTCCTTTGCTGTACAAAAGCTTTTAAGTTTTATTAAGTCTCATTGCTTTATTTCTGTTTTTATTCTCATTACTCTAGGAGGTGGGCCAAAAAAGATCTTGCTGTGATTTATGCACCCTGATGTTCATCGCAGCACTATTACAATAGCCAGGACATGGAAGCAACCTAAATGTCCATCAACAGAGAAATGGATAAAGAAGATGTGGTACATATATACAATGGAACTTTACTCAGCCATAAAAAGGAATGAAATTGGGTCATCTGCAGAGAATGGATGGACCTAGAGACTGTCATACAGAGTGAAGTAAGTCAGAAAGAGAAAAACAAACATAGTATATTAACGCATATATGTGGAATCTGAAAAAATTGGCATAGATGATCTTATTTACAAAGCAGAAATAGAGACACAGACGTAGAGAACAAATGTATGGATCCCAAGGGGGAAGGGGGGGACTGGGATGAATTGGGAGACTGAGATTGACATATACACGCTATTGATAATATATATATATAATAGATAACTAATGAGAACTTACTCTATAGCACAGGGAACTCTACTCAGTGCTCTGTGGTGAACTAAACGAGAAGGAAATCCAAAAAAGAAGGGATATATGTATATGTATAACTGATTCATTTTGCTGTACAGTATAAACTAACAAAATATTTTAAAGCAACTATACTCCAATAAAAACAAAAACAACAAAAAAAGATTCCCTTCAGTGTAATTAACATTAGATAGTTTTCTCCTTGACTATAGGTCCATGACCTCTCTTTTCTTAGAGAATATATTTAGAAAACTTGGAATTGCAAATTATTTCTCTGCTCCTGTGTGGTGAAATCTTCTCCCAGCTTTTTGCGAGTTTTAAGACCAATGGCATGTGTTTTTCAAGGACCTGAAGCCATCCCTTTGCAATGCAGTTATGAAGAAAGATAGCATCCTATCTCCCAGTTTCTGATGAAAGGTAGGAACTTAATTTCATAAGTATTAATTAGCAAACACAGAAGGCCTAATCACATTGACCAGCCCTACCTCCCCGTATGTTTTCCAGTACTTTTCTCCTAGTTTCCGATACTTTTCTGGAAAAGTCTTCCAGTACTTTTCTCCTAGTTTATCCCATTGCTTAAAAACTCTTCAGGCTTTCCTTTCGGCAGGGTTGAGTCAGTCTCTCCCCACATTGCAGTAGTTTTGAATAAATTATTCCTTACCTGTTTATCTTGCACAGTGTTAGTTTTCTTTGATAGCTGCTGTCTTGAATCTGCCAGTATATAATATTCTATAGTCAGGAATATTATTTCATGTTCTGGGAATCACTGTCTCAGTTATTCAAAAAATTAGTGTCTACCTTGTATTAAATAAATTGCTGGAAGCTAGAGAAAAAAATAGTGAACAAAATAAAGTTGTGTTCATTGCGGCAATTTCATTTAGTACAAGAGACTGTGAATAATGCAAGTAAACAACGAAATCAATTAAGAATGCACTGAGGAATCTAAAGTCAATAAATAGGATATTGTCATAATGAATAATTTTGGAAGATTCTACTTTTGATGGGTATAATATGGTATTTTAATCTAAGGCATCAGCATTTTTGCTTAGTTTGAGGGAAGTGATGAGGTCAACCTAGTGAGAGGATTCTAGGCAAAGACTCAGAAATGTAAGTTCCCATGAGTAGGATTAAAGGTGGCCTAAATTCTTTAACCTTGTTCCCTGTGAGAAATGGGGTCTTTCCCCTACCTTGAATCTGGGCAGATTCTGTGACTATTTTAATCATAAAATATGGCAGAATTAATGCTGGCCAGTACATGGGTCAGGCCGAAAAGATTGGCAGTTTCCACTTCCTGCCTTTTAAGATATTCTCTTGGAGCCCTGAGATACCCTGTAAAAATCAGAGTACCTAGCACGATTGACCAGGTGTAGAGGCTCTAAGACAATATGGAGAGAAAGAGGGACCAAGCCGAGTCTAGCCTTTCAGCCATCCACATCAAGGCAACAGCAGTAAAGGCAATATAAGTAAAGCCATTGTGTACTCTCCATTCTGGACCACCCAGCAGCTGAAAACTACGGCCTCCAATGTCACATGGAATAAAAGAACCATTCTGTTGAGTTCTGTTGAAATTCAGGGCAAAAGCATTATTAAGATATAATGCAGTTTGCCGGTAGTTTGTTACATAGCATTAAAAAATTAGAACTTTCCAGAAACAGTAAAGAAATTAGTTTATTCTAAGAATTATTCAAAAGCTGGGACTGGATATAGAGCATGAGAGGAAGGTGAACTGAGAAGATGTAGAGATGTAGGCAAAGGAAAATAATGTTGTTATATGTCTCAGTAGAAAGTCTGGATTTTATTTTAAGAGTAATGGGACATGATTAGTGAGATTTTAAAGGAAGAGTGACATACAATTCTTTTACATTTTGAAAAGATCCCTCAAATTAGAGGGATGGACAAATTTCAGAAGACTGAAAGCAGGAAAACCAGGAAATACTTGCAATCATGCAAGAAGAAAATGGTAGCAATTTTGTACATGATGCTGTCAGTAGAGATAGAATAGAAACATTTAAATATATATGTGTATATATATATATATATACATATATATATACACACACATACACACACACACACATATATATAATATATATAAAATTCACAGTATCAGATTAGTTTCTGGTATACAACATGGTGATTCAATATTTTTTGAGATTATACTCCATTTAAAGTTATTATAAAATAATAGCTATATTTTCCTGTGCTTTACAACATATACTTGTAGCTCATTTATTTCAACATAGTGGTTTTTGTATCTCTTAATCCCTTAAACCCCTATCTTGCCCCTCCTCCCTTCCCTCTACCCACTGGTAAACACTAGTGAGTCTGTGTTCTGTTCTGTTATATTCATTTATTTGTTTTATTTTTTTAGATTCCACATGTGATAATATACAGTATTTGTTTTTCTCTGTATGACTTATTTCACTAAGCATAATACCCTCTAGATCCATCCATATAGTTGCAAATGGCAGAATTTCATTCTTTTTTATGGTGAGTAATATTCTATTATGTATGTATACCAATATATGTATTACTTATCCATTCACCTGTGGATGGTCACTAAGCTTGCTTACCTATCTTGGCTGTTATAATTAATGCTGTTATGAACATTGGGGTGCATATATCTTTTTGAATTAGTGTTTTCATTTTCTTTAGATATATACCCAGGAGTGGAATATCCAGATCTTATGATAGTTCTATTTTTAGTTTTTTGATGAACCTCCTTAGTGTTTTCCATAGTGGCTGCACCAATTTAAATTCTCACCAACAGTGTACTAGGGTTCACTTTTCTCCACATCCTCACCAACATTTGTTATTTGTAGACATTTTAATGATAGTCATTCTGACCAGTGTGAGGTGATACCTCATTGTGGTTTTGATTTGCATTTCTCTGATGATTAGTAATTTTTAGCATCTTTTCATGTGCCTGTTGGCTGTTTGCATGTCTTCTTTGGAAAAATATCTGTTCAGGTCTTCTTCTTATTTTTTAATCAGATTTTCTCTTTCTTTTTGATATTGAATTGTATGAACTGTTTATATATTTCATATATTAACCCCTTATTTGTCATATCATTTGCAAATATTTCTCCCATTCAGTAGGTTGTCTTTATGTTTTGTTTATAGTTTCCTTTGCTGTGCAAAAGGTTTTAAATTTAATTAGGTCACCTTTGCTTATTTTTGCTTTTGTAACACTTTAAATATATTTTGAAGGCATAATTAACAAGTATTTTGTAAGAAGAACCCCTTCATTGTCACCATTTGGGTGTCAAAGTGGGTCATTTATTATTAGCCACCTCTCATGTAATAGAGTAAGGGAAGAATTCTACAGTGTCTTATAACATGGGCTAAGGGATAGGATTCAATGGAGAAACTTAAAAGCTGGTGTTAGTGCAAGAAAACAAGGCATGATTCCCCAAATTAACACGTGGGTATGATTCCTGGAGCCAGGGCTAAACCCAAAGGGAGTATCTGCTTTCCCATGAAGGCATCTCTCAACACTTGCTCCTATTCCTTCTTATAAGAAGTTAGCCTTTTTCAAAAATGAACACATAAACTATTTGGATGCTGCACAGTCTGTATTGTCTGCCAGTGTTTCATAGGTGTTTAGGAACCCCAACTGCCCGGCACGTGTTCACCTTGGAGCTATTGAAAATTACAACCCTTCTGTTTAGGAAAGGAAGGTACCGGAACACATTCCTACTTGGAGAAGGAGAAATCCCCATTACGATGTAGCTTATTGTCCAGGAAATGCAGAGTGAGTGCCTAGGGTCATTTTCAGTAATTCAGTTCCATCCATCAAAGTGAAACTTTCTGATAGAATTGATTATAGTCTTTTGGTGTTGAAAAGAGAGAAATCAAACCCTGGTCTAGACTGAAGCGGCATGACCGCCAGTTAACAAAGATGCTAAATTGATTTTACCTAGATAGAATTTTGTATATCGGAGTTTCATTCCAACTTTAAAATACGTATCTTTCTTCCTCCCTGCTCTCGCCTAGTAAGGTCAACTTATCTGCAAACAATATTTGCAACAAAATATATCCATTAATATTCAAAATCCCAATATTTCTTGCAGTCTCCATTTTGTTTTCAAAATATTATTTTCTCTGATACCAGCTGCAAAGGCTTCCAATTTCTTGTGTCAGTTGAACTCATTAGTGTAGTTCATTTCCCTACCCTTGCTATCTGTCTATTTCTGTATTTGTATCTACCTATTATCTCTTTAGAGTTTTCTGGTTGCTTTTTACTTCCTTATGTTGGCTTTAGGCTTCTAGAACCCAATTTCATTTCTACAATTGAGCCAAAATCTGGCTAACTCTCCTTGAACTTCTACCCTGCAATAGACAGGGTTCATTGTGCCATACTCAATGTAAGTAACTAAACTGATTACAACACTGTTAGTTCAGTATTTTCAATTATTTCCCTGACCCACTGAGCAATAATTCTTTAGGATGAATACATGGAATTCAGAGTGTATTTTTAAAAGGTTAAAATAACCAGATTAACTCCTTGGAAGTTAGATTACATAATCCCTAAATACATGGTCTAATTAATTTTCTTTGAAATTTTAAACCTGGACCTATCAGTAGAAATTGAATTGACTCAAAGTAACATATTTGTAGGCTGTACATCTAAGGGATATGGAAATCTTCTTTTACTTTCTTGAGAAATGAAGCAATTTCATCTCCAGCAACTGTAAAGTGAACTGGAAATTGGTTCTGAAGGTGGAACTGTGAAGCTGCAGTCATTTCTAAACGGGTGTTGTTCCTGAATAGAGTTGTTTCTGGTGACTTATTTGCATAAATATGTCCCCTTTACACCTAGAGAAAAGAAGAAGAAAAATTAATGTGTTTGCTATACACTTTATTTGCTTTCATTTCTACTTTTTTTTTTTTTTTTTTGGTTTCAAAACTCCTGACAAATATTAAGGACATGGATAGCAAACTTAGGCAGCTGACAGAAGCTTCTCACTAAATAAGTAAGGGGAATAAGGTAGTCAATTTTTGTCTCTACCTATTCTGTGATTTCTTCCAGGCAAAAATGCCAATAAAAAATATGCAAATTAATATAATGTTGCATATTAATTCTCTCTCAATAAAGAAAAAAATCAAAGATGCAAGTCATCACAGACGTATACTTACTCAATTTATTTCCAACAATCTCTGACCAGTATCAGTGGGAGGAGTGAGTGAACAGTAGTACTTAGAAGCTCTCATGCATTGATAGAACCAAGTTAACTCTTTAAATATGTTATGTTCTATACACTCATTCTATTATTTTTTGCTTATAATTTCTCCTAGTCTACATAAAGTTAAAATAAAAACATGTACCCTTGGGTTTGCATGTGAAAGAGTAATTAATATTGATTCAGGAGATGAGGGGTATTTCCTGATATTTGATAAAAGCCAGGAAAAAGTATGAGAAAAGCTGAATATCTTCAGGGAATGAGATTTGTTATACTGATGTGGTTTGAACATAGTTCTCAGAGAAGTGCGAAATACAGAGTGAAGCTGGAAAGCAAGAATGAAGCAGTTCCAAAAAATCTAGAATGACATGTTAATTATCTCTTTTTTATTTGACAGGTAATAGAAGAGACAACTAAGATAGGTACAAAGTTTGGACAATCACGTTTCCTCTCATGCTTACCACCCTTCTGATGGAAACAGCCAGGTCCACAACCTCTATTCATGGAGCATCCCAGGTTGATTCCATTTTTGTATGAATAATGATCAAGCTGCTTTCACCTGACCTCAAACATCTGACTACAGCTAATTTAAAGAGATGGGAATTCTATGCTTATGAGGTGGTTGAGTATAAAGGCTGCATTCAAGTCTAGGCAATTCCTTTAATTCAACAGATGTTCTGTATCCAGAAATTTAAATAGGTGGCACCAGGAAACTGAAAGTTTGCAGCAGGCTTTGAAGAAGAGAAGACATAGGAGATACTCTAAAGAAGCCATTACAGAGAATAACTAAACCACATTAAAGGAAAGGCACAAGCGATGGAAATTAGTAGACCTCCGTTTTGAATGGAGCTCTTGAAGCATCACCAGAAATGACAAAAGCAAGGTGCACAAGAGTACATATGTAATGCTATCTTTGTGTAAGAAATGGGGAGATACATATTCATATTTTCTTATATTTTCACAAACATTAAAAAGATGCACAAATGACAAGAGTATTCTTCTAGAAAAAATGAAGAGAAGTGAAAATATACGAATGGAGATGAGGTGGGAGCTAAATTTATTCTCTCTTAACTCTAAGAATTTTTTTTTAATCTGAGATTTTACTTCCAGTTGTACACACCCTTGTAAGATAGATTTTAAGAGCTGGGAAATTTGTCTCATTCCTTTTCTGTCTAGAATGCATTCTTCTCTTCGGGGAAATCATTGTCTGAGTCCTTATGAAATAATTAAGGGTAGGCTTATGCCCTCAGGTACTATAATCTCCAAAAAGGGATTCAACTTTCTCCCATTCTGATTATTTCAGTTTCTGTGATGAATCAACCTGAAACAGTCAGACTTAGAATCATCAGATGGTTAGGGTTCTCCCTTCAAATTTGCCTGAGGCCTCTACCAGAACCTTTGACTAGAAATAGAGTCTTCCAGCAGAAAAAGCAAAGCCAGTTAGCCTTAGGTTCTCAATGAAAAAGATTTATTAAATTTTCTTGGCAAATGATACCTCAAGAAATACACTCCTGGGTACATGCTTCCCAGTGAATCTAGCCAGCAGAAGCAGTCACCTGACAGACTGAGCTAGGCCCTTATGCTTAGGATTTCTAGGAAGCAGATGATGAAAATAACCACTGTTCCTAGAACAAGACATAATTATAACATTTAAAGCAATAAAATAAAGAGGAAAATCTGATCATGAAATATTTTGATAAAAATTTTGGAATATTTGATTTTGTTTTTTAAAAGTAGGCTTTAAAGAATAGGTTTAGATTTACAGAAAAGTTGCAAAAATAGCACCAAGGATTTCAGTGTACTTTATACTCAGTTCCCTTATTGTAAACGTATTACATTGATATGACGCATTTGTCACAATTAATGAATTAATATATTAATGAACTGATATATCAATAATATTGATATATTATCATTATCTAAATATTATACTTCATTTGAATTTCCTTAGTTATTCCATAATGTCCTTTTTTTGTTTCAGGTTACCATCCATATCACCACATTACATTTGGTGATTATGTCTCTTCAGGCTTCTCTATACTGGAATAATTTCTCAGACTTTCATTTGATGAGCTTGTCTGTTTTGAGGAGGACTGGTGAGGTATTTTGTAGAGTGTGTCTCAGTTAGGTTTTGCTAATGTTTTCTTGATGATTGCACAGAAGTCATGAGCTCTTAGGAGGAAGACTGCAAATATAAAGGACTATTCTCTTCATCATGTCAAAGTTACGTGTAATTAACATGACATATTTGTATAACAGAGTCACTTTGTAAATCATTTACACCCCAATAAATTTTTTTTTTAAAAGTGACTCATCACTGTTAATATTGACCTTCATCACCTGACTGAGGTCATGTTTGTAAGGTATTTTTAAGGCTTTTAAAAGAATTTTTTTATTATATTGGGTAGGCCAAAAATTTCGGAAAAAAACCGAACGAAATTTTTGGCCAACCCAATATATGTTACAAATATTTCTTCCCCATTTGTTCCATATATATGTGTATGCATATATATATATATATATATATATATATATATATATATGCATACACATATATATATATTTGTTGTTGTTTTATCTTGGCCGCATGGCATGTGGGATCTTAGTTCCCGACCAGGGATCAAACCTGCGCCCCCTGCATTGGCAGCATGGAGTCTTAACCACCAGGGAAGTCCCCTATAATGTTTTTGCAGAGTAAAGTTACACTGTTTCCCCCTTTCCCTTATGGTACTCTTTGGAAGGAAGTCGTGATGTTCAGACCACATTTAAGTGGTGAAAGCTATGCTCCACGGCCTTGAAGAAGGATATCTACATAAGTTGTTTTGAATTATGTGATATGTGAGATTTTCTTATTCTCCACCATTTATCTGTTTTTAAAATGTACTTTGTTATTTATTTAAATCATTATGAAATCATGAATATTTATTTTATAACGAGTTATAATCCAATACTATAGATGTATTTTTATTTGTATATTTTTTATTCTGTTTCTCTGATTTTAGTTTGGCTGTTAGAAGAATTTTTTGTTTGTTTGTCTTCTCTGCATGCTTGGCATATCATCGTCATCTTTTTTGAGTACTTCCTTATCTTTTGGAACTACAAGTGGATCGAGGCTCATCTTGTGTACTCCCTGCCCCGGCCGTAGAATCAGTCCTTTCTCCAAGAAAACCTTGTTCATTTTATTAGAGAATGGAATTAGAGCCAACTTCTGGGTATTGGTGCTTGTCACTGTTCCTGAGATATGTTTGTTTCTAGGCTTTCTCAGTGGGCAGAACCTGGAAATATATGAATCTGTATATATACACATATCTTTAATTTGTCTATATTTACCCTTCTATATCTCCAACTCCAATCCTGTATCATATGGTTAACTCTAGCTTTTTACAAGTTATGAGCAGTGAATGAGATTCCCTATTGCTCTACATCCTTGACAGCAATTGGAATTGTCAGTTCTTTGGCTTTTAGCCATTCTAATAGGAGTGTGGCTAGAGTTCATTGTTATTTTAATTTTGCATATCCTTTATGACAAGTGATGTGGAACTTCTTTCATATGTTTATTTTCCATTTATATATCTTCTTTGGTGAGGTGTTTGCTCAGATATTTTACCCATTTTTTTAATTGAGTTGTTTATTTACTTATTGAGTTGTAAGAGTACTTGTTTAGCATTGCCTTTTGATTCTTTCTCATAATTTCCATATCTCTGCTGACTTTATTCATCTAGCTTTGAATGTTGTCTCCTTTTGTCAATAGAACCCCTAACATATTAATCATAGTTATTTTAAATTCCATGACTGAAATTGCCAACATTTGCATCACATTCGAATCTGGCTCTGGTGGATGCTTTGTCTTTCCAGACTTTGTTTTTCTGGCCTTTTTTCACACCTTGTAATTTTCTGCTGAAAGCCAGAAACACTGTGTCAGCAACATAACTGAGTTAAATAGCCTTTTAGTATGAGAAGTGATGTTAATCTGGCTAGGTGTTGGTGTGTTTAATGTTTGTTGTAGGTATTAGTACCAGAGACTTCAAATTCTTCTAGTGTCCTTGCTTTCATCTCCTATCTTGACTTAGGGTTTCCCTAAGTACTTCTGCTGAGTGTCTGCATCCTGAGGCACTTTCAGCTACAATCCACTGTTGTTATTCTGGAGCCCTGTTTGTGTAGAAGTAGCATGTGCTTAACTAAAATGTATAGTTTTAGATTTAGGGTGTATTCTATAATCTTCTGATCAAATCTCAGTATGTTAGTGGGCTTGTGTCTCCTGAGTGTGTCCTTTACAAGTGTTTCTGTTCCTCCTCCACACATATGTCTACTCTCCCACAAAACCACCCTCTACTCCCTTCCCCAGCTGCAGCAATCTCAATATTTTTGCTTGATGTCCTGTGCCTTGTTGACTGTCTTCTTTTCTTTTCCCTAGGTGAGAGAGGAAGGCTTTGTCTTTTGTTTTTAACACTCTTGTATCTTTTGTCCTGATGATAACTACTTTTAACATTGCTGAAATTTACTTGATTTGTCTTTTTTGTTTAAACATTTTTAATTTATTTTGCAAGAATGTATATTTTATTGCATTCAAAATGGATAATGGAGATAATAGGAATATTTATTACCTGTAATTTCAAAATCCAGAATTAAACACTTTTTTTCTTTGCTGTAAATCTTACAGCTTTTTTTTCTATGCATATATAAGGACAAGTTATTTTTTTGGATGTGGTCATGTTATGCATACTATTTTTCCTTCAACCAAAAATATGCAGAAATAACTTCATGTGTATATAACTGTGTATCTATACTAGAATTATTAATTTAATGAAAATAAATTTTATAGATATATAATATATTTAACAAATCGCCATTTGTTGACTGTATTGGTTGGTCCTATTTTTCTCATATAAAATATACCTCAGGGAATGTCCTTATGCATACATTTGTAAGAAATCTACTATGAACCTTTTCAGATTAATTCTCTGAAGTGTTATCTTTGAGCCTACAGAGTATGTTTCTTTTCAGATTTTTAAAAAACTTCTAAAAGTGAAGTTAAACACAGTCTTTTATGACTTTGTTATAAATTGGCAATTCACTGTCCTGAAAGTTAGTAACAATTTTCTTTCCTACTGATAATATATGGCAGTCATAGCTAAGTATTTTACATCTTAGAGGAAGTGTACGTCTCTCCTGGGGTAAGTTCTCTCAGGGAATTCTTATGGGAGTATAACTACTCATCCTCAGTCCATGTTCTACGATGGAATCCTCATGGGGAACCCATGTATATATTTATTAGAAGAAAAACATTGGTTTTTCCTGCCCATTCTGGGTCCCTAAGTCTGAGAGCGTGAGTAAGTGAAAATGTTTTTAAATACCTTATTCTCAGAAGACCATCTTCTTCTAGATGAGTTCCAGCATTCTCCCACAGATATGACAGATTTTATTTGTTATTTTAGACCAAAGAAACTAATTTTTCCTACCCCTATAATAAGATCTGGTGCTAAGACAGAAACCAATGAAATAGTGGAAATCTCCAAAGTCAGACTTTCCAGATAATATTCTTTTTCATTAGGACACTTTATTTTTTTAACTTCAATATTCTTCTTGGAAAATAGTTCAGCATTTGTCTATTGCTTTTGTCATCTGGTAATTGGAAATAATCTCTAAAAATTCTTACCAGTGCTTCTGGAATCCGTTGTGAATGGAAGATGATATTTGTTTAGGTGTCAGCTAATTTAATAGAATATTTAATATTGCAAGCAAACAAATGTTTCTTTTCAAATGTATCTAAAAAGCAACTGGAGACAACTTAGGTAATTTGTGCACTTGTAATTTGCTATTGTTGGCTCTCTGTGTATTCTGGAAAACAGTTTTCCATGAAATTGCTGTTAACTTTTAGATGCAAGATTATTTTGTACAATGTTCATTTAAAGGAACCACCCTTCTGTATAAATATCTTTCAGGCTAACTACACAAAAGTGCCAACATATTAACCTCTTTAAATGTATGGTTTAGGGGATAAAATAATAATTTTCTATATTCTAAGTAGGACCTGATTATCATTTGTCTTAGGACATATTTCTAGCTAACTTGTTTGAGTAATGCTGTACTTTGACCCCTAGTGACCTCAGAACATATAGGTCCCATTTTATATATGGGGGATCCAAAATGATATCCAACAGTTAAACTCTCTTGCTAATAGGCATCAATAGAATTCTAAATCAAAGATATTCTTAATGATACTATTCATCAGTTGAAATGAAGACTATCAAATCCTTTTCAATATGATTATTTCTATAATAGAAAAGTGTGTATTTTTTCTTCTTTTCCTGGTACCTGGAATTCTAACACTTCTCTTGGATTTCTAGATCTTACATGGTATATCCTCATTTTAGTTATCTACTCCATGATTTTAGTTAAGCTAATCCTCTTAGTAATTGCAGACCTGACTTTCTCCTTTTCTTTTCTTTCTTTCTTTCTTTTTTCTTTTCTTTTTTTTTTTTTTTTAATAACTAGAGAGGCTCCTCTGCCACATTTTTGCCTATATTTCCACTCACTTATGAGAAAATGTGACAAAGAAATCATATCTTTAAGGAGCAGAATCTCAGGGAAATTGATGATTACAAACCTGGAGATTATCTGAAAGGTCTCCTATGCTAAATGTTTACTGTAAATCTATGTGTGCTACTCTCAGAAGTTTGATAAATGTATTGATATCCGCTTTATTTCTTCTAAGTCAATGCCCTCTTTAATTTCATGGAATAATTTTTCTAAATCTTTACCAATCTTATGCTCCCTAAGTAAACTTTCCAGTAACAGAGTCATTTTGTGTTGCTGAGATTTTCTAAAATATCACATATATAATTCAGTAAACTTACTATAGAATTTTCAGTCTTCTATTTGAGGAAACAATGTTCAATTCTCTTTCTTGCACTTTTTAAAATCTTAGTGGTTAAAATATTTTCCTTCTAATTAATTTTAAGAATAAGCTAGGTTTTAAATAAGTTGGAGGTGCCAAGAAGTGGAATAAGCATTCTGAATAAGTATGAGAATATGGGTGGAATTTGTTTTCTATGATGTAATTATTTCATAAGATATATTTAAAATATTGGAGGGAATATTACAAGGGTGATAAAAGAAAGCCCAAAGAATGATAAAAATGAGAGTTCAAGAAAAGCTTACTGCATAAAGAACTTTATTTTATGTAATAAACAAGAATGGCAATGGTGCATATCATGACTGTGATAAATGTGTTCACAATTCAAAGTAGAACTCTGATATCAAATTTTGTTAGATCATATTGACCTTGTTTTTAGGACAGAATAGTTTAGCAATAGATTCATGGTTTAGTAGTCTCCAGCTCTTTATCTTTACCGTCACAACCATTATCTTCATCAACATGCTACTCTGGATGATATTTTTGAGCGCTTATTATTTACCAGAGATGTCAGTCACTACCTTATACCTATAGTCTCACATAAGTTCAAATGCAATGAAGCGTTACATAATTTTCCAGGTTTACACAAAGCTGAGATTTAAACCTCTGTGTCTAAATCCCTAGTCCATGTTCTTTCTAAAACATGTCACTGACTATTTACACTTATAAATAGCATTTAATAATTTACCCAGGCTTGTTAATTTTGAGTTGCCCATGTCTCCTTCATATTTGATTCTTCTTAGAGTATAGTGAGCTTCCTATCTTTGAATAAAATAACATAGACTTTTTTGTTTTTAATTTTGATCACTATCCGCACCTGAAAGAGGCGAGTTGCTACATAATGACTGCTCATTTGAGAAAACATGAATTCTTTAAGGATACTTGACTGCCACTGAAGTGGTTCCAATCTCCTCCCTTAACCCAGACCCTACTTATGTGGATGTCAGCCTAAAACACTGTGCTTTCTAAGTCTTTATTTAATACTAAGAACAGTACCTATAGTGGAAGTAAAGGTGGCATTCACTGGGAAACATTGAAAATTTTGTGGATTAAATGAGCCAGGGTCAGAAGACAACCCCTCTTGAGCCTATAGTTGCTGGAGAAAAACACAGGTAAACTTAGTAGATAAGTAAAACATTTAAGGTGGACCTTATAATATAGAATAAATTGAAAAGATTCTTATGGGGGTGATGTCTGTATGAATTTGAATTTGAATATCAAGACAATTAAATGTTGAAGTGATGCTCAGAGATGTCCAGGATTTGATGAGAAAAGGCTCCAGCAACAACTATATAGCTTTGTTTGGTCTGCTAAAAAGGCAAGACCACAATGGCACTGCCGAAGCTGCTGGGACTTCTGACAGAATCGCTGTATAACTTGGAGCACAGTGAGGATTCACAGGCTGCCAAGATGAGCTTCTTCCCTCTGTCTTGGTTCGTCTCCAATAACCAGAGGAATTATAAGTGGTGTAGTTTGTCCTCCATCTAGGGATCTCCCCTTCTCTCTTTTTATGGGCCAAAGTAAAATAGAAGGTAAAAATAATATGAGCTTAATTATCTAATTTAGATGTTTCTTGTCCTGACATGTAATCTTAAGAATCTGAGACAGGTCTGTAAATACAACCTGAATTATTGCCATAAGCAACCACTAATATTTCAACATTGTTGACATGGTCTGTGAATTCACAACCACAAAGGGCTTTAAAATGCATACTATACTACAAACAACCACATTACAACATTATTAATATTTGACTTCAGTTGTATTCATATGTTGAGGACTGCCAATAAAATTTGGATTGCTTAATTTTTGCCTCTACAGTTAGAAATATAAAAAATCAAGTGTGAAGTGGTCTATCCCGTGTCACCATCTGGTCTTGAAGTTCCTCTGAAACAATGATTCCTTCTCAAAGTGCATCTAAATTAGAATCACATGAAGTATTGGTTTGCCTGCACATCCCCAGGCTAACACAGACTAAATCGTAAACTCTGGGAGATGGAGCATAGCATCTTTATTTTCAACAAGCCTCTCCAAATAGTTTCTATCATAGAGAAAGTTGAGAATCCATGTTTTAGCACATTCCTGGTGATTTCTCATCAACCCTGTGTTTTTCATTAAACTGTCATCTCTCACATTTAAACACACAATCATATACTTGGCTGGGCAGAAACTTTGACAATGACACTGCTTCTTTGCCAGTGACCCCCAGTTAGACTTTGTCCCTCAGAGGCAGTAGAGGGAGACTGCAAGGCAGAAAGAGGAAGTAGCATGCTCCTTCAGTCTGCTTGTCCCTGGTAGCTTTGCCCCAGCATTGCTTTTTTTCACTCTGGCAGTAGCCGTTGTTCCCTTATCTCCAACTGATTCCTGTTTGCAGTGTTTCCAACATTCACAGAAACAGCCTAATTGTGCTACACCCTCTTTTCCACAACTTAAATTCAATTAGCCCAACCTCTTTGGCATTGTTCGCACTGCTGTAAGGATGGTAACTTTTTCTTCCCCCTTAGGGTATTATTTATAAGGTACTTCTGTCCCTGTCTTATTTTGTTCTTTATCAGTTTCTTAATACTTGATTAAAACTTTTTTGATTTAAATTATTTTTGTTAAGATACTTGGCATATTTTTCCTACTCCTGAGTACACACTGGGGAATTCAAGCTCCAATGAAATCAATTCATCACCCTTCCCCCATTAAGAAAATTCATCACATTATTAGACAGCTATTATTCCTGGAAAAGTTTTCTTTATAAGAACCAAATTCAATTTCTCTTTCTATGCAATGCATTCCACATTTTAGTGCATAGGATTAGGAACCTTATCATATTCTTGGCAAAGCAGAATTGAAATCATCTGTATCTTTATTGCTAGAAAGCTTGAGATATTTATTTCCTGTTTCAAAATAAAGTAAAATATTACAAATGGTTGAATCATAATATCGGAATCAGTGTTTTAAAATATTTCTTATTAAATCTTTCAATTAATGTGCAAAGAAGGCACTAGTACTCTTATTATAGATATAGAATGTCAGACTTGGGCAGATTAAGGTAATTAACTTGTGTACTGATAATTCACCAGACTGGTATATGGTAGTAATATTTCCACTGTATTAATTTTATACAAAAATGCTTGTATGGAACTTAAAAACCTTGCATTTTTATCTTTAAATATCCCAAAAGTAATTTAAAATGGCTCAGTTTGATTGTAAGAATTGACATCTGACTGGTTCCTGCAGGGAACTCCCCTGAAACTGTCAAGGGAAAAACTAAAAACAAAACAACAACAACAAAACTAAAGAAAGAAGTAAAGAAACATTTTTTTGGTGAGTTATATAATAGTCTTGTGGGTTTCTTAAATATTTAAATATTGTATAACAATTTTAGCATTTACTCATGTATTATGTATATATATACATATATGCATACATTATACTCATATTACATTTTGTCATGGCTATGTTTCTGAAAGTTTATATTATTTTATTACCTTATCCATAATTATTTAATATCATCCTCCATTATAGTAAAATAATTATGAATAATTTACTTAAGAATATTTTTATTTTATTGTCATCATGATATACTTGATCTGATGGTCAATAATCAACACTGAAAAAAAGGATAATGATTTAAACTGTTCCCTCTTTCATTTTGAAAATCTATTTGTTAAATAAGAAGCAGCAAATATTGACTCCTCTTTCAGTTTATGAATTCAATTATCTTATCTTCTGTAAAAACAATAATTGTTTTTTTTTCCTGAATTTCAGAAGAGTAAATAGTTTTTGTATTTAAAAGTAAGTTGAGGACTGATACGTTTTAAAAATTTAGATAGCTACAGAAGTGTGACTTTCACTCAAAATAGCATGCAAAAGGAATAAAAAAGCTCACATATACTCTCAATCATTTTTGCTAAGAAAATCATGTGATTTATAACAATCATAGGAAATAGAACACATTGATTTGAAGTTTAATTTACTCTAAAATAATTAATTTTCTAATATTTTAATAAGATTTTATGCCGGGAAAATGATAATAAATTTCACTTAAGTTTAGAATTGCATTAGCTATATTGAGTTTGAATTGCATCTTTACTAATGTAAATAGGAGGAGCAATCTGAGACTCAGTTATTCATCTAGTTTTGTCAACTAATGAAGAAAATGTCATTGTCTTTTATGCTGAAAAGAAGCAGGGTTACTCTTCAGTAATTCTAATACTTTTTTTTCTAGTTGAAATTGATTTGAAATTTGTTGAAAAATTCATCAGAGAATCTAGAGAGGTAACTTTGCTCCTTGCTGTCTTTTTTGTCTCAGATGCAGACAACTGAGTACACCAGGCAGGGGTCGGAGAGATAATAACACTTCCCAACTTATTTTACTTCAGATTCACTGAGTCTGGAGATGGGAGAAATTTTTAGGGTTCTCAAGATTTAATCAAAGAATGAAGAAGTCTGAGCTCACATTAATTGCTTACGTTTTATACTTCCTTAATTTGAAACTGTCATAGGAGTTATGTTGTCCAACTCAGAACCTGGAGGAGGAAATCTGATTATGATTTTTCTAACGGATGATTACTCAGTTTTACTGAACACTTTTGGGGTTTGATTTCTAAAAGGGAGCTGGCTCTTCTGTGATCCATCTTAAGTTGTCAGTCAATATTTGCCTCAAACTTCTTGCAGTTGATATTAATTTTACTTTCAAAGCTATACAGAATAACATCAACAATTTTTCTCTGTTGTATCTTCACAAATGTATAGTCAGCTATCATGCCCATATTTAATTTTTCCATTGGATACTATCAAAAATACTTCAGATGGTGTGTTTTTTCACCTCTTCATCATCCTTATTTCCCTCAAGAAGTGTTGTTACTTTTTGCAGCATATATCATTGATAAAAATATAAATCTACTAAAATATAAAAAGTTCAATCTGTATTTCTATAAATGGAAAATGAGATTACGTGTGTTCTTCCTTATTACTGGCTTATACTGAGTTTTGGAGCTACTTATGTATCCACATTTTTAATCAAGTAATATTAATCTAGGTTTTTCTTTTCACATTCTTATGCTATCTATATATTTTTCTAACTATACTATTATATAAATTTGAAGAAATTGATCAATTTTGCATGTAACACAGTATTTATTGAACACCAACAACTTTTCTATAACTGTAGATACAGACATTGGCAGGTAAAATAAGTACGTATATGTTATATACAGAGGGGAAATTAGTGAAGAAACATGTTTGTCTATACATATAAGATCCTATATTTCATTAAATAATCCTACAATGCTCTGTGATTCTTTCCATACTAATATTACCTAGTCACTATTAACCACCAAGTAATTAATGGACCAGACATTGGAGTATTTTTTATGCCTTATCTCATAAATTTTATCCAGCAGACCTATGGGAAAATGACAATAATTCCATCTAAAAGTAGAGAATGTGTAGCACTGAGTTGAACTACTGGTAAAAGACATGACTATTGAGAAGCAAAGTCAAGATTCAAAAGCAACTCTTTCTGAGTCCAAAGCCTATGAATCTTTCCACATCAGAAAAATAGCTACTTTTTCTTGAGTAAAAACCCTAGGCACTACATATGATAGGTTATTTATTTTGCACCACAAAGTACAAACACCTCCTAAAGATGCACTCGTCAATTAACATGTTCAGATCCTTCATAACCATAGCACATTTCTGGAGTGTCTAAAAATGTTGCTGAATTGGGATGTTCCTTCTTAGTAGTGTTTTGGCTCTGCTATTGAATTGCTAATCAATACTATGAAATGTTGATTGTATCATGTTCAACAAATACATGTGTGCTAGGTGTGCTGATGCACAGTGTTCCAGATCTCCAGATCACCACCTCCTTCTTATCATTTAGAACCATGCCCAACCACCTCTCCCATCATCATCCCATCCTTTATATACGATGTAATTTCCAAGACATATAACCCTTGATTTCTTTTTCTGATTTTACTTTCCCCTTTTATAGCAATTATTACTATTTGAAATAACCTCAAATGTTTGTGTTTTTGTTCGTTTTGTTTGTTCATGTTTATATTATCTGTCTCCCACACGAGTATATCCACTTCTTGAAGAAAGAATATTCATCTATCCTGTTCACTTCTTTATCCTTTTTATCTACAACAGTGCCTTGAACATGGCAATTGTCCAATACAATTACTATAATATATAAATACACACATATATGCACACACACACCTTGGAGTTTCTACTATACCTTAGAAAAGTAAAGAATCTTTATATGTAAAGAACAGTACGTACAGCTTGATAAAATAGCTCCTTCTTGCTAACATTTCTAAGATGTAAATATTAAAGCATAATAGTTGAAGTTTTAGTACAGTTGTTCCACACCATTGTTTGGTTTAGTTTTAAATACATGAGGAACACAAACTTCCTACTACTTTTCTAAGTATGTGGTCATTTTATATATTGGTTAAACAAAAATGCAAATATAACTTAGTATATTAGGCAGGGTTCTCCAGAGAAATAGAACTAATTGGGGGGGAGAGAGAGAGAGAGGGAGGGAGAGAGAGAGAATCCTACAACCTGTGAGTTGGAGAACTAGTAAAGCAGGTGGTATAATTCAGTTGATATCTGAAATCTTGAGAATCTTTGGAGGGGCAATGGTATGTCTCAGTCTGAATCAAAAATCTCAAGAACAAGGAGCACCTGTGTTTGAGAGCAAAGGATGATGGATAGCTCAGCTTAAACAGAGAGACTGAATTCACCCATTCTCTGCCTTTTTGTTCTAATCAAGCTCTCAACAGATTGGAGGATGTCCAACTTCATTGGAGAGGGCAGATTTCCTTGCTCAGTGTGCTGATTCAAATACTATCCTCTTCCAGAGTCACCCTCACTGACACATCCAGAAACAATGTTTCACCAGCTATATGGACATCTCTTATCCCAATCAAGTTGATATATAAAATTAACCATCACATTTAGTGTGAGGAAATTATCTTTATTCGGCTTCATTGTTTTGCAGTGATACTTGGAGTGATATTATTTGCTGCTATATTATAGATGCACATGGTTCTTACTTCTACCTTCAGGTTATACAATCTTCTTTGCATCCTAATAGGCTCCTATAATCAAACAGTCCAAAAATGTGCTGATGCCTTCATTGATTGAACTGAGATTTTTATTATTATTATATAATACATATTATTATTATTACTATTTTCTTATCCTGAAACTATATAATTTCTTCTCTAACATCTCGAACCATCAATTAAAACTAAGCTTATGCATTGTAATGCTATTGACAGCAATTTATTTACTTTTAAACTGGAGAAAATATCATAATGTGCTAGAGACATACAGAATTTTTATAAGTAGTGTTGGACTTGGCAACTGGCCTGCTTATAGATGGATAGTGTGAGATAAATGCTCTTAATTAATCTCCTCATTAGTATCTCATATTAAACAGTTATTAGATAAAAATTACTCAAATATCATCCTATATTTATCTGGTCAATTTCATACACCATTATCCAGGGGCTTTTCCTCCCACCAAGTCAAGGATTAGTTCTGGCCACCAGGCCTACTGAGGCAAGCTCATGTACAATATTCTGCTTGAGGAGTCAAGCCTAAATTAAAAGAGTAAGGTAACATTTATGTGAAAAAACAAAAAAGATAAATCTTAAGAAAACAAAGGAGTCAAAGGAAAACAATAGCCATCATTTCCTGAAATCTAACGTAGATAGAAGAGTAAGAGGTATAAGATAGCTGAATTCCAAGGAAGAAACAAAATTTAAAAATCCTAAATATCAACTTATTTTATAAAATGTATGAAAATCACAAACTCTTGCTGGAAAAGTCCAATAAACTAAAAGATGCATCATGGACACCAAAAATGTACCCTCTCTTTCCCTAAACTCTAGAGCCACACCACTAGAATACTTGCCATAAAATTTCTCTGTCTCTTTCACCCTTCTCTCCCTTAAGCATATATGTTATTTTCAACCACTTGGAGAATAATATATGTACATGTAGTTAATACTTATAACCACTAATCTCTTTTTAATTAAAAAATAAGGCTGCAATTACAATTTTTATATTTGTATTTATGAGTATATATATACATATATATGTAATATCTTACTATAATTATAATATGTATTCTTTGAGAGTAAAGTTGCTGGGACAAATGTCAAATACTGTAAAATTTCTTCCAAAGACAAGTTAATTTTCATTCCCACAAACATAAGAAGAATCTTCCCCATCTATGTGGTCATCAACACGGGGTTTTCTCAAAATTTAAAATCCTATCTCACAAATCAATTTGGTGAGAAATTATATACCATCTCTTAAATGACTATTTCCTCAGTAATGAGTGAGATGAAACATTCTGTCATTTGTTTACAAAAAATTATTCCTAAAAACATGTGAATTTAATTTTTAATCCTGGCAGTTGACTTTTTTGTAATTATTAATGAGTAAACTTAATCATAGAATAAGAAGTTTTCTGTCAAAAGCAAGAGAGAAAAACATTATAACAAGGAGGAGAGAAATGGAAGATATGCAAAGACATTTAACTTGTAGATATGAAAAATACAATGATAGAAATTAAAAAATAAAAAACTCTAAAGGGGCTAAATCTATAGGTACTGCAAAAGAAAAAAATTGATGAACATGCAGACAGAGAAATAGAAACTATCCAAAGGATAAATAGAAGGAAATGTATTGGGGAAAAAAAAATAAACTGAGGTAATATCTGCCAACCTAATGTAAGTTTAACTGTAGTCCCAGAAAAAGAGAAAGGATAAGAAGCCAGAATGATTATCTGAAATAATGATAGCGATAATATTTTGAAGTTTGATAAAAAAAAAAAATTGTAAACTTACAGATACAAGGAGCTCAATATACTTTAAGCAGAAAAAAAATAGGAATAAAAAGCAAACAAAGAAAACACAGCAAGGCACATTATAATCAAATTGCTGAAATCATCAGAAAAACTTTCAATTGTTGGTTTTACACATAAGGAGCTTAGAAGTTGCCACTCTGTCCTAACAGTAAGCAAAAAGCTTAACAGATTGAAAAATCAACAACTCTTCCTGGATTCACAAAAATGAGAAAACAAATTGCTGTTCCCAAGGCTGGGGAGACAGACAGCTGAATATAGGCAGTTGCTGCTAATCAGAGCAGAGACTCATGAGCAGAAACTGCTGTGGAGATAAGACCAGAGTAGGAAAACCTGAACTGTAATTGAACAATTGTTGGAGGCTCAGTGTGCACAAGTCTGAGAGTTTAAAACTTCAGGGAACCCAGTCACAGGGGGGTCCCCATAATATTGTAAGATTTACCTTCAGGATCTCCATCAGGTTCCCACAGTAAAAGCTGGAAACAAAATCCCTTTGGGCTTGCTGCAGAGGAAGGAAAAAAGTAACCATTTTTAAAAACTAAGAAGACAGAGGAACTTCTTCAGCTTGATCAAGAATATCTACAAAGAACCTACAACTAACATTATACTTAATGGTGAGAAACTGTAAGCTTTTCCATTAAGATCAGGCACAAAGCAAGAATGTAACCTCTAGCCACCAGTAATTCAACATCATAGTGGAAGTTCTAGCTAATGAAATAAGGGAAGCAAATGTATACAGATGGGAAGGAAGAAATAAAACCGTTTTTGTTCAATGTAGAAAATCTGAATCAAAAAAATATTCTGTAAAAAATAATTATACAGAGTTTGCAGGATACAAGGATAATACACAAAATAAACCACTTTCATCACTACCAGGAATGAAACAGTAGAATTTGAAATTAAAAGCACAATACTATTTACATTTATCCCTCCCCCAAAATAAAAATAAGGTAAAATTTGACAAAATCTGTACCATATCCGCTATAGTTTTTATAGAAAAAACTATAAAACCCTGCTGAATGAACTCAAAGAAGAAGTAAATAAATGTTAATAAATAACACGAGTCAATAATGTGAAGTTGTCAGTTCTTCACAATTTGATCTATAGATTTGTAACAATCCCAATAAAAATTCCAAGTTATTTTGTGGATATTGGCAAACCAAATCTAAAATTTATAGAGAAAGGCAAAAGATGCAGAATAGCCAACACATACTCTGAAAATGAACAAAGCTGGTGGACTGACACTACTCAACATCCAGATTTACAATAAAACCACAGTAATCAAGACACTGTGGTATTGACTAAGGAATATACAGACAGATCAATGGAACAAAATAGAGATTCCAGAAATAGACCCACATAAATGTAGTCTACTGATATTTGACAAAGGAGTAAAGACAATACAATGGAGTAAAGATAGTACTCTCAACAAACGTTATCGGAAAAAGTGAACATCCACATGAAAGAAAAATGAATCTAGACACAGACTATACACATTTCACAAAAAATTAATGCAAAATGGATCACAGACCCAAACATAAAACACAAAACTATAAAACTCCTCCCAAAAAACATAGGAGAAAACATGGATGACTCTGTGTATGGAAGTGTAACACCTAAGGCACAATCCATGAAAGGAAGTATTGACAAACTAGACTTCATTAAAATAAAAAAATATTCTTTGTAACCCAATGTTAAGAGAATGAGAAGACAAGACACACATTGGGAGAAAATATTTGCCAAATACACCTTATAAAGGACTGCTACCCAAAGTACACAAAGAACACTTAAATCTCAACAATCAGTAAACAAAAAATCTGATTAATAAGTGAGCCAAAGGCCTTAACAGACACCCTACCAAAAAAGAGATTCAGATGATATGTATACAAATGAAAAAATGTTCCACATTCTATGTCATCAGGGAAATGCAATTTAAAAAGAAAATGATATGCCATTACACACCTATTAGAATGGCCAAAGTCTAGAACACTAACACCAAATTCTGGCAAGGATGTGGAGCAACAGCAATCCTCACTCATGGTTGGTGGGAATGCAAAATGGTACAGCTACTTTGGAAGAAAATTTGATCGTTTCCAACAAAACTAAACATACTCTTAAGATACAATCCAGCAAATGTGCTCCTTGGTATTCAACCAAAGGAGCTGAAAAATTATTTCCACACAAAAATCTGCACAAAGATGTTTTTATCAGCTTTATTATAACTGCCAAAACTGGGAAGCAACCAAGATGTCCTTCAGTAGGAAAAGGCAAAATTATTTACTCTCCTCAAATCATTTTTCTGTAGGTTCTATTCAGTGTATTAAAGAAATAAATAAAAATAAAAGTAATAGAGCACTCCCTCTTGCGAGAGCACTGGAATCACAACTAACTGCTGAACAATCATTGACAGGAAGACACTGGAACTCACCAAAAAAGATGCTCCACATGCAAAGACAAAGGAGAAGCTGTAATGAGATGGTAGGAGGGGCGCAAACACAGCAAAATCAAATCCCATAACTGCTAGGTGGGTGACTCACAAACTGGAGAAAACTTATAGCACAGAAGTCCAACCACTGGAGTGAAGGTTCTGAGCCCCACATCAGGCTTCCTAACCTGGGCGTCCGGCAATAAGAGGAGGAATTCCTAGAGAATCAGACATTGAGAGCTAGCGGGATTTGATTACAGGACTTCGACAGGACTGGCAGAAACAGAGACTCCACTCTTGGAGGGCACACACAAAGTAGTGTGTGCATCAGGACCCAGGGGAAGGAGCAGTGACTCCATAAGAGACTTAACCAGACCTACCTGCAAGTGTTGGAGGGTCTCCTGCAGAAGCAGGGCATGGCTGTGTCTCACCGTGAGGACAAGGACACTGGCAACAGGACTTCTGGGAAGTACTCCTTGGTGTGAGCCCTTCCAGAGTCTGCCATTAGCCTCACCAAAGAGCCTGGGTAGGCTACAGTGTTGGGCCACCTCAGGCCAAATAACCAACAGGGAGGGAACCCAGGCCCACCCATCAGCAGACAAGCAGAATAAAGTTTTACTGAGCTCTGCCCACCACAGGAACAGCCAGCCCTACCCACCACCAGTCTGTCCCATCAGAAAACTTGCACAAGCCCCTTAGACAGCCTAATCCACCAGAGGGCAGACAGCAGAAGCAAGAAGAGCTACAAACCTACAGCCTGTGGAAAAAAAACAACATTCACAGAAAGATAGACAAGATGAAAATACAGAGGACTTTGTACCAGATGAAGGAACAAGATAAAACCCCAGAAGACCAACTAAATGAAGTGGAGATAGGCAACCTTCCAGAAAAGGAATTCAGAATAATGATAGTGAAGATGATCCAGGACCTCGGGAAAAGAATAGAGGCAAAGATCGAGAAGATGCAAGAAATGTTTAACAAAGACCTAGAAGAATTAAAGAACAAACAAACAGAGATGAACAATACAATCACTGAAATGAAAACTACACTAGAAAGAATCAATAGCAGAATAACAGGGGCAGAAGAACGGACAAGTGACCTGGAAGATGGAATGGTGGAATTCACTGCTGTGGAACAGAATAAAGAAAAAAGAATGAGAAGAAATGAAGACAGCCAAAGAGACCTCTGGGACAACATTAACCGCAACAACATTCGCATTATAGGGGTCCCAGAAAGAGAAGAGAGAGAGAAAGGACCCGAGAAAATATTTGAAGAGATTATAGACAAGAACTTCCCTAACATGGGAAAGGAAATAGCCACCTAAGTCCAGGAAGCACAGAGAGTCCCATACAGGATAAACCCAAGGAGAAACATGCCGAGACACATAGTAATCAAATTGGCAAAAATTAAAGACAAAGAAAAATTGTTGAAAGCAGCAGGGGAATAATGACAAACAGCATACAAGGGAACTCCCATAAGGTTAACAGCTGATTTCTCAGCAGAAACTCTACAAGCCAGAAGGGAGTGGCATGATATACTTAAAGTGATGAAAGGGAAGAACCTACAACCAAGATTACTCTACCTGGCAAGGATCTCATTCAGATTTGATGGAGAAATCAAAAGCTTTACAGACAAGCAAAAGCTAAGAGAATTCAGCACCACCAGACAAGCTCTGCAACAAATGCTAAAGGAACTTCTCTAAGTGTGAAACACAAGACAAGAAAAGGACCTACAAAAACAAACCCAAAACAATTAAGAAAATGGTCATAGAAACATATATATCGATAATTACCTTAAACGTGAATGGATTAAATGCTCCAACCAAAAGACACAGGCTTGCTGAATGGATACAAAAACAAGACCCATATATATGCTGTCTACAAGAGACCCACTTCAAACCTACGGCCACATACAGACTGAAAGTGAGGGGATGGAAAAAGATATTCCATGCAAAAGGAAATCAAAAGAAAGCTGGGGTAGCAATACTCATATCAGATAAAATAGACTTTAAAATAAAGAATATTACAAGAGACAAAGAAGGAAACTACATAATGATCAAGGGATCAATCCAAGAAGAAGATATAACAATTGTAAATATTTATGCACCCAATATAGGAGCACCTCAATACAAAAGGCAACTGCTAACAGCTATAAAAGAGGAAATCAACAGTAACACAATAATAGTGGGGGACCTTAACACCTCACTTACACCAATGGACAGATCATTCAGACAGAAAATTAATAAGGAAACACAAGCTTTAAATGACACCATAGACCAGATATATTTAATTGATATTTATAGGACATTCCATCCAAAAACAGCAGATGACACTTTCTTCTCAAGTGCGCAGAGAACATTCTCCAGGATAGATCACATCTTGGGTCACAAATCAACCCTCAGTAAATTAAAGAAAATTGAAATCATATTAACTATCCTTTCTGACCACAATGCTATGAGACTAGAAATCAATTATAGAGAAAAAAACGTAAAAAACACAAACTCATGCTGGCTAAACAATATGTTACTAAGTAACCAAGAGATCACTGAAGAAATCAAAGAGGAAATCAAAAGTACCTAGAGACAAATGACAATGAAAACACGACGATCCAAAACCTATAGGATACAGCAAAAGCAGTTCTAAGATGGAAGTTTATAGCAATACAAGCTTACCTCAAGAAACAAGAAAAATCTCAAATAAAAAGCCTAACATTACACCTAAAGGAACTAGGGAATGAGGAACAAACAAAACCCAAAGGTGGCAGAAGGAAAGAAATCATAAAGATCAGAAGAGAAATAAATGAAATAAAAACAAAGAAAATAATAGCAAAGATCAATAAAAATAAAAGCTTGTTCTTTGACAAGATAAAGAAAATTGATAAACCATTAGCCAAACTCATCAAGAAAAAGAGGGAGAGGATTCAAATTTAAAAAATTAGAAGTGTGGGGCTTCCCTGGTGGTGCAGTGGTTGAGAATCTGCCTGCCAATGCAGGGCACTACGGGTTCGAGCCCTGGTCTGGGAAGATCCCACATGCCGCGGAGCAACTAGGCCCGTGAGCCACAATTGCTGAGCCTGCGCGTCTGGAGCCTGTGCTCCGCAACAAGAGAGGCCGCGATAGTGAGAGGCCCGCGCACCGCGATGAAGAGTGGCCCCCACTTGCCACAACTAGAGAAAGCCCTCGCACAGAAACAAAGACCCAGACCCAACACAGCCATAAATAAATAAATAAATAAATAAAAATACTTTGTCTCTATTAAAAAAAAAATAATTAGAAGTGAAAAAGGAGAAGACACAACAGACCCACAGAAATACAAAGCATCCTAAGAGACTACTACAAGCAACTCTATGCCAATAAAATGGACAACCTGGAAGAAATGGACAATTCCTTAGAATGGTATAACCTTCTAAGACTGAACCAGGAAGAAATACAAAATATGAACAGACCAATCACAAGTAATGAAATTGAAACTGTGATTAAAAATCTTCCAACAAACAAAAGTCCAGGACCAGATGGCTTCACAGGTGAATTCTATAAGACATTTGGAGAAGAGTTAACACCCATCCTTCTCAAACTCTTCCAAAAAATTGCAGAGGAAGGAATACTCCCAAACCCATTCTATGAGGCCACCATCACTCTGATACCAAAACCAGAGAAACACACTAGAAAAAAAGAAAATTACGGACCAATATCACTGATGAATATAGATGCAAAAATCCTCAACAAAATACTAGCAAACAGAATCCAACAGCATATTAAGAGGATCAAACACCATGATCAAATGGGATTTATCCAGGGATGCAAGGACTCTTCAATATACACAAATTAATCAGTGTGATACACCATATTAACAAACTGAAGACTAAAAACCATATGGTTATCTCAATAGATGCAGAAAAAGCTTTTGACAAAATTCAACACCATTTATGATAAAAACTCGGCAGAAAGTGAGTATAGTGGGAACTTATCTCAACATAATAAAGGCTATATATGACAAACCCACAGCAAACATCATTCTCAATGGTGAAAAACTGAAAGCATTTCCTCTAAGATCAGGAACAAGACAAGGATGTCCACTATCACCACTATTATTCGACATAGTGTTGGAAGTCCTAACCACAGCAATCAGAGAAGAAAAAGAAATAAAAGGAATACAAATCAGAAATGAAGAAGTAAAACTGTGACTGTTTCCAGATGACATGATATTATACATAGAAAATCCTAAAGATGCCACCAGAAAACTACTAGAGCTAATCAATGAATTTGGTAAAGCTGCAGGATACAAAATGAATGCACAGAAATCTCTTGCATTCCTATACATTAATGATGAAAAATCTGAAAGGGAAATTAAGGAAACACTCCCATTTACCACTGCAATAAAAAGAATAAATACCTAGGAATAAACCTATCTAGGGAGATAAAAGACCTGTATGCAGAAAACTATAAGACACTGATGAAAGTAATTAAAGATGATACAAACAGATGGAGAGATATAGCATGTTCTTGGATTGGAAGAATAAATATTGTGAAAATGACTATACTATCCAAAGCAATCTACAGATTCAATGCAATGCCTAACAAACTACCAATGGCATTTTTTTTACAGAACTAGAACAAAAAATCTTAAAATTTGTATGGAGACACAAAAGACCCCGAATAGCTAAAGCAGTCTTGAGGCAAAAAAACGGAACTGGAGGAATCAGACTCCCTGACTTTAGACTATGCTACAAAGCTACAGTAATCAAGACAATATAGTACTGGCACAAAGACAGAAATATAGATCAATGGAACAGGATAGAAAGCCCAGAGATAAACCCATGCCCCTATGGTCAACAAATCTATGACAAAGGAGACAAGGATATACAATGGAGAGAAGACAGTCTCTTCAATAAGTGGTGTTGGGAAAACTGGACAGCTACATGTAAAAGAATGAAATTAGAACACTCCCTAACACCATACACAAAAATAAACTCAAAATGGATTAGAGACTTAGATGTAAGACCAAACACTATAAAACTCTTAGAGGAAAACATAGGAAGAACACTCTTTGATATAAATCACAGCAAGATCTTTTTTGATCCACCTCCTAGAGTAATGGAAATAAAAACACAAATAAACAAATGGGACCTAATGAAACTTAAAAGCTTTTGCACAGCAAAGGAAACCATAAACAAGACGAAAAGATAACCCTCAGAATGGGAGAAAAGATTTGCAAACGAATCAATGGACAAAGGAATAATCTTCAAAATATATAAATAGCTCATGCAGCTCAATATTTTAAAAAAAACCCAAACAACCCAATCTAAAACTGGGCAGAAGACCTAAATAGACATTTCTGCAAAGAAGGCATACAGATGGCTACGAAGCACATGAAAAGCTGCTCAACATCACTAATTATTAGACAAATACAAATCAAAACTACAATGAGGTATCACCTCACAGCAGTTAGAATGGGCATCATCAGAAAATCTACAAACAACAAATGCTGGAGAGGGTGTGGAGAAAAGGGAACCCTCTTGCACTGTTGGTGGGAATGCAAACTGATACAGCCACTATGGAGAACAGTATGGAGGTTCCTTAAAAAACTAAAAATAGAATTATCATACGATCCAGCAATCCCACTACTGGGCATATACCCTGAGAAAACCATAATTCAAAAAGACTCATGCACCCCAGTGTTCATTGCAGCACTATTTACAATAGCCAAGTCATGGAAGCAACCCAAATGCCCATCGACAGATGAATGGATAAAGAAGATGTGGTACATATATTCAATGGAATATTACTCAGCCATAAAACGGAACGAAATTGGGTCATTTGTAGAGCAACGGGGATGAATCTAGAGACTGTCATACAGAGTGAAGTAAGTCAGAAAGAGAAAAACAAATACCGTATGCTAACATATATATATGGAATCTAAAAAACAAAAACAAAAAAATGGTCATGAAGAACCTAGGGGCAAGACGGGAATAAAGACGCAGACCTACTAGAGAATGGACTTGAGGATACGGGGAGGGGGGAGGGTAAGCTGGGACAAAGTGAGAGAGTGGCATGGACATATATACACTAACAAATGTAAAATAGATAGCTAATGGGAAGCAGCCGCATATCACAGGGAGATCAGCTCAGTGCTTTGTGACCACCTAGAGGGGTGGGATAGGGAGGGTGGGAGGGAGGGAGATGCAAGAAGCAAGAGATATGGCGATATATGTATATGTGTAACTGATTCACTTTGTTATAAAGCAGAAACTAACACACCATTGTAAAGCAATTATACTCCAATAAAGATGTTAAACAAAAGAAAAAGAAAAAAATAAAATGGCAAAAATAAAGGTAATGAATTACTGATATATGCTACACTATGGAGAAGTTCAACTACAGTATGCTAAGTAAATAAAGAAGATATATACAAGGGAATATTACTCAGCTATAAAAAGAATCGAAATGGAGTTATTTGTAGTGAGGTGGATGGAGTTAGAGTCTGTCATACAGAGTGAAGTAAATCAGAAAGAGAAAAACAAATACAGTATGCTAACACATATATATGGAATCTAAGGGGAAAAAAAAAGAGGTCATGAAGAACCTAGAGGCAAGATGGGAATAAAGACACAGACCTGCTAGAGAATGGACTTGAGGATATGGGGAGGGGGAAGGGTAAAATAAAAAAATAATAATAATAATAATTCAGATGCAAAAATACTGATACTGTTTGGCACCATTTATATAAAATTTTATAAAAGACAAAATTATAGTGGTAGAAAACAGATCAGTTGTTGCCAGGGTTCAGTGAGTGGTAACTGCAAAAAAGCACACAGAAACTTTTTGGAGATAATGCAAATATTCTATGACTTAATGTGGCATTGTATTTACATGATTTCATACATTTCTCAAAATTTATCTTATTATACACTTTAAATTGGTGAATTTTATTGTATATAATTATACTTCAATATAGCTAACCAAAAAATAAAAACATAAAATATCACAAAAGAGAGAAAAATCAGAAACAAATATTATAAACTCCTTAGAGACAGACTTGTTGACTCTTTACCAATGAATTGTCCCATAAAAAGCAGGTTTCTGTTGTATTTGGTCCTAGACAGTTTCATGTTTTTGTGAGCAGATATCTTAAACAAATTTTACATCCTATCTTCTGTTCTCAACCTATTCCTCTCACCCTAATTTTACGTATACCTGCCTTGGATCAGCTTCAATCTATCAATAGCTTGTGTGGGAAGGCAATGTCTTAGTCTGATCATTTAGACACACTTTCCTTTTTTTCCTGACAATCATAAAGGCCTTTCAGAGAGCCTCTAGTAACAGCCTTATTTTCTGGCATCTGGAATACAAAAGAAGCTAGATTTTTCAAACCAGCGAGGCAACACATATCTAAACAGTATCCATTCACTTTAATCACTGAAGTTTTATCATATATTACACTACAGTAGAATAAGTCACCCGTTATCCAGAAACAACACATGTGACTTCCCTATTTGCCACTCTATTGCTAAGTAGACATCACATAATTTAAGTTTGTTAGAATAATGGCTTACTTTTGGTACCAATTTTTGTAATAGATAGATGAGTCTGAGCTATTGCAAAAAGAGAGCTCCAAATACAATGGATTCAACAAAGAATTTTATTTCAGTTCATGTAAGAGTTTCAGTTGAGCAATCCACATTGACAGCTTCTCAAGGACAAAGGTTTTTTTCATTTTATTGTTGGAAGTGAGCCATGTATACTTCCATATTCCAGCTCAGGGGGAGGGAAAGAAAGGTTGGAAGATTATTCACTCAGGGATGTTGGAATCATACCTAAAGTTTTTCCACAATTCTTGTAATAATGTACCTGTGCTGAGAAGTTAAGTTAATCATGTGGGCACACTGATTTAAAGGGAGGTTGAGAAATATAACCTGTAAAATAAATTGTAATGTATCTCTGAGACTATTTTATATCAATTTAAACATTTTTTGTTGTTTATAATTTAAGAGTCAGCTACATACAAAGAAAACAATGAGAACTTTAATTCTGCCAGCCAGAAAATAAAAACAGATATGTTATCATTTTATACATGCATTGATTATCTTCTATAAATTAAAACCATAGTTTATAATTTTGCAGATTTTGATTTTCACTCACTTAGAATATCAGCAATGTGCCATATGACATATTTCCAGTATTATGATTTTAATGGCTGTGTTATGCCATTATTTAACCATTTTCCTACTGTTAAGCATTTTAATATGTTCATTTTTGTATAAATATATACTTAATGAATAACCTTTTGCAACACACTTTTGTTCACCTTTTACTATTTAATAGGAAAAATTCCTATGTGTGAAATTGTTGGCAGGATAGCAGATGTGTATATCAAAATCTCTTAATATTGGCATACAGAGTCCAGAAACACCCGTAGTATTTGAAATCACCCAGGAACAAACTATTATGTATTTGTAATTACTCATATTTTAGGTGGTTCATTGTTTCCAATTTCAGTAATCATTTTTTTTCAGAAACTGTAATAATCACTAAGGATACAATATAAATAAAATGTGCTTACTAACTTCAAAGAACTCATAGTCAAATGCCAAAATTAAGTGTAAAAAATTAATGACAGTGCCCTATAATGAATCCCCAAATACATGAGAGTACAAAGAACAATTCAAACACATGAGAGTACAAAGAACAATTATGACACAGATAAAACAGTTCAGACCTTTGACATTATATGGGTCATCCTCCATATATAAAGAGTTACAATTTTTGAAAAGCGCCATGAACCTATATTTTCTACACTGGCTATTATAAGAGAATGGGTATTCTGTGTGTAGCTTATTATTCAATGCCCTCATGGTCTTGTCCCGATTATTTTCCCCAGATGTACCTCTCACCGCATCATCTTCATATGTGACTTCACTTGTGTCAGGAATATCTTTGTCCCAAGGAGAGGCCAAGCAATACTTGATGGTGATTTGGATAAGGATAAGAATGTAAGACAAGGATATGGAGTATAGTTTTGAAGAAATATGTTTCTCCATATATTTATTTGTTTCTCACTATGATCCTCTTTTTTATATGTCCAACTTAAATGTCACTGTTTCACAGTCAAAATCAATTACTCCTTCCCTTTCTCCAAGACAGAATATACCTATTTAAAGTTTAACATTTCTAATGATAACTGAATCTCAGGTGTACAGTCAATGACCTTTTTATTCTAAATCTTTCAACAGACTTAAATGAAAGAGTTGTTCAGTAAATACTGGTTAAGCATAAAGCAAATTAACAGTGTTAGAGAATGAACATTTGTCTGCTTCAGTAGGTCTTGTGGCTTCTCTGAGAATTGTTATCCTCGGATAACAATTAGATATCCCTGCCAAAAATTATTGAATTACTACAATGTATTTAGGAATACTTTTTGAAGTCTAGTGCATTATATTTTTTGTGATAAATATGTTTGAGTTTTCTTAAATAAAATTTTTTTATGAGCAACCAAATTATATTGAAATGGATGAAAATAAGGCACATCTTAGTAGTTACTTGTTATTTTTCCCATTTATTTCTTTAACTCAAATCTAATACCAAACCATGGAATTGATTTCCCATTCTCTCCCTGTCTCTCTCTCACACACACAAGTGTGTGTATATATATATTATATATGTATGTGTATATGTATATATATATGTACACAATGTAATACATATTGAGTGGAATGCCATTCCATATATATATATACACACACACATATATATATGAAATGCAATATATATAGAGAATTATATGCCATTGTGTAATGTACATGTGTATGTGTATATAGATATGGTTATAGCTATAATTTTTATCACCATCTTTTATGATGTTTCTTTTTATTCTTAAGAATATTATAAAAATTAGTACAATAGTGTCTATAAAAGACTGCTAGATTCCTTACCAAAAGGATGTCACAGAAAAATAAAGTGTTGTATTACCACAAGTATCCATTGTGTTGCTGTTTTAAAACCATAACAATATCCCTCCCACCTCCTGTTTCTATCCTGGCATCACTAATGTGTTCACTATTTCTAAAATTTTGTCTTTCCAAATTTATATATAAATTTAATCACATAGTATGCAATCTTTACACATTAGCTTTTTTTCTCAACATATTTCCATGGTTAGTTATCCAAGCTATTGCAAACATCAATAGTTCATTGTTTTTATTGCTAAGTAATATTCTATGGTATGAATATATTGCAGTTTATTTAACCTTTCAGCTGTTCAATGGCATTTGGGTTGTTTCCAGTTTTTGATTATTAGAAATAAACCTACAATGAACATTTGTTTACAGCTTTTTGTGTGAACACAAATTTTCATTTATTTGGGATTAAAACTGGAAAGCCCAATCCTTAGGTAGTACAGTAAGGGCCTACTTAATTGTATAAGAAATTGTCCAAATTTTTTCCAAAGTGGCTCTACCATTTTACATTCCCACCAACAATGCACAAGAGATCTAGTTTCTCTACATCCTTAACAGTGTTTAATGTTTTCATTATTTTTTTATTATAGCCATTTGATTAGTGTGTATTAATATCTTGTTATTATTTTAATTTTCATTTCCTTATGGTTAATAATGTTGAAAATCTTTTCACGTGTTTGTTTGCTATCTGTATATTTTCTTCTTCAGTGAAATTTCTCTGAATTTTTTTTGCCACTTTCTAATTGGATTGACAGAACCGTTCAGTCTCTTCACTATGATGGTGGATAAATGTACCTACACAAGTGATAAAATTCAATAGAACCAAATATGCACATAAAAGAGTACAAGTAAAACTGGGGAAATTTGAATGAGTGGATCTTATTACTGTTTATATCATGTTTGTAATAATTGTATATAGCTTTGCAAAACGTTACCACTGGGGAGAAGTTGGCAAAATGTACATTGATATGTTTCTATTATTTCTAACAATAGCAGGAGAATTTATAGGTATCTCAAAAACATTTCAATTAAAGATAGTATATTACTATTCTATGCCACCAAGAGTATAATATTGTCTCTAGAATGAGACCTAAGAAATGAACTCATTGCTTTAATTCATAACTTTTCTTTACATGATACACAATAAAATAAAATTTTAGGGTACTCAAATGTTCCCCCATACCAGTATGTATATAGCAAGCTGACAAATTAGAATTCAAAATTACTTTTTGTTTCACTTTTCTTCTCTCCTCCAGTTACATACAGGAAAATAAGATCAGTGGAATAAAAATTCTACAGAATTCTTATTCTAAAGAATTTGGAATTCTTATTCTAAAAATTCTCTTTAGAGAATAAGTAATTAATTTTGCTCCACACAATTAATAGAAAACCAATGATTAATTTTAAAGTTTTAGTCTGAGGTGTTTATCTTGACTCTTCTATGTGACAAAGAAACGGTTATATATGAGCATAATAGAAGACCTACTTCTAGTCTATTTGTTTTGATTTGACATGCATGCTCTTATACCAAAATAAAAGTGTGTATAAAGTACAGAAATAATACTACCAAAAGCAATTTAAAGCAGGAGGAGATTGGCAAGTATCCACTGTTGCAATGATAGAAGATGGGAAAAAGTAAGTTGAAATGGTTGCTGCAGGAATTGTCAGTGATTTTTCTGAGAGTAGTTTCTATAAAACATTAGGGAGAGGACTGGGGCTGGCGGCGTGAACACAGCCTGAAGGGGTTAGTGCACCACAGCTGGCTGGGAGGGAGTCCGGGAAAAAGTCTGCAGCTGCCGAAGAGGCAAGAGACTTTTTCTTGCCTCTTTGTTTCGCGGCGCGCAAGGAGAGGGGATTCAGAGCGCCGCCTAAACGAACTCCAGAGACGGGCGCAAGCCGCGGCTAACAGCGCAGACCCCACAGCAACAGGGGCGCAGAGGGAAAAACGGAGAGACTCCCGCACAGAGGATCGGCGCCGAGCAGAGCTCACCAGCCTGAGAGGCTTGTCTGCTCACCCGCCGGGGTGGGCGGGGCTGGGAGCTGAGGCTCGGGCTTCAGTCGGATCGCAGGGAGAGGACTGGGGCTGGCGGCGTGAACACAGCCTGAAGGGGTTGGCGCACCACAGCTGGCTGGGAGGGAGACTGGGAAAAGGTCTGCAGCTGCCGAAGAGGCAAGAGACTTTTTCTTGCCTCGTTGTTTCACGGCGCGCAAGGAGAGCGGATTCAGAGCGCCGCCTAAATGAACTCCAGAGAAGGGCACGAGCCGCGGTGATCAGCGCGGACCCCAGAGACGGGCGTGAGACGCTGGGGCTGCTGCTGCCGCCTCCAAAAAGCCTGTGTGCGAGCACAGGTCACTCTCCACACCGCCCCTCCCGGGAGCCTGTGCATCCCGCCACTGCCAGGGTCCCGTGATCCGGGGACAACGTCCCCGGGAGAACACACGGGGTGCCTCAGGCTGGTGGAACGTCACGC
Source organism: Balaenoptera physalus (assembly GCF_965194825.1). Taxonomy (NCBI): domain Eukaryota; kingdom Metazoa; phylum Chordata; class Mammalia; order Artiodactyla; family Balaenopteridae; genus Balaenoptera; species Balaenoptera physalus. The sequence continues at coordinate 19,156,876 of NC_138894.1, forward strand.
CGGCCTCGGCTGACGCAGGCTCGCCCCACCTCCTCTGTAAACCTCCCTCCCCGCGGCCTGAGCCCCCGAAGCAGCTGCTCCTTTAACCCTCTCCTGTCTGGGCGGGGAATAGACGCCCTCAGGCGACCTACATGCAGAGGCGGGTCCAAATCCAAAGCTGAACCCCAGGAGCTGTGCGAACAGGGAAGAGAAGGGGAAATCTCTCCCAGCAGCCTCAGAAGTAGCAGATTAAAACTCCACAAACAACTTGATGTGCCTGCATCTGTTGAATACCTGAATAGACAACGAATCATCCCAAATTCAGGAGGTGGACTTTGGGAGCAGGATATATTAATTTTTCCCCTTTTCCTTTTTTTTTTGTGAGTGTATATGTATATGCTTCTGGGTGAGATTTTGTCTGTATAGCTTTGTTTTACAATAGCTTTATTTTACTTCACTATATTATAGCCTTTTTCTTTCTTTCTTTCTTTCTTTCTTTCTATTTTTTCTCCCTTTTACTCTGAGCCGTGTGGACGAAAGGCTCTTGGTGCTCCAGCCAGGCATCAGGGCCGTGCCTCTGAGGTGGGAGAGCCAACTTCAGGACACTGGTCCACAAGAGACCTCCCAGCTCCACGTAATACCAAACGGCAAAAATCTCTCAGAGATCTCCATCTCAACATCAAGACCCAGCTTCACTCAACGACCAGCAAGCTACAGTGCTGGACACCCTATGCCAAACAACTAGCAAGACAGGAACACAGCCCCATCCATTAGCAGAGAGGCTGCCTAAAATCATAATAAGGCCACAGACACCCCAAAATACACCACCAGACATGGACGTGCCCACCAGAAAGACAAGATCCAGCCTCATCCACCAGAGCTCAGGCACTAGTTCCCTCCACCAGGAAGCCTACACAACCCACTGAACCAACCTTAGCCACTGGGGACAGATACCAAAAACAACGGGAACTACAAACCTGCAGCCTGTGAAAAGGAGACCCCAAACACAGTAAGATAAGCAAAATGAGACGACAGAAAAACACACAGCAGATGAAGGAGCAGGGTCAAAATACACCAGACTTAACAAATGAAGAGGAAATAGGTAGTCTACATGAAAAAGAATTCAGAATAATGATAGTAAGGATGATCCAAAATCTTGGAAACAGAATAGACAAAATGTAAGAAACATTTAACAAGGACGTAAAAGAACTAAAGAGGAACCAACCGATGATGAAAAACACAATAAATGAAATTAAAAATACTCTAGATGGGATCAATAGCAGAATAACTGAGGCAGAAGAAAGGATAAGTGACCTGGAAGATAAAATGGTGGAAATAACTACTACACAGCAGGATAAAGAAAAAAGAATGAAAAGAACTGAGGACAGTCTCAGAGACCTCTGGGACAATATTAAACGCACCAACATTCGAATTATAGGGGTCCCAGAAGAAGAAGAGAAAAAGAAAGGGACTGAGAAAATATTTGAAGAGATTCTAGTTGAAAACTTCCCTAATATGGGAAAGGAAATAGTTAATCAAGTCCTGGAAGCACAGAGAGTCCCATACAGGATAAACCCAAGGAGCAACACGCCAAGACACATATGAATCAAACTGTCAAATATTAAATATAAGGAAAACATATTAAAGGCAGCAAGGGAAAAAAAACAAATAACACACAAGGGAATCCCCATAAGGTTAACAGCTGATCTTTCAGCAGAAACTCTGCAAGCCAGAAGGGAGTGGCAGGATATACTTAAAGTGATGAAGGAGAAAAACCTACAACCAAGATTACTCTACCCAGCAAGGATCTCATTCAGATTCGATGGAGAAATTAAAACCTTTACAGACAAGCAAAAGCTGAGAGAGTTCAGCACCACCAAACCAGCTTTACAACAAATGCTAAAGGAACTTCTCTAGGCAAGAAACACAAGAGAAGGAAAACACCTACAATAACAAACCCAAAACATTTAAGAAAATGGGAATAGGAACATACATATCGATAATTACCTTGAATGTAAATGGATTAAATGCTCCCACCAAAAGACACAGACTGGCTGAATGGATACAAAAACAAGACCCATATATATGCTATCTACAAGAGACCCACTTCAGACCTAGAGACACATACAGGCTGAAAGTGAGGGGATGGAAAAAGATATTCCATGCAAATGGAAATCAAAAGAAAGCTGGAGTAGCAATTCTCATATCAGACAAAATAGACTTTAAAATAAAGACGATTACAAGAGACAAAGAAGGACACTATATAATGATCAAGGGATCGATCCAAGAGGAAGGTATAACAATTGTAAATATTTATGCACCCAACATAGGAGCACCTCAATACATAAGGCAAATACTAACAGCCATAAAAGGGGAAATCGACAGCAACACAATCATAGTAGGGGATTTTAACACCCCGCTTTCACCAATGGACAGATCATCCAAAATGAAAATAAATAAGGAAACACAAGCTTTAAATGATACATTAAACAAGATGGACTTAATTGATATTTATAGGACATTCCACCCAAAAACAACAGAATACACATTTTTCTCAAGTGCTCATGGAACTTTCTCCAGGATAGATCATATCTTGGGTCACAAATCAAGCCTTGGTAAATTTAAGAAAATTGAAATCGTATCAAGTATCTTTTCCGACCACAACGCTATGAGACTAGATATCAATTACAGGAAAAGATCTGTAAAAAATACAAATACATGGAGTCTACACAATACATTACTTAATAACAAAGTGATTACTGAAGAAATCAAAGGGGAAATCAAAAAATACCTAGAAACAAATGACAATGGAGATACGACGACCCAAAACCTATGGGACGCAGCAAAAACAGTGCTAAGAGGGAAGTTTATAGCAATACAAGCCTACCTCAAGAAACAGGAAACATCTCGAATAAACAACCTAACCTTGCACCTAAAGCAATTAGAGAAAGAAGAACAAAGAAACCCCAAAGCCAGCAGAAGGAAAGAAATTATAAAGATCAGGTCAGAAATAAATGAAAAAGAAATGAAGGAAACAATAGCAAAAATCAATGAAACTAAAAGCTGGTTCTTTGAGAAGATAAACAAAATTGATAAACCATTAGCCAGACTCATCAAAAGAAAAAGGGAGAAGACTCAGATCAATAGAATTAGAAATGAAAAAGGAGAAGTAACCACTGACACTGCAGAAATACAAAAGATCATGAGAGATTACTACAAGCAACTCTATGCCAATAAAATGGACAACCTGCAAGAAATGGACAGATTCTTAGAAATGCACAACCTGCCGAGACTGAACCAGGAAGAAATAGAAAATATGAACAGACCAATCACAAGCACTGAAATTGAAACTGTGATTAAAAACCTTCTAACAAACAAAAGCCCAGGACCAGATGGCTTCACAGGTGAATTCTATCAAATATTTAGAGAAGAGCTAACACCTATCCTTCTCAAACTCTTCCAAAATATTGCAGAGGGAGGAACACTCCCCAACTCATTCTACGAGGCCACCATCACCCTGATACCAAAACCAGACAAAGATGTCACAAAGAAAGAAAACTACAGGCCAATATCACTGATGAACATAGATGCAAAAATCCTCAATAAAATACTAGCAAACAGAATCCAACAGCACATTAAAAGGATCATACACCATGATCAAGTGGGGTTTATCCCAGGAATGCAAGGATTCTTCAATATACGCAAATCAATCAACGTGATACACCATATTAACAAATTGAAGGAGAAAAACCATATGATCATCTTAATAGATGCAGAGAAAGCTTTCGACAAAATTCAACACCCATTTATGATAAAAACCCTGCAGAAAGTAGGCATAGAGGGAACTTTCCTCAACATAATAAAGGCCATATATGACAAACCCACAGCCAACATTGTCCTCAATGGTGAAAAACTGAAACCATTTCCACTAAGATCAGGAACAAGACAAGGTTGCCCACTCTCACCACTATTATTCAACATAGTTTTGGAAGTGTTAGCCACAGCAATCAGAGAAGACAAAGAAATAAAAGGAATCCAAATCGGAAAAGAAGAAGTAAAGGGGTCACTATTTGCAGATGACATGATACTATACATAGAGAATCCTAAAGATGCTACCAGAAAACTCCTAGAGCTAATCAATGAATTTGGTAAAGTAGCAGGATACAAAATTAATGCACAGAAATCTCTTGCATTTCTATACACTAATGACGAAAAATCTGAAAGTGAAATTAAGAAAACACTCCCATTTACCATTGCAACAAAAAGAATAAAATATCTAGGAATAAACCTACCTAAGGAGACAAAAGACCTGTATGCAGAAAATTATAAGACACTGATGAAAGAAATTAAAGATGATACAAATAGATGGAGAGGTATACCATGTTCCTGGATTGGAAGAATCAACATTGTGAAAATGACTCTACTACCCAAAGCAATCTACAGATTCAATGCAATCCCTATCAAACTACCACTGGCATTTTTCACAGAACTAGACAAAAAATTTCACAATTTGTATGGAAACACAAAAGACCCCGAATAGCCAAAGCAATCTTGAGAATGAAAAATGGAGCTGGGGGAATCAGGCTCCCTGACTTCAGACTATATTACAAAGCTTCAGTAATCAAGACAGTTTGGTACTGGCACAAAAACAGAAATATAGATCAATGGAACAGGATAGAAAGCCCAGAGATTAACCCACACACATATGGTCACCTTATCTTCGATAAAGGAGGCAAGCATATACAGTGGAGAAAAGACAGCCTCTTCAATAAGTGGTGCTGGGAAAATTGGACAGGTACATGTAAAAGTATGAAATTAGAACACTCCCTGACACCATGCACAAAAATAAACTCAAAATGGATTAAAGACCTAAGTGTAAGGGCAGACACTATCAAACTCTTAGAGGAAAACATAGGCAGAACACTCTATGACATACATCACAGCAAGATTCTTTTTGACCCAGCTCCCAGAGAAATGGAAATACGAACACAAATAAACAAATGGGACCTAATGAAACTTAAAAGCTTTTGCACAGCAAAGGAAACCATAAACAAGACCAAAAGACAACCCTCAGAATGGGAGAAAATATTTGCAAATGAAGCAACTGACAAAGGATTAATCTCCAAGATTTACAAGCAGCTCATGCAGCTCAATAACAAAAAAACGAACAACCCAATCCAAAAATGGGCAGAAGACCTAAATAGGCATTTCTCCAAAGAAGATATACAGATGGCCTACAGACACATGAAAGAATGGTCAACATCATTAATCATTAGAGAAATGCAAATCAAAACTACAATGAGATATCATCTCACACCGGTCAGAATGGCCATCATCAAAAAATCTAGAAACAATAAATGCTGGAGAGGGTGTGGAGGAAAGGGAACACTCTTGCACTGTTGGTGGGAATGTAAATTGATACAGCCACTATGGAGAACAGTATGGAGGTTCCTTAAAAAACTACAAATAGAACTACCATACGACCCAGCAATCCCAATACTGGGCATATACCCTGAGAAAACCATAGGTCAAAAAGAGTCATGTACCAAAATGTTCATTGCAGCTCTATTTACAATAGCCAGGACATGGAAGCAACCTAAATGTCCATCGACAGATGAATGGATAAAGAAGATGTGGCACATATATACAATGGAATATTACTCAGCCATAAAAAGAAATGAAATGGAGGTATTTGTAATGAGGTGGTTGGAGTTAGAGTCTGTCATACAGAGTGAAGTAAGTCAGAAAGAGAAAAACAAATACAGTATGCTAACACATATATACGGAATCTAAGGGGGCAAAAAAAAAAAAAAAAAAAAGGCCATGAAGAACCTAGTGGCAAGACGGGAATAAAGACACAGACCTACTAGAGAATGGACTTGAGGATATGGGGAGGGGGTGGGGTGAGATGTAACAGGGTAAGAGAGTGTCATGGACATATATACACTACCAAATGTAAAATAGATAACTAGTGGGAAGCAGCCGCATAGCACAGGGAGATCAGCTCGGTGCTTTGTGACCACCTAGTGGGGTGGGATGGGGAGGGTGGGAGGGAGGGAGATGCAAGAGGGAAGAGAAATGGGAACATATTGTTTATGTATAACTGATTCACTTTGTTATAAAGCAGAAGCTAACACACCATTGTAAGGCAATTATACTTCAATAAAGATGTTTAAAAAATAAAAATAAAAAAAAAATAAATAAAAAATAAAAGTTCTCATCAAAAGAAAAAAAAAAAAAACAAAAAAAAAAACACATTAGGAATTGACCACAGATTGCTGTTGGGAAGTGAATGAATGATGAGAAAACAGCAGAAATTGTTGAATATATTTTGCTGCTGTAGACAAGAGATTGCGATGGAATCTTGAAAAGGGACTGGGGGAATTCTAGCCAAGATAAGTCTATAGTTCATGCATTTAAATCTTCCCTTTCCTTCAAAAATGGCAACCTTAAGAGTACATAAAAATGAAATTAAATGAAATGATATAACTACAAACAAGAAAAAATATTTCCATGGACCATAATATGAATAGAAACATACTGTAGCAAACCAGGGCAGAAGCTGTGTACCTGCTGGGATCAAGGACTGAATACATGAGAAGAGGGTCTGGAGTTTGTGTTTCTGGATAACAGGGCCCAAAAGCACCTTAGGCATTGTTGAATATCGAAGTCTGGCTCATGCTGTGAAATTAGAGGCTGGGGCTGCCTACCTATTAAGAGAAGCTGAAAAAACTTAGTCCAGCTGCCTGAGGTTTGATACAATTCCTTGCCTTGGTTGGCTGGAGAAAATAAACATAACTAGCAAAAAGTACATGGCCAAGTTGGAACTAAGCTAACCCCAATATCAGCAAGGACCTCAGAAACACAGTGGAACACAACTGTAAATGCAAAATATGGAATGTGTGATCACCAAGAGATGCTCCCCACTAATCTCTTTGAGGATAAGACTGAGAATGAAAATTTCAAAACAAATGACAGAAACTATCATTCAAATTGATAGCCAACATTTGCAAAAATGAGGAACTAAATTTATGCTCAGCAAAAATGAAAATCTGAATTATGATATTAAATACATATTTTTAAATTCCTCAGATATGTGTAGTACTGACATCTATTATAATAAAATGATTAAAGGAGAAAGACATTATAAACATAAATATTAAGATGTGAATTGCTAACAGACATATATGAAAGGAAACAGAAAAATGTAAAAAAGAATAAATTAGACACACTGGAATTCATAAATATAGTCATGAGAATAATAGGTTATGGTTTGTAGATTGCATATGTGTGAACTTGGAATTTGTAAATAGGAAGACTACTGAAAGATTCATCCTGAATTAGCACACACAAAAAAACTGGTGGTTATGAAAAAGGAGAAATACAAACAAAATCTCTATTCTCATCTGACTTTAGTTATCAAAAGAACAGAAGGAGTAGATTTCATTGTGGCAGGGAAGGGGTAGATATAAAGGCTTTATGTGTGAAATACTGAGCTTAGCATGCTGTGGACAGCCAGATTCCTGTACTCATTTGACAATTTCAAAATAGAGATTTGAATTTACAGAGATCAGGGTTATAGATAAAAATTTTAGCATAAGAAAAACTGATGTCAAAAGATGGTAAATAACAGTTTTTAAAAGGCAAAAATAAAAACCAACCAAACAAACAAAAAATCACCGAGGATTGCTGCATGGATGTCAAAGAATAAGGGTTTTAAAAGAAGATAAAAACACAGGAATTGTTTTAAATTATAAGAAACCAAGGGGGAATATGGCATGTACAGTCCTGGGTTAAGTCAAACAATTTGGTGAATTTGAATATGGGCTACATATTAGATGACATTATGGAATTCCTATTAATTTTGTTAAGTGTGGACATGTCATGCTTGGCCATTGATGAAAAGTGTTTTAATATTTAGAACATGTGACAAAGTATATAAGATGTTATGATGTCTGTATTTTACTTAGGTACATTCAGCATTAAAAAATTAAGTTAATATAAATAATATAATAGCAGATAGTCCATAGGTGAGAATGGAAAGTAAAACTGAATTTTATTTGTTGGGAATGATCAATTCAATAAAGATGATCTAACCGAGAATGATTTCTTACTTTTCTGAAAGTTCCTCTATGTTTGTAATAAAGGCAAGTGCTTTGGAGCCTTCTGGGAGTGATTACCTTATAAGAACCCCAAAGAGTGTGTCTAAGATCTTAAGAATGTTCCCATAAGCCACATAAATTGACTCTACTCATTCCCCAAGCGAATGTGTCCAATAGTTAGAGTGGATAATTATCTCAGTTTGCTGGGACTATCCTGGTCTTAGCACTGAAAAATCCCACATCTCAAGAAATGCATCAGTTCGTCACTAAATTCCAAGAGGCAGAAATTTTATGTGAAACCTTGACTTTTTTGCAGTTGGTACACAAATGCACTTACACTGACAACTTCATGTGCCATAAATGAGCTCTGTGTACATGATTGTTTCCACACATAGACACCTCTCATTATTGATTTTCTGATATTAAAAAAATCTGATTTGCCTGTTCACTTATGTAAATTATGGCAGAAGTCTTTCCCCATATATCTGCTTTATAATTGGCCCTGAATATTGCAAATACCCCCCAAAATTAAAAAGTTTAATAAATAATTAAAATGTAAAGTGTATATTTTATATTATCTCAAATACACTAAAATCTTAACATTTTTAACTTTAGTGAAAGACTATATTAATTTTATATTTTATAATATGTATTAAATGATGATTCATATGAAAACTAACCTAATAAAGTCAAATTTTAGAGGGAGTTGATTCATTTTATTGAGAGAAAAACTGCTTAAGAAATTTATTTTATATAAACACTCCCAGTAACGTAGTGATTACAATATTCTTTATTCTTTTAAGTTAGATCCCACAGTATTCCTATTTGACAAAATGTTGTTAGTTTTTTGTTAACTCACTCTAAATACTTGCAAGTGATAAAATAATGTATATGAAAGCATTTTAGAAGTACAAGAATATTATGCATGTGTTAGTTATGTTTTCCTCCCTCTGAAAGTACATTGTAAGTCTTGTTTTTCACTGAATCAAGACTCAGTTTCCAAATAGGTTAAGATTTACTGAAGAAGTATATGCTAATTCTATTTGTGACTTATCTCAATTACAACTATTTCGTCTTGACAATTCAGCCATTTCTCTAGAACTGTATTTAACTTTGCACAGGCATTACCTTCAATAATATAAAGTAATCCATTGTGGCTTGAAAGATGATATGTTTTTTTATTGATTTTCCTTTAGCACTAAAAGGAAATTATGACTGTGTACATTTTCTTTTTAAATAAGATTATAGGACTGAATATAATATAAAAAAACTCTTCTCACTCCTATTGCTCATAAGATGGTAAATCTTGTAATATTTATCATTGAGTTCCCAACATAGGGAAGTTGTAAGCATTTAGATGCGGGTTCTTCTTTCTGAGCTCCTCTGTTCTTTGGTTTTTGCTTAACTGTTTCTGTACCTGGGATATAGAAAGTTTCATGGAGTACCAATGGAACTTTACATCGAACATAATCTCATCAAAACTATGTCCAACAATTTAATGGACACAGATATTTACACTGACTTCAGATACTCTACTGTGGGACTTAAAAATGACAAAATACCCAGTAATTACACAGCAAGATACTATGTCCCCAGGGTATTGTCAAATCCACCCAATCACAGGATGAGGGGGGCATAGACATAATTTATATCATCATGGCAGTGATTCATTTTAAATCAGATTTGAGCAAGTATGGAAGAAAGAAGTAAATGACATGATAATGAAGTTCAGACTCCCATGCCATATGCCTCAGTTGACCTGTCACTTCTCCCTCAAATCATGCCTGTATCTTCATATGTGGTTCCTTCATGAGGAAGGAAAGGATGCAGGCCAGGTTCGTAGATAATTAGTGCAATAAGTTGTCACTAGCTGTGGAAGATCTGAATTGCAACTCATCTCAAGGGTGACCCTAAACACAATGATCAAATAAAGCCTATTATCTGGTGAGAGAGGAGGTCTGAGGTATGGATATACCCTGAACCTTAGGCATTAGAGAATGACTGCATTGTTTGGTCAGAGGCCTAAAAAGAATAAGAGTGCAAACTTCAGACTACAGTTACCTGAGGAATAGGTGTTCAGATGAATCTAGGAAATTAAGAACAAAAAATGCCAACTTTTTTTCTCTTATGAATGGTCAACAGAGATTATCTGTCAGAGATGAGTTCCTTAAAACTGCCTGAGTGACTCATCCTGTGATGGTCACTTTAACTCTTTCCTTGACAATCTTGGTACTTGTACATGTGCCCATGGACAAGTAACCATCTAGGAAGGAATGGAATGTATGTGTGAGCTCCAAAATAGGACCCTCTCTTCTCTAAAGATGTGCTAGCTAAACTGCTGACATCCAATTTGTCAGCAACAGAGACTGATAGTGAAACCTTAATATGGCATCATTCTTCAGGGTTAGTAGCCATCAAATACGTACTGGTCAATCTCACCAAACTCCTTCCACTTTGGCAGAAGTAAAAATTCAATCATGTTAAAATCAATACTTGGATTAACCATTAATGCCTCTGTGCAGTAACTGAAGCATCAAGAGAAACCCTGATAATGTGAAGTTACCTGTACTAATATCAGATGATTTACAGGATGCCTAATCTAATGACATGGTATCCCACACAATATTGTCTCTGATCTTTCCAGAAAAGGAATTGTGACAATGAAAGTATAATTACGGTTTTTACTGGTCATGCCATGTACTCCACCAACAAGAATCAACTGGCCGGATTGAACAGGACTGTTGCTGTTGGAATAGAGTGCTGAAGACTTAATGTACCAAGTTGACAACACCTTGTGAAATTGGGCATTGTCCTTCAGGATGCAGGTTATTACTTAATCGATGATTAAGGCAGAGTGCAGTGTTTCCAGTAGGATATACAATTCCACCAGTCAAGGAGTGAAAGTAGGATCAACATCTCACACACTCATTCCCAGTTATCCAAGTGAGGGATTTGCACTTCTCATTCCCCAAATTTTAGGATCTATCAGGTAATTGTTCTTGCTTCCTTTGGTGTGAGTGGTGGTGGTAGAACTATGCTCTTACCAGGGAATATAGTAAGGTATTCACTGAACTGCAATTCAGGTTATCACATTACAATTTTAGGCTTTACTTATTGGAAAATTAGAAAGCAAAGAAAGGAGTTATAGTACAAATAATCCAACCTGATTATCCCAAGGGTGATGGTAGGAGTATGTTCACCCCAGGGGAATCCATCGGGATTTTTCTTGTGCTTCAGTGGACAACACTATATGAAAATGGTCAGTTTCTCCGACCATATCCACAAGGACAAAGGACAAAGCAGCTAAATGTACAGACCACTGTGGGCTCACTATGGTCTATCTCTCCAAGAAAACAATCCACATCAGCCAAAGTCATGGCCATTGGTGAGGGAAATCTAAACTAGTTGGGAGAGGAGAAAGATAGGTATAAATATTAACAGTTATATTTGCTTAGCCTTTTTAACTCTTTTTAGAATATTTCAACTGGTGATGACCTTTGAGGACTGTATATATACTCTCCAACAACTGAGAGCAATGTTCATTCCTACATGATCCAACTCTACAAGAATGGCACAGGAAATGACCTTTACCAAGCTAAATTATGTGCCACTGAAGTTATGCTCAACACTACCTACCTCTCCAACATTAGACTTTGGATACTTCCTCACTCTAAAATGGGCCTAGAGATGGTTCTAGCCCATATTTCTGCATGAACTGCTGTCACCACCACAAAGCAAGGATTTCACATGTACAAGGTGACTGATAAGTAGAGACAGCTACATCTGTGCACCACCCAGTCTGGATATACAGAGCATTCAATATCTCCAAAAACTCAGATGAGGGGCCAGGTAATTATAAACTGGACATAAAGATTGTTCATGACCCATGGGTAGGCTTTGACTAATAGGGAATGGAAACTGAGGAAAAACCAGCAGATATTCTCTCATCCTACCTTCATGAATTTCCCTGAGATACGGTGGTTTTATTTGGGCTTTCTGAGGATGTCCTACCATCAGCTGTGCTTACTGAGAACAAATGTTCCTTCTTGTACATGCTCTTTCTATTTTCCTCTCTCACTTTCCTTTATCCTTCACATTTGCTTCCCTCTGATTACAATCTCCTATAATATGGTAGCATGGAAACTTTTGCCCTAGGCTTCGTTATCTAGGGAATATGAAATATTTAATTATTTTGTATTTTTACCTTTCTCATATTTTCCGTGCATATATCACTCTTTCAGCTCACCAATTTGAATGAGAACAGTTGAGATAAAAAAAAAAAAAACATGCTCTAGACAATTAATAGGTGGAAACTTTTATGTGAAATATTAGGACTAATTATGGACACAATCAGAATTTGGTGAATATCTTCTCTTGGTAGTTCTAGGTTCTTTCTCTTGGTGCCCAAGAGCCTGTCACTTGTTACCTAACTTTTTCTATCAGAAGAAACAGTATACTGCATTTCAAGTTACTATCACTGCCCCATGTAATATTAAATCAGTTTTATTCTTTAATGGTGGTGATGTTTTAATTGGATAAACTTGTACCAGAAAAATTATTAGGTGGCAAATAAAAAAGGAAAATATCTGGGATTTATGGGCTTTACATTGTTTCTTCTCAGACAATTCTATGTACATTCTATTGACTACAGAGAATTGAAACCAGTATCTCATAATTATTCTGAGTATATGGAACTTTGATTGGAATTTTATATTTTGGAGTAGATAGTAAGTCTCTTCTTTGAAATGAGAAACATAGAGACATTAATTTCCTTTACTTGATAGCCTATGGATTTTCCCACATGTGAAATGCTCTATTCAAAATGTACCAATTCTGAGGTTAATCCATGGAGAAATTAAGCCATTCATGTAAGAGTGATAAAGTATTTCTTGTCAGCCTCTAGGTCCCTCAAATGTCTCTCACTTCCTCCCACCAATCACCCCTGGCAGTATCCATGAGTAGCTTTCATTTCTTTCACAAGAGTATATTTCATTAATGAAAATCCGAGGGTAACTCTCCTGAATTCTTCTCTCACTTAAGCATACATCCCACTTTCCCTGGTATCAGGCTGAACTGTGAGAGTGAAAAGAAAAAATCCTCTTACAAAATAAAATATCATGAGGGGGGTTTTACAGTAACAAAAGGACAGCTGCATTTTATCAGGCAGAGCCATAATCAATAGTTGGCACATCAATAAAAAACCCACTTGTTCACTACTATTTGAGAAAGTATTATTATTACTAAAAGTAATCTTTTATTGGTAATGTCATATTAATCCATCTGAAATCTTGAATATCTTCATAAGGAAGGATTCATTTGTGTTCAATTTGCACAACATTGAGACCTACCACAAGAGTAAATAGGATCACTTTTCTAGGAGAATTTAAAGACCAGTCTGGTGCTGTTTAGAAGCACAGGTGGAGACAATAGCACATCTGATAGCTGATTGTTTGTCCATTTGTATGTTTTCATATTTGAGTCTAACTCTCTAAAGCTGGAGTAGCAACTTTATTGGCTGTGTGATAATCTGGAAATACTGAAAAGGACATAGCTACAATGAAGGACTTCAGTGGTGCTTCTTATCACTGTCATTTCCCAATGTCTTATTTTATCCCAAAACTTGATTCACAGGTTTTATATCCCAGCTTATGCCATCATTTGGAGAGATGTTGTTATCCAAGAGGGCATTGCCTTGATCTTATAAACAATATTTATTTCAGCATGATTTCATCTACATATAACTATGGTTACATACCAAGGCTTTTACTCACAAATACCTGTACCATCTCCAAAATCTTCAACAGTAATTTGTGTCCACTGACATTATAACCTCCCATTCTCTCATTTCTTATACTCTTTTTTTTTTTCTTTTTTTTTCTGGTCTTTTGTCTTTACTCCATCTTTACTTCTTTGAGTTCACTGCTATTTTCCATAGGCTACTAGCTTCATTTCCTTGTTTTAGAGCTATCAGCAGATTAGATATTGTGTTTAGTGAGACTTATGATAAAGTATACAACTTGCTGTAATTAGCAATAATTGAAATGTAATACTGTGTGTTTGAAGAGATATGTAAATAACTTTGCTTCATGATTATTAACAGAACTTGGTCACCATAGTAAACTATTTCACTGAAATCCTAACACAATCCTGAAAGGTAAATGAGTGAATAGTGCAAAACTGTAAAGTTCCCTGTCCTTAATTTTTAGATACTTGAATGTTTGTTTAACTCACACAACTTTCTATTTATTGTAGAGTATATCAAGAGCCCAGAAAAGATAAGATACCAGATATGTTCTGCATCTCCATTACCCTGTTCCATCTACTTCACTGTGAATGTTGTACAATTTTATATATTTAAATCAGTAATATGTCCTGTCCTTAATATCTACTAAGTCAACAAAACAGAACTCATCCCCTGCCCATGCTCTAAGTTCCCTCTCCTGTTTCTATCAGTTACTATTTCTAACTTTGCCAAGTCTACAAAATCGAAATTGTCAAGTTCCAAACTCCCAATGACCTACAAAATTTCCAAATGTGTTTTTACCATTTTACATTTTTTTCCCTCTTCAGTACAGATGTAACCTCTCAATGTGAGGGTAAGTCTACCAATTTCTGCCTTTTCAAGGAGGAGAGTGGTTGAGTAATTTGTATGTGTCTGGCTCGCTTCTATTTAATGCTTTAATGATATAAACTGCAGATGTTAAAGCTGATTTTAATTCCAGGGGAGAAAGTTTGACTGGACTAGCTTTGCTCATAAACACAAGTTTTGGCTAAAGAAGGCAATGTTCTTTGATTGAGAGTTTTATCAAGGTCACACCCAATCTCCTGAAGAAAAATTAGTTTTGTTGCCAGAAGAAAGAAAGGGAGGCTGAGTTACAGTTACAATGTCTTTCCTTATACTAGTTTGAAGGGGAATTCACCCATGTTTTCTTCTAGTATTTGTATGGTTTCATTATTTTACATTTACATTCATATTATTTTGTCAAATTCATATGGCACATAATGTGTGGATTTGAGATATTAACTGGGATATATCTGAAACTAAAAAGTCTATATGTCATTGCATTAGCAATTTTCTAGCTTGATTATAGATTGTACTGCTTTAGTTATTTATTTTTATTCCTCTATCTCCACTTCTTCTACAAGTTGTATTCCCTCGCATCTTTTTGTCAAACATCAATAATATGTTAAGAAATGATAGCTCTGATTTTACCTATGCCTTACATGTATCTACAGCCCAAAGCTATCTTATTTCACAAAGGTTTTGAAAGTCATTCTGTTCTAAATAACGTTTTATTGTTACCCCACAATGTTAGGCAAAATCGATTCTACCCTCACTACTCCAATGTTCCTGCTTTCACCAAGATCACCAAGATCATTAGAAACATAGGATTTCAAGTCATAAAGTAGTGACTATCAATCTTTGGAAAAGGAAATTGACTTTCCTGAGCCCTTATTTCTAAATAAATAGAACAGAAATAATTGTAACAGCTACCTTAACAATCATATCCTTCAAACTCTATCTTATTAATCTTAGTCACCAAAGAGGCTGGGCTCCAACCAGAATCACTTGCTATTTGACTTGCAGTAGTGGTTCCTAGATTTTTTGTTCATGGACTTTTTTTTTTTTTTTTAGTCGTGCAGCTTGTGGGATCTTAGTTTCCGGACCAGGGATTGAACCTGTGCCCCCTGCATTGGAAGCAGGGAGTCTTAACCACTGGACCACCAGGGAAGTCCCTGTTCATGGACTTTTAATGTTTAAGAAAACATGCTGGGGACCACCATATTGTAGCAAACATTTAATTTTGTAAAGTAAGGGCATTTTTAAGATTATATATTCCAAATTGTATTACTGACACTCCATTTTAAGAAAGAATATGTTAACTGCAAAAAAAGGCAAATATAATAAAATAATAAAATAAAGCCCTTATATTGAATAAATTTAGCTTTCATAATATCTTATTAACTGATAATTTAGCCTTATGAATAAAATATCACAGATAGATGAAAATGTCTAAGTTTGGCACTGGCATGTATGTGACCTGTGCCTTTCCACTTGTGTTCCTGAGTTAACGCTGCTCCCTCTACCTGGATTAGTCTATTCCTGATCTGGGCCAGTTTCAGTCCTGCTTTTACTTTAAAAACTATTTAAAACTTCTGTGTAAAGCTATTCCTGAATCTCACCTTTAAAATCCTCTTTTTTCTCCCAATCAGAATGAAAAATAAAATCTAGATCTAGAAACACTTTGACAAAATAGTCTCCCCAATTGCAATTGAGGCATCTGAGTCCCTGAGAAGTGAAATGACTTATACAAGGTCATGCATTATGAGAATCACAAAGTTTGGCCTAATGACCAGTGTTATGCCCAACTCCCTGCCTCTGATTGTTACATTTTTAGGCTAAGACAAGGTAAATATCATGTCCAAGGTCACCCTTGCTAAGTATAAGATCATGGATTCCATCCTTCATTAAGTTAGACCATATTCGTTCAACCGTTATCATGCAATCTACAAAGATAAGGATGTACTTAAAATACTGATGTACTACATTTAGGATGAGACAAAAAAGGCTTAATTTCCAAATATACAAACAGCTCATATATCTCAATATGAAAAAGAAAACCCAACAACCCAGTCAAAAGACCTAAATAAACATTATTTATATATATATATATCAGAAAGAGATATTATATATATATATATATATATATATATATCAGAGAAAACAAAAAATCCAATCAAAAAATGGGCAGAAGACCTAAATAGACAAAATAGACATTTCTACAAAGAAGACATACAGATGGCTAACAGGAACATGAAAAGATGCTAAACATTGCTATTATTAGAGAAATTCAAATCAAAACTACAATGAGGTATCAGCTCACATTGGTCAGAAAGGTCATCATTAAAAAGTCCACAAACAATAAATGCTGGAGAGGGTGTGGAGAATGGGGTACTCTCGGCACCATTGGTCTGCACCATGTAAATTGGTGCAGCCATTATGGAGAATATTATGGAGGTTCCTTAAAAAACTAAAAATACTGTTACCATATGATCCAGTAACTTCACCCCTGGGCATATAACTGGAAAAATGAAAACTAATTTGAAAAGATACATACACCCCAATGTTCATAGCAGCATTATTTACAATAGCCAAGACATGGAAGCAACCTAAGTGTCCATGGACAGATGGATATATAAAGAAGATGTGGTATATATACAATGGACTATTACTCAGTCATAAAAAAGAGTGAAATAATACCATTAGCAGCAATGTGGTTGGACCTAGAGATTATCATACTAAGTGAAATAAGTCAGACAGAGAAAGACAAATACCATATGATATCACTTATATGTGGAATCTAAAAAAAAATGATACAAATGAATTTATTTACAAAACAGAAACAGACTCACAGACATAGAAAACAAACTTATGGTTATCAAAGTGGAAAGGGGGGAGGGGTAAATTGGGAATTTGGGATTAACAGATACACACTACTATCTATAAAACAGATAAACTAAAAGGACCTACTGTATAATACAGAGAAATATATTCAATGCCTGTTAATAACCTATAATGGAAAAGAATCTGAAAAATAATATATAGATATATAGATAGATGATAGATAGATAGATAGATAGATAGATAGATAGATAGATAGATAGATAGATATGTATATAACTGAATCACTTTGCTCTACACCTAAAACTAACACAACATTGTAAATCAACTCTACTTAAATTAAAAAAAATAAAGTGAAGAAATGAGAGGACTCCATTGGTCATGACATGTAATCACAGGTTCATTTCATTTCTTCTGGAATTTGAAATTGATGCTACAAAAATAAATAAAAGTTTTAAAGTAATGGGTGATACTATAAAGTATTAAAGTAATGTCTCTGAAGACACTCTGCTTTCTATGTAGCATGCATGCAACTGCTTCTCTAAAAGGAGGAAGGGTGATTGAAAGGTAGATGAGTCAGTATCCTAGAAAGCAAGGGAGGACCTTCCAGGAGGAAGTCAGTATTTGTGAGAGACACTCTCAGATGTCAGTGTGATGGCTACTTATGCACAATCACTTGAGGCTGACACTCTGTCATCAAAATCCAAATGCCTAAATCATTCCAAGTATACTCTGCCAGTAATGCCATGGTCTATTTGTAGACTGAGAGAATTATGCCTATATTTAACCTGGATGTGTGAAAATAGTTTCTCCTTCATCAACTCTGGACACTATGATTCAATTGCCACTAATCTCCATTGATTTTGATAGACACCTTATTTGATTAAGAAAACAAATTACTTGAATCTCTTTAATCCCTGTTGATAGGGAATGGAGGAGACCTTTTTCATTCTTGCATGTAGGCTATTTATGTGACTTAGCTGGAGAAACAAGTGACCTGGTTTGAAAGAAGGATTGAGGTCCCTGACAAGAAAGCAGAGTGAGAACGTCCCCAAACAAAAAACTTACCCCCCTTAGCTTTCCCCTCCAAGGCCTTGCTAGGTAATCAAAACTAGGTAATCAACAAGGTACAACCATATTGTGAGAAAATAAAAATGTAATTGAACAGGGCTGAGGACTTTTATAGCATTAGAGAAGAAGATCAAGTTACAACCATCATTGCTTAGTTTTTTGCAATTAATCCTTTTCTGAATTTTAATCGTAGGGAATCCTAATAGGTGAAACAGATAAAAATGATAAGATTGCTCTTCTTCAATGGGACAGGCTCCTGTAACTCTGCTCCTCACTTCCCTTGATGTCTCCTGATAGTTTTACGTGGAATAATTCAGGCTCTGTGGACCACAGTGTGAAAACACCTAGGCTAGAAATAGAAGTTTAATCTTGAATGTTGGATGGAGAATGTTTTGTGAGCAGCTAAGTGATATTTGGGGAAAATTCTAGTCAGTTCCCAAGTATCCATGGTTAAATAGGTTTGTAGCAAGCACAGGGCATGCATCAACAGAAAAATGCTTCCCAGTCTAATTCAAGATGAAAGAATTAAAAAAAAATTATTTGGATTCCCCAGCTCTTAGCAGCAGAGATCACTAAAGTATAAAAAGCTGGAGCCACATAGATGGGTGTGAGCTGTAAGAGGTTGCTCTACAGATGTGATAATTACCTTCTTTACATGGGGAATCAAGTCCCAGGCCCTCAGAAATTACCTTTGCATGCAACCTCTCCTTAAATAAAAGAGACACAAATATTATTTTTCTACTTACCTTTGCTTATTTCAGTAGGTCAGACCCTATGCTATGATGATATTCAATTTGAATAAGGCTGTTCACTGTCCAAAAGTCAGGTTGAGGCAGATGTAGTTTCATGCATGGCTATTATAACAAAGCCACCCTCTGGTGTAGGGTAAGAATCAATGAAATAGACCCCTGTCCTAAATATATTCCTCTATGGGATGTTATATTGCCTGACTGCATGATAGCCAAGAATAACTCCTTCCGTTTATAACATTTTCAAACCCATTGTTCTAGTCTTTCTTTGGGGCATCAGAAAATTTATGTCAGGACATAATCTCCCTGGTTTTCATGGAGAAAAAGTCTTGTTCTTGCAGTGAAGATATGATTGTTTGGTGGCAATTTCTCAAAGGGACTTTTTAACCAAGGATTTTGTAGCCTTCTATTTTTTATTCAAGAGAATAAAACCCAGCTGTAAATATGAATTGCATACAAAAAGAAAGCACTCTTTGTTTCTTCAAAAGTGCTAAGCATTGTAGAAGAAAAATGAACCTTTCCTATGCTAGGGTAGCAAATAAAAGCCAGATTCATTAAAAGTTAATGATGTAGGATGCAGATAATGAGAAATAGAAATGGAGTTCATAGAGATATATTATCCTTTTGATGTATGGCAAAATTTAATGCATAGTCAATGTGACTCAACAGTTCTAGGGTCTATTTTTATCCCAGTGCCCTTAAAACTCAAAACCCGTTAAAGATTCATGATCCCCAAGCCATGTGTTCTCTACAGTTAGAAATAGTTATGTCATGTGGGTAAACTGCTTGCTAATAGAAATACTTGCTATCTTGCATTATAATAAAGACAGCACCATTTTGTAATATAACATCATTCACTCTTTCATTTTATAAGCACTAAGTAAAGGATAGTGACTTGGTGTGCAATTAGATAAGCAAGAAATGCAAAGGGCCAACCTTGAGAGACTTGCATCCACCCTGAAGAGAAAAAAAAAAAAGAAAGAAAGAAAAAGAAAGAAAAAGACTCCTTGATGTGCTAGATTGGAGAATATTCAACACTGAGAGAAATGCAGAAATCAGCTAACTCAGTCTCCCAGTTTTATGGAAGGAAAATAAAATGCTTTCTGAGGTTTTTCATTGTCTCATCGTTGGTAAGCATCAGACTCCAATCTCAGCCTTAAGTTGGCTTGTGCTTTTTCTACCACATCATGTTCTATCTACCATCAGAGAGTAAAGATTATAATTTGAAATTTGATGTTACACTCCTGCCAGAATTTCTATGTACATTCAAAAGCCTTCCCCTGATACTCAAGCCCTACAAAACATAATGTTAGTATAGGAAATAATGTCAATATTATTTTTCATAAAACAACACCATGCAATCAATATAGCTTCAACATTTCTAAGGTGTGGGCAACACACTTTTTATTAATGTGAATCTGGAAGTAAAAATATTCCCTAATTCATATATAATTGATTTTGTTGATGTATACATCAGAATTTACCTTATGAGAAAACATAAAGTATAGATTTTTAAAAACTGAGGGAAGAAATTAATGAATAAGTAAATAAATTAATGAACTGTACCTGTGTTTTTTTCATTTTTAAAATGAAGATTAATTTAAATTTTGGAAAAATAAGTTTTGAATTATAAATTAAGGATGATATTATTCTTGATTTTTAGTAAATAAAATATAGCATGATCAATAGAGTACTATTATATAATAATCTAAGTATCCTTAGACCTCTTGTCTTACACCTTCAATCTATCTTGCAGTTGACAGAAAGAGTAAAATTTCAGTAATGCCTAGTTATTCCTCATTTAACCTCATTTAACACTCTTCAATGTCTCTTCAAAATCTGCCCTATAAAATCCAAACTCCTCTTCTTGACATATAATGTCTTTCTTATCCAGTTCTTGTTTATCTCTTCATCCTCCTCTTCCTTCTTTCCTTGCCACTCTATCCTCAAGTGATAGTAAACACTCAGTTCTCCCAACATGCCATATTTTTTTACCCTTCGGGATATATTCATACAAAACTTCCCTTGTAAGAAAAAGTATACCAATCTGTAATCTCGAGGAATATACTTTTCAACCCTAATTTTATTTTTCAGCCTTCCTGTACAGTACAAGGGGACATGTTATTCCTTCCTAGACACTGCAAAAATTAGTGATTATATCAATCATTTCTCTGTCTTTTCTGCCATAGTGATACTATCATATTCATATTTGTGGTCCCAGCACATGTATATCATTTTCATAGATAATTATCTTAGTTTTAATTTGAGTTCCTTGGAAGTATAATCTGAGATGGAGAATTGCATGCAGAAAGTTTATTGGGAAGTGTTTGCAGGAGATGTGTTTGTAAGAAGTGAGGAAGGCAGGAATTAAGCACAGGGAAAAGCTGACCTGTGATTTGGTTGCAACTGAGGTCTCAGCTGGTCAGATAAGAAGTTTTAGAGCTTGGCTGATCTTCAGAATTGTCCTGAATTGGAGCAACTGGTCTGAGCCTTTATATCCTATATGAGTCAGTCACTTACTGTGGTTGACCCCATCAAAGAAGACAATCTTGGGTGGGGAGCTTCCTGCAAGTGAGGGCAATTCCCCAATAAAGCTGTCAGTTGTAAGTTCTCTGCAGTCAATAGTCCCAGAAGCTTGGAAAAGAAGACAACAACTCTAAAAATGTGGTTGTGGTGTCACCACACTGTTCAAAAAGTGTTTGCTTAGTGTGTGTAGTACAGAACAAATAACCTTGGAAGACATGGTTTCTCAATTCTATCCCAAGGTCCTAGTTCACTCTGTTCTGCTGACCTTTCTTCATCTGTATTGTTAAGGTTATGTTACTTTTGTTACTTAATATCTTTTATTCTCTTGCTACTCATTTTTCTTCTTGGGGGCAAGTAAAGATAAAAGAATCTCCTAGTGCTGCATAAATCAATAGAATTTTCAACAGCAAAATCTGTAAGTCTTGTCTTTAAACCTGCAGTGCAAATTATGCTTTATGATACAACTTTCATTTCATTAAAATGTCTTAGCCATTATTCACATTGATTTAAGTTGGAATTATTAACACTACTACTACTACTAATAATAATCATAGAAAGAAATGGATAAAGAAGGAAAATATGAGACAGGAAAAGAGAAAGAGGAGAAAAAGGACTCAAGGAATATTCTCTACTTTGTTTATACTAGTTAACACTTGTCAAAGTGTTTTCATAAGGTTTCTCATATTTCCATTACAATCCTGTGAGGAAAAGACCTGGCAATTGTCATTTTTCCCACTTTTATTTCATTAGACAACTAAGGATCGGGAGATTTAGTGACTTAACCGGGTTATCAGAATACATAGGAACTACATTATCAGAATACATAGGAACCAGATTGTCAGAATACATAGGAATTATGGCAATACTCTAGTCTTCTAATTCCCACTACGATATGCATCTTTTATAGTAAGGCTCGTCTTCTACTATCATAGAAAATGTAATTGCAAAATCCAAAATGCATCAACAATTATCAAAAAATTCAGGCCTCAACTTTTAAATACCTATATCTTTCCAAAATAAGGGTAATTTCTCTGCTTCCAAACATTTTTCCTTAGTATGAGGGGAGCTCTAATATTTGAGATTTATCTTTTAGTTATTCTTAAGAGATGAAGATAAATTGCTTGGTTGCTAAAAGTTCTGAGGAACTTGCCAAATCAAGTGACACCAATGGAGAAATCAGCCTTCAAGATCAATGTGCATACTTGAAATAGAAAATAAAAATATTAATTAAATCAAATGACATTTTAAGTTGCATTTAGATTTATGGTGTGTAAGGTAATGATTTAAACAATATTTCATTTGATATAACCATGTAATCTATTTGGAAGTGGATTTTCATGATTGCATGCCATTATCTTTCAGCCATAGGCAATATTTTGAAGTATTCAGTTTTCCATCATAATTATCCCTCTCATCTTTCAGATATTTGAAGGTTTTGAAATGTACCCTCCAGTAGCAAGCACCACAACAATGGGCAAAAAGTTTGCATGCCTCCTTCTGTTAGATTCCATTTGGGCTTTGGGCAAGAATGCTAAGACCAAGAACTTCTCCACTAGGAACTGGGTTGTTTTAAATCTATAGAAAAATTTGAGAAGGATCATCATTTTTAAAACATTGAAACTTCTAATCTACCAATATGGTAGATATATCCATTTTTTAGACTTTCTTTAATTTGCCATTGCAATGTTTTGTGATTTAAACTGTATGGTACATATCTTTTGATAAATTTATTTCCAAATATTTTGATGCTATAGAAAATAAGGTTCTAAAGATCTCATTTTATGACTGTTGATTGCTATTATTTATGATTGTAACATTGGTAAATTCACATTAGTTTATATACATGACTATGTTGTCTGCAAACAAGGACAGAGTTTTGCTTCTTCCTTTCCAATGTTTATATATTTTGTTTCTTTTTCTTGCCTCAATACATTTGATATGGTCTCCAGTATACTGTTAAATAAAAGTAGGGAGAATACCCATTCTTGTCTTGTTCACAATCACAGATAGAAAGAATTGACACATTTATTATTGATTTATAATTAATCATTATTATTGATTTATAATCAAAAATAATATTGTACATTAGCTGTAGATTCTTCATAGATTTTTTTTTTATTAAGTTGAAGAAATTTTCTTCTATTCCTAGTTTCCTGAGAGTTCTTACCATGAAAAATGTTGAATTTTCTCAAATATTTTTTATATCTACTGGAAGAATCATGCCTTTTTTTCTCTATTATTATTGTGACTATATTGATCAATTTTACATTAAACTAATCTTGCATTCCCAGAATAAAAAACACATGGTCATAAAGTATTACATGTTTTATATGTTGTTGAACTTGTATGTCAATATATTGTTAAGAAATTTTGCCTCTATATTTACGAGGGATCATTGGTTGTTAGTTCTGTTTTCTTGTGATGTCTTTGTTTTTATCATAGTAATATTGTTCTCACAAAATAAGGTGGAAAGTATTCTTCCTTCTCTATTTCCCAAAAGAGTTTGGGTAGGACATATATTTTACTTAAATTCTTGACAAAATTCACCTTTCAAGTGCCTTAGAGCCAAAAACATCTTTAGGTTACATATTGGTTACTTTGTCAATTGATCAGAGACTCATATTTTGTGTCCTTTGCACACTTTCTCATTAGAATATAATTATTCCATTTTGTTTTTTTACTTCTAGGAATAGGACACAGTGTCTTAAAAGAAGACAATGTAACAGTAAGTTCCAACAAATTCAGTGTTGCAGAGGAACATACATAGCTAACAAACACTTAAATACCCATGATTTTCTTTAACATGACCTAAATATATTTATTTTTTAGATTCAAATGGATGGAGAGTAATTATTTTTCGTACTGGAAAAGATGGTGAAATGACTCCTGACAACAACTATAAATCCTGGACATAACTTAAGACACAATCAAAGAAGAACTCTGAAAGGTAGTAGGAAGAAGGAAAACTTATTAGAAGCCCCAGGAATAGAGGAACAGGGCTCTATTCCTAACCCAGCAACAGGGATATCAACAGAGGACAGCCCAGGTAGACTCATTCTTCCCCGGATGGAAAGAGAGTTCTGACAACATCAGGTGAGCCCAACATCAACTGCAAAATGATAGACTGTAGCCCTGCCAACATGAAGTGGCCAGAGAAAATACCCTCCAACCCTGCTAGGCTGAGACTCCCCTTCCACTCTAGAGAGATACCAAGGTGGCCAAGTAGCACCACCAAATGTTCCTAGCCACAGCAAGCAGCCCAGCACAGGAAGTCACTTTGAACTCAGGTCCTGAGACTTTTCTCTTCTGCCCAGCAACCCCAGAAAAAGGTAACTATCAACTAAAATAAAAGATTTAAATGCAGCTCAGTGTCTCCTAACATTAAACTTTGATTTATAATATTACAATATTGAAAACATACATTGAAATCTCCAGGTTAACTACAAAAAGTTAAAAAGAAGTATAAATGATTAATTAAAAGAGGAGATAGAATAAAATCATAATCCGTGGAAATATGTAAATAGAACATAAAAAGATAAAGGGCAGATTGAACAAATAGAAAACTTCTAGCAAGAAGGTAGGATTCAATACATCCATATCATTAATTTATATTATTAATTACATTAAATGTGAGTTCTCAAACCTACCAGTTAACAATGTAGATAATCCAATTGGATAAAAAAAGCAAGACTCATTCATATGCTTTCTACAAGAAACCCACTTTAAATATAAATATAAATATAAGGCAAAGTAAAAGTTTGAAAAATATATACTGTGCAAAGACAGACTAAAAGAAACTGGCATAGCTATATTAATACCAGACTTCCTAAATTTCGCAACAGGAAATAGTGTCAGGGATAAAGACAGATATTACATAATCAAAAGCAGAGGAAATTTATGAAAATATATAAATATTCTAAATACGTATGCCACTAACAGAACTTCAAAGTCCAAGAAGCAAAAACTGATAAAACTGGAAAGTGAAATTGCCATATATACAATTAGAGTCAGAGAATTCAATATTTCTCTATCAGTAATTAACTGTGAAAAGATAAAGGAAAAGCATTTGGAAAAAACTCAACATTCATTCATGATCAAAATCCCCAGTAAACTAGAAATAGAAGGAATCTCTTTTCCCCCACCAGGAGAAAAAATAGCATTTACAGAAAAGAAAAAAAAAAAAAAAAAAAGGTAACATAAAACTTAATGATGAAAGACTTAATATGGTCCCTCCAGGCTTGGAAGAAGACAATGAAATCCTCACTCACACTGTTATCAACATCTTATTAGCAGTTCTAACTAGAGCAATAAGGAAAGAAAAAGATATCAAGGGCATCCAGATTGGAAAGAAAAATATTAAACTAAAAATATTTGTAGAAAACATGGTCATTTGTGTAGAATATCTGAAAGAATCAACAAAAAGTGTCATAGAACTAATAAATGAATTTAACAAGGTCAAAAGTTACTGGGACAAAATATAAACATCATTCATATTTCTATGTACTATCAATAATTACAGGTATTTAAATTTTTAAAAGTACCTCTTTTAATATTACCACAAATGAAATAATTTGCTATAAATAATCAAAATTAGTGAGCTACCTAAAAGCAATAAAACACTGATGAAAAAAATAAAATTAGATATAAATAAGTGGGGAGATATACTATATTGGTAGATTAGAAAAGTTGACACTAAGATATCAACCTGTCCCCCCATTTGATCTATAACTTAAAAGCAATTTCAATCAAATACTTACAAGTAGTTATAGATATTGACAACTTAATTCTAAAATTAATGTTGAAAGACAAAGGAAATGTAGTAGCCAACAAATTCTTGACTGAGCATCTAGTCAAGAAAGATTATTCTGAAGCCTTAAGGTTTAATGTTGTTTGCCCTGTTGGATTTTAAACTTGCTCAGGGCCTGGGGCCTGTCTTTCCTTCCTTCTTTCCTATTTCTCCCCTTTATAATGGAAGTGTCTATTCTTTGCCTGCTCCACCATTGTACTTCAGAAGAGTATAACTTATTTGGTTTCACAGGTTCACAGCTGGAGAGGAATTTGCCTCAGAATGGGTTGTACTTTGAGTCTCATCCATATCTAATTTAGATACTTAGATGAAATTTTGGCCTTTTGGATTGCTGAAAGCAGTTAAGAATTTGGAGGCTATTGGGATGGAAAAAATGTATTTTGCATGTGAGAAGGATGTTAAGTTTTGGAGGGCCTGGAGCAGAATGCTATGGTCTGAATGTTTGTGTCTCCAAAAATTCATGTGTTGCAATTCTAATGCCTAACATGATGATATTAAGAAATGGGGCCTTTGAGAGTTGATGATTAGGTCTTGAGGACAGATTCTCATGAATGGGATTTTTGCCCTTATAAAAGAGGTACCTCTTTTCTGCCATGGAAGGGCACAGTAAAAAGATAAGATCTATGAGATAGGGAGCAGGATCTCACCCGACACCAATCTGCCAGGACCTTGATCTCAGACTTCCCAGACTCCAGAGAGAACTGTGAGAAATAAATTTCTGTTGTTTATAACCCACCCAGTTTATGGTATTTTGCTATAGCAGCACAAAAGGAATAACAAACAGCTTCAGGTAGTTTCTTCAAATGCATGTGTTGTCCAGTACTGTGCTGAATATTCAAAAAATATCTTCAGCTGATCTTTTTCATATCTCTCTTCTCCCCAGTAAGCTGGCCTGCCACCTCTAACTACTTCAATCTCCCCAATCTTTCATGTCTGTTTCCTTAAGTCATGAGAGCCTACTAATCTTCACATAGATCCCCCTTGTGCTGTGGTTTGAAAATTCCCTCAAGGCAGTAAACTGTTGTGGTTTTAGGGCTCTTCTCATTTGTCTTCCATTTCTCAGGGATTACTGTCCTTTGTTGCCTGAAGTCCAGTATCTTGAAAACTCTTGTTTCAAATATTTTGTCTCTTTTATTTTGTGTTTTTTATTATTGTTATTTCAGTCAGGAAGATAAGTATGATCTTGCTTGGAAGCAGAAGTCCTATCTTTTTGTTTTGAACCTTAAACTGCATCTAGCAAACCATTTCCATTATTATAAAGTTTTCCTATTCCAAAGAGTTTATTGTGGAAAACATAATAAACTCTAGTGTCTAATGGGGAAAAATAAGAATACAGCAGTATTTCGAAAACAAATTTACACTTTGACTGGGATCTTCAGTTAACATGTGTCAGTAAATAAGATGTAAAACATATTGTGTTCTCTCTCTTCTTAAAGAGTTGCCTGAATTCAATGCTAAACTGTCTTTTTTAAAAAATAAGAGAAAATGTGCTGTTTTCAGGAGGGAAAACAAGTGTTTTTCTTTGCCATCTAATGCACTCAATAGTTGTATAGGTAAAGAAAAAGTCAAAGTCAGACAACGTTTATTTAAGAACCATTTTGAGAGTTGAGTTAGAGACAAGTAGCGAATACAATCTCCTTGTCTTCCTTTATCTCCCAATAGATGGAGGTTCCTGTAGGCCTTATCATATAATCCAGAAATCTATGAGTAAGCCAAAAGCTTTTCTAAAACCCCTACTAAGAGCCGTAAAAGACCTTTCTTTTTCCTATAAATCTCTTTGTAATGTCTTTGAGTTGCTCATTTTAACTTAATGAGACAGAGACCAGCTGAAAAGAATATTCCAGATGACAGGAGATCAGTGACCATAGTTAAGCACAGCTCTTTGCCTTCTGAAGTTTCTAACTTGAAATTAAGCCAATAAACACAGTTCTTTTCTTCAGACGTGTGTAATCTTCATATATTCTCTAGAAATGGTTATTCTCCCTATAAATTCCTACTCATGTACAGTAGGCCCTCCATATACATGGGTTTCACTTCCTTGGATGCAATTGACCATGGATCAAAGTTCCATCTGTGGTTGGTTGAATCCATGGGTGTGAAATCCATGAAATCCTCATACAGAGGGTTGATTGTATATTTATTGAAAAAATGCTGGCTGTACCTCTGTATCCCTTATATCCTTTAATACACTGATAAAAGTAAGTAAGTGTTTCCCTGAGTTCTGTGAGCCACTCTAGCAAATCAATCAAACCCAAGAAGTGAAGTCATTGGAACTTCCAATCTACAGTCGATTGTCAGAAGCACAGTAATAACCTGGGCTTACGACTTGCATCTGAAACATGTATCTGTTCGCGGAAGTAGCAGAGCAGTCTTGTGAGACTGAGCCCTCAACCTGTTTGATCTTGGGGTGAATAGTGTCAGAATTAAGTTAAATTGTAGGAAACCCAGCTGATGTTGCAGAGAATTGCTTGGTGTGGGGTAAAACCTCCACACATTTGGTGACCAGAAGTGAAATGTTTTGTGTGAGTAGTCAAGGAGACACACAGGGAGGAAACATACATAGAGAAGTACTGGGTTTTTCCCTACATAGAAAGGGAAAAAAAGGAGCCTTTCCTCTACAGGAGTGTATTTTCCAAATTCATTTAACTATATTTTTACAATAAATATATTCTGTTAATTGGGTGTAATTGCTAGTAAGCTATAGAAGTTCAGTCTAATGTATTTAGTGTTAATTAGCAAGAATGTAGCTTTAACTGTATTAAGAACCTGTAAACAAACTTAGTCCTTTACACAAGGATTTGTAAAAAATAAAAATAGAAACCACTAACATATTTTAATATCCTTAAAGTTTATACTGTTTCCTTATTTACATGTCTTCAGAATAAAAAAATATGAAACCATTTTTACAATTTGAAATGTTTAAACTTGTACTATTCAGAAAGTTCGAATGCAACACAGAATTATCACATATTCTGTTTTAGGTGATTTATTTAATTATTTAATAAAATCGGTCATGACTAATAAGTGAACCAAAATTTATATTTTAAAGCTTATAATAAATAATATGGATTACTTTATTTACTATGTGTTTCTGGACCCTATTGTTTTAATTGACCTAATTATTTGACCCAGTGTGATGCTTGATAGAACTTTTGGCAAAAATTAATTTTAAAAGATCTAGATGAACTATCAGAAATGGCTTTAGACATAATTCAATAATGTTAATAAATTCTAGGCTTAAATTATAAAAATGTGTTCAGTCAAATTATTGAAGCCAGTCTGAATTCACCAAAATAAAGTGTTGTATCTATAGGAAGGCAAAAGAAGGGGAGAGTGGTGGGGGTGGGAAGGGAGGGGAAGGGGAAGGGGAAGGGGGACGGGGAGGAGGAGGAAAGGAAGAAAGAAAAATAAATTTTTGGCCATCTCTAAGGTTCATGATTATGTTAACTAAGATTTGCTTAATGGACATCCTTCTTCAGTTTAGAAATAAGACTGGGTTATTAATGACCATATAACAAAAATATCTGGAAAATATTTATTAAGCCATTATGGTACACACTACATTATGGAAGCTACTTTATCCATCCTGCACAAGAATTTGATTGTTACATTTGCACTGATTTTATGTTATTCTTCTAAGTATATTGAAAATGAGCACTTTTTTTAGCCATTAATCATCATGCCTAAAGCCTTATTTACTCTACCCATGTATTTACTAATCTCCTCTATTCACAAACCAAACAAGTGCAAACTACTACCTTCTGTTATCACACAATGCATTAATTTTAATATATATCTGATATTTATAAACTACATAATGAAATACCTCAATAATGACATAATATATACATATCATATTCTATGTCAGAAACTTTGGCACCATCATGTTACTGGCAAGAACTTTTTAGCAATTAGATTTGTCCAACATAAAAAATGCTGTTTTATCAAATTGTGAGTTCCCAACTTTGATCTGGGGGGAAAGGCTACCACATAAAAAAACAAGTTTCTGTAAAAGGAAAACTGGGCTAGAATACCACTAAATGTTATTTCAACATTAAAATTCCATAATTCTACATCAATCTTTTCTTATCAAACACCAAACGACATAGTATATTTTTATATTGTAAATCTTCTTTAATCAGGAGACTTGAGTGGATTTTCTAATTTCTTTCAAAGACTTTCACATTAATCCACAATATTTCTTGGGGAAATTAATTCCATGTACTCCTATTCTTTGTTCTAAAAGGTGTTTCTGTATACTTTCACAAAAGCTAGAGCATAATAATTAGTAATATGCTTTATAAAACACTTGAAATGTTGGTGCTTCAACTATGCTAAACTGCCTTCAGCATAACAGTTCACTCTCTCTCTGTCCACTCACCAAAATTCAAAACAGTCAAGCACAGAGGTCCCAGGCAAGCTCCCATTCTTTTATTCTTAAAGAAAAAGTAAAGGATTAAAAGACATTTGAATGACTGGAGCAGAATATAATGGAGAGCAAGCATATATGAAATGAATAAGTTATTTAGGGAGAAACAGAGTATTCACAGAGAAACACAGAATGTTAAAAAAAATGCATACTAGTCAGAGAGATCTGTGAAATAATATTAACCATAAAGAATTCCAGCAGGACTTGACAAAAGGAACAGAAAATTTTAAAATCATATTTACCTGAAAAGAAAATTGTCATTGTTTTAAGGTAGAAGAAATGGAAGTTAAAATGACAAAAACACACAGTTGATAGGGCAAGAGAGACAGAAGTAAAAATTATAGAAAGTCAGCCACATAAACTATTAAGTTGAAATTTCTAATATCTGATGAATGAGAATTCTAGAATGAGAGAACAAGGGAAAAATAAAGAGGATATTTTCAAGGACATTGCTGTTCTGCTAAATAAGGATTAGTTGATTCCAGCTAACCATCTTGCTTAGGAAAGTTTAAAAAAGCAAACAGAGAAAACACTTTCTGATCATCAAAGACAATACAACCATAATACTAGATAAAGAAAAGAGAGATGCTCAGAACATCAGTGCTTAGCAGCTGCTTCTGCTCAGGAGCATTTGCCAGTAGAATAAAGACAACAGAGAAGTAGAGATCTGCATTTGCAGGACTCAGAAGCTAGGTGGGCAGGGGTCAGAATCCTGAGACCATCAAAGACTGGACTGCTGTCTTTGGAGAAGGGTCTTTACACTTTATGTTGGGACCCCGGTACTGCTGTGTTTCTTTGGATCTGAAGGAAGTCTTTAAAAGGAAAAAAACAAAACTTCATCCTTGGAAGTTGCAATGGGATAAAGAAAGGAATTTAAATTCAGAATCTACCAAAAATGAAAACCTCAGGAAAACAACTTCTGCTCTGACTGGAACTCCTAATAGCTGAACTCTGTAGGTAAATAGACATTGCTAACCTCAGAAAAAGTTTAATCCTTGGCTCTGGATTGGTAGCAAATTCAGGTGATAGGCAAAGGAAAAGAACTGCCTGCTTCCTTTCCAAGACTGTGGCATAGAAAGACCCTGAACTCACATTCTTCCACAAACACACTGAATCTACGTTTATATACAGAGTAATTCCTCCTGAAGAAAAACTGAGGGCTAATTGAACACCTTCTGCACAACAAGCCATAGAGGGGTCACAATGAGATGAGTAGGAGAGACAGAAATATGGTATCAATTGGGACCCCACTCCTGATGTGGCAACGTGCAGTGGGGAGTGATATCACTGAGGGGGAAGAGTGCAGACCTGCTTACCCTGAGACACAGATAAAGAACAGTGGTTTAAAGACCACCTAGACTATATGTGAAAGACATCCATTTACTAACCCTAGAGGATCTGCCAAATAGGCGGATATCTGCTGGAACTCTGTCTGGTGTCAGAGACTCCAGAGAGTGCCATTTCTTGGTTCCTTTCCACCTTGATAATGCAGGTGGGAACACAGTCTAGAAACTCTAACAGGCCTGTCCAGTCCACACCAGCATGCTCCTGGACAAACCAACTACAGCGATCACCCCAAGGCAGTCCCAGCACAGAACATCCCTGGCCCCCTTGCTGCATCTGCCCCAGCTCGTCAACCTGCCAGGCATCCCTGGTGCAGTGTGCCTCAGGATCTGTGTCCAGCACCCACTCAAGCTCCAGGTGGCCTGCTGAAGTCAAGTAGCCCATGTAGTCTACACAGGGTTCAATCCTACACAAAGCCACACCTTCAAGACAGGGAGAGGTAGGTGTTTTTCCTCATTCATAGAAAAAAACACAGAAAGTAAAACAAAAATGTAAAAAACAGACAGATAAATACATTCCAAACAAACAAAAACCGACAAAATTCCAGGAAAGAACCCTCATGAAATGGAGATAAGTGATTTAACTGATAAAGAATTCAAAACAATGAACATAAAGATGTTCACTGAACTCAGGAGAAAAATGGAAGAATACAGTGAGAATTTCATCAAAGAGAAAATACAGAAAGAAAAAACAGAGGTGAACAATACAATAACTGAACTGAGAAATAACTCAGAGGGAATCAAGAGTAGATTAGCTGATACAGAAGAATGAATCAGTGGTTTGGAAGACAGAATAGTAGAAATCATCCAATCAGAACAGCACAAAGAAAAATGATTAAAAAAAAATTATTTAAAGGATCTCTTGACAGCATCGAGCATAAAGACATTCACATTATAGGGATCCCAGAAGGAGAAGAGTGAGTGAAACAGGCAGAAAACTTATTTGAAGAAATAATTGCTGAAAACATTTCTAATCTGAGAAAGGAAACAGATACACTGGTCCAAGAAGCACAGACAGTTGCCAGCAAGATGAACCCAAAGATACCCACACCAAGAATCATAATTAAAATGACAAAAGATAAAGATAAAAAATAATTTTAAAATCAGCAAGGAAAAAACCAACTAGTCACACAAAAGGCAACCCCCATAAGAATATCAGCTGATTTTTTAGCAGAAACTTTGCAGGCCAGAAGGGAGTGGCATGGTTATTTAAAGTGCTAAAAGGGATAAACTTACAACCAAGATACACTACCCAGAAAGGTTATCATTCAGAATTGAAGAAGAGATAAATATTTTCCCAGGCAAGCAAAAACTACAGGAGCTCATTTAACTAAAGCAGTGTTAAAATAATGCTAAAGGGTCCTGTTTAAGGGGAAAAAAAGGTGATAACCAGAAAAAAAAAAAAAAAAAAAAACACCTCACAGGTAAAGGCAAATATATAATTAAGGCAGTAGATTAGCCACTTAAAATGTTGGTATGAAGGGTAAAAGACAAAAGTAGTAAAATCAACTAACTACAGTAAGTAATTAAAGATACACAAACAAAAATATGTAAAATATGACTTCAAAAATATAAAATGTTGGGGGAGAGTAAAAATATACTGCTTTTAGAATGTGTTTGACTTAAGCAAATATGAGACTAAAATAAACTGCTATCTCTATCTCTATCTCTATCTATCTAGCTCTATCTCTATCTCTATCTCTATCTCTATAGATAGATAGATTTGGATTGATATATATGAAACTCATAGTGACAACAAACAGAAACCCTACAATAGACACACAAAAAAAAAAAATAGAGAAAGGAAATAAAACATAACATTAAATAAAATCATTAAACCACAAGAGAAGATACCAAAAAGAGAGGAAAGGAACAAAGAAGAATCACAAAAAACAAAAGAAAACAATTAACAAAATGACAATAAGTAACTACCTATCAATAATAACTTTAAATGTAAATCGAATAAATGTTCCAACAAAAAATGAAAGGTAGCTGAATGCAAAAAAACAAGACCCATCTATATGCTGACTACAATAAACTCATTCCAGATGTAAAGACACAAAAAAACTGAAATTGAGGGGATGGAGAAACCTAGCCCATGCAATGGAAATGAAAACAAAGCTGGGATAACAATACTAATATCAGATGAAATAGACCAAAAACAAAGACTGTAGCAAGAGAAAAAAGACATTACATAATGATAAAAGGACATACCCAACAAGAAGATATACCAATTGTAAATGTACCTGCACCTAACATAGGAACACCTAAATATATAAAATAAATAATAACAAACATAAAAGGAGAAATTGTCAGTAATATAAGACTAGTAGGCGATTTAACACCCCTCTTACATCCATGAACAGATTTAGAAAGAAAATCAATAAGGAAACACTGGATTTAAATGACATTGTCAATAATCACCTCTCTTTTTCTCACCTTCACTCTTGTTATAATGTCATGATATGCCCACCTCTCTACAATCTTAGGCCATGAATTTCCTTGAGCTGAAAGATTGAATCAGTTCATGTGCACACCCTCAGAGTCTAGCAAGTATTATATCTATCCAACATGTAGAAAAAACCCAATATACAATTGTTAAATAAATAAATTATTTTCATAAACACCAAAGAAAAATCAATTAAATATGATGCTTAGTAATAATTGTTTGAAAGAGGAAAATGGATACATAGAGGAAAGCAAATGTTGTGGTATAATTGAGATCACCTTTGTTTCTTCTTCATTAAATAAGGCTTAAATAATTTGCTGATACAGACACAATTTAGTTCAAGACTAAAACAACATCCATTATAGTTAATCAAATATTGCTTTATATTTTATATAAACAACTTACACCAAAATGATAAATCTAATTTTGCTAAAATTGTGAACTTGCACTTCAAAATAAGCAAGTTTTTGCTTCTACTTTAGGGGATGATATGATTAAAACAAAATGACAAGCAAAGCTAGAGTTAGAACATACACTCAGAGAGTTTGTTAAGATTTTAAATTCTTGTTTTCTAAGAATATAAAATTAAAAAAACACACAATTTTATAGAAGAATGGAACATTTTTTATTGCCCGAGAGTTGTCATGTATTAAGAAGCAAACTTGCTTTGACCACACTGTATTCTGAATTCTTAATGTACTATGATGCACTACCTACTTTTCCAGCTCCAGCAGTGTTGCATGCTAAAGGCAACATGAAGCAAGCAATGCAGCATGGTACACAAGACTCAATATTGAGCTGAGTGTCAAAAGACAGTATTTTAGTTTTTTTTTTTTTTTTTTTTTTTTTTTTTCTGGAAGTAATTGCTTTGAGACTTAACTCTTGATCTCTAGAAATAGACTGCCCCACGTAATCATTAAGCACCTCCCCACAGAAAAATTCAAAGAACAAGCATGTTTGCCTTGCATTTACACTAATCTAATTTTAAATTTGTAAAAGAAAGTTTATTTCAATATAAAGTATATTAAAATTGAAAAAGCAAAGGACATGAAAAGTTAATTTCCAGTAGAAAAAAATTCTAGAACCTATTCCTCCTGACATACAATTATCATGAAACGACATGGGAGTCATTTAATTCCGCCTGAGATAAATAGGTTGAGTAGCATATTTGAAATCTTCTGTTGTCTGGGCTTAAAGAACTTGCAGTTTTAAGTCTATATATAAAGTTAGAATATACTTATTAGCTACTAAGTCATTTAATTTAATAAGATGTGTATATCGCTCAGTCATCTGGCCATTAATATTTACAATTTCCATCACTTCACCTTAAACCTCCACAAAGCCTCAAAGAGATAAAAAAGAGGGATGTGACTTTAGTATTCTCACTTTACAGAATGGTTAACTGCTCACAAATTTGCAAGAGTCAGGGGATTTAAGGCACAACATAGCAACAGGATGGAAATAAACTTCAATGAAATTCACTGTCTTCCTGACCCTGACTACTTTCCTTTAGAAAGGAGTCCTGAAAAACTCCTTCACAGAAAGCAGTACTTATTTCAGTTAGACATATTCAGCAGGATAAAATCCATTTTTTAAAAAAATTCTAATGCTAAGAAATATGTTTAAATTTATTCACAAACCCAGATGTCATGTATTTTAATTCTTTGCTTACCATCTCTCTACCACTACTAAAATGTGAAGCTCATGAGGGTGAAAGTATTTTTATTAATTTAATTTTTTGCTTATTTCTCTGTCTCCAGGCTTGATAATGATTTCTAGCAGAAACTAAGTTTTTTGTATGTATTGAATGAACTAATGAATGAATGAATGAAAAAATACCATTAGATCTAAGTCTTGTGATAAATAGTCATAACTGGTGACATCAAATAAGGAAGCTGGCATGAGAACTTTCTTTACGGGACTGAACAATTTTATACCATTATTTTTATGGACTTATTATTCAACAGATATTCATTCACCATCTTTTATGTACAAGGCAAAGAAGATTAATAATTATGGTGAATCATCTAACTTTTTAAATGCAACATAAAGAGATTAAACTAGGTTAAATATACATATCTTCCCCAAATAACATTGCATCTTAAGCTCTTCATCAGTTTACACAAACATTTGTGATAATAAATCTGAAAACTATGGGAATAAATATATGATTTCTCTAGAAGCTGATCTGATACTCAATCTTGGCAACTATAGGTGAGAACTCGGTTATGAAACCTTTGCCTTCTCCTTAGTTTGATAATTAGATTGTACTAAAGATAATATGTGCCATCCATCCTACACTTCTTGTTCGTGAGCACGTAACATAACAGTGATTACATACAGGCCAAATACCTGATCTTAGGAAATTAAGTAAGATAACATGACTCGGGCAAAGCACAATATCCTGATTCCTATATGACTCACCTTTATGAACTGACCTATACCATGTCAACATAGTACACTAATCTGATTTGCATAGGCCTTATTAAACAAAGAATATCACAAATTTCACAGTAATTTTCTTGAAAAAAACACACAGCAAATGTAATGTTGGTCATAGATTTTTGTAAGTGTAAAGTGTATATGAAGGTGTAAAAGAAAAATTTCACTGGACAAAGTTAAACAAGTAAGAAAGATTTTATTCAAGACTATTTTAATAGAGGTTAAGAATATTACCATAAGGGAGAGAGATTGAACTCAATTGAAACAAAAGATGAGGGAATTTTATAAAACAACTGGGTGAGCTAACAGAAAAGTACTAAAGGATACTGGCCGGAGTGGAGCAGTGAGGGTGAGAGGAATGGTCTAAGTGATTAGGTCACAGGTGTTTGCTAATTGGCCTTTATTGAAGGTAGTTTCCTACTATCCCAAAGAGACAGATAGGGGGACCTCTCTTCTTGGTGATTACATTTCAAAAGGATGGCTCCCAGGTCCTTAAGAAAGACATTCCTGGGTTGTAAAACTGGAAAGAGGCTGGGAGAAGATGTACATCTCAAATGGGCAGAGGAAAAAAATTACAGTTGCAAGTTTTCTAAAGTAAATGCCCTAAGGAAAGGGAGACTAGAGGCCTATGGTCAAGAAGAAACCTTTCTATTTAAAATAGATAACCAACAAGGACCTACTGTGTAGCACAGGGAACTCTGATCAATATTCTGTAGTAACCTAAATGGGAAAAGAATTTGAAAAAGAATAGATACATGTATATATATATAACTGAATCACTTTGCGGTACACCTGAAACAAACACAACATTGTTAATCAGCCATTCTCCAGTAAAAAATAAAAATTAAAAAGAAAAAGAAAAAAAAGAAGAAAGCTTTCTAAAGTTGAGAAAACTGGGGAGAATGTTATAGCCATTTTGGTCAAAGGAAAGGAAAAAATATAAATTGAAAGAAGATTGATTATTTTTTAAACTGAAGCTTAAGAAGGCTCTTTTTCATATTCATCTATTAGTAGTGATAGAATATAAATTAAAATGAGTTTTGTCTTTTCATGTCTATATTGGCACATTTTCATGCTGTTATTCTCTTTCAGTCCCAGGCCACCACTCATTCGTATGTTTCCTGTGGCAGAGTACCTGTAACATAGTAAGATAAGGGATTTTTAGGTTCTGGAAAATTGCATTCCTCTCCCTTGACAGAGTTTAGAATAAACTTGTCAATAGATAGAGAGGTCAGAGAGAAGGAGGACATACGATTACTTTTATTACTGATAAAGGGCCTGTCACTATGACCCTCCTGTCAACATAGCAAGACTTTTACTCTTAGGCCAGTTACTGCTCCTCTGGGTGTCATCCTGGGACCAGTGACGCTCAGTGTAGCCTTAACCCCAGCAAGGTTCTGAAACTAGTTAAGAAAGTCCATTAACCTGAACTAACTTACAGATTACTCTGGTCTCAAAAGAAAAAATTTACTTCCGACTCTATGCCTCACCCTAAAGTATTTCAAATCATTCTATCCAAAAGAGTTTAAATGATAATTTGCAAATAAAGGGCAGTATTTTCTAACAATTCGATGCAATAAACAGAAGGCTCAATTTTAAATAGAATCTCATCTATTATCATTTTATTATTGAGAAGTTAAAAGTTACAACATCAAGTTCTCTTGCCAAATAAAGTTCAAAGAGTTAAAATGCAAGTAAATTAAATTTTAAGGTTGGCTTTCATTATATACTATTCTCTGTTTTGGGCAGAGTAGTGTCATTCCAATCCCTGTGTGGATGTTGTTTCTTTAGCAGCTCCAATTAGACCACTCTTCCACATAATAAGTGTGTTTCTTGTAGGTCTTTAAATGCAGAACTAATCTTTCAGATGTTCTTCTAGTAAAGAGTCCAAAGATATCAGAGAGCACTAAAGATCCTACCCCATGTTAAAACCCAGCCCATACTGAAGCTGCCTGAAACAAAGTGATGTTCTCAGAATAAACACTGTTATTAATTTATTACAGGTCTAGGTTAATGATGCCAAAACCAAAGGTATAGAATCAGTGATGCTGAAGAATTCAATTTTCTGAATTGAATTGAGTTCAGTTTCAATTCAACCATGTCTGAATGTTAGTCAAATATGATAGTATTCATTAATGTAAAATTAGATGCTGTAAGAGATAAGCATCAAAATTTAAGAGACTTAACCCAATAGTAGTTTATTTTATGCTCAAATAAAGTAGTAAGGGATGAGAAGAGTGAGACACCACTCAAGCAGTCCTATAGGAATACGATGTGGACTTCATGCCAAGTCTCCAAGAGTCACCAATAGTATTCATTTCTGTTTGGCCAAAGGGAGAAGAGAACTGAAGGTCATAAAGGAAGTTTTGATGGAACAGACCTGGAAGTAGCATATACAGTTTTTGTCTGTATTTAATTGATCAAAGCATAGTCACATGACTAACCTAACTATAAAGAAGACTGGAAAGCTGCAAGGCTACTGGTCTGCCAGGAAAAAAAATAATGATTGTCTCTGCAATGACTCAGTTTAAGCCAGAATGACCTATGAGCTTAAATTAAATTAGGATGTATCTTTCATCCTAAAGTTAATTATGACATTATGATAGACCATGACTACGGATGTAGGCGGGATCTACTTAAATACATTGCCTCCTATCTTAGAGAGTGACATTAAAGTATCTCTTTCTGCCAAATTCAGAAACTTGCAGAGATTACAATTTCATTCACCAAGGTCTTATTATGGTGTCATTTTTTTTCTAAATTCATATATTCAAAACTTCCCTTTCTTTTGTGAGCCCACAATTTTTGGGGCTCCAATGCTGCATTTTACCTAACAACAAATCTCCCACCCTTCCCTTTGAGCAGGTATGTTTCTGTGCTTTAGTGGTTGTTGCCACTACTCTTTCAATGGATCTTCTTACACCTGTAAAATTTGCTTCTTGAGGAAGAAGACTTCTCACCCCCATATACATGTTTCAGTTAGAAAGTGACCTTCAACAGATGTATGAACTGAAGTCCTATTGATGCTTCAGAAATGTTTGTTCTCAGTGGTCTATAGAACTCCCAACTTGTTGCACTGTTCTC
This sequence comes from Balaenoptera physalus, assembly GCF_965194825.1. Classification (NCBI taxonomy): domain Eukaryota; kingdom Metazoa; phylum Chordata; class Mammalia; order Artiodactyla; family Balaenopteridae; genus Balaenoptera; species Balaenoptera physalus. The sequence continues at coordinate 19,197,260 of NC_138894.1, forward strand.
ATGGAAACACTGTTTTTTCTGAGATACCAGGTGTTCTTGAACTTATGCAGTATTGTCACATTTTTAAATTTTTGACTGAATTTGTGTGATATCCATTGGCATCCTATTTTTCTATGATGTTCCACTCTCCCTTTTCAGAAAATTACTTGATATCCTATCACTTTCTTTAGTTAGCTCCATTTTCTTCTACCACAACTGTGGCTTACATTATTTCCTAGAATTGAACCATTATTTCCTTTTCTATCCTTTGCTTTCTGAATAATACAATGTTTTTGTCTAACATATTCTTCCAGATCTTGTCTTAAGGTCTCTCAGAGTAAAAGAGTTATGGAATTGAAAAGATCCTATGTCTACCAAAATCAAGCAGTGATTCCAAAATATCCCATCTGCTTTCACCCTCTTCAGGTGAATAATGCCACCCAAGAAATTAGCCTATCAGACCAATAGGTAAAGCAGGTCTGGCCTCAGTTTGATAAAGGCTCATCTCATCTTGACATAGGTAATGATTTCTTGTTCATATTCCTTTAATACACAAGAAATATCTGGAGTTTATCTTATGAAAGTTAATTTGTGTGAATCTTAGCCAATAACACTTTGAATATTTTCTATAAATATTATGGGTTTCTCCTCAAATGAGCCCAGATTATCTAATTAATAACAGGTATTTATGGCAAATTTAAAAGTCAAAATATCTAATCATCTTACAATTTGAAGTACAAAGATCAAAGGGTAATTCCCACCTACTCTTTTTTCTTTTTTTTTTTTTTTTTTTTACATCTTTATTGGAACATAATTGCTCTACGATGGTGCATTAGCTTCTGATGTATAACAACGTGACTCAGCAATATGTATACACATATCCCAATACCCCCTCCCTGTTGTGTTTCCCTTCCACCCTCCTTATCCCACCCCTCTAAGTGGTCACAAAAGACCGAGCTGATCTCCCTGTGCTATGCAGCTGCTTCCCACCAGCCATCCATTCTACATTTGGTAGTGTATATATGTCCATGACACTCTCTCACCTCGTCCCAGTCCACCCCTCCCCCTCCCTGTGTCCTCAGGTCCACTCTCCATGTCTGCATCTTTATTCCTATCCTGCCCTTAGGTTCTTCAGAACCCCCCCCTTTTTTTTTTTTTAGATTCCATATATATGTGTTAGCCTATGGTATTTGTTTTTCTCTTTCTGACTTGCTTCACTCTGTATGACAGATTCTGGGTCCATCCACCTCGTTACAAAAAACTCAATTTCATTTCTTTTTATGGTTGAGTAATATTCCATTGTATATATGTGCCACATTTTCTTTATCCGTTCATCTGTAGATGGACATTTTGGTTGCTTACATGTCCTGGCTATTGTAAATAGAGCTACAATGAACATTGTGGTACATGACACTTTTTGCATTATGGTTTTCTCAGGGTATATGCCCAGTAGTGGGATTGATGGGTCGTACGGTAGTTCTATTTTTAGTTTTTTTAAGGAACCTCCATATTGTTCTTCATAGTGGCTGTATCATTTTACATTCCCACCAACAGTGCAAGAGGGTTCCCTTTTCTCCACACCCTCTCCAGCATTTATTCTTTGTAGACTTTTTGATGACGACAATTCTGACTGGTGTGAGGTGATACCTCATTGTAGTTTCGATTTGCATTTCTCTAATGATTAGTGATGTTGAGCATCCTTTCATGGGTTAGTTGGCAAGCTGTATATCTTCTTTGGAGAAATGTCTATTTAGGACTTCTGCCCATTTTTGGATTGGGTTGTTGGTTTTTTTGATATTGAACTGCATGAGCTGCTTGTATATTTTGCAGATTAATCCTTTGTAAGTTGCTTCATTTGCAAATATTTTCTCCCATTGTTAGGGCTGTCTTTACATCTTGTTTACGGTTTCCTTTGCTGTTCAAAAGCTTTTAAGTTTCATTAGATCCCAATTGTTTATTTTTGTTTTTATTTCCCTTTCTCTAGGAGGTGGGTCAAAAATGATCTTGCTGTGATTTATGTCAAAGAATGTTCTTCCTATGTTTTCCTCTAAGAGTTTTATAGTGTCCGGTCTTACATTTAGGTCTCAAATCCATTTTGAGTTTATTTTTGTATATGGTGTTAGGGAGTTTTCTAATTTCATTATTTTACATGTAACTGTCCAGTTTTCCCAGCACCACGTATTGAAGAGGCTGTCTTTTCTCCATTGCGTATTCTTGCCTCCTTTATCAAAGATAAGGTGACCGTATGTGTGTGGGTTTATCTCTGGGCTTTCTAACCTTTTCCATTGATCTATATCTCTGTTTTTGCCCCAGTACTATCCTGTCTTGATTGCTTTAGCTTTGTAGTATAGTCTGAAGTCAGGGAGCCTGATACCTCCAGTTCCGTTTTTCATTCTCAAGATTGCTTTGGCTGTTCGAGGTCTTTTGTGTTTCCATACAAATTGTGAATTTTTTTGTTCTAGTTCTGTGAAAAACGTCATTGATAGTTTGATAGGGATTGCATTGAATCTGTCGATTGCTTTGGGTAGTATAGTCATTTTCACAATGTTGACTCTTCCAATTCAAGAACAGGGTATATCTCTCCATCTGTTTGTGTACTATTTAAGTTCTTTCATCAGTGCCTTATAGTTTTCTGCATACAGGTCTTTTGTCTCCTTAGGTAGGTTTATTCCTAGGTATTTTATTCTTTTTTGAAATGGTAAATTATAGTGTTTCCTTAATTTCTCTTTCAGAGTTTTCATCATTAGTGTATAGGAATGCAAGAGATTTGTCTGCATTAATTTTGTACCCTGCTACTTTACCAAATTCATTCATTAGCTCTAGTAATTTTCTGGTAGAGTCTTTAGGATTCTCTATGTATAGTATCATGTCATCTGCAAATAGTGACAGTTTTACTTCTCCTTTTCCGATTTGGATTCCTTTTATTTATTTTTCTTCTCTGATTGCTGTGGCTAAAACTTTCAAAACTATGTTGAATAATAGTGGTGAGAGTGTACAACCTTGTCTTGTTCCTGATCTTAGTGGAAATGTTTTCTGTTTTTCACCATTGAGAACAATGTTTGCTGTGGGTTTGTCACATATGGCCTTTATTATGTTTAGGTAAGTTCCCTCTATGCCTACTTTCTGGAGTGTTTTTATCATAACGTGGTGGTGAATTTAATGAAAGCTTTTTCTGCATCTATTGAGATGATCATATGGTGTTTATCCTTCAATTTTTTAATATGGTTTATCACATTGATTGATTTGCATATATTGAAGAATCCTTGCATTCCTGGGATAAACCCCACTTGATCAGGGTATATGATCCTTTTAATGTGCTGGTGGATACTGTTTGCTCGTATTTTGTTGAGAATTTTTGCATCTATGTTCATCAGTGGTATTGGCCTGTTCTTTTGGTGTGTGTGTGTGTGACATCTGTGTCTTGTTTTGGTATCAGGGTGATGGTGGCTTTGTAGAATGAGTTTGGGAGTGTTCCTCCCTCTGCTATATTTTGGAAGAATTTGAGAAGGATAGGTGTTAGCTCTTCTCTAAATGTTTGATAGAATTCACCTCTGAAGCCATCTGGGCCTGGACTCTTTTTTTTTGGAAGATTTTTAATCACAGTTTCAATTTCAGTGCCTGTGATTTGTCTGTTTATATTTTCTATTTCTTCCTAGGTCAGTCCCAGACAGTTGTGCTTTTCTAAGAATTTGTCCATTTCTTCCAGGTTGCCCATATTTTTGCCATAGAGTTGCTTATAGTAATCTCTCATGATCCTTTGTATTTCTGCAGTGTCATTTGTTACTTCTCCTTTTTCATTTCTAATTCTATTGATTTGAGTCTTCTCCCTTTTTTTCCTGATGACTCTGGCTAATGGTTTATCAATTGTGTTTAAATTATCAAAGAACCTGTTTTACTTTTTTTGATATTTGCAATTGTTTCCTTCATTTCTTTTTCATTTATTTCTGATCTGATCTTTATTATTTCTTTCCTTCTGCTAACATTGGGGTTTTCTTTGTTCTTCATTCTCTAATTGCTTTGGGTGTAAGGTTAGGTTGCTTATTTGAGATGTTTCTTGTTTTTTGAGGTAGGATTGTATTGCTATAAACTTCCCTCTTAGAACTGCTTTTGCTTCATCCCATAGGTTTTGGGTCATTGTGTTTTCATTGTCATTTGATTCTAGGTATTTTTAAATTTCCTCTTTGATTTTTTCAGTGATCTCTTGGTTATTTAGTAGTGTATTGCTTAGCCTCCATGTGTTCGTATTTTTTACAGTTTTTTTCCCTGTAATTGATATCTAGACTTATAGTGTTGTGGTTGGAAAATATACTTGATACAGTTTCAATTTTTTTTTTTTTTTTTTGAAATTTACCGAGGCTTGTTTTGTCACCCAATATACGATCTATCCTGGAGAATGTTCCATGAACACTTGAGAAGAAAGTGTATTCTGTAGTTTTTGGATGGAATGTCCTATAACTATCAATTAAGTCCATCTCATTTAATGTGTCATTTAAAGCTTGTGTTTCCTTATTTATTTTCATTTTGGATGATCTGTCCATTGATGAAAGTGGGGTGTTAAATCCCCTACTATGTGCTACTGACGATTTCCACTTTTATGGCTCTTAGCATTTGCCTTATGTATTGAGGTGTTCCTATGTTGGGTGCATAAATATTTACAATTGTTATATCTTCTTCTTGGATTGATCCCTTCATCATTATGTAGTGTCCTTCTTTGTCTCTTGTAATAGTCTTTGTTTTAAAGTCTGTTTTGTCTAATATGAGAATGGCTACTCCAGCTTTCTTTTGATTTCCATTTGCATGGAATATCTTTTTTCACCCTCTGACTCTCATTCTGTATGTGTCCCTAGGTCTGAAGTGGGTCTTTCATAGACAGCATATATACGGGTTTTGTTTTTCTATCCATTCAGCCAGTCTATGTCTTTTGGTTGGAGCATTTAATGCATTTACATTTAAGGTAATTATAAATATGTATGTTCCTATTATCATTTTCTTCATTGTTTTGGGTTTGTTTTTGTAGATCTTTTCCTTCTCTGGTGTTTCCTGCCTAGAAAAGTTCCTTTAGTATTTGTTGTAAAGCTGGTTTGGTGGTGCTGAATTCTCTTAGCTTTTGCTTGTTTGTAAAGATTTTGATTTCTCCTTCAAATCTGAAGGAGCTCCTTGCTGCATAGAGTAATCTTGGATGTAGGTTTTTCCCTTTCATCACTTTAAATGTGTCCTGCCACATCCTTCTTGCTTGCAGAGTTTCTGCTGAAAGATCAGCTGTTAACCTTATGGGGATTCCCTTGTATGTTATTTGTTTCCTTTCCCTTGTTGCTTTCAATATTTTTTCTTTGTATTTAATTTTTGATAGTTTGATTAATATATGTCTAGCTGTGTTTATCCTTGGATTTATCCTCTATGGGACTCTGTGCTTCCTGGGCTGGATTGACTCTTTCCTTTCCCATATTAGGGAAGTTTTCAACTATAATCTCTTCAAATATTTTCTCAGTCCCTTTCTTTTTCTCTTCTTCTTCTGGGACCCCTATAATTCGAATGTTGTTGTGTTTAATGTTGTCCCAGAAGTCTCTGATACTGTCCTCAATTCTTTTCATTCTTTTTTCTTTATTCTGCTCTGTGGTAGTTATTTCCACTCTTTTATTTTCCAGGTCACTTATTCGTTTTCTGCCTCAGTTATTCGGCTAGTGATTCCTTCTAGAAAATTTTTAATTTTATTTATTGTGTTGTTCATCATTGTTTGTTTGCTCTTTAGTTCTTCTAGGTCCTTGTTAAACATTTCTTGTATTTTCTCCATTCTATTTCCAAGATTTTGGGTCATCTTTACTATCATTACTCTGAATTCTTTTTCAGGTAGACTACCTGTTTCCTCTTCATTTTCTTGGACTGGTGGGTTTTTACCTTGCTCCTCATCTGCTGTGTATTTCTCTGTCTTCTCCTTTTGCTTAACTTACTGTATTTACACCCTCCTTTTCATAGGCAGCAGGTTTGTATTTCCCGTTGTTTTTGGTGTCTTCCCCCAGTGGGTCAATTTGGTTCAGTGGGTTGTGTAGGCCTTGGTGGAGGAGACTGTTGCATGTGTTCTCGTGGATGAGGCTGGATCTTGTCTTTCTGGTGGATAGGAATGTGTCCGGTGGTGTGTTTTGTGGTGTCTGTGAAATTAGTATGATTTTAGGCAGCCTCTCTGTTAATGTGTGGAGTTGTGTTCCTGTCTTGCTAGATTTTTGGCATGAAGTGTGCAACACTGGAGCTTGCTGGTCGTTGAGTGGAGCTTGGTCTTATTGTTGAGCCAGAGGTCTCTGGGAGAGCTCTTGCCGATTGATATTACATGAGGCCCGGAGGTCTCTGGTGGACCAATGTCCTGAATTTGGCTCTCCCACCTCAGAGGCTCAGGCCTGACAGCTGGTCGGAGCACCAAGACCCTGTCAGCCACACAGCTGGTGAAGATGGGCTATGAGTTGGGTGTCAGTCACTGCCCTGTTGTAGCTCTGTCTCAGCTGTTTCCAAACGTCACCCAGTTACACTGGGTTATGACACCATTCCTCTGAACTTGTACATGCCAATCCAGGATCTGTAGATGTCCTCCTGATACTCTTCATTGAAATACCTTGCATTCACGGTGTTGAGAGATATGCTAATAGTGTTGGTTCTCTTCTATTCAGAGAATGGCACAGTCTGAGCCTTCATGTTGCCAAGTCAGGAGCAATTGTCCAATGGTCCAAAAGTGATAACATGTCAGATTCCAATTAAGATTTCTGCAGTGTCCGAGCAGTAGTCCCAAGCAGCTGCAGCACTCTGACCGGGGAACTCGGTGGGACCCTCAAACGAAGATTTCTGCTGGCCCTAGAACATGACATGCCCACCCAGCAAGGAGCTGGGAAGAACTTCTCCCTGCCCCATCTCACCAGATGAGCGGACACCTGGGCACTCTTTCTTTTTTTAATTGAAATATAGTTGATGTACAATATTATGTTAGTCTCAGGCGTACTACATAGTGATTTGACATACACATACATTATGAACTGATCACCACTATAAGTTTAGTAACCATCTTTCCCCATAAAAAAAAATTTAATATTATTGACTATATCCCTTATGCTGATATTACATCCCTGTGGTTTATTTATTTTATAACTGGAAGTATCTCTAAATCCCCTTCACTTATTTTGCTCAACTCCTCATCCCTCTCCATTCTGGAAATCACCCATTTTCTCTATCTATGAGTCTGATTTTGTTTCATGGAAGTATCTCTAAATCCCCTTCACTTATTTTGCTCAACTCCTCATCCCTCTCCATTCTGGAAATCACCCATTTTCTCTATCTATGAGTCTGATTTTGTTTCATTTTCTTGGTTTGTTTGTTTTGTTTCTTAGATTGAGATCATAAAGTAATTGTCTTTTTCCGTTTGACATTTCACTTAGCATGATACCTTATCAATCTGTCCGTATTGTCCCAAGTGGCAAGATTTTATTTTTAATGCCTGAGTAATATTCCACTGTGTGTATGTATATGTATATGTGTGTGTATATATATATATATATATATATATATATATATATATATATATGTATATGCATATCCATTTATCTATCAGTGAACATGTAGGTTGCTTCCATATCATGGCTATTGGATATAATGATGCAATGAACATTGGAGTACCTGTGTCTTTTTAAATTACTCTTTTTGCTTTATTCACCTAAATAGGTAGAAGTAGACTCACTAGATTATATGGTAGGTTCATTTTAAGCTCTTTGAGGAATTCCCATGTTGTTTTCCATAGTAGCTGCAACAATTTACAATCCTACTAACAGTGAATGAAGGTTCTCTTTTTTCCACATCTTCACCAATGCTTTTTATTTGCCGTCTTTTTCATAATAATCATTCTAACAGGTATAAGCTGATATCTCTTTGTGGTTTTGATTTGCATTTCCCTGATGATTAGTGATGTTGAGGATTTTTTCATGTGCCTGTTGGCCATCTGTATATCTTCTTTGGAAAAATGTCTATTCAGGTCCTCTGCCCAATTTTAAATTGTCTTTTTTTTTTTTTTTTGATGTTGAGCTGTATGAGGATTTTTTTGTATATTTCTTATATTAACCCCTAATTGAATAGATTGTTTGCAAATATCTTATCCCATTCACTAGCTTGCCTTTTTGTCTTGATGATTGTTTCCTTTGCTGTGTAAAGCTTTTTAGTTTGATGTAGTCACATTTGTTAATTTTTGCTTTGTTGTCCTTGTCTGAAGAGATAGATCAAAAAAGAAAAACTATATTGCTAAGACCAATGTCAAAGAGTATACTTCCTCTGTTTGCTTCTAGGAGTTACATGGTTTCAGGTCTTACATTCGAGTCTTTAATTCATTTTGAGTTCATTTTTGTATGTGTTATGTGTAAGTAGTCATGTCTCATTCTTTTGCATGTATGAATTAATTGATCATAAGTGCTCAGGTTTATTTCTGGACTCTCTATCCTGTTCCATTGATCTATATGATGTAATTTGTTAGCTTTAATAGTTTTTTGGTGGCATCTTTAGGGTTTTCTGTATATAGAATTATGTCATCTGCCAACAGTGACAGTTTTGTTTCTTTCCAATTTAGGTGCCTTTTATTTCTTTTTCTACTCTGAATACTGTGGCTAGGACTTCCAATAAATATTACATTGAATAAAATGGAGAGAGACGCTATCCTTGCCTTATTTCTGTTCTTAGAGGGAAAACTTTTAGCTTTTCACCATTTAGTATGTTCTCTATGGGCTTGTCATATATGACCTCTATTATGTTGAACTATGTTCCCTCTATAGCCACTTTTCTGATAGTTTTTGTGATGGATATTGAATTTTGTCAAAAGCATTTTCTACATCTATTGAGATGATCATATGACTTTTATCCTTCATTTGTTGATGTGGCATATCCCATTAATTGATTTGCAGATTTTGAACCATCCCTGTATCCTTGGGATAAATTGCACTCGATCGTGATGTATGATTCTTTTAATGTTCTTGTTGAGAATTTTTGCATCTATGATCATCAGTGATATTAAACAATAATTTTCTTTTTCTAATATGCTTTTGGCTGGTTTTGGTATCAGGGTGTTATTGACCTGGTAGAATGAGTTTCTTTTCATTTTTTTGGAATAATTTGAGGATAGATGTTAACTCTTCTTTATGTGTTTGGTAGAATTCCTCTGTGAAGCCGTCTGTTTGTTGGGAGGCTTTTACTTTTATTATTATTACTATTTCAATTTCATTGCTATTTCAATTTTTTTTTCATTACTATTTCAGTTTCAATTTCAGACTGGTAATCAGTCTGTTCATATATTCTATTTCTTTTTGTTTTGGGAGATTGCATGTTTCTGGGAATTCATTTATTTCTTCTAGGTTGTCTATTTATTGGCACATAACTTTTCAGAGTAATCTCTTATGATCCTTTGTATTTCTGTGTTTATAACTTATCCTCTTTCTGATTTTATTTATTTGAGCCTTCTCTCTTTTTTTCTTGAAGTGTCTGTCTAAATGTTTATCAGTTTTGTTTGTGTTTTGAAAAAAAAAACAGCTCTTGGTTTCATTGTTTTTTGTTTTCTCTTGCTTTATTCTCTATTCAATTTTCTTTTTCTGTTCTGATCTTTATTATTTCTTTCTATTAACTTAGGATTTTGCTTGTTCTTCTTTTTCTATTCCTTTTGGTGGAGGATAAGGATATATTTGAGAATTTTCTTATTTCTTAAGGTGGACTTGTATCTCTATAAATATCCTCAGGGAAGGCCCTGTGGTCGTGGTATTCCTCCCATTTTGGGTCACCTACGTAGCAGTGTGGGTCCAGACTGTACTACATCTCCCCCACCCCACTGACCCATCTCACTGAGGCTCCTTCTTATATCATAATTGTGGAAAATATTTTCTGTTAGTCTTCAGGATGTTCTCACCCATAGTTGTTCTGTAAGTAGCTGCAAATTTGATGTGTCCATAGGAGGAGGTGAGATCACATTCCTCCTACTTCACCATTTTGGGGAAACTCTCTGTACCTACTCTTACTATAGAATACTATATGTACCATTAAGATCATTGTGGATTTTGGTGTATTGTAATGGTGCAAGAATATGATAAACAGAAAGGTCTACCTTGTCGATCTCTAGACTGAGGGAGGGTGAGGTAAGTTGGTATGTTTACTGCTTATTTGAATCAAGGTCATTTAATCAAGGTCATATTTAATTACTATGTGATTCAACTAAGTGTAGGTTTTTAAATTTTTTTGTAAATGCAGTGTGTGACCATTTTTTTTTGAAATTAAAAAAAACAGACATTTCTTCAAAGAAGATATACAGATTGCCACCAAACACATGAAAGAATGCTCAACATCATTAATCATTAGAGAAACGCAAATCAAAACTACAATGAGATATCATCTCACACCAGTCAGAATGGCCATCATCAAAAAATCTACAAACAATAAATGCTGGAGAGGGTGTGGAGAAAAGGGAACACTCTTGCACTGTTGGTGGGAATGTAAATTGATACAGCCACTCGAGAATAGTATGGAGCTTCCTTAAAAAACTAAAAAAAGAACTACCGTACGACCCAGCAATCCCACTACTGGACATATACCCTGAGAAAACCATAATTCAAAAAATATCATGTACCAAAATGTTCATTGCAGCTCTATTTACAATAGCCAGGACATGTAAGCAACCTAAGTTTCCATCAACAGATGAATGGATAAAGAAGATGTGTCACATATACACAATGGAATATTACTCAGCCATAAAAGGAAAAGAAATTGAGTTATTTGTAGTGAGGAGGATGGACCTAGAGTCTGTCATACAGAGTGAAGTAAGTCAGAAAGAGAAAAACAAATACTGTATGCTAATACATATATATGGAATCTAAAAAAAAAAAAAATGGTCATGAAGAACTTAGGGGCAAGATGGGAATAAAGACACAGACCTACTAGAGAATGGACTTGAGGATACGGGGAGGAGGATGAGTAAACTGGGACAAAGTGAGAGAATGGCATGAACATATATACACTACCAAACATAAAATAGATAGCTAGTGGGAAGCAGCTGCATAGCACAGGGAGATCAGTTGGGTGATTTGTGATCACCTAGAGAGGTGGGATAGGGAGGGTGGGATGGAGGGAGATCCAAGAGAAAAGAGATATGGGATATATATATATGTATAACTGATTCACTTTGTTATAAACCAGAAACTAACACACCATTGTAAAGCAATTATACTCCAATAAAGATGTTTAAAAACAAAGAATTTGAAGGTGGCTTGGGGAAGATTTGAGAATTTCAGACTCACAGTTGCATGTCTTTCTTGTCCTAAATATTTTCTTTTTAGAGATCTAGAAACAGCCCTTGACTGTTATGAGACAGCCCAGGCCCTCCCTGAGCCAGTCACTGCCGTGAATCCAGGGTGATGTGATGTAGTGAGACTGCCTGACCAGCAGTTCATACTTTACCTGAGACAGAGCTGGGCATGGTCCTCTCAGAAGTCCCAGGACAGGAACTTTCTCTAATTCTAATTCCACAGTGAGGACCGCCTGTACTTTATTTAGCCTGTATTTTATTTCTCATATATACATGGGCTCCTATTCTGCTTTAATAATATACTGATGTACTGTTATAGCTTATTAGATTTTTTTAACCAAAAATAAAAAAAATAGTAACATTAAAATGAGGTAATCAATAAATATTTTTCAATTAAAAAATAAAAAGACCATTGATATTATTAATGAAATCCTTCACTAGTCCTCCAGGTAGAACTAAACATGCTCATCCTTGTTGCTACCATGAAATCCGAACACACATCTATCAGTGTACCTATAAGTTATTACATTTGTTTATGTTCATTCCTTTTTACTAATTTCTTTGCTATTGCTGTTAAAAATATCTAAAGGTTAATATTAGATAGTATTAGTCCAGTTCTTAATAAATCATTTTACAAATAGAAAAATAATTCAAACACATGTTGAGTCAATACATATTATATGATCATATTGCATTTATATATAATAAATAATATTTATATTTAGTAATATTAAATAATATATAATCATTATAAATTACATGTTAATATATATTAATAGTGTAACAATATCATATTATATATGTCAATATATATTAATATAATTATATTACATGATAATATACTATATATATAAGATATGTGGTTTTATTACATTAAAAAAAACATAAGCTGTATGACATATTGATTTCAACAGAATCTGTTTAATTGTATCTTAAAGTCAACACTGGCTTCTCTATGTTCTTGCAGTTGGTACCTAAAAGAAGGAAGTGAACTGGTGACTTTCATATTTTTTATGTAATTTTTCCTCATGGCAGGCCTTGCAAGGAAGTAAAAACTCAGATAGGAATCTACACTCTTATGCACTTGAATAATACATTAAAAAGTATGGGGATAGCACAGCAGCTGAAATTGCTGATGCTGTCCAACTGCAGATAATTCCATATGTCTTCTTGTCCAATGCTGGGGAACATCAACAACTTCACACACAACAGACAGTGCAGCTGGAAGTAGTTTCCTTGGCAGTGGATAGTGAATCAGGAGCTCCAAGAATAAGGCTGCATGTGTCTTGCCAACTTTGTTTCCAAAGGGACAGAATTTTCTCTTCATTGTTCTGGTTCCTGACCATAGTTCTTTGTTTAACAGACTGACAGTCCAGAAAGACAATAATCCCATCTAACTAACTTTGGTGCTTGCTACAATAATTTACTCTGGTCACTATGTCTCATAAATAGAATTTTTCTTCATGCTGGTTTAATGTAAGTCCCTTGAACTTTAACGGTAAGACCCACACATGCAGCTAGATTAATTCCCAACACAACTTGATTATGTGCTCTTTAGTCCCTCCTTTTCTATTGGCCAGGGTTGCTGAAAACTTGTGTGTATTGGACCTGTATGTCTGCTATGACATATTTTTATTTCTGAGAAACCAGGAACTCACTATAGTTCTCCCAAAGAGGATGACCAAAACTTAAAAGGTTACTTTAGTTCTCTTTCTTCCAAAATTTATTTTCCCACCTTGTACGTTAGATCAGATCTGTTTACTGCCTCATAGTTATTGGTAGCAGTGCTGGTTTGTTTAACTGGACCATGTCATGCAGAATTGGCACACATAATTTAAAGGTTATTATATGCTCTCTTCATTGATCTAGGCTTAAATAGTTAATATACTGTTAGCATCTGCAAATCTATAAACAGAAGAACTGAAACCTTGCTAAACATCTGACCACATGGTGCCCTGTATCAACCTATTTTGTTATCCCATGCCCTAAATTGACCGTTACCTGGAATACTTTGTTATTCTTGTTATAAAGTTATATATATATATTTATATATTCTATTAAAATCATAATTGAAACATGTTTTAAGAGTATAACATATTTCTATATATGAATATATGTATATTCCTTTAAAAGCATAATATATTTTGATGTAAATTATTCTTAAAATTTGTAATGAGTGCTATGCTTTATGTATTTTGGGGGGTTTACTTATCTCAGTTAACATTGTTTTACTAATACTTAGGAATATTATGTGGGTCTCTGTAGTTCATTCATTTTGAGTGTTGTGTAATATTCCATTATCTGAATATACTATAGTTAATTTACTATCTTTAATAAACATCTGGTTTGTGCAGTAGACAGACATTTAGATTGCCCCCAATGACTCCTGTACCATGGTATTCATGTGACTGTGTATGTGAATATGAGTATGGCCTCTCTTTGAACAAATAAAATATGGTAAATATAATAGGACATCATTTCCAAGAACAGATATAGAAAGATTGTGACTTCTGCCTTGGTCTCTTTTCAGAGCTCTCACTCTGGGGGAGACAAGCTGTCATATCGTGAGTTGCCCTGTGAAAAGACTAACATGATAATAAACTAATGTTTCCAGACAAACACTAGTGAAGACCTAAAACCTGCCAATAGTCAGAAGATTGAGACTGGAAGACAACTGCCCCTTCATTGAGCCTTAAAATAACTGTAACTCTGACCATCACCTTGATTGCAGCCTTTTGAGTTACCCTGAACCAGAGGCATTCTAATTCAAACTGTGAAATAATAAAGTGATTTGTTTTAAGTCACTACATTTTGGAGTAATTGTGAACAAAAAAATAGATAATATGGTTTGATTTGTGGTTTTGTTATTGTGAACACTAGTAATATAAATATTCTTGTACCTGTCTCCTGTTGAATATGTATAAGAAATTAGTTAAGAAAATATAGCAAGAAGGAAATAAGATACATTAAAAAAGTCAACCATTGGAGACAATACTATGTACTCTCTGAAGAAGCTACTCAAAAATTTACACTCTCACTAAAAAGAATGTGTAACTTTTTCAATATAGCCACATCATTTAAATTTTCCCCATGTAATGAATATCAAATTGTATCTCTCTATGGTCTTGAGTTACATTTTCCTAGTTACTATTGGTGTTTAATATCTTGTCTTCTGTGTATATTTGTTTCCTCTTCTGTTAAATATTTATGTATCTTACCCACTTTTCTATTATAGTTACATGAGCTCTCCTTATTGACTTGTAGGAGTTGGGTATAGCTTCTTGATAATCAATCCTTTGTTAATTATGGGTATCAGAAATCTATTTTCCAATGTTTGTAATTATGTTTCCACTTTCATTAAGGTATTCTTAAATGAATAAGAATAGCTAATTTCTGTCTTTTCTTTTACAGCCAGTATTTTTGTGTCATGTTAAGAAATATTTACATATTCCAGGTTGTAAAGTATACTACCCTAGATATTCTAATGTGAGTATTCAAGTTTAATTTTGACAATGAATTCTTTATTTTTTTTCTGAGAAAGGGATCTAATTTCATATCATTTAAATATAAATATGGATAACTTTGCAATTCCATTTTATTGAAAAGAGCCTTATTTCACCACTGATTTTAAATTCCTCCTTTGTCCATATGCCAAAATTCTATCTGTGTATGGCCTTGGTTTGGGGCACTTATCTTATTGCACTATGAACTCATTGAGAGATGCACTAATACCACACTTAGTATGTCTTAACAGCCATAACTTCATAATATATCTGGTAGATAAAACCCTGCTTTTCTTCTTCAGATTTCTCTCAATAATTTGCACTTTTCTTTTGTGTATATATTTTAGAATCATCCAATAAAGTTCCATGAAAAATCTACTGGGGGTATTATTGGAATTATGTTGAATTTCTTTGGCAATTTAAGATTAAATAACAACTTTAAAAATAGTCTTTTTATTAATAAACATTGTATATCTCTTCAATTATCTAAATTGTTAATTTTACTTACTAAAGTTCTATGCTTTCTATACATAGAAATCTTGAATATCTTTTGTTATAGCCATAGGTAACTTACATTCACTACTACCAATAGAAAATGTCTTTTTTCATGTTTTCAACTTGCTTGCTTTTCCACTAAACTTTTTGTTTCATTTGCTTTAAATGTCTATTTATTTCAGCACTTTTCTTGGGACTGGTTCTGCCAAATGCTTAACATTTTTGAAATAAAAAAAAAAAGTTTAAATATGTTATATAATTCAAAAGCTGCACAACAGGACACTTTGGATTTTTAAAAATTAATTGCATTATACAGAACATTGCAAAGACTTCCATTGGCCTTGAAGATAATGGTATTGGAGGCAGGCTAATTTGAATAATGATTTAATTTGTGTATATATGTGCTTGCCTCAAATGTACTTTCTTTCAACCAAAGATACAAAAGTATGTTATGAACATCCTTATTTCTCCCTTCCTTCCTCCCCTCCTTCCCTCTTTTACTTTTCTTTTTAAATTTTTATTTGCTTACTAAATGGTTGAGAAGGAACAGAGATGTCAGGACATTTCCAGACAGGACCTCCAGAGCCTGGAGAATCCCAGCTGCCTCTCCTCCTTCTCGATTCCCTTCTCCCCCTCTGCCTCCTTCTCCTCTTTGCTTTTCCCCCTGAAATAACAATGTAAGTAAAAGGAAAATCACAAGTGTTACAAATCTGCAATATCTATTTATGCTGAATAATTTAATAAATTAAAATGTTAACAAAAAAATAAAATGAAGTATAATTGTTTGATCCATACAATTATTACAGGAATTTCATATGTGAAATAAAACATGTTGCAGGTCAGGTAATGTCACCTTTAATGGGCATTTTAAAGATGTATCATGAGCATTTTTCGGAACTTAATGTTGCTCTGTGACTCCATGATCATGACTTTGCAAAATACCTCAAAAGGTCTTACATGAATGTGACTCAGAATAAATGACAATTCTTGCCCTCTCTTCTCCTCATCCCTGTGATAGGCATGCGCCTGGCCCTGCCAGGGATATTTAATACATCAAGTGCCCAAAGTAAAATCACACCTTGGCAAGGACATCCTTACATTGGAGGAGGGCACTTTTACTTGTTATTTAGGTGAAGTTGACTGGAAAAGGCCATCAATGTTGTTGAAATTAGACAAATAACCCTATCAATATTGGCAAGCTCATGTGCCCAAAACCAGATGTGTTATTTATAACATTTGTGAGGTTTTACCAATGCAGTGATCAGAGTTGAGTAATAAACCAAGAGAAAAGAACAGATATAATCAATTAGAAAGGAGGAGAAAAAAATGACCTTTTGACAACACTTGTGTAACACATCCAATATTGTTCCAGTGATTTCATTGCTGCAGAGACAATTAATTTATCAAGTTCATTGGGATGCATTTCCCAGCAGTACTCTTAGACTGGTATGGCATGAGAAAACATGTTTGTCTTATTTACTTGGAATCCTTATCGGGTATAATTATTCTTTGCCCTAGGTGAGTGGTTTTTAGGATTGCACTCTGAAGACAGAACTTTAAGAATTTTTTTTTTATGAAGTAATAGTAAGTACAAACCTTAAAACTCTTTAGGAAAAGCTAAAAAGTTAAATTTAATCTGATCTTTCAGTCTGCAAGGTAATTTGGCATCACAGCCATGTAGACTTGCTCAGAAATGAAGGCAAATGGGATGGGCATGGATACAGCTATTGACTAACCTCTTTGGGTGATGATCGAAATCATGAATCCTGGAGTGAGATAATCCCAATTCAAATATTAGCCTAGCCATCTACCAGCAGTGTGGCCTGGGATAATATTTTTAAACTTCCTCAAGTTTTAGTTCCCTCTTCTGTCAAATATGAATAAGCACTAATATTTTGGTGAAGACTAAACAAATGCCATGGTGTTAATAACCTAGAAAATAAATGTCAACCACTACCATTATTTTCTATTATTATTGTTGTTGATATTTTTATTATTATTTACCATTGACATACAGTAATAAAACAGGAGACTACAACTGGTTTATACTTCCTGATGCAAAAATATTAAATCCAAAGGGTTTACATAAAATTGACTTCCAAGGAGGCTTGGAGTCCAGGGTAAATCATATTTTGCATTAAGTGAACATGAAATGGTAGTTTTAAAGAAAAAATAGTCAATAAGAAAAGCACAGTTTGAGAGATTAACAATTTAATATCAACTACCTTTTGAATATCATTATGAACTTGGTATTTTTTTTTCCCTTACAACAACTCCTGGAGTGCAGAATTGTTATCCTCTTTTTGCAACTAAGCACATTGATGCTAATGGAGGATATTCAACTTGCTGAAATTCTTAACAACTAACAGGTGAAAGACTCAGGACTCAAATTACTACACCAAATAAGAAAACTAGTGCTTTTCCCAGCCCTTAATGTTGGAAATGAGACGGGCTTCAAATTACTTTACTTTGGTTATGGAATGACATGAACCTCAGGTTTATATTATCATCAGTAGGCAGTCTTCCCTCTGAATCCTGTCTAAGTCACTGCCCAGATTCCAAGGGACAGCTTGGGCTCACATTTACAACTTTAAAAGAACAATTAAAAATTATAGCATATTCATACCATCTGTAGTGTATGTTTTAACTACAAAGCAGTGTAATACTTGGGCCAAAATTTATGGTGTATGTTCATTTAACTTTATTTCTACACATTCATCAGCAGGAAATTAAGATATGTTCTAGTGGGTAGAAAGGTTTTTTTAAATATTTACTTTTTAAAAACTGATTTTCTTTTAATTGATTGAGTTGTCTAGTGTACTCCAATTAGAGTGTGGAAAGTTAAAATAATCATCATATCACGTTTTGCTTTGGCTGATTTAAACCTGCCAACCCAACATCTCAACACTTGAAAATTAAATATATAACTCCAAAACAATTTGAAGCTAAATAAAAATATTGGAGAATCAGAAGTTTGATTGGGTTGAAATTACTCTTTACACATACATATACACATCAACAACATTATTATTATTTTATTTAAAAAATTTCGGACAAGGTTTTTTTCAGCTATCGGTTTTTCAAACAAGTTCATTAGACCTCATTTAGTTTGACAGAAGATATTATACTTTCTATCTAAGTAGCTGTTGATTGGAATTTATAGATTTGATGTAATGCAAACTATGCAATAAACATCGTAAAATTAAACCAGCAACAATACAAAATAAATATTTTGTCTTTTCCTTGATAATCCTCTATATTTTCAAAATTATAACTCTGCAGGTTTTTAGTGTATATTAGTTACTGGAAGGAGAATGTAGTAATAAGACTCAATGATATTTATAAGAAAAACAACAAAAAAATCACTGGTTACTCAATTCCTCCTCTCTGTCCATCCCTGCACTATATATATTAGACTTAACCTTTTAGGTGCAATTTAATAGAGTGATCCTGAAACTTAATTAAAGTCCCTGTAAGATCATTTGCATAGAATAAATAATGATATTAATTTGTACTGTATGGGATATATATTTATGTCATGATATTTTTATTTAGCAAAAACAAATAACAGACTATTATTATTTTTAAAAGACTCTCCAGCCTGACTCTGTTATACTGGAACTCTTTGCCTCTTTTTTTGAACATTTTTTTTTCCTATTAGTATCAACAACAGAAAAATCTCATCATATTATTCATATATAAACAATTTAAAAGTAATGTAATTTGTTATTACCTAAGAAGAGGTGATATATTTGCACAATAAAAATAAAAAATACAAGTAAATAAATAGTTATTTTCCTGGAGCTTGCTCCTGTCATTCTCTAAGACCCGGATTATGTGGAGGGATGGGAGTATGGTATTTTTATTTAGCTCTACATAATGCAAAGTCACTGCCAAATTTTTTTTTTTTTTAATTTTTTTTTAATTTTTAATTAATTAATTAATTAATTTATTTAATTAATTTATTTATGGCTGTGTTGGGTCTTCGTTTCCGTGCGAGGGCTTTCTCCAGTTGCGGCAAGTGGGGGCCACTCTTCATCGCGGTGCGCGGGCCTCTCACTATCGCGGCCTCTCCCGTTGCGGAGCACAGGCTCCAGACGCGCAGGCTCAGTAATTGTGGCTCACGGGCCCAGTTGCTCCGCGGCATGTGGGATTTTCCCAGACCAGGGCCCGAACCCGTGTCCCCTGCATTGGCAGGCGGATTCTCAACCACTGCGCCACCAGGGAAGCCCGTCACTGCCAAATTGACTCTCTCTCTTTCTACTAATCTAGCATTTTCCCAGGAGATCATTCTATTAATTGTGTTGATCTCAAATCATTTTCAGGAATTCATACAGAGGGTTTATATTAGGTTTAGGAAAGATCTGAACATATATAAGATTCCTTTTAGGAAGGTATAAAGTATGTATAAACAAACATATTTTTATTTGAACATTTTGATTATTTAGTGAGGACTGAAACCATCTATACTCACTCAGCTTATTGTCTACATTAACAACACTTTACTCTTTGGCTCTCTTCAGAAATAAAATTCCACTGTCTTCGTCAATATGACTTTGCTCTTCCAGAAAATTTTTATCCAAGAAGATAAAGGTTTAAAAACATTATTGTTTGTTTCAGGGACTTCCTGAATAACCCACTTGAATACACATAAAATTGTTCAACTTTTCTGTAGATAACAACAAACAACTTTTTACTCTCTAAAGCTTTTGAAATTTACATCCACCAATTCTGAAATATTTTATCATGTTCCTTAATATATCCTAATCAAATTCCTGCCTTGAAGCACCTACCTGAAACCAGATCACGAAACCTCATAGAGACTCCCCACTGATACTAAAACTCTGTCGTGGTAGCTCTCTTCCTCACTGCAGCAGGCAATGAGCGCAGCCTTGACTTAGAAATGTGTTGCTTGGATGGTATTTTCGAGAAGCTGGCATTTGACAAACCTTGCTCACTTGTACTTTCTACTTCTATGTGTACAATGTTTTTTTGAAGATAAGCAAGCTATTTCAGTTTGTATAATTCTTAAAGAGAGATTATTAACAGGATTTTTGTGTGATGTTCTCTTAATACTCATGTCTTCAGTCAGCACTGGCAAATTATTAACATAACTTTTTGTATCACAGTTTGATTTATATGTTGAACTTCAAATCAGGATTCATGATAGGTAGAGAGTAGTTTATTATCACACTATCTTCATACTGTAACCAAAAAGCTGATACTAGGAAATATATATTTTTCCAAGGTCATGAATCATGTAAACAAAAAAACAAGGACAAACCCAGGTGTTTGGGCAGCTGTATCTGTCATAGTCTACCTCGAACAGGTGGTAGGCATGATTTTCCATCTGTGGACTTAGTCACCCATGAAATTACTTTTGTCCATTTAAAACGTTTAATCATTAAAAAGATAGACTCATGTGTTACAGGGATAAAATTTAAGAATCCTCACTTTTCGATTAAAATGTCTGATCCAAGGACACCATGTCACTTTTGACATGACATGTAATCAAGAATCTGAAACTTTCTCAGTTGACTTCACTCCTACTTAAAATATTTAAAAACTAGGGTAATAAACCCATATGTTTAATCAATTTAATTTCCTATTTGATGGAATTCTGTTGATTTTGAATTCCTCTCAATTGAAAACACATTGCAAAGTAATGTTAAGCTCAATCAAGCTTGACTATATCATTTGTCCTCAGTAGGTCATGCTGTTTAATATTTTCTAAAGTTAATTTTTTAGGAAATCATCATTTCTGGTTAAAAAAAGAATACTAACAATCTTGTTAGGGAACAGCAAAACACACTTAACCTTAAATTGTGAATTACAGCAGTGCTGCCTAGAATTTTATGAAATTTTGCATCCATTAATTCTTGGTAACTCTTAAATGAAGGGGAAAGAAAACTGGTTGTAGCTCTTCCTAACACTAAATCTATTTAAACAATTTTTTAAACCAAGAAAAAATGATTTATTTTTGATAAGGTAAGCTGAGATAATGAATAGGCATACACGTGTACAGACTATACATGAGAAGAGGAGAATTAAAAATAAATAGATACTGTAATATTTAATTTTATCTTTATGTGTGTTGAGTATTACTGCTTAAATTTTAATTTCTTAAATATGTAGTGTTACAAAGTCACTATCTGGGACTTGATGGTAACTTAAAATTTAGCTGCTCAAACCAGAAAATTGTTCAACCCAAGATCTCTCTGCAAATGAGTGCACTGCTATGGTTAAGTTGCAAATGATTTGTTTTGCTGAATGACAGTCTAAGGAAATAATCTTTATTACCCATTAGTGAGGCAAATGGAAAGAAACCAAATATAAATTACTAGTCAGAAAAAAATTCAGTGACAGTAGTCAGTAGGTAAAAAGTTCCTTTTAAGATATCCAAAATTTTTAAACTATGTTTTTTCCTACAGAGCCAGAGTAGGAGTACCTTGAAGAATTGTACTGTAAATGCCTTCCTCCTGAACTTTGAACATTTCTTCAGCGTGATCAGATTGTAAAAAGGAAACATTTCTGGACAAAAAAGCATTCTGTTTCCTTCTGATGTTTCTCATTGAGGCAATAGGGTATAATAACATGCAAGGTAGAATTTAGGTTAACATATATTCCAGTTTTAAAATTAATTTAAATACCAATTTTCCCCCTGCAAAGCATTTTCCTCTACCTCCCAGGAAAAAGAGATGACTCTTCCATGGTTCACAAAACAGACCTACTAATGAGCAACACAGACAGTTCATGTAGTGGGAGGGGCAGACCCAAGATGGACTGGGTAATGGGTGGATAGCCAAGGCTGAGGACCAAGGAAACTCACCAGAGGCAATTAGTGACTGATATCACATATCAAAACCTAGTGCCTAAAGGTGTTTGTCAGAGTTACTGGTTTCAAGCATTAAAAACTATCCTGTTTTTTTAAACAAAATAATAAACAAAATGCACACAGCCTATCAGGGACCATAGAATGAGTAGTTGCCTAGAGAACCAGACTCGGAAAATAGGTATGAGACAGGGTAACCCTAGAACAACAAGGAATAGAAAGCACTATAATTATCTTGTATGTGATACACAACACTTTATGTAATCCTATACAGACCTAAATACACATATGGATATGCATGTGTGTGTGTGCATGTACACACACACACACACATACACAGAGGTTATTTTTTAATTGATTAATTTACATAAAGGAGATTGTATTATACAACTTTTATTGTATTTTTATCATTCATGACACCTTATGGCAATTCTTTCCTGCCAGGTCTTCTGATGTAGCTCTAATGGTCTTTCTTTTTTTTTCCAATGGCTACATAATATTCCATGTATCATAATTTATTAATCCACTTCATTTAGATGAGTCTTCATATTTTGTATCCTATTAAATAGCTATAATAAACATCTTTGTAGATATTTTCTTAGAAATTGATTCTTTTATTTCCCTGGGATAGATCCTTGACAGTAGAGTCACTGGAATTAATATTACATACATTTTTAATTTTAAGTAGATACATTAGTTTCCAAAACTTGTAACAATTCATATGTCTATCATTGATTTACAAAAATATGCAAATACACTTTCCCCAATTTCCTCCCTCACCCCATATCCCCTTCTCAAGCATTACCACAACCTCTGTGGTTAAAGCAAATGAACATTGACATACTCTTCGTTTCTGGTCTCCTGGAGTTCCACAGTCCTTGTCTTGACTGTACCAGGCATGTGCCTCTTCTGTGCTTGGGGAATGGGGAAAGGAAGCATTTTTCCACTTCAGCTTCCTTACTATATATATAGTAGGCAATTAATCTCATCAACACCTATGGAAATATATAACAGATGATTCCAACAAATAAGAAGCTAGTAAAAGTTTAAGTTCATTAATAGTGTCTAACCTAAGAGTTATCTGTCTAGAAATTTCAAATTTCCAAGAACTTGAAATGCTATCTACCTATACCTATCCACCTCAGTCCAGAGGGTCCTGCTTTCCCTAGTGTAGAGAATGTCAGTTCTTGCATTTTATACTGAGCAGCTTAAACTGATTTGAAACAAATAATGAGGATGTTCAAGTACTGGAAATGGGACAATCTCAGATTGTTAGTAAAAGCTTAAGCCACGGAGACAATTATGCTATTAAAAATAGAAAGATTTAGTTTAATCCATTGTCTTGGTGTTTAATTCAGTGCTATAGACATTGTGGTTCTATAATTCTTTTTCTGAGGTACAGTTCTGCATATTGTGGGATATTTAGCAGCATCTCTGACCTCTACCCTCTAGATGACAGTAGCAATCTCCACACAGTATGGCAAAGCAAAATGTTTCCAGACACTGCAAAATGATGCCTGGGGAGCAATATTTCTCTTAGTTGAGAACTACTAGTTTATTTTGTAACAAAAAGAGAAAATCAGAGTTTGATAATTTGCCCTGTTAGGCCTATCTAATTCAAAATATGTACTAGTTCAAGGTTATGTATCTTGTTAATTTTTAGTAACAGCTTATTAAGTGAAAATCTTACCACATGTACCTCTCTTGAAACAGACAAGTGAAATAAGCAGATAATAACACCACCTTGATTTTGTACAGATTTTTATTCTCAACCATTTTCTTATTTCTTTCTCTGCAATGTATTTGTAGAAAAGATTCAGTTTTAAAGCAACATCACAAGCATGAATAATTCTAGCAGCTTTGGCTTAAAAGACGGCCAAGTATGAAGGATTTATAGTTAGGAAAGTCAAGAGAGTAGTAACTCTAAAGTCTATTGCCAGCAGAATTCTATTAAAACTTGGCAATGCATCTTGCCAAACACCTGAAGGTCTCCACTCTATTGTAAGATGGAGCCTCTATGGACAGAAATTTGCACAATGAAAAGTTGATGAGGAAGGCTGGGTTTAAATGAGAATGGTTTATCCCATAGTCTATTTTTTATATTTAAAAGGCATGCAAAAACAAAATTAAATATCTATATATGTGCACATATGTACATATACATGTATTTGTATTAGAATTGCAGTGTGAACCTTGAGATCATTATCTTTGAATAAACGTTACATATACAATCAGTCAACCAACGGAGATTTATTGAAGACCCAATAAGTTCAGGTCATTATAACAGGCTACTGTTGTTGGGGTGGGGGTAAGGAGACTGAAGATCTAAGAAATTAGATGATAGAATCCAATTCCAAACTACATATAGAATGCTGAGGTGATGGCAAATGTGTCTAAAGATGCTGTATACTGGTCTTTACCATTCATTGTCAAATATGCATCATCCAAAATTCTAAGAAAGTGATATGAACTCCCTTTAGATTTCTTGTGAGTAAATATTATTTAAGAAAATAAATGTGACTGTTGTACATGATCTATAATCATGTTTATGTGTCAGAAATTTCACTTTTGCTATCCCCAAAGCATTTGACTTATCAAGTTTAAGAATTCCTTTATTTGTATTATCTAACATACTAAACACAGGCAATTGGTTGATTGGTAAAAGTATATATGTATATGTATGTATATATGTAAAAATATACAATATAATTATGCATATGTAAAAATATACAATATAAGTATGTATATACATACATATTTATATTGATCGTCTAGGTTACTATATGCACAGTAAATTTCTAAGTGCATAAAAACAGGCTCTAAAAGATGCCCCTTTAAATGAATTCAGTTAAACAAATTTGTTCACATGCAAACAACATTTTTTGAATGTGGGACGCTTCTCCTTTGTTTTATTATTCAGATTTTTAATTAACATATGAGTTTAAATCTGTTTAATAAGGTGCTTTTTAGGAAGATTGTTTCAGGATTAAATTGTTTTGCTCCAAACTTTTATATATAATAACTTTTCCATCTTAAGTTACTTAAGAATGACAACAGAGGTTTTTAAAAAAGACAAAATAATTATCTGAAAGAAAATCAAATGGGCAGGGAATACAGTAATAAATGAAAACTTGACTTCTATTTTAAAATGACAACTGGTTTCTGGCCAGAAGCCCCCAGCATATTCTTTCCTAACGTTTCATCAGGTTTTATATAGAAACAATATAAAAGATGAAAACTCACATCACCAGCTTACACTAAGATTAGCTCTGAATCTATCATTAAAGTTCAGCAGTGCTCAGAGGACAATCTACCTGCATTAAACACTGAGTGAAATGGTCTGTCAGAAACTAGGAAGTAGTTAATCCCAGTTTCTCCTCTACTTACCACCTGAATAAGAAACACAAAGTCTTCATAGAAGTCCATTGCCCTGAAATCTATTCCTGGAACAAATGATCTTTGGCCATCAGAAAAACACCTTCCTTATCTCTTCATATATGCATACCTGAGTTAGAACAATATCTGGAAACTTGTAGGAAAGGATGTGCAAGTGTCCATTTAGGACCACAGATGTATCACAATCTAGGTAGTATAATTTTTACAACCGTCACAAGCCAGAAAAGAAGCATAATGAGAATTTTGGCAGAGAATTGTGGTGACATTAATTTTTGATTTACATATGTGTTCAGAGTTAACCAATAGGAGAAGTCTGTATTTCAGACCAACAGAATTACATTAGATCAAAGACTACTACATGAACTCGGAACTGGCATAAAGTCATTAAATATCTGCTTGTCATCCCTCTTGATCTAATAAGATATTTGATCTTTACTTACTAATCAGGGAGTTGTGCCAAAGGCAATACTCAAACCTTGTTTAGTAGATAAAATTAATGCAGAAGTTTTATCTTACTGAAAGATGAGAAAACACACCAAAAAACTCACAACGTAAAGCTTATTAAAAATCAAGGTAGATTGAGAAAAAATGCACGTCACCATACGTCCAATAGAAGCAGATAATAAAAAAAGTAATTTACTACAAAAACAAAAAGAAATTTAAAACTTTTTGGATATAAATGGTAAGATAGGTGATAGCATGGCTTCTGTAGAAAATGACAAGTTAAATATAAGGTGAGAGGAAAAGTCAACTAGATAAAATTAAAAGGAGATAGGTAAGATAAGGATGAATAGCAAGAAAATTGCAAACACCAAAATCAAATATTAAATTTATTTTTCAATACAGATTGAGTAGAACTGACATTTAGTAAGTGAATTTTGTCTTACCAAAGAAAGACTCCAGTCATTTTCTGATGATTTTCTCCAAAATATCTATGAAAATTCAGAGAAATAAATGATGACAGTATGCTTGATATGGTGAAAAGGAAATGAACCATACTAAAATCATCATTATTAATCATCATCATCAGTAATATCACTAATTTTTCCTAAAATGCCTAATTATATATACTAAAAAATATTACTCACATCCAAAGAAAAACAATAAGAGAACTGTATCTTGACTTATCTCTATGTTTTTGAAAGCCGTTATTACAAAGACAAATCCTGTAAGATACCTAAGCATTTAAAAAAAAAGAAAAGTTGCTTACAAAGAAAAAAAAAAGAAGGACCTCAGCTGGTGTCAGACTTTTGATTATCACTCCGTATTTAGAATTAGAAAAGCATTTGCAACAAATTCATGGAGGTGTATTGTTTCTGTACCAATCATTTTTTATCTAGCAATGTTATTTTTCAAGTTTGAAATCAACAGAAGTGAATTTCCCATATAGGCCAAAATGTGCCCTTAATTAGTTAAATACACAAAGAAGTGAATTAACAAGATATTTATTATAATAACATAATACTGGAGAAATTATGAAATAAAAAGTATTGCAGAAATTATTTAATTAATATGGAGATTTGGTCATGTACTATAAATTGGATGCTATAAACCCAGTGCTTGAGGGAGGCCCTTCAGGGTTTTTCTTAGCTCTCCCCTCTCTTCACGTCTATCTTTATTTTGAACACAGAAAAGTACATACATAATAACTTTTAGCTTATTGATAGTCACTTATAATAATAGTACAATTTAATCCAAGTATCAAATCATTCAAGGCCAATAAAACAAATCTTAGACTGTCTTATCTAGGGCATATAAATATCTTTATAGTTATTATACTTAGAATTCAATGTAAACTTTTTACAGACATCTAAACATATGCTTGTTAAAAGAGTGATAGGATAAGAGATAACTTATATTTCATTATATTAACACTTGTATATATTAAAATGCTTATAATTGGACAATTAAATTTCTTATTAAGAAACAAGTATTATTTTAAAAATTCAGCATATATACATAAACATAATTGCATTTAAAAATTAAGCAAAAACACTGGAAAGAAAAGTATCTTAAAAGTCAGCAGTAGTTTTAAGTGGCACTATGAATTAATTGTTTATATTCAGCTTTTTTTGGAATGTCTATAATTTCTATAATTTCGATAATTTAAAAATTGAGTTTTATTAAACGTATGCATTTAATGATATCTTTATAAAGTGGAGATACGTAGGGGAAATCACAGAGTTCTTTACATCAAAATAATAGTCTTTAAAGTATAGTCTTTTTAATTTTTGAAAGTTAAGACATGATGTGAAAGCAATAAACAACACAAAACTAAATGAAAACTTGAAGAATTTTTCAACATTTAAATATAAGTACATTCACATCTATATCATATATGTACAGTGAGAACAACTTAAAAGAACTCTTCATTAGCCCAGATGGATCCATCTTTAGCCCTCATTTAATAATCTCCCACCAAATGTAACCATTATCCTTATTTCTACAAACATAAATTAATCCTATGGTTGAACTTCATGTGAATGAAGTTATTAAACATATTCTCTTCTCTTCTCTATCTATCTTCTCTATCATCTATCTATCTATCTATCTATCTATCTATCTATCTATCTATCTATTTATCTATATCTATCTATCATCTTTCCACATATATAATCATTCAATATATTCTGAGTTTCATGGAACATAATTTTTAAAAATTGCTGTGTAGTTGTCCATTGTATAACTATATGATTGTAAGCTAAGTTCTTCTACTTTTAATAGACATGAGTTGTTTTCAACTTTGGGCTATTAGGAGTACAGCTTCCATAATATTCTTATACATGTATTTTTGAGTAAATAATAAACTGTGCCATTTTTGCGTCGAGTGAAAGCTGGGTGTAGTTTTAGTAGACACTGCCAAATAGCTTTACAAAGTGATTCTACCAATTTGTACTTCTATCAGAAAAATATATAAAAATTTCATTTGATCTAAATGTTTGTTGGGACTTGATGTTATCAATCATTTCAATGTTAGTTATTCTGATGTGTTTGCAGAAAAAGCACATTATGGTTATTTGCATTTTCCCGATGGCTAATGATGTTAGATGTCTTTCCATAAATTTATGTTTCATTTAGATATCCTTTTTGAAGTACAATACTTGTTCAACTATTATGTCCATTTTTAAATTAGTCTTGTTTTTTCTTATTGTTTATAGAACTGCTTTATATTTTTGATATTAGCATATTGTTAAATAAATGAATCACATATCTATTTTTAATATGTTCACTGAAAGCTAGAATTTTCCTCTAAGAACAGCTTTATCTGTAAATTATAAAGACTAATATCAATTTCAATTTGATTTTCCTCTCTGACAAATTATGTAAATTGCAAATCTCAATTTGCTAACATCTGGGAATTTGTGTGGTACTTATGATATTGTTTTGTACTTGATTTCACTATCATAGAAGATTCTTACTATGATTTCAATCTTCTGAAATTAATTGAAACCTGTTTTATGATCTAGTTATGGTCGTGTTGATAAATAGTCCATGTAGAAATATACAGTTGAAAGTATAGTCAGAAATATATATACATAAATAAAATCTAAATATATACGTACTTATTTAAATTAGCTAAACATGTTGAAACTTCAACTATCATGGATTCTATCTGTTTTTCTTTTCAGTTTCATCTGTTTTTTTCTCTAATTTTTAAAGTTGTATTTTTAATGTACATATACCTTTACTATTTTTATAACTTGCCATTGAATTTATCCTTTTATTTCTTTACTCTTGCTCCCAAATTTCTATTTCTGATATAAGTATAGTTCTACCATGTTTCATTTGGTTAAGATTCTCATGTTGCATATTTTCAATACATGTATATTTAACCTGTGAAATTATATTTAATGTGTGCTTCTGACGAATGTCATCTTCGTAGGTTTTGTGCTTTTTAACTGAGTGCTAGATATGGTGTATTAAAATCATAGAGGTATGA
Organism: Balaenoptera physalus; assembly: GCF_965194825.1. NCBI lineage: Eukaryota > Metazoa > Chordata > Mammalia > Artiodactyla > Balaenopteridae > Balaenoptera > Balaenoptera physalus. The sequence goes on from NC_138894.1 coordinate 19,226,707, forward strand.
TCTTATCTTCATATTAAGATGTTTCCATTTCCTTTTGAAAGGCTGATAGAGCACAGTAAACCTTTAACTCTTTCATAATTTGAAGTTAGGCTTTTAAAACGCTGTTATGTCAGTTTTACCTTTACTACAGCAGTTAGTCCTTCTGAAATCTCTACTGAAATCCTGGCATGTGCTGCAGGGCCTTTCTACCTTGGTAAACTTTGAGCTAACATCTCCATCTCCAGCCTTATATGGCTGCTGAATTCTTTGCGGGGTTGTTTATGTCCCCAGCTCTGCTTTCTGCATACATCTCAATAACAACTAACACAGATATTTGGGCTCACTTTCCTATTGTCACCTTCTCTACAGAATCTTGTCCTTCAATTCCCAGTGAATTTGGCATCTCCAAACGTTTAGTTTTTACTAGGACTCTCTTCTGCCATAACTTTATTTGGCAGGTGTTCTGAGGAAAGAGATTGGATTAATGTGACATTCACATTGCTGTTCTTACTTAACTTTCAGGAATTGAACCCGTCTAAGTTGGAACCATTGATTGTTCTCCAGTGCCACCACATCTTTGTTTTATGTTTTTTGTTTAGCATTTGTAATTATCTTTGGAAGAAGAGTAGGCCAATGTAGGGTCCTCCATCATTACTAGAATATTTTAAAATTGTATTTTTGAAATTTTATCAAGTTCTATAAATATTAATTGATTATAAGCATAACCAGAAGTATTTAAAATTATCTGATAATAGTTTCTTCGTAGATTCTAATATAGGAAATAAGTCATTTTTGATTAGAGGTATTAGAGCAATAATGATTAAAAGAGAAAAGCAGGTGATTTTTCTCTATTATCTCCCAGGCATGATTAAAAAGTATTTCTAAATATTTTTATAAGAACTTTAAAAGCTTTAATAATAATAAACTTTATTGAAATATGCATATTTGTTTTATTCTCCACATTGTCAAATAATTTAGCTTTTTATGCAAAACTTGACTCTAAAACAAAGTTTTTCATTTCTTGTCAATTATTTTAAAATAATATATATTTTAAGATGATATAACTAGAGGATTTAAGACCCTTTAATAACTAAAGACCTCTTTTTAAAAATAAGAAAATATTTTTCTGTAAGTAAATTTTATAATACTATCACATATATCCAATGCAATGCAACAGGATTATAAATCAGCACAGAAATTTCTGAGTTATAAATTTCATTCAAAATACATCAAATAAAATTTAAAATATCTTCATTTAGAGTTTTCCTGTGAATTCAGTATCTTTTTTAACTTTTGTCATTTCTCATTTTACAACTTCATTCATTTGATTATTTTTTCTCTTCCAAGTTTAAAATTTTCTGATTCTTTTTAAATGTAAATATCTTCTTGAGAATATCTACTTCATATTTTGTTGTCTTACATTTTCCCTCTGTTTCATGACTTTCTTTCGGAGGGGGTGGGTGGGTAGGAGAATTAAGTTTTAAGCAGTCCCATTATCATATGAGGACCAATCAAGCACACTTTTGTTCATCAAAATTTTCTTCTTTGATCAGCCTGTAACATTTTAGTCCCTAGGATGGAAAGTTCTTTTGACCATTACATGACACTTTTTTCCTAGTCTATTCGGTTTGATACATACAAAACTTAAGTAGCTGTTTTAAGACTAGGTATACCAAGATGAATCTCAAACATAGAGCTAACTTAGAGACTCTGTACCAAAATTTTAAAAAGAAACTAGAGGGTCCTAGAATTGCTTTGTGTGTGTCCACAATGACTAGATTTATTTTGTTTGATAAAAAATTAATATCACTTAAACCTGTCACATTTTGAATTATATTAGAAAACACTGAATTTCCAAGCCACATGATTTACTTATCACTACAAACACACATGCACACATGCACATACACACACATGCACACACACACAAATAAATTCAAAAAAAATTAATCAATGAACATATGTCCTGATTTTTAAACTTTTTCTTCATGATAATTAAATATCTATGAGTTTTATTAAAATGATTTCAAAATTATAGTAATAATAAAATATATGTTTGATGATGCTCTGTGGTTGATAAACATCAGTCTCATTTGCTATGGATTATGTGAGTTTAATCTGGATCTAAGATTTCTTGCCTCCATTTTTTAGCATCTCCCCAGGTCCTAGGATGAGACAATGTGTATCCGTCTATATTGCATATGTACAAACACATATATTTAATTTAAAAGATCCCCTGTGGGATAAAATTGTCATACCATCTTAGAATGAGCCTCTTACCCTTATTATTAACATAATTGCAATTGAAAAAATTTAACATAAATGATTTGACCTATTGACTCTAGACATGGAGATTTTCAGTGGCCAAGTGTTCAGTAAAATAAATGTGCTTCAGTGCTTATGAAATGATTGTCATAATATATCAAAAATACTCTAGGAGGAGTTGTACTTAGTCTTCCTCATATTTTCAATTAATGAAATAAAGTAGCAGATTATACTCTTTATCATTCTCCTGATAATGATACGGAAAGTAAATTTTGGGAAAGGTGTTGAACTAAAATTAAGAAGCAAAATATGAAGTGTGAAATACTGCACTCAGAGGAGTTTGGAGAGTTTTGGTTTGTTTTATTCCTTTATATTCTTTTTCTTGTATTAGTTTTGTACATTTAAGGGGACCTAGTCTCACTCACATGCTTGACTTATCAGTGAGGTAAGTACAACAGGAACTCTTTTTTCTCCCCAGCTCCACCATGTTTATTGTTTTATAGACAAGATAATTAAGGCTGATGAAGGTTAGGGCTTTTCCCAAGGTAGTACAATTAGTGATTGACAGAAATCACACCAAACCATAACGTTTACTCCAAATCATATGATTTTCTGCACTATATCTGAGGAATAAATGAGCTAAAAAAAAAAAAAAGTGCTTTTCCTGAATGATTCTCCTGTAGTTTTTTTACTCCTTTATTGAATCACATGTCTTTATTGAATCACATGTCTTTAATATCCAAGCTAAAATGGTGAGTTTTGACATTATGCTTACAAAAAGCCCTGTGTTCCCTATGTGACATCAAAGCAAATGGGTTTTCGAGTATAAAGTATGCCCATCATCTTCATGTGACCAAGCAGTCACATCCCTGGAAACAGCCTGCAGAATTTTCCTTTTTTGCCTGTATATTTCTTTATTTTTTTAATGCATCTTAATTGGAGTATAATTGTTTCACAATGCTGTGCTATTTTCTGTTATACAACAAAGTGCATCAGCCATATGCATACCTATATCCCCATATCCCCTCCCTCTTGAGCCTCACCCCATCCTCCCTATCCCACCCCTCTAGGTGTTGCAAAGCACCAAGCTGATCTCCCTGTGCTAAGCTGCTGCTTCCCACTAGCTATCTATTTTATATTTGGTAGTGTATATATGTTGTTGCTTCTCTCATTTTGCCCCAGCTTCCCCCTCCCCACCCCTCTGTGTCCTCAGGTCCATTCTCTATGTCTGCGTCTCCGTTCCTTCCCTGCCACTAGGTTCATCAGTACCATTTGTTTTAGATTCCATATATATGCGTTAGCATACGGTATTTGTTTTTCTCTTTCTGTTGCTGTCTATTTTAGTCAGGGTTTTCCAGAAAGCCAGAAACAATAGGATGTATATATGTGTATGCATATATATATATATATATATATATATATATATACACATTTAAAGAGAAATTTATTTTTAGGAATTGACTCACATGATTTTGGGGGCTGGCAAGTGTGAAATCTGCAGTGCAAGCCAGGAGACTGGAAATTCTGCCAGGAATCAACATTGCAGTCTTGAGTCCAAAGGCAATCTAGAGGTTGAATTCCTTCCTTTCTGGGGTCCCTCAGTCTTTTCTTTTAAGGTCTTCAACTGATTGGATGAGGCCTACCCATATTATGGAGGATAATCTTTACTCAGAGTCTACCAATTTAAGTGTTATTGACATCAAAAAAATACTTTCACAGCAACATCTAGACTAACGTTTGACCAAACAGTTGGGCACCATAGGCTAGCCAAGTCTACACATGAAATTAACTATCACATAGTTTAAAGATTCACATGGTCATTGTAAGCTTGATAAAAGAAGGCCTTGGACTAGTTTTTTTTAACACTCCCTACCCCAAATTACACACATAGCATAATGTGCTATAAATAAATATGTGTTTGTTGATTGAATGGAAGGAAGACAAATATATTGTCATAGAATATTTTCATTATGTTATAAGAAATTCATGAGAGGAAAATGAAGATGTCTCTTTAACTGTAATTAATATATTTTTCAATGCAAAAAATTAAACTAAATAGAATTTTAAAACTGAGCTTCCTTCCCGTGTCCTCAAGTCCATTCTCTGTCTACGTCTTTACTCCTATCCTACCCCTAGGTTCTTCAGAACCTCTTTTTTTTTAGATTCCATATATATGTGTTAGCATATGGTATTTGTTTTTCTCTTTCTGACTTACTTCACTCTGTATGACAGTCTCTAGGTCCATCCACCTTGCTACAAATAACTCAATTTCATTTTTTTATGGCTGAGTAAGGGTAAGCTGGGATGAAGTGAGAGAGCGGCATGGACATATATACATTACCAAATGTAAAATAGATAGCTAGTGGGAAACAGCTGCTTAGCACAGGGAGATCAACTCAGTACTTTGTGTCCACCTAGAGGGTGAGATAGGGAGGGTGGGAGGAAGACGCAAGAGGGAAGAGATATGGGGACGTATATATATGTATAGCTGATTCACTTTGTTATACAGCAGAAACTAACACACCATTGTAAATCAATTATACTCCAATGAAAATGTTAAAAAAAAAAAAAAACTGAGCCTCTAGCTTTGCCATTGTGAGCAATGTGAGTCATATTCAATGACTTTATTCTTATACACAGAAGATGTATTCAGACATATATGCATACACACACACACACACACACACACACACACATATATATATTTCCCAACCTTTAAATTTGTGATCTTCATTCTCAGACCCTCATCCTGAGCTGTTGGCATTCTGCAGTATCTTTCATTCTGGTGGTACTCTTGGAAGAAAGTTTAGATTAGTTTCCATTGAATGGAATTGAGGGAATAATGAAACTTACATAATATTTATCTCACAGCAGGAGTAGGTGTTAAGTTCATAAAGAACAAGTTTAAGAAGAATAAGAAAGAAAAAATATTGAGAGTACTATCAATATCTTAATAGGTTATGTGTGATAAAATATTATGGGAAATAAAGATTATTCATACTAATTATAGAATAGTTTATTTTTTCTCTCTTCATGGAAATTGTGTGATTTTTAAATGATTGTATTTCAAGTTTTACCAAGATTTATATTTCACAAATTTTATTGGTGATATCAAATTCTTTTGACAATTTGACCTCCTTCCCACCAGCTATAAAGCATTCTACATCTGCTTCAAAAAGTTAAGCTGAATATTTTCCTTCCCTTTGAATATGTAGTGCTATATAACTAATTCCAATCATTTCTTGACCTATCTACCTTATACCGCTGCCTTAATAATCAAGTCTGTCTTCAACATTGCTGCCAAAGGTTATGTCTACAACAAAATTTTTATTGTGGAATGTCTTGCTGAGACTCTGCTCTCTGCCACACAGAAGTTAATATAAAGTATCTTGACATCGTATTCCTGTACATGATATTTGTGGTATTCTTTGATATAATATTTATGGTATTGCTATTTATGACAGTCCTTTATAATATGTATTATTTCAGTGTTACAGTCACACTGTTACAGTCACACGCCATATGCTGTTCAGTTACAATGAATGAATCACAATCTACAAACTCAACGATTCCACTTCACATGTTAACCCTGAGCTATGGAAATCCTTTCAACAATCTGTCTGTCAGCCTGTTGAATTTCATCACTGAAGAATCAGTTCAAATGTCCCCTTACTTGTAAAACACTTCCTAATCACTTTCTTCTTTGAGTGGTAAGGTGCTTGCTCTCTTTTCCTGATGTCAAAAATACTTGAGAAATGTTTCCCTCATAGTAAGGCAAGCCCTTGTTTTGTTTCTTCTATGTGAAGTTACAACTTCATTTCTAAAGTGTGGGAACTGTGCAGGTAGTAATTTTTGGTATACATAATCACATGCATTTGGAGTAGAATATTCCATTACACTCCCTGAGTCTTTTATTCCTTCAACAGTGGAATTATTAGAGTTTAGAAAGACCTATTGAAAGACCTAACACAAGTGATTACACCTTTTTTATTACATGGGATATATTCAGGAGATCCAGAAAAATTATTTTACTTTCCCTCATAACTTCCTGATCAGTGTGAACAGAAAATCTATTTAAAAATCACAAAAATATGGCTCAAGAATGATATAAAAGTTTAAATTATACAGTAAAAGGAGTGCATTGACATAATTGCACACTAAATTGGAAATTACTACTATAGAGTTCCTGAGTTAGGATACAGGGAAGAGAAGTAAACACAAATACTCTAGCAAATTAATATGGTTATGGGACACTAAGGGTTGCTAGGTCATAAATAAAAAGTGAGTCAGGGAAAGAAAAGTCTACATGGCAATTTCATTGGTTATGTCAGAAAAACTGAGAATGAGAAAGAAGAAATAAACAGGCTATGTTTTTCCTAACAGATTCTAATTCTTCTTCTTCTTTTTTTAAAGTGCACCTATGGGGATAACAGAAGAGAAAATTTGAAATGAAATCATCAACATTTTCATTTTAAAGTATAAGGAATATGTTCAAAGCATTTGTTGTTTTTTTTTCTTTTTTTACAATAATATAGCAACTCTTTTATTCAAATAAATTCTACACTTGACAACACAGTTCTTATTCCTAGCTATAAAACAAATGCAGAATTAGTGTGTGGTCATTTGTACCTCATTAGATTAGTCACTAATGCCTGTTGTTTAAATTAGAAGCCATGTAATTACTGTTACCATTTAATGGAGTCACATAATATGTTAGTCATTCAATTAATATGCTTCCTGTTAAGATCACCAGGGGTTCAACATAAGGTATTCTGTCCCATTTATCTGAGAGAACACATGGCTGTTAAATGGACAGTTGTGGAGGTATGTAACTCAATGATCCCCTGTGTGGTCAATGACTTATTCATTGAAGTAGAAAAGATTAGTTCAACTGGATATTTAATCCCATGGAAGAGAGTAGAGTTTACAAAATACTTCAGAGATGCAATAAGGCTGTGTATCATGGCAATAGAATTGCCTGATTTACCAACTAGCCTATGAGATAAGAATTGTCTCCATTAATCCAAGAGCCCATTATAATGTAATTTCTGAAAGAAAAAAAATGTTCTTCCTATTTTTAAATATCTGTTTCTCATTGCTCATATCTAAACTCAGTTTCCTACATTTACCACATACATAGCATATTCTACAGATATTAGTAAAAGATCCTTTCTGTATTCCTCTATTTTTATTATTTAATAAAACCCTATCATCCTTCAAAAATAGGGCACCCATTCCCTTTATGATAAAGTTTTGCATGAATATAATTAGTTTCCTTTATTGAATGTTTGTTTTGCTTATCTCAATGCATGACACATTGGGATGACTGAATGTTTGGTAAATTATTTCATCTCTATTTTCTGCCAGTTTCATGGTTATCATTTGAAGTATCATTTCTTTCTTTTGTCTGTTCTCTGAGTCCACCCATTAATGATCTGCACAATATACAAAGTTTTCTCTAATCATTCAGGCCTTGTAGTAGGCAAAGTCTAAAGACAGAACAAAGTTTTGAAAACAAAAGACCAGACTGAAAAAAATTGACTCTACCTACCACATCCAAGAACCAAAATTTCCTTAGATTTCTTTATATATATCTGTATCTTTATCTATATCTTATCTATATCTATCACTAGATATCAAATAGTATCTATTGAGATAAAAATAGGACATTATATTTAAAATTCTCTTTGAACTGCAAAACTTTTAGTAAATTTTATCACAATTTTAGTCTTTAGACACTATATATATATATATATACACCTTTTTACAATCATGTAAATTTTTAAATAAAGAACATATAGGAATACTAGGTACAGACATATCGCTAAGAAATTGCAGGTTCAGTTTCAGTAACCATTACTGACTGACTGACCAGGGTGGTGGTTGCTGAAGGGTGGAGTGGCTGTGGCAATTTTTAAAAAATAAGACAACAATGAGGTCGGCCTGCATTACCTGACTCTTCTTTTCAGGAACGATTTCTCTGTAGCATGCAATGCTGTTTGATAGCAATTTACCCAAAGTAGAACTTCTTTCAAAACTGGAGTCAAGTCTCTCAAACCCTACCACTGCTTTATCAATTAAGTTTATATCCTTTGTTGTCATTTCAACAATCTTTGCAGTATCTTCACCAGAATAGATTCCATCTCAAGAAACCACTTTCTTTGATCATCCATAAGAAACAACTCCTCAGCTATTAAAGATTTATCATGAGATCACAGCAATTCAGTCACTTTTTCAGACTCCATTTCTAATTCTAGTTCTCTTGCTATTTCTACCATATATTATTTACTTCCTCCACTGAAGTCTTGTAATCCTCAAAGTCATCCATTATGGTTGGAATCACCTTCTTCCAAACTACTATTTACTTTGATCTCTTCTCATGAATCACAAATGTTCTTCACAACATATGGAATGGTGAATCATTTCCAGAGGTTTTCAATTGACTTTTTCCAGATCCATCCAATGAATCATATTCTATGGCAGCTATAGCACTATGAAATGTATTTTAAAAATAATAACACTTGAAAGTTGAAATTATTCCTAGAACCATGGGCTGCAGAATGGATATGTTAGCAGGCATGAAAACAATATTAATCTCATTGTACATATCTATCAGAGCTCTTGGGTAAACAGGTTCATTGTCAATGAGCAGTAATATTTTGAAAGGAATTTTCTTTTTACTGAGTAGTGGGTTTCAACAGTAGGCTTAAAATATTCAGTGAACCATGTTGCAAACAGATGTGCTGTCATCCAGACTTTGTTGTTCCATTTATAGAGCACAGGCAGAGTAAATTTAGCATAATTCTTAAGGACCCTTAGGTTTTGGAATGGTAAATGAGCATTGGCTCCAACTTACAGTTAACAGCTTCATTAGCCCCTAACAAGAGAGTCAGCCTGTAATTTGAATCTTAACTGACATTGACTTCCTCTCTCTAGCTTTGAAAGTCCTAGATGACATCTTCTTCTAATAGAAGGGTATCTCATTTATACTGAAAACCTGTTGTTTAGTGTAGCCACCTTCATTATCTTAGCGAGATCTGGATAACTTGCTGGAGCTTCTACATTAGCATTTGCTGCTTCATTTTTTACTATTATATTATGGAGATGACTTTTTTACTTAAACCACATGAACAAACTTCTGCTTGCTTCAAACTTTTCTTCTGCATCTTCCTCACTTTTCTCAGCCTTCATAGAATTGAAGACAGTTAGGACATTGTTCTGGATTAGGCTTTGGCTTAAAGGAATGTTGTGGCTAATTTGACCTTCTATCCAGACCACTACAATTTTCTCCATATCAGTAATAAGGCTGTTTTGCCTTCTTATCATTCATGAGTTCACTGGAGTAGCTCTTTTAATTTCTTTTAAGCATTTTTCCTTTGCATTCATAACTTGGCTAACTGGTGCAAGAGGCCTAGCTTTTGGCTTATTTTGGCTTTCAACATGCCTTCCTCATTAAGCTTAATCATTTCTAGATCTTGATACAAAGTGAGAGATGTGTGAGTCTTCCTTTTACTTGAACACTTAGAGGCCATTGTAGGGTTATTAGTTGACCTAATTTCAATATTATTGCATTTCAAATAATAGGGAGGTCAGAGGAGAGAGAGAGAAATGAAGGAACAGCCAGTCAGTGGAGCAGTAAGAACACACAATTTATTGATGAAGTTTGCCATCTTACATGGATGCAATTTTTGGTGCCCTTCCAAATTACAATAGTAACATCAAAGATCATTGATTGCAGATCACCATAACAAATATAATAATAATGAAATCTTGAAATATCACAAGAATTACCAAAATGTGACACAGAGACATGAAGTGAGAAAATGTTTTTGGAAAAAAAATGGTGCTGATAGACTTGTTCAACACAGGGTTGCCACGAACCTTCAATTTGTAAAAATGCAATATCTTGGAAGCACAATTAATTGAAATGCAATAAAATGAGGTATGCTTGTATTAAAATATAAACTAGAACCTTCAAAGAATAAGTCTCTGACCATTCAATATTTTAATTTTTCTTTGGAATTCTAACTCTGTGTAAAAATTAGGCTAAAGAAGTTGCTCTCCCACTGAGAATAGTGATTTTTCAATCTTCCAGTACTTTGACATATTCTTCATATTCAAGGTAAGATAGACTCATAAACTTCCCATTAAGATTCAAGAATTACTGAGAAACAATTAACAATTTATGTCCCTATGTCCCCCCTTTTGTATGTGAGTGTTTATTGGAGTCACCTGTGCCTATATTACTATTATATATTACATATAGAGAGAGCAGATTGATTAACTTTTAAGAATTTTGATCTCTGGATCAAAAGGAGTCTATCATGTTTACACTGAATGAGATATTTATTTGCTTCACTGAGGAAAGGTTAAATGCAATTGTTAATAAGAAGAATGGACTCAGATGATTTCTAAACTTTCCTGACCCTTTGAGTTAATCTGTGGCCATGTGATTTGCTTAGGCTGAGGAAATAAAAAGAGATGTGCTATGTGTTACTTCCATGCAAATGCTTTAAGAGTTGTTGGTGTGCTATTGATCTTACTCTCACTCTTGTTCTTGTATTGGCTCTCATTTTCTACTGCTATTATAATTATTGAAACACAAGTCAAGAGGAAACTCTATGAGGTGGGATCCTTGATGGATTAAAATGAACAGATCAAGATGGCCAACTATACTTCAACTTGTAGTATAAATGAGAAACAAATTCTGTAGCATTATGCTACTGAAATTTTGGGATTATTTGTTACTGCATCTTTACTTGCTTATCCAGACTGTCATATATACTTTTACAACTTGATCCTACCTCTTTCCCACCCTGTTTCTCATTTCTCTTTAGCACTTAACAATTTCCTAACAGATGAAGCACTTTTCTTATTAAAATTTGCTTATCTGTTTCCCAGCCTTCCTCCAGCAGCAAGAAGAAAATTGAATCAGAGGGTTGCATGGATTATAAGAAAGTGCTGTCATGTAGGGAAACATATAAATTATACTAGGGAATCAGTTTAACTGTTGACTGTAAAAATAAATTTATGTTTTTATTTTTTTACCCAAAGATGTTAAAACTAAATTTCAAGACCAGCGCTGTTCAATATGAAAGTCACTAGACACGCGTGGTTATTTCAATTTAATTTAATTATCATTTAAAAATTAAATTAAATTTCACTTCCTCAGTTACACTGCTCACATTTAAAACCCCCTCTAGCCAGATGGAATTATTCAGTGACTATGTATCAACCAGTGAAGATATAGAATATTTCTATCATTGTAGGGCATCCTGTTGGGCAGCACTGTTCCTGACAACAATAACAGAGAGGAGAGGATGTTCAGTCAGGAGTTGAAGCAACTTCACCATATTGTGGGTGAGGTGTTACAAGTAATAAATACGTTATATTCCTAAGAAAAATAAATAATGTAGAAATTGAGTGCTGACTCCCAAAAGAACAGAAATAACTTCCAAAGTGACAGATTTTTTTTTTAATTAGAAACTTAATAGCAATAACAGAGTGCGGGGGCTTCCCTGGTGGCGCAGTGGTTGAGAATCTGCCTGGCAATGCAGGGGACACGGGTTCGAGCCCTGGTCTGGGAAGATCCAACATGCCGCAGAGCAACTAGGCCCGTGAGCCACAACTACTGAGCCTGTGCGTCTGGAGCTTGTACTCTTCAACAAGAGAGGCCGCAATAGTGAGAGGTCTGCGCACCGTGATGAAGAGTGGCCCCTGCTTGCCGCAACTAGAGAAAAGCCCTCGCACAGAAACGAAGACCCAACACAGCCAAAAATAAATAAATTAATTAATTTAAAAAAAAAAGAGCAATAAATGCAGAAAAGGTAAAAAGTTAGAAAAATAAAAAAACGATATTTAAAAAAAAAAATAGCAGAGTGCGATGCTTAAGACTATGGACGCTGTAGCCATACTCTCTAGCTACTAGCTTCATGACCTTGAAAATGCAGATTTCTACACCTTGGTTTCCTCATTTGTAAAACTGGGATGATGAAACTACCTACATTATAGGCTCATGTGAGGATTAAATGAATCATTATATGCAAAACTCTTAAAAGTGTGAACATCTTGGTATCTTAAGAAGGAGGTAAGCTATAGACGACATTAAAACTGGATTAATGGGGCTTCCCTGGTGGTGCAGTGGTTGAGAATCTGCCTGCCAATGCAGGGGACACGGGTTCGACCCCTGGTCTGGGAAGATCCCACATGCCACGGAGCAACTGGGTCCGTGCGCCACAATTACTGAGCCTGCGCGTCTGGAGCCTGTGCTCTGCAGCAAGAGAGGCCGCCATAGTGAGAGGCCCGTGCACCGCGATGAAGAGTGGCCCCCGCTTGCCGCAGTTAAAGAAAGCCCTCGCACAGAAACAAAGACCCAACACAGCAAAAAATAAATAAATAAATAACTATACCCTACGACTAAAAAAATAATAATAATAATAAAAAACTGGATTAATGGATTTTTAATAGCACTAAACTTTCTCTGGCTTTGTTCAAGTAACCTTTCTACAATGTGCGAGTAAGAGCGAGCTTGTGTGAGCTGCATCCCCAAGTGAAACAGAGACCCTTGCGTTTATGAGATCAGCAGATGACGAGGCACTTTGGGGACACCTAACTGAAGAATAAAGGAGATTTAGGGTGCACTGTTCCACTTTCCCCATGGAATGAATAAAAACAGAGATATATTAAGAACTTTGTTCAATCCTTGCAAAACTTCCCAGACTGACAGAAACTTGAAACAGCAATTAATCCATCTCTTGAATCAGGTACATTATTTATGTGAACCTATTGTAAAAGTTTAAAATGATTATCTCAGGCATTTACTAAAAATGCCTAGGAATATTTTTTGTTTCTCAAATACATTTCAGTAACCAGCTGAGAGTGCTTCAAGGAGGCTTCAGATTCAAAGCCTGACAGGTCAGGATCCTAGATGTTAAGGGAAATGTGCTCTGCTATATAGTTTTTATTTGTTATTTGGGAGATTATATAATCTTCTATAAATACTTCTTTGTCCTGAGAACTACATTCATGCAGGAATTTATTTTCTAGGTTATTAACATAGGACACATCCTTAAAATAAGCACTGCTATTAAAACTAAAATTCAGATTTGTAATAAATTTAATATCTTCAACTGGAAATCCTCATTTTTATCTGTTGTACATAGAGGGTAAAATGAAGTAAGTAGCTAACAGCAGGATAAAATCACAACAGGGAGTGCTGAACAGAGACTAAAAGCCTCTGGAGAACAGTAGATGGCTTGAGGAAGTATCATATATGTCATCTCTTTCTATTGAATTCAAGGACATAAAGGCACACATAGTTTGTGATAATCAAGTCTGTTTCCCACATATTTAGTTTACAAAACATCATCATGAATAGCAAATATTCCCAACAATATATGTTTATGTTTATTTCAAACATCTTTTGGTAATGTGTCCATATTATGTAGAAGTCTGTAATTTAAAATTGTGCATTTGTAAATCTGGGCAAATAGTAAAATTTTATACTTTCAGAGATTCCCAAATGAATGGTTTTGGAATGGAATTACTGAATTTTATCACCCAGAAGCTACTGAAGAAAGATTATAGCTACTGCAGAGAGAATGTAAAATGCTTGCAACTTCTGGATATTCTGAATATATCTTTCCTATCTATGGCTGTCCATACAGTACAAAACAAGGGCTAAACATTAATCAATGATAATTTATACATACACACACACACTCATGAAACAGAAACTAACAAACCAAAAAAAACATACTCTACTTTCTAGAGAAGAAAGATGCTGGTTTTGATTATTAAAATTACTTCTTTACACAATACATATATGCTAATAGTGGCCCATTTGTATTACATTCTACTGAAACAGATGTAAATCTGAAATAAACAACTTTGCCATTAAAACATGTGAACGTGTTTTCTGGCTTAAAATGATTGACTGATATTTCATACCCATTCTGTCATGGTTTCTGGAAAATCAGAGAGACATATACATATGGGAATATTGGCACAATCAAATGACCTCAAAGATCTAACAAACATTCTATAATTGATTTTGTAGTGGTAATTAATCCTCAGGAAAAATATATTTAATTTGATATTAAAATAAGAACAAATCTGTTAGCTTCTTCTAGGTAACAAAACTGGTTAAGGTGTAATGGTCTTTGTGTAAATACTGCCACAGACCTGGGCACACTAGACAGTTAATGATGTTGATGATTATGAAGATGAAGATAATATATCAAATCATAAAGCAAATGTTCAATATGTACAGAAAGCTCTATATACAATTGTACATATCCAGATGAAAAAGATGTTTATACTTTTGTATTTATGTAATCAAACACTCTACTAACGATTTAGTTTTCAATTTCTACAAGGTGTCTTCTTATTACAAATATTTCACTGAAAGAAAAAAAAATCAGGGAAGATATATAATGTGTTGCTAGAAATAGAAGAATGAAATATAAGAAGCAAAGGTATATATTGGAAGACCATATATTAAAGGTACAGTTATAGTAAATAATAAGAGAAGTTTTAGAGATAATATGTTAGCATAATTTCTTTTTTCTAAATACCTGCAATGAGAAAGTAGAAGCACATAGAAAACTAAGAAATTAAACAAGGTACTGACATTAATAAAAACAAAAAGTTGCATAAGAAAACATAGGCTTATTTAGATTCAGCTGAATGACATAGTTATAGTCATATAAATTAATTATTAAATTATTCAGAAATTATCTCCTAAGAATTTTGAGAGAAAGGATGTATTGTGGGGGAGAAAGATCACTTACAGTAGCTAAATACTTCACTTGAAGTGACAAAGCATGAAATAACAGTGCATTGTTTAGAAATATTAAAGCACATACTATAAATAGTCAAAAATATTAAAATTGTACAGGAGGATTTAGTCATCAATTTAGTGACCTCCACTTCTCCTCCCCTCAATTTTTCTTTCTCTTATTATTCCAACATAAGAATATAAACATATCCACACTGCCAATTGTGACTAGATCAGGAAGGCACAGGAAATTCCTATTTTGATTATGTGCTTCTTACTCCTCGCTTTTAAACAATATGCAAATATTCTACAAAATATTTTTAAAAGTAAAGAAAAAGATAAATTAAATTAAAAAAACAGAATTTGAATGTGGTTAATAGTATAAAACTGCAGAAAGGAAAAGAATGAATGAAAAGAATCCCTTCTTTTTAATAAAAGTAAGTTTTTAAAAGAAAATTATAAAAAATGAGTTTGTGTGTGATTTGGGGAAAAATGGATCAATGAAAAGAATAGGGAGATGACTTAAGCCAAATTGCAGAGTTGAGGAATGAATAGGGTTGACTGATGTTAGATATCAATCTCTTTAATGGCTAGTGGGACATAGTGAAGGAAGAGGACTATCTGATGCAGCAAAGTCTGTGAAGAGTTAAGAATGGGCAACATAGTTGTAGTGGCTGATCCATCAATAACAAGAAGATGGGAGATACTCTGCTCACTTGACAAAATAAAAGGAACAGAGACATGATGCAAATAAGGTTGTAGACGGAATGACAAGTTGTTGTAAAAGAATCAGGGTGATATCCTCTATCACATTTCTAGGACTTTTGATTTGGAGCTGTTTTCTGAGAGTGAGTGATGAGATAGGAGACAGAATCTGAAGGCCCCATGGGGGCAGACCCTGTGGCCATTCTATGTCCTGTTGTATCTCTAGTATGCTACATCAAGTCTTGCATATAGTGCCCAATATATGGATTTTAGATGAATATATACAAAGACAAAACACCCCTAAAGTAAAAGAGAAAATACTAAATCTGGCTATGCAAATTTTAACAAATGTGTTGCCAAATTTGAGGCTCTGAGTTTTCATCATTTTATTTTATTTTTCTATCTTCAAATGTTCTGAAAAGTAGAGACAGGGCTAGCATCACAGACATCTGATCTCTGTGGTTGTTCAGAACCCTGTGTGATCTGGAAGGCCAGAAATGGATTTCATGCTCTGCTGTTACAGACTTGAAATTCTTAAAAAATATTTGAACAAGGGTCCCAAATTTTCATTTGGCAGTAGACCACACAAATTATGTAGCCATTCATCACTAAGGGATCAAGGAGAAAACTTTCCTGCCATTAGAAAATTCTTTCTTTGTTGTGTAAATCAACAATGGTGGTTTTTAAATCAATACTATTTACATTAAATAGACTAATCAAAAATATTTCTTTATGTACTTTAATACTTCATAACATTTGAATCTGCTACAAGTGTATAATAAGCACATTATTATCAAATACATTTCTCCATTATAATGATGTTATATAATTAAAGGTTAATATCCTTCACTTGACCAAAAACCATAGATATACTTGCCCAATGCTTGAAGATTTCTCACTTTCTTCTTCCCACAATTCTCCCCCACCTCCCATCTCAAATGTTTGAATCTGTCTCTCTGGACTTTAATTTTAATGTTTTACGTCATGAGCCCTTTTGAGAAGAGAGCTTAAATCATTAGATTCTCTCCTAAATACATGCATGCATGTATATGACTATTACAAACAGCTGAATACAGCATTTGTTGAATCTCAAAACATGAATTTACAAAATTTATAGTCAGAAACATCCATTGTTTCTTCTGATCATGTGTTCTGCTCTGTCCTATGCCTTTTTAACTCTAGTAATGCATTAAACTAAACAGAACTAATAAAATTTGTGCCTAATACAGAACTTATTGAAAGAGGAACGATTCCAGTTACAGAATGGTGTTTTGAGTTCTGAAATTCTAAACTCTAATTCAAAGTAAAAACTAGCATGCACCTAAAATATATACCCTTCACACTTTCTCTAATCTATTTGCTAACTTTCCACCTCTTGTAAACACTTACACTGCTGAATATAAATACATTTCTCCCCAAGAAATCTGAGTTTTGGAACTGCTTCTGTCTTGCAAAATATATTTCTACAAAGGGAATGGATTTGGAGAGAAAGCTAAATCCTTTCTGAGGAGCTGCATTTTGTCACATGCAATGATTAATTCTGTCAGGAAAATAGATTCTATGAAGTACTGTAAACCCCTTTGGCAAGAAAATTCATTTAGTCAAAAACTTTAATCTATCCTGGTGACAAAATTCTCTTTAGTTTATTGCTTAAAAATTGAGTTTTATAACTTCCATGCACTTTTGTAAAAAAAGATTGCCATTTTCTAATGATTTTATGGCAATCTTATGTCACATAAAAAGTAATTGATCACTGTGTAGGAACTGAGATTTTGTATATTAAAAATAGATGGTTAGTATGATGTAAATATGTATTTTTCTCTAAAATATGTAAGCATTTTAATTTATTCCTCATGAAGTTTTGTCTGCAGATCTCAAAACAACCAAAACATCCTTTAATGATTTATGTTTTTTTTTAATTTTTAAAAATTTATTAAAAAATAAATAAAACATAATGGTACAAAAAGGTTGAAAGTAAAAGAATTGGAAAAGATATACTGTGCAAATATAAACCAAAAGGAAATTATATAATAGTTACAGTAGACTTGAAAGCAAAAGCGTTACTAGAAATAAACAAGGGCACTTCATATCAACAAGTCCAATTTATCAGGAAGTTTTAAATTTGTATGCACTTAACTTCAAATTATATAAAGCAACAGAGCTACAAGGAAAAAATAGACAATTTCAGTATCATAATAGGAGATTTAACATACTACTGTCATTCACTGATAGAGCATACCTCTTACAGAACCAGTAGACCCCCACAAAAAAAAAAATTAGTAAGGATATAAAAAACTTAAATAACGTGAGCAGCAAATTTGATTCAACAAGTAGATATATAGTCACTATACTCCAAAACTTTAAATTACAAATTATTTTCAAACACACTTGGAACATTTTTAAAACTGGCCATATTGTGCTATAAGGCAAATTTTAACAAATTTCAAAGTATTAAAATTATACAAAGGGTGTTTCTTGACATGTAGTTAAGCTACAAATCAGTAACAAAAAAATAATTAGAAGTTATGAAAAACACTACTTCTAAGTAACCCCCTAAGAAACAAATCACAATTAGAGTTAGAAAATAATTTGAGCTGAATAATAATACCAAAACTTGGATATGACTAAAGCTGTGCTTATAGGAAAATGTATAGTCCTTTTTATTTTTTCAAGGTAACAGTAGAGGTATTTTTTTTAAATTGCACACGTCTATAAACCTAATAAATAGGTTTTCTCTATTTTTTTTTTAATACAGCAGGCTCTTATGAGTCATCAATTTTATACGCCTCAGTGTATACATGTCAATCCCAATCGCCCAGTTTATCACACCACCCACCCACCCCACCTTGGCTTTCCCCCCTTGGTGTCCATACGTTTGTTCTCTACATCTGTTTCTCAATTTCTGCCCTGCAAACCAGTTCATCTGTACAATTTTTCTAAGTTCCACATATATGCGTTAATATATGATATTTGTTTATCTCTTTCTGACTTACTTCACTCTGTATGACAGTCTCTAGATCCATCCATGTCTCAACAAATGACCCAATTTCATTCCTTTTTTATGGCTGAGTAATATTCCATTGTATATATGTACCACTTCTTCTTTATCCATTCATCTGTTGATGGGCATTCAGGTTGCTTCCATGACCTGGCTATTGTAAATAGTGCTGCAATGAATATTGGGGTGCATGTGTCTTTTTGAATTGTGGTTTTCTCTGTGTATATGCCAAGTAGTGGGATTGCTGGATCATATGGTAATTCTATTTTTAGTTTGTTAAGGAACCTCCATACTGTTCTCCACAGTGGCTGTATCAGTTTGCATTCCCACAAACAGTGTAAGAGGGTTCCCTTTTAGCCACACCCTCTCCAGCATTTGTTGTTTTTAGATTTTCTGATGAAGCCCATTCTAACTGGTGTGAGGTGATACCTCATTGTAGTTTTGATTTGCATTTCTCTAATAATTAGTGAAGTTGAGCAGATTTTCATGTGCTTCTTGGCCATCTGTATGTCTTCTTTGGAGAAATGTCTATTTAGGTCTTCTGCCCATTTTTGGATTGGGTTGTTTGTTTCTTTAATATTGAGCTGCATGAGCTGTTTATATATTTTGAAGATTAATCCTTTTTCTGTTGATTCATTTGAAAATATTTTCTCCCATTCTCCCATTCTGAGGGTTGTCTTTTTGTCTTGTTTATGGTTTCCGTTGCTGTGCAAAAGCTTTTAAGTTTCATTAGGTTCTTTATTTTGGTTTTTATTTCCATTACTTTAGGAAGTGGATCAAAAAAGATCTTGCTGTGCTTTATGTCAAAGAGTATTCTTCCTATGTTTTCCTCTAAGAGTTTCATAGTGTCCAGTCTTACCTTTAGGTCTCAAATTCATTTTGAGTTTATATTTGTGTATGGTGTTAGGGAGTGTTCTAATTTCATTCTTTTACATGGAGCTGTCCAGTTTTCCGAGCACCACTTATTGAAGAGTCTTTTCTCCATTGTATATCCTTGCCTCCTTTGTCATAGATTAGTTGACCATAGGTGCGTGAGTTTATCTCTGGGCTTTCTATCTTGTTCCATTGATCTATGTTTCTGATTTTGTGCCAGTACCATAATGTCTTGATTACTCTAGCTTTGTAGTATAGTCTGAAGTCAGGGATCCTGATTCCTCCAGCTCCGTTTTTTTCCCTCAAGACTGCTTTGGCTATTCGGGGTCTTTTGTGTCTCCAAACAAATTTTAATATTTTTTGTTCTAGTTCCATAAAAAATGTCATTGGTAATTTGATAGGGATTGCATTGAATCTGTAGATTGCTTTGGGTAGTACAGTCATTTTCACAATATTGATTCTTCCAATCCAAGAACATGCTATATCTCTCCATCTGTTGGTGTCATCTTTAATTTCTTTCATCAGTGTCTTACAGTTTTCTGCATACAGGTCTTTTGTCTCCCTAGGTAGGTTTATTCCTAGGTATTTTATTCTTTTTGTTGCAGTGGTAAATGGGAGTGTTTCCTTAATTTCTCTTTTAGATTTTTCATCATTAGTGTATAGGAATGCAAGAGATTTCTGTGCATTAATTTTGTATCCTGCAACTTTACCAAATTCATTGATTAGCTCTAGTAGTTTTCTGGTGGCATCTTTAGGATTCTCTATGTATAGTATCATGTCATCTGCAAACAGTGACAGTTTTACTTCTTCTTTTCCAATTTGTATTCCTTTTATTTCTTTTTCTTCTCTTATTGCCGAGTCTAGGACTTCCAAAACTATGTTGAATAATAGCGATGAGAGTGGACATCCTTGTCTTGTTCCTGATCTTAGAGGAAATGCTTTCAGTTTTTCACCATTGAGAATGATGTTTGCTGTGGGTTTGTCATATATGGCCTTTATTATGTTTAGGTAAGTTCCCTCTATGCCTACTTTCTGGAGTGTTTTTATCATAATGTGGTGGTGAATTTTAATGAAAGCTTTCCTGCATCTATTGAGATGATCAAATGGTTTTTATCCTTCAATTTTTTAATATGGTTTATCACACTGATTGATTTGCATATGTTGAAGAATCCTTGCATCCCTGGGATAAATCCCACTTGACCATGGTGTATGATCCTTTTAATGTGTTGTTGGATTCTATTTACTAGTATTTTGTTGAGGATTTTTGCATCTATATTCATCAGTGATATTGGTCTGTAATTTTCTTTATTTGTAGGATCTTTGTCTGATTTTGGTATCAGGGTGATGGTGGCCTCATAGAATGAGTTTGGGAGTGTTCCTTCCTCTGCAATTTTTTGGAAGAGTTTGAGAAGGATGGGTGTTAGCTCTTCTCTAAATGTTTGATAGAATTCAACTGTGAAGCCATTTGGGCCTGGACTTTTGTTTGTTTGATGATTTTTAATCACAGTTTCAATTTTGTTACTTGTGATTGGTCTGTTTATAGAATAGAGCAACCAAACCAATAAACAAATCCACCAATGATAACAAGGGTAAAAAACTATACTTAAAAAAAAAGACAGACAGAACCCTAGGACAAATGGTAAAAGCAAAGCCATACAGACAAAATCTCACAAAGAACATACACATACACACTCTCAAAAAGAGATAAAGGAAAAAATATATATATATATTTAAAATAAAAGGAAGAGAGCAATCAAATCAATAAACAAATCTACCAATAATAATAAGCTCTAAATACTAAACTAAAATAAACATGAAACCAGAAGAAAATTAGATGTAGACTGCAAAGTCCAAGTCTACAGTTGCTCCAAAAATCCACTGCCTCAATTTTGGGATATATCCTTTTCTATTCAGGTATTCCACAGATGCAGGCTACATTAAGTTGATTGTGGAGATTTAATCCATGGCTCCTGAGGCTGCTGGGAGAAATTTCCCTTTCTCTTCTTTGTACGCACAGCTCCTGGCGTTCAGCTTTGGATTTGGCCCACCTCTTAGTGTAGTTCACTTGAGGGCATCTGTTCTCAGCCTAAATAGGATGGGGTTAAAGTGGCACCTTATTAGTGGCCTGTGGCTCACTCATGCCTGGGGGAGGGAGAGGTATGGGGTGGGGGGTGAGCCTGAGGCAGCAGAAGCCAGTGTGAGGTTGCAACAGCCTGAGGTGTGCCATGTGTCCTCCCGGGGAAGTTGTCCCTGGATCAGGCGACCCTGGTAGTGGCAGGCTGCGCTGGCTCGCAGAAGGGGAGTTGTGGATAGTGACCTGTGATTGCATGCAGGCTTCTTGGTGGCTGCAGCAGCAGCCTTAGCATTTCATGACCGTCTCTGGGGGTCCGTGCTGATAGCCATGACTCATGCCCGTCTCTGGAGCTCGTTTAGGCAGTGCTCTGAATACCCTATCCCTGAGCACCAGAAGCAATGGTCTCTTGTCTTTAGGGAGTTCCAGACTTTTTCCTGGACTCCCTCCCAGCTAGCTGTAGTGCACTAGCCCCCTTCAGGCTGTGTTTATGCTGCCAACCCCAGTCCTCTTCCTGGGATCTGACCTCTGAAGCCCAAGCCTTAGCTCTCAGCCCCCACCTGCCCAGGCGGGTGAGCAGACAAGCCTCTCAGGCTGGTGAGTGCTGGGTGGCACCGATCCTCTGTGCAGGAATCTCTCCGCTTTGCCTTCTTCACCCCTGCTGCTGAGCTCTCCTCTGTGGCTCCGAAGCTTCCCCCCACAAACCCCCATCTCTGCCAGTGACGGGGCTTCCTAGTTTGTGGAAACTTTCCTCCTTCACAGCTCCCTCCCAGAGGTGCAGGTCCCAACCCTATTCTTTTGTCTGTGTTTTTTCTTTTTTCTTTTGCCCTACCCAGGTACGTGGGGAGTTTCTTGCCTTTTGGGAAGTCTGGAGTCTTCTGCCAACATTCAGTAGGTGTTCTGTAAGAGTTGTTCCACTTGTCAATGTATTTTGATGCATTTGTGGGGAGGAAGGTGATCTCCACATCTTACTCCTTTGCCAACTTGAAGGTCCTCTATAGCTTTCTTTTTACTAGCATTTATTTATTAATCTTTAAATTTATGGACTATGTTTTTAGTGTCAGATCTAGAACTCTTAAGCCCTGGATCCTGAAATTTGTCTCATATTTTTCTAAAAGTTTTATAGTTTTACATTTTACATTTAAATTCATGATATATTCTGAGTTAATATTTATGTAACATGTGAGAGTTACATCTTGTCTCATTTTATTTTTTGCTTACATATGTACAATGCTTCAAGCCTCATTTGTTGAAAAATCTGTCCTTTTTCCATTTAATTTCTTTTGTATCAAAAATAAATTGAGCACATTTTTTTGGTTCTTTTTCTGGGTTCTCTATTCCTTTCCACTGACTTACATGTCTATCCTTTGGCCAAAACCACACAGTTTTAATTTTTCTACAGAACAGTACTGAACCATATATACCGTAGCTTATACATAAATCTTGAAATTAGTAGATGATTCATTGCACTTTATTCTATTTCAAAATTGTTTTAGATGTCTCGTCCTTTTGCCTTTTCATGTCAATTTTAGAATATCCTTTTCTATTTCTACAAAAAATATTGGGTTTTTTAAGAGGAATTTCATTAAATCTATAAATCAATTTATATATAATTGACATAATTACTGTGTTGAGTCTTCCTATACATGGACATAGTCTATCGATTTATTTAACAAATTGTTTTGATTTGTTTCATCAGCATTTTGTAATTTCAGCATACAAGCACTATACTTGTTTTTTTAGATTTATACCTAAGTACTTTCTTTTCAAGTGTTGGTAAATATTATCATATTTTTAAACTTTGCTTTACTACATATTCATTGTTAGTATATAGAAATGAAATAGACTTTGGTACATGATCCTGTGTCTTGTGACCTTCTTAAATCATTTATTAATTCCAGGATACTTTTTTCCCCTTTTAGGTTCATTGGGATTTTATACACAGACTACCATATCATCTGCAAATGAGAATTTGTTTATTTTTTCTTTCCAATATATATGCCTTTATTTCTCCTTTTCTGCTTGCGGTGATTAGAACTTCCAGTTCTATGCTGAATATCAGTGATTAGAGAAAATCTCTTTGCCTCTTTGATAATAGAGAAAAAAAAAAAACATTTAGTTGTTCACCATTAATTATGATATCACCATTAGGTTTTTGTAATTGTTCAAGTTGAGGAAGCTCCTCTCTATTCCTATTTTCCTTGGAGTTTTTATCATGAATCGTGTTGAATATTTTCAAATGGGCTTTCTGCATCAATTCATATGATTCTAGAATTTTACTTCATTACCTTGTTAATATTGTGGTTTACATTAACTGATTTTCAAATATTGAATGATTATTCCATCCCTGGAATAAGCTTCACTTGGTGTTGGTACATAATTATTTCTATATACTGCTGAATTCTGTTTAGCAATACTTTATTAAGATTTTTACATCTATATTATTGAAATATGATAGTCTATAGTTCTTTATTTTTTTTTAATCCTGCCTTTGTCTGGTTTGGGTGTCAGGTAAATGAGATGGGGAGTATTCTCTCCACTTCTATCTTCTGGTAGAAATTGTGTAGACTTGGTGTTAATTCTTTATTAAATATGTAGTGAAATTCTCTAGTAAAATCATTTGGGCCTTGAGATTTCTTTTTTGTGATACTTTTTTTATTCCAAAGTCTATCTTATCTGACATTAATATAGGCACTCTTGCTTTTCTTTGATTGCCTGCATGGTATATCTTTTTCCATCTTTTTACTTACAACCTATGTATATAATTATACTTGAATTGAGCTTCTTGTGAATAATTAATTTTTTTCTTTCTTTCCTTTTCTTTCTTTCTTTCCTTCTTTCTTTTTTTTTTTTTCTTTTTTACTCTGACAATCTCTGTCTTTTAATTGGTGTGTTTTGACTATTTACATACAATGAAATTATTAGTATGGTAGGGAATGAGTCTGTCATTTAATTTTTGTTGTTGCTTTCTCCTTATTTTCTCTTTCTCCCTCTCCTGTTTCTGCCCTTGCTGGGGATTATTGGAAATTTTTATAATTTCATATTGATTTATTGATAATGTTTCAGAGTGATATCTTTTATAGAATTTTTTAGTGGTTGCTTTTGTATTTATTATACATACATAATCTATAGCATTCTATTCTTTCTATTGATGATGAAGATTTTACCCATTCATGTGGAGTGTAGAAATCTTATCTCTCTTTATCCTTTATTTATTTATTTATTTATTTATTTTATTTTTTATTTTTTATTTATTTATTTTTTTAAACATCTTTATTGAAGTATAATTGCCTTACAATGGTGTGTTAGCTTCTGCTTTATAACAAAGTGAATCAGTTATACATATACAATATGTTCCCATTTCTCTTCCCTCTTGCATCTCCCTCCCTCCCACCCTCCCCATCCCACGCCTCTAGGTGGTCACAAAGCACCGAGCTGATCTCCCTGTGCTATGCGGCTGCTTCCCACTAGCTATCTATTTTACATTTGGTAGTGTATATATGTCCATGACACTCTCTTACCCTGTCACATCTCACCCCACCCCCTCCCCATATCCTCAAGTCCATTCTCTAGTAGGTCTGTGTCTTTATTCCCGTCTTGCCACTAGGTTCTTCATGGCCTTTTTTTTTTTTTTTCCCTTAGATTCTGTATATATGTGTTAGCATACTGTATTTGTTTTTCTCTTTCTGACTTCCTTCACTCTGTATGACAGACTCTAACTCCATCCACCTCATTACAAATACCTCCATTTCATTTCTTTTTATGGCTGAGTAATATTCCATTGTATATATGTGCCACATCTTCTTTATCCATTCATCTGTCGATGGACATTTAGGTTGCTTCCATGTCCTGGCTATCCTTTTTTATAATATAATTTGTATACACATTTTCTCTCTGTATATGGAGAACCACATTAAACAATATTAAAATTTTTGCTTCAATAATCAAACATAATTTAGAAAACACAAGAGTAAAAATAAAGTCTATTTATTTATTAAGAACTGTGCTCTTTCCATTATCCTTTCTTCCTTTCTGATGTCCAAGATTATTTCTTTTGTCATTTACTTTCTTTTAGAGAATGTACTTTAGCTGTCTTTTTAGGATATATCTGCTAGCAACAAATTCTCTCAGTTTTCATTCACCTGAAAATGTATTGATTTGCCCTTTCTTACTCGAGAATATTTTCACTCAATATCAAATTCTGGGTTGGCAGTTTTTTCAGCACTTAAGATATGCACCATTTTATTCCAGTCTCCATAGTTTCTGTTGAAATATCTGTCATTCAAATTGTTTTTCTCTTATAGGTAATGTATTGATTCTTTTGGACTGCTTTCAAGATTTTATCTTTGTTTCTAATTTTCACAGATTGAACTCTTATGTGCCTTGGCATAAATTTTTTAAGGTATCTAAATTGGGGTTCACTTAGCTTCCTGGATCTATAGTTTTATGTCTTGGCTAAATTGGGCAAATTTTCACTATTAAATGTTTGATTTTTTTTTTTTTTTTTGGATTACACTTCTCCTTCTGAGACTCCAATGACATAAATGTTAAATCTTTGTTATAGTGTATTTCAAAACATCTCTGAAACTCCTCAATTTTTCTTAGTCTACTTCTCCCTTTTGTTAAGATTGGTTAATTTCTATTGTTCTGTCTTCAATTTCACTGATATTTTCTTCTGTCCTCCACATTCCACTGTTCAGGCATTCATGGAGTTTTGTGTTTTTGTTTTGTTTTGGTTTTGGTTTTTGTATTCCTTAATTCTAAACTGTCTGTGTCTTCTTTGTATCTCCTATTGATTTGCTGAAGCTTTTAATTCTTTAGCATTTGTTTTAAATATGCTTGTAATTGCTCACTGAAACATTTTTATAATGTTGCTTTAAATCTTTGTCACATAACTCTAACATCTGTGTCACCTTGGTGTTATTTTCTGTTGATTGTCTTTTCTCATTCAGTTGAGAACTTCATTGTTCTTTGTATGATGAATGACTTTTAACTAAAATCTAGGCATTTGTGGTATTATGTTAAGAAACTCTGGATCTTAATTAAATTTTGTCCATTAGCTGCACATTCAGACACTATTGTTGCTGGAGAAGGAGGTGCTGCCCAGTTATTGTCATGCGGAAGAAAAATTCCAGGTTCTCCCCCTTGACTTTCATTGACATTAGGAGAGGGAAGAAATCCTTGTTACTGCATGATGAGAGTGGGATTTAGGCTCCCTGCTAAGTCTCTGCTAATAACTCCCTGACTAGGATGGGAAAGGACACCTTGTTGTTGCTCCTCACTTTGCTTCCACCAACATTGCAAAGGGAGTGTGTTCCTACCACTAAGCAGCTGTGAAAATCCTGACATTTCACTAGGCTTTGCCTTAAGTAACCCCAGGGGAGTGAGGGGAGAAGGGATAACTTATTACCAAGGGTTTAACTTATTACTAAGGGTTGAATCTAAGCTCCCCACATGGTCTCCACTGGCATGTCAGGGTGGGGGTTCTTGTTAAACTGAGTTTGGAATGAAGTCTTCTCTCCTCACTCACTTTTCTTTAATGCTTCCTCATTGCTGGAGTATTGAGGTACCTCTATAGAGCCTGATGAATGCAGAAATCTAGAGTCTCTACTCAACTTTTGTTTGGCAACTTTCTGATTTCCTGGATTTTCCAATATCCTGACTGGGCACTCGCCATTATATCATTCCTACAACAAGTTTCCAACAGGTTTTTCACCTTCTCTCTATTTTTAACATGTTTTTCACCTTCTATCCATTTTTAACAATCTCCTTATGTTTGTTTCATTTATAATGTTCAGGGTTTTTAGCTCTATTTCATGAAAGTAAGAGGGATATTTTCTTATCCCTATGTCCTAAAGTGGACATATTTGTCCACTTTATTTTTCCATGACTAGTATTTATAAGAATATTTTTGTGGAAAATATTTTTACTCATGAGAACTATGACTTTTTACTGAGAGTAGAAATAATAATTTTACCTCAACAATATGAATTATACACTTACTAGTGGGCAAGGAGGCTGGAAGCAAGATTTGAATATGCATCAAAAAAGGAGAGTCCTAAATAACTGAGAGGTAAAAAAGTAAAAACAAAACAAAGCAACAACAAAAAAACTGATACTTAAGAAAATATTGAGTGTCAATTTGGTGTAACTAAAAATATCTAATCGGTTCAATAGAAAAAGGAAAAATCACAGTTGGGAGTCAGATTAAAATTTTAGGATCACAACCAAAAATCAGTACAATAAACTTAGTTAAAAGGAAATAAAAGGTAATTGTCCTTTGTAATTTTTGATTACTAGTACTTATTTTATGGATGTCAATAATCTGTCCTACCAATCCCACCCATTTTCCTCCTAGACACAAACTATTCATGGATAATTTGCTTATATCTATTCTCTATTCAGAGATTCTTTTCTAACAGCCTATGCAATGTAGGAAGCAAAATGAATGATTCCATTTCTTGGGCACAGTTCTATAGAAAGAGAGATAAGATATGATTCAAACTGGTTGTCTTTTTTGACACTTTGGGATTACAATTAAAAAAAAAATACTGCATAGTCTGCTGAACTTTTGATCTGAGAGGCTGTGTAAAGCAGAGATAACTGAAGCAAAGCACACCTCAAATCCAAATAGTGAATCAGTCTCTCTGAATAAAGTTCAA
This sequence comes from Balaenoptera physalus, assembly GCF_965194825.1. Classification (NCBI taxonomy): domain Eukaryota; kingdom Metazoa; phylum Chordata; class Mammalia; order Artiodactyla; family Balaenopteridae; genus Balaenoptera; species Balaenoptera physalus. Next base: position 19,255,038 of record NC_138894.1, read on the forward strand.
GACTTGTGTGGCCTTGGAATCATTGGGAAAATAATATGGCTCCTGACTTACCAGCTTCTACAGCAAATCTTTAGAAGCCACATCTAAATTCTTGCCTGTGGGTTTTATAACATATCTCTCTTTGTTTATGGAAATTAGGTTTTTAAAATATTAATGAGACTCTCTCATTTAGGTAAATGTTATTCTCTAAGTTCTCAAAATTTAATACAGAACATGGTTTTTTCACATATTATCACTTGACTTTTATTCTAAGATTTAAACTGTAATTGATAATCTTTTCTTTGAAAGCTTGTAAATTAAAAAAGAGTAGAGCATAGAGAAACAAGGAGAGGGATAGGGAGGGTGGGAGGGAGATGCAAGAAGGAGGGGATATGGGGATATATGTATATGTATAGCTGATTCACTTTTTTATACAGCAGCAACTATCACAACAATCTAAAGCAATTATACTCCAATAAAGATGTTAAAAACAAAACAGAACAAAAACTATAGTACAGGATTGCAAGCAAAAAAAAAAAGAAAGAAAGAAAGAAAAAGCAACAAGGAGAAATCCAAGGCTTGTTTCAAAATTTATCAGCATATAAAGTGACTCATTTAAAAAAACTATATTATTGTGAGTGATAAAATACACAGTGTAGAACACATTCCAGAATAATCTGATCAACTCAGGAAAAAGTAAAGTACAACAAGGTAGGATAAATAATAATTTGTACATAAATATCTGTCCAATATAAGATGAGATATTACAAGTCAAATTAATTAAGAATGATTACCAAATACAATGAATGTAATAAATCATTTGGGAGATAAGAGTTGGAGAACTACATTAGGCTCAGAGCACTTCATGGATGATTAGGTCAGGCTGGGGGGAAATGGAGGAAAAAATTTACACTCATTTTCAAATGAGAGTATTAAAATTAATATTTCTAAGTTTTAAATACCAAAAGTATAGGTCTACAATAACCATAAAGAATTAGAGGATTATGGAATCTAGAAAGGAGAACTGTCACCCAGGGAACTCATTTTCACAAGGGAAAAGTTCTATTTTTGAAAAATAAATAAATAGATAAAGCCATTGATCATGTAGTAAGGCATACAAGTAGAAGAAAAGTCTGGTTTTGAGTACGTCATCAGAGGACACTAGTCAGTAATATAGTGCAGTTGTATGATGATACAATTGTAAAAATATGGTACTGATAAAGAATGCTTGCTCAGTGTTATATAACTGATGCAGTGTGAGCTCATAATTGTTACTGTATTTCCACTCACTGGTCTTTTGGTGTGACTCTCATCCCATCCCCACACTTTTGTGGTACTCTTTGGGACTCAAGGGGAATTTTTGCTTGGAAAAGGAAAGTAGCTAGCTCTTATGGAAACATGCCACAATTTTGATTATCTTACTATTGTATTCTTTCCTGTGAAAAGCAGAAAAAAAGCACTCCATTCTACAAAAATATTTGCAATGTTTTTTTTTTTTTATTATGCCATCATTCTATACTTATAAAAAGATGAAACTGTCATCACTATGGAAGAAAAAATAGGGTGTAGTTATTCCATTTATTTATCAAGTTACACCAATCCAAATATGGTCATTTTTTTCTAATCACCATTTTTTTATTGATAAAGACTTGTATCTGAAAAATGTGAAATAAAATTTTGCATTCATCATTCTGCAAAATGGATGTTTCTACTCAGTAAGCCCTTATGCCTATATTTTGGATACATCAGACCAGAATTTTAAAAATTGTCCAATAATATTTCAATATGAGGAGATAAATGGCTCGAGAAAAATATTTATATTAACTGTTCATGTTTCCACATTTATGTGGATGTACTCCCATTAAAAAAGAGAATATTGATGAAAAATTAATCCCTTGAAGTTGACATTTCAGAACTAGAGTCTAGAATTATAATTCTTAAGCTAGAATGCTCTAACATAGGAGAATGAATCTAATGTTATTGGAATAAACTGATTTATCCATCTTGTAGGGTATAAAAGTAAAACTGAAAACATTATAAAATTCTATAGTGTGATATATTGGACTCTAGAAAAGATAATTCAATTTCCAAAAAAGAAGATAAAAATTAGTACTTTTAGGAAAGATTTTATATCCATCATACTAACTCCATATGACCTCATCAGACATCATCATGCTGGACAATATGCAGTTGAAATAATATCATTCTTTAAACGTACCTTGCTTTTAAATTCTTTTGAAAATCAAAATGTTTACAGATACTCCATGAATTATTACTTGTAACTATTTTATAAAACTCAAATCAAGACACTTTCACAGAAAATGTAGAAATACAAATAGAGTGCTGGCTCAAATGAACTCAGAAAGGTAATAAGAACTGTTTACTATAAGGTCACTACTGTACCAATATCTTAATTTCTATAAACTTCTATTTACATTGTCCCAGATACAGGCAAAAAAAGTTGAGCTTTGTAACACATCAACTCTCACTTGATGATGGATGGTAGCAAGGAAAATATATTGTAATCTTGAGGAGAGAAAGGGAAAGTCTTCAGAAACATCAAAAATTCTTTAAAAGTGGCAAAGGATAAATAGTTGCTGGAGAGTTTTAATAATAAAGCATTTTGTAATAAAAGGTCTATGTATTTAGCTTGGCTAACAATGTGGAAGTCATTCTAGTTTTCTTCCTTTCTCTTACCCCATCATGTACCATGTTCTTGTTCCATGTACTTTTTTACTCATTATGAAAAACCCTTTCCAATGCTGATTCATCATCTCTCACTTGAGCTACAGTGATAGCTCCCCAACTACTATCCTTGATTTCAGTTTATCTCCTCCAGCACACTCACTTCATTTCCACCTTCAATCCACTGTTGACAACCTCCAAGTATTTTTCCAAAGTTTATCTTCAGCCACCTAATTTCATCTCTAATGAATTTCAAAGACACTCAACAACCTGTAAAAGCCTGAACACATAGATGCTGTAATGAAAAACTTGAGGTGACAAAATACTATTGAAAAGAAAAAAGGTATACAACTAATGCATCAGAGTCTCAGAGAAATTGGTAAAATTTAGAGCAAAGGTGTAATCTTATGATAAAGTTAGGAGATACTGCAAGGTAAATACATTTGAATATACTTTAACATACATTACTGAACACTTTACTTAAGTACATAGAATACAGGGATTAATAAGGATCCTTTTTTCCCTGAGCTGTTTCACATTTAGCAGGGAGACAAAACTCATTTTGATAGGCATTATATAATCAGGAGAATATGAGGTCAGAAGACGCACAGAGGAATGACAGCTCAATTCAACATAGGGCGGTCAATAAAACTATTGCCCTTTACAGGCATGAGCTTATGAAGTGACATTTTGGATTCAACCTCAAAGATGAAAATGATGTCTGGGTGTTGCATCAAAAGACCACCTTCAACTGTTACATAAACGCATGCTCTACCTGTTTATTTCAAGATTCTTAACATTTAAAAGGTAATCATGGTTTCTAAATTATTTAAATTTTCTTTAAAAAATATATTTTAAATAATATATATGTAAATTATATACGATGCATGATTACACAAGTATATATTACGTAAACATTTATAAATATACAATTATCCAAATATAATTTTTGAATGATTATAACATATCTCACATTTTAATTTTTCTAACCCATCAACTTCTCTAAACCAACTTCTCACTTCTCTATCAAGCCAGTAATAGTGGTACATCAATGAATTGAGATAACAGGAAGCTATTAAACAGAATCTTATGATAGGCAGGGTAATGAAGAAAAGAGCATGGTTTTTTGAATCTTTGGAGGCAGAGATACTTGTAACTGAGCCTATTTCTGATGATCATTATACAAATACTTGCTTCTAGTTTTTATCATCTCAATTTTGTGCTTTCATTTATTTTTGAAATGGAAGACTAATATTTACCAAATGGGTGCTTTTGATTTGAATGAACTTGCACGAATAAAATGCAACACCAAGGTCTACGTGAATGGATTAAATGCCCAAACCAAAAGACATAGACTGGCTGAATGGATACAAAAACAAGACCCATATATATGCTGTCTACAAGAGACCCACTTTAGACCTAGGGACACATACAGACTGAAAGTGAGGGGATGGAAAAAGATATTCCATGCAAATGGAAATCAAAAGAAAGCTGGAGTAGCTATACTCATATCAGATAAAATAGACTTTAAAATAAAGAATGTTGCAAGAGACAAGGAAGGACACTACATAATGATCAAGGGATCAATCCAAGAAGAAGATATAACAATTATAAATACATATGCCCCCAACATAGGAGCACCTCAATACATAAGGCAACTGCTAACAGCTATAAAAGAGGAAATCGACAGTAACACAATAATAGTGGGGGACTTTAACACCTCACTTACACCAATGAACAGATCATCCAAAATGAAAATGAATAAGGAAACAGAAGCTTTAAATGACACAATAGACCAGTTAGATTTAATTGATATATGTAGGACATTCCATCCAAAAACAGAAGATTACACGTTCTTTTCAAGTGCGCATGGAACATTCTCCAGGATAGATCACATCTTGGGTCACAAATCAAGCCTCAGTAAATTTAAGAAAATTGAAATCATATCAAGCATCTTTTCGGACCACAACGCTATGAGATTAGAAATGAATTACAGGGAAAAAAACGTAAAACAGACAAACACATGGAGGCTAAACAATACGTTACTAAATAACCAAGAGATCACTGAGGAAATCAGAGAGGAAATCAAAAAATACCTAGAGACAAATGACAATGAAAACACGACGACCCAAAACCTATGGGATGCAGCAAAAGCGGTTCTAAGAGGGAAGTTTATAGCAATACAAGCTTATCTCAAGAAACAAGAAAAATCTCAAGTAAACAATCTAACCTTACACCTAAAGAAACTAGAGAAAGAAGAACAAACAAAACCCAAAGTTAGCAGAAGGAAAGAAATCATAAAGATCAGAGCAGAAATAAATGAAATAGAAACAAAGAAAACAATAGCAAAGATCAATAAAACTAAAAGTTGGTTCTTTGAGAAGATAAACAAAATTGATAAGCCATTAGCCAGACTCATCAAGAAAAAGAGGGAGAGGACTCAAATCAATAAAATCAGAAATGAAAAAGGAGAAGTTACAACAGACACCGCAGAAATACAAAGCATCCTAAGAGACTACTACAAGCAACTTTATGCCAATAAAATGGACAACCTGGAAGAAATGGACAAATTTTTAGAAAGGTATAACCTTCCAAGACTGAACCAGGAAGAAACAGAAAATATGAACAGACCAATCACAAGTAATGAAATTGAAACTGTGATTAAAAATCTTCCAACAAACAAAAGTCCAGGACCAGATGGCTTCACAGGTGAATTCTATCAAACATTTAGAGAAGAGTTAACACCTATCTTTCTCAAACTCTTCCAAAAAATTGCAGAGGAAGGAACACTCCCAAACTCATTCTATGAGGCCACCATCACCCTGATACAAAAACCAGACAAAGACACTACAAAAAAAGAAAATTACAGACCAATATCACTGATGAATATAGATGCAAAAATCCTCAACAAAATACTAGCAAACAGAATGCAACAACACATTAAAAGGATCATACACCACGATCAAGTGGGATTTATCCCAGGGATGCAAGGATTCTTCAATACACGCAAATCAATCAATGTGATACACCATATTAAAAAATTGAAGAATAAAAACCATATGATCATCTCAATAGATGCAGAAAAAGCTTTTGACAAAATTCAACACCCATTTATGATAAAAACTCTCCAGAAAGTGGGCATAGAGGGAACCTACCTCAACATAATAAAGGCCATATATGACAAACCCACAGCAAACATCATTCTCAATGGTGAAAATCTGAAAGCATTTCCTCTAAGATCAGGAACGAGACAAGGATGTCCACTCTCACCACTATTATTCAACATAGTTCTGGAAGTCCTAGCCACGGCAATCAGAGAAGAAAAAGAAATAAAAGGAATACAAATTGGAAAAGAAGAAGTAAAACTGTCACTGTTTGCAGATGACATGATACTATACATAGAGAATCCTAAAACTGCCACCAGAAAACTGCTAGAGCTAATTAATGAATATGGTAAAGTTGCAGGATACAAAATTAATGCACAGAAATCTCTTGCATTCCTATACACTAATGATGAAAAATCTGAAAGAGAAATTATGGAAACACTCCCATTTACCATTGCAACAAAAAGAATAAAATACCTAGGAATAAACCTACCTAGGGAGACAAAAGACCTGTATGCAGAAAACTATAAGACACTGATGAAAGAAATTAAAGATGATACCAACAGATGGAGAGATATACCATGTTCTTGGATTGGAAGAATCAACATTGTGAAAATGACTATACTACCAAAAGCAATATACAGATTCAATGCAATCCCTATCAAATTACCAATGGCATTTTTTCGGAGCTAGAACAAATCATCTTAAAATTTGTATGGAGTCACAAAAGACCCCGAATAGCCAAAGCAGTCTTGAGGGAAAAAAATGGAGCTGGAGGAATCAGACTCCCTGACTTCAGACTATACTACAAAGCTACAGTAATCAAGACAATATGGTACTGGCACAAAAACAGAAACATAGATCAATGGAACAAGATAGAAAGCCCAGAGATTAACCCACGCACCTATGGTCAACTAATCTATGACAAAGGAGGCAAAGATATACAATGGAGAAAAGACAGTCTCTTCAATAAGTGGTGCTGGGAAAACTGGACAGCTACATGTAAAAGAATGAAATTAGAATACTCCCTAACACCATACACAAAAATAAACTCAAAATGGATTAGAGACCTAAATATAAGACTGGACACTAAAAAACTCTTAGAGGAAAACATAGGAAGAACACTCTGACATAAATCACAGCAAGATCTTTTTTGATCCACCTCCTAGAGTAATGGAAATAAAAACAAAAATAAACAAGTGGGACCTAATGAAACTTCAAGGCTTTTGCACAGCAAAGGAAACCATAAACAAGACGAAAAGACAACCCTCGGAATGGGAGAAAATATTTGCAAACGAATCAACGGACAAAGGATTAATCTCCAAAGTATATAAACAGCTCATTCAGCTCAATATTAAAGAAACAAACACCCCAATCCAAAAATGGGCAGAAGACCTAAATAGACATTTCTCCAAAGAAGACATACAGACGGCCACGAAGCACATGAAAAGATGCTCAACATCGCTAATTATTAGAGAAATGCAAATCAAAACTACAATGAGGTATCACCTCACTCCTGTTAGAATGGGCATCATCAGAAAATCTACAAACAACAAATGCTGGAGAGGGTGTGGAGAAAAGGGAACCCTCTTGCACTGTTGGTGGGAATGTAAATTGATACAGCCACTATGGAGAACAATATGGAAGTTCCTTAAAAAACTAAAAATAGAATTACCATATGACCCAGCAATCCCAGTACTGAGCATATACCCAGAGAAAACCGTAATTTAAAAAACACATGCACTCGAATGTTCATTGCAGAACTATTTACAATAGCCAGGTCATGGAAGCAACCTGAATGCCCATCAACAGATGAATGGATAAAGAAGAAGTGGTACATATATACAATGGAATATTACTCAGCCATAAAAAGGAACGAAATTGAGTCATTTGTTGAGAAGTGGATGGATCTAGAGACTGTCAGACAGAGTGAAGTAAGTCAGAAAGAGAAAAACAAATATCGTATATTAATGCATGTCTGTGGAACCTAGAAAAATGGTACAGATGAGCCGGTTTGCAGGGCAGAAGTTGAGACACAGATGTAGAGAATGGACATATGGACACCAAGGGGGGAAAACTGCGGTGGGGTGGGGATGGTGGTGTGCTGAATTGGGCGATTGGGATTGACATGTATACACTGATGTGTATAAAATTGATGCCTAATAAGAACCTGCAGTATAAAACAACAAACAAACAAAACAACTAATACTAAACTTTCATTGGGTTATTTGTATAGAAATATGTTAATATAAATGTTTCAGACATTACATGAAATTTCTGAAAATCTTATATTTGTATTTGTATGGAAATATGTTAATATAAATGTTTCAGACATTACATGAAATTTCTAAAAATCTAAAAAAAAAAAGAATAAAAGCATAGAGTAAGTGATGCACATCAAAAGCATTACAGGTGGAAGCCGCAGAAAGAATAAAAATCCTAATATTAGGAAAGGGTCACTATCAAAGCTTCCTAGAGTCATGTGGAGCTTATGCAACAAATTGGAAAATTGAGGATCTCCAAATGAATGGCTGATTTTCTCCATGAGACATTTGTTGAGTCCGATAGAAATTACTTGCTATCTGGGAAGGTAGTAAGCTAGCATAAAAGCTTCTAAAAGATAGAGTTAAAAAAACTTATTTCTGTAATGAAAACTATAATTGAACACAAGAGCAAAACAAACAAACAAACCATGAATGTAGTACGGATACAGGTTACAACATAAATGAACTTTGAATACATAAGGCTAAGTAGAGGATTTAGTCACAAAAGACCACTTATAGTATGAATTTAAATATATGAACTATCCATAATAGGCAAATCTACAGAGACAGAAAGTAGATTCGTGGCTGCTTGTGGCTGGTGGGAAAGAGGTTTGGGATCAGGATTTCTTATGAGGGTAAAGAAAAAGTTCTAAAATTGATTGCGGTGAAGGATGCACAATTCTGTGAATATATAAAAATCCACTGAATTGTACATTTTAACTGTGTGAATTATATCCTGTGAGCCATTAACTGTATGTATCCTGTAGGCCTCAAACTGTTCTAGGTTACTTTTTTTTAAACACCTTATTGAAGTATAATTGCTTCACAATGTTGTATTAGCTTCTGCTGTATGACAAAGTATCAGCTATATGTATTCATATATCCTTATATCCCCTCCCTCTTGTGTCTCCCTCCCACACTCCCTATCCCACCCCTCTAGGTGGTCACAAAGCACCAAGTTAATCTCCTGGTGCTATTCAGCTGCTTCTGACTAGCTTTTTTACATTTGGTAGTGTATATATGTCAGTGCTACTATCACACTTCGCCCCAGCTTAACCTTCCCCCTCCCTGTGTCCTCAAGTCCATTCTCTATGCCTGTATCTTTATTCCTCTTCTGCCCCTGCCCCTAGGTTCATTAGAACCTTTTTTTTTCTTTTTTTTAGATTCCATATATAGAATCTAGTATAGCATATAGTATTTGTTTTTCCCTTTCTGACTTACTGCACTCTGTATGACAGACACCAGGTCCCTCCACCTCACTACAAATAGCTCAATTTCGTTTATTTTATGGCTAATTTTCCCTTGTATATATGTGCCACATCCTCTTTATCCATTCATCAGTCCATCCATCTGTTGATGGGAACTTAGGTTGCTTCCATGACCTGGCTACAGTAAATAGTGCTGCAATGAGCAATGCGGTATATGTCTCTTCTTGAATTATTGTTTTCTCAAGGTATATGTCCAGGAGTGGGATTGCTGAGTCATATGGTGGTTCTATTTTTAGTTTCTTAAGGAACCTCCATGCTGTTCTCCATAGTAGCTGTATCAATTTACATCTGCACCAACAGTACAAGAGGGTTCCCTTTCCTACACACCCTCTCTAGCATTTATTGTTTGTAGATTTTTGATGAAGGCCATTCTGACTGGTGTGAGGGAACACCTTACGGTAGTTTTGATTTCCATTTCTCTATTGATTAGCGATGTTGATCATTCTTTCATGTGTTTGTTGGTAATCTGTATATCTTCTTTGGAGAAATGTCTATTTAGGTCTTCTGCCCATTTTTGGACTGGGTTGTTTGTTTTTTTGATACTGAGCTGCATGAGCTGCTTGTATACTTTGGAGATTAGTCCTTTGTCAGTTGCTTTGCTTGTAAATATATTCTCCCATTCTGAGGGCTTTCTTTTCATCTTGTTTATGGTATCCTTTGCTGTGAAAAGGCTTTTAAGTTTCATTAGGTCCCATTTTCTAATTTTTGTTTTTATTTCGATTTCTCTAGGAGGTGGGTCAAAAAGGATCTTGCTGTGATTTTTGTCATAGAGTGTTTTGCCTATGTTTTCCTCTAAGAGTTTTGTAGTGTCTGTACTTACATTTAGGTCTTTAATCCATTTTTATTTTATTTTTGTGTATGGTGGTAGGGAGTGTTCTAATTTCATTCTTTTACATGTAGCTGTCCAGTTTTCCAGGCACCACTTATTGAAGAGGCTGTCTTTTCTCCATTGTATATCCTTGCCTCCTCTATCAAAGATAAGGTGACCATATGTGTGTGGATTTATCTCTGGGCTTTCTATCCTTTTCCATTCATCTATATTTCTGTTTTTGTGCCAGTACCATACTGTCTTGTTTACTGTAGATTTATAGTATAGTCTGAACTCAGGGAGCCTGTTTCCTCCCCTCGGTTTTTCTTTCTGAAGATTGCTTTGGCTATTCGGTGTCTTTTGTTTTTCCATACACATTGTAAATTTCTTTTCTACTTCTGTGAAAAATGTCATTGGTAGATTGATAGGGATTGCATTGAATGTGTAGATTGCTTTGGGTAGTATAGTCATTTTCACAATGTTGATTCTTCCAAGATCATGGTATGTCTCTCCATCTGTTTGTATCGTCTTTAATTTCTTACATCAGTGTCTTATAGTTTTCTGCCTACAGGTCTTTTGTCTCCTTAGGTAGGTTTATTCCTAGGTATTTTATTCTTTATGTTGCAATGGTAAATGGCAGTGTTTCCTTAATTTCTCTTTCAGAATTTTGTCATTAGTGTATAGGAATGCAAGAGATTTCTGAGCATTAATTTTGTATCCTGCTACTTTACTAAATTCATTGATTCATTAGCTCTAGTAGTTTTCTGGTAGTATCTTTAGGATTCTCTGTGTATCGTATCATGTCATCTGTAAACAGTGACAGTTTTACTTCTTCTTTTCCGATTTGGATTCCTTTTATTTCTTTTTCTTCGCTGATTGACATGGCTAAAACTTCCAAAACTATGTTGAATAATAGTGAGATTGGGCACTCTTGTCTTGTTCCTGATGTTAGAGGAAATGGTCTCAGTTTTTCACAAATGAGAACATTGTTGGCCGTGGGTTTGTCATATATGACCTTTATTATGTTGAGGTAGGTTCCCTCTATGCCTACTTAGTGGAGAGGTTTTATCATAAATGCATGTTGAATTTTGTTGAAAACTTTTTCTGCACCTATTGAGATTATCATATGATTTTTATTATCCAATTTTTTAATGCGGTGTATCACATTGATTGATTTGCATATATTGAAGAATCCTTGCATTCCTGGGGTAAACCCCACTTCGTCATGGTGTATGATCCTTTTAATGTGCTGTTGGATTCTGCTTGCTAGTATTTCATTGAGGATTTTTGAATCCATGCACATCAGTGATATTGACCTGTAGTTTTCTTCTTTTATGGCATCTTGTCTGGTTTTGGTATCAGTGTGATGGTGGCCTCATAGAATGAGTTTGGGAGTATTTCTCCCTCTGCTATATTTTGGAAGAGTTTAAGAGGGATAGATATTAGCTCTTCTCTAAATGTTTGATTGAATTTGTCTGGGAAGCCAACTGGTCCTGGGCTTTTGTTTCTTGGCAGATTATTAATCACAGTTTCAATTCAGTGTTTGTGATTGGCCTGATTATATTTTCTATTTCTTCCTGGTTCCGTCTCAGAAGGATATGCTTTTCTAAGAATTTGTCCATTTCTTCCAGGTTGTCCATTTTATTGGCATATAATTGCTCATAGTAATCTCTCATGATCCTTTGTATTTCTGCAATGTCAGTTGTTACTTCTCTTTTTCATTTCTAATTCTGTTGATCTGAGTCTCCTCCATTTTTTCTTCATGAGTCTGTCTAATGGTTTATCAATTTTGTTATCTTCTCAAGAACAAGCTTTAATTTTATTGATCTTTGCTGTCATTTCCTTCCTTTCTTTTTCATTTATTTCTGATCTGATCTTTCTGATTTCTTTCCTTCTGCTAACTTTGGGTTTTGTTTGTTCTTCTTTCTCTAATTGCTTTAGGTGTAAGTTAAGGTTGTTTATTTGAGATGTTTCTTGTTTCTTGAGGTAGGATTGTATTGCTATAAATTTCCTTCTTAGAACTGCTTTTGTTGCATCCCATAGGTTTTGGGCCGTAGTGTTTTCATTTTCATTTGTTTCTAGGTATTTTTTGATTTCCTCTTTCATTTATTCAGTTATTTAGTCATGTATTGTTTAGCCTCCTTGTTTTGGTATTTTTTACATTTTTTTCCCTGTAATTGCTATCTAGTCTCATAGCATTGTAATTGGAAAAGATACTTGATAAGTTTTCAATTTTCTTAAATTACCAAGGCTTGATTCGTGACCCAAGATATAATCTATCGTGGAGAATGTTCCATGCGCATTTCAGAAAAAAGTGTATTCTGTTGTTTTTGGATGAAATGTCCTATAAATATCAATTAATCCATCTTGTTTAATGTATCATTTAAAGCTCCTGTTTCCTTATTTATTTTCATTTTGGATGATCTGTCCATTGGTGAAAGTGGGGTGTTAAATTCCCCTACTAATATTGTGTTACTGTCGATTTCCCCTTTTATGGCTGTTAGATTTGTCTTATGTATTGAGGTGCTCCTATGTTGAGTGCATAAATATTTACAATTGTTATATCTTCTTCTTGGATTGATCCCTTGGTCATTATATAGTGTCCTTCTTTTTCTCTTGTATTAGTCTTTATTTTAAAGTCTATTTTTTCTGATATGAGAATTGCTACTCCAACTTTCATCTGATTTCCATTTGTGTGGAATATCTTTTTCCATCCCCTCACTTTCAGTCTACATGTGTCCCTAGGTCTGAAGTGGGTCTCTTGTAGACAGCATATATACAGTTCTTGTTTTTGTATCCATTCAGCCATTCTATATCTTTTGGTTGGAGCATTTAATCCATTTACATTTAAGGAAATTATCGATATGTATGTCCCTTTACCATTTTCTTAATTGTTTTGGGTTTGTTATTGTAGGTCTTTTCCTTCCTTTGTGTTTCCTGCCCAGAGAAGTTTTTTTAGCATTTGTTGTAAAGCTGGTTTGGTCGTGCTGAATCCTCTTAACTTTTGCTTGTCTGTAAAGGTTTTAATTTCTCCGTCGAATCTGAATGATATCCTTGCTGTGTAGGGTAATGTTGGTTGTAGGTTTTTCCCCTTTTCTCACTTTAAATATGTCCTGCCACTTCCTTCTGGCTTGCAGAGTTTCTGCTGAAAATTCAACTGTTAGGCTTACGGGGGTTCCCTTGCATGTTATTAGTTGCTTTTCCCTTTTTGCTTTTAATATTTTTTCTTTGTATTTAATTTTTGATAGTTTAATTAATATGTGTCTTGGCATGTTCTCCTTACCTTTATCCTGTATGGGAATCTCTGTGTTTCCTGGACTTGACTATTTCCTTTCCCATGTTAGGGAAGTTTGCCTGTAAAATCTCTTCAAATATTTTCTCAGACCATTTCTTTTTCTCTACTTCTTCTGGGACCCTTATTATTCTAATGTTGGTGCATTTAGTGTTGTCCCGGAGGGCTCTGAGACTCTCCTCAATTCTTTTCATTCTTTTTTCTTTATTCTGCTCTGTGGCAGTTATTTCCACTCTTTTATCTTCCAGGTCACTTCTCCATTCTTCTGCCTCCATTATTCTGCTATTGAGTTCTTGTAGGGAATTTTAAATTTCATTTATTGTGTTGTTCTTCATTGTTTGTTTGCTCTTTAGTTCTTCTAGGTCCTTGTTAAACCTTTCTTGTATTTTCACCATTGCATTTCCAAGATTTTGTGTCATCTTTACTATCATTACTCTGGATTCTTTTTCAAGTAGACTGCCTAATTCCTCTTCATTTGTGTGGTATGGTGGGTTTTTACCTTGCTCCTTCATCTGCTGCATATTTCTCTGTCTTCTCATTTTGCTTAACTTACTGTGTTTGGGGTCTCCTTTTTGCAGGCTGCAGGTTTGTAGTTCCCGTTGTTTTTGGTGTCTGCCCCCAGTGGGTGAGGTTGGTTCAGTGGCTTGTGTAGGCTTCCTGGTGGAGGGAACAGGTGTATTTGTTCTGGTGGTTGGAGCAGGTCTTCTCTTTCTGGTGGGCAGGACCATGTCCGGTGGTGTATTTTGGGGTATCTATGTGCTTAGTATGACTTTAGGCAGCCTCTCTTATAATGGGTGGGTTTGTGTTACTGTCTTACTAGTTGTTTGGCATGGGGTGCCCAGCCCTGGAGCTTGCTGGACGTTGGGTGGAACTGGTTCTTAGCACTGAGACAAAGGTCTCTTGCAGATCTCTCACCAATTGATATTACATGGGTTGGGAGGTCTCTGGTGGTCCATGTCCTGAGCTCGACTCTCCCACCTCGGAGGCTCGGGCCTGACACCAGGCCGCAGCACCAAGACCCTCTCAGCCCCATGGCTGAGAAGAAAATGGAGAAAAAAATAAAGAAAAAAAAATTTAAAAAAAATAAAATTGAGAAATAAAAAAATTATTAAAATAAAAAAATTAATATAAAAGAAGAGAGCTACCAAACCAACAAAGAAATCCACCAATGATAACAAGCACTAAAAACTAAACTAAGATAAACATAAAAATCAGAAACTAATAAGTATTAGACTTCAAACCCCATGTCTATATTTGCTCCCAAAGTCCAATGCCTCAGTTTGGGAAAATTTGTTGTCTCTTCAGGTATTCCATAGATGCAGGGTAAATCAGATTGATTGTGGGGATTTAATCTGCTGCTCCTAAGGCTGCAGGGAGAAAGTTCCCTTTCTCTTCTTTGTTTGAACAGCTCCTGGATTCAGCTTTGGTTTTGGCCCCACCTCTGAGTGTAGGTTGCCCTCAGGCATCTGTTCCCCACCCAGACAGGAGGGGGTTAAAGCCATGGCTGATTAGGGTACTCTTGCTCACTGAGGCTCATGGGGAGGGAGGGGTTTGGTAGTCATAATTGGAAGGCTGAGGGAGTCTGCATTGACAGAGGCCGAGGTGATGTTGCAACAGCTGGAGGCATGCCATGTTTTCTCCCAGGGATTTTGTCCCTGGATCACAGGACCCTGGCAGTGGTGGGTGGCACAGGCTCCCTGGAGGGTTGTGGATAATGGCCTGCACTTGCACACAGGATTCTTGGTGGCAGCAGCAGTAACATTAGCATTTCATGCCTGTCTCTGTGGTCTGAGCTGATAGCTGCAGGTTGCACCCATCTCTACAGCTCGCTTAGGTGGTGCTCTGCCTTCTGTGGGCACATGGGGAGGGAATCCCCTGTCCTCACGTACCCTGAAAAAATGGTCTGTTGCCTTTCAGCAGGTCCAGACATTTTCCTGGACTCCCTCCTGGCTAGCTGTGGTGCACTAGCCCCCTCAGGCTGTTTTCATGCAGCCAACCCAAGTCTTCTCTCTGGGATCTGACCTCTGAAGACCGAACCTCAGCTCTCAGCCCCCACACACCCTGGTGCATGAGAGGACAAGCCTCTCAGGGCAGTGAGTGTTGGTTGGCACTCAGCCTCTGTGTAGGAATCTCTCCAATTTGCCTTCTGCACCCCTGCTGCTGCGCTCTCCTCCATGGCTCCAAAGTTTCCCCCCCACCCAACCCCTGTCTCTGCCAGTGAAGGGGCTTCCTAGTGTGTGGAAACTTTTCCTCCTTCACAGCTCTCTCCCAGATGTGCACGTGCCATCCCTATTCTTTTGTCTGTGTTTTTTCTTTCTTCTTTTGCCCTATCCATGTACGTGGTGATTTTCTTGACTTTTGGCAAGTCTGAGGTCTTCTGCCAGCGTTCAGTAGGTGTTCTGTAGGAGTTATTCCACGTGTAGATGTATTTTTGATGTGTTTGTGGGGAGGAAAGTGATCTCTATGTCTTATTCCTCTGCCATCTTGAACATCCCCCTCCTGTTCTAGGTTATTGAGAAATATTAACTGTTTTGAACCTTATTACAACACTATGCCGTGCATAGTGTTTATTATCCCTCTATATAAAAAAGTAAACAGATGCAAAAACATTTGCTCCTTGGCTGCACCCTAGGAAGTGACAAAATCTATAGATGAAAACATGTGGTCAATGTAGAGTATCCATGCTCTTCATTTCTACAGTATACTATATGTGTCAGATGGTAATTTAATGTATTCATTTATGTAATAGAGGGATCCATTTGGATATTCAACATCATGAGAAAAAATAATAACTGAATTTTTTTTTTTTTTTTTTTGTCCACAGGGCCAGGAGGATTACATATACTATGTCTTGCTCTGGTCACATCACAAACCCAAAGGAGCTGTAACTTGGAGCAGAAAACATGCTCTCCCACCATTGCAAGTTACTCTTTTAATCAGAGTTTACTCTGTGCATCAATGATCTGAAACCACCAGCAAAAAGTAATCATGCCTACAATTGTCATCCTGGGCTGCTGGCACTAAGCAGTGGTTTCTTTCTCTTGACACATACTGCTTAGCTGCTGGCATGACAAGTTGTTTTCTCACTGAAGCTCCAGTAAAACACTATTGATTTTTTCTGAATGGCTAAAAACGTGTCACTATCTTTTCATCTCACTTGCATTGGCCTGGGACTGTAATTTTCCAACCTAGGCATAACATGGCCAAAAATACCAATCTCCTACATTTAAAAAGAGTGAAAACTACTAATAATTTTCCTCTTTTATTTATTTTTAACACAATGAATCCCAATGAATACAATGAAATAGGTAGCTTTTCTCTTGGGTGAACTTCTTAATGATGAGTTATTCAACTTTATAAAGTCCTTCTCAGCCAAAGAAATATCATTTTCTGGCCAAAGGGGGAAAAATCCTACTGAAATATAAGTCGAAAATTTCAGAAAGTCAGTGGCAGTCACAGTAAACATTTTTGCCTTTGCTTTATTTTTCCTCACTGCATTTTTCGAGTCTAATGGGGTAAGTCCTTCCATTTTTCACAGATATCTATTTATCTCAAGGTAATAACAAAATATGAGTTGTCACAGTTGAATATGTTCATTTTATATAAAAATTTGTGATTATCATAGAAGGGATTTGTACATTGTAGTGGAGATACTAGGAGTGCCTTTCTCCCTGAGAAACTATTCAGAAAGATGTCTTTATAATGAGGGCTGTAGTTAGTATCTGTTGCCCTACATTCTAGCTGAAGACCAGGAGTAGAAGAGAAAAAAAAAAGGAGAAAAGATCGCCATTGCAATTTATCTCTACCACAATAACTGCCAATGCTATTTATTATAACTTTCTATCAGGCACCATCTTAATCACACATATGCATTATCTTGTATACTCCCTACAGAAACACAATGAGATAGATTTTTATTAACGTCATCTTACAGTTGAGAAAACTACTACTCAGAACTTTTAAGGAACTTGCATTTAATTGTACTATATAAAAACGCTGAACCGAGATCTGAGTCAAAACTTATATCCTTTAAGCGCAATGATATAAACCATAAACATTATCTGCTCAATTTCTCTATTACTAAATTGTGTGGATTGGCCATTTGATGATATTTAAGGTAAGCTTTATTGTTGAATATCCAAAAAACAATGAAAATGAGAGAACACACCTTAAAGTCTGAGAAGTGTGTGTGCGTGGAGGGGGCGGGGAGTAAAAGAAATGGCAATCACCAGAGAGAATATGAAATATTTAGATATACCCCATTGTTCCTTAGCAGTAAGTGGTTGTCCATAACATAGAATCATTCTAAGGGAAACAGGGAAATTGATCCAATGGAACCAAATATTTCCTCAGAATTTTTATCAATATAGCTCTCTTGACAGAAACTAACAATTTTTTATAAGTTATTTACTGTAGTTTATTTTTCAAAAAACAATCCAATTCATGAATTTCTAAAATCTGTCTATAATGGTCTATGTTAGGGTAAATAATTCTGATTTTCAAGCAAAGAACTGAGTCTTAATCTCAGACTGATCATAAACAGCAAAATCTAATAGAGTCCGTTTCTCAGCCTTATCTTGATGGACATCAACTTCTCTACATTTTCAAAAATGTCATCTGTGGTAATAGTGAGTTAGCAAGATCGAGGGAAGCCAAAACCAGAGCATTCAAAACACAAATTTTCCTATATGTTAAATACCTGTCAGCATTGTCTTCCATCCATTCCCAAGTTTCAAAATGATCTGCATGTCTTAAATATAGTATTTTATTTCTTACATGCCCCTGGACCTTCTTTTTCATAATTGTGAGGTAAGTCATTTAATCACTTACTGTTCAAGTTATAATTCTCAAATCTCCCTTAGTAGCCACTAATCCCCGAAAAGGTTTTTTTTCACATTTTTACTTTATATTGGAGTATAGTTGATTAACAATATTGTATTAGTTTCAGGTGTACAGCAAAGTGATTAAGATAAATATACATGTATCTATTCTTTTTCAAATTCTTTTTCCATTTAGGTTATTACAATATATTGATCAGAGTTCCCTGTGCTATACAATAGGTCCTTGTTAGTTATCTATTTTAAATGTAGTAGTGTGTATATTTCAATCCCAAACACCCAATTTATCCCTCCCTCCCCTCACCTTTCACCTTTGGTAACTATAAGATTGTTTTCTAAGTCTGCAAGTTTGTTCCTGTTTTCTAAATGGGTTCATTTGTATCATTTTTTTAGAGTTCACATACAAGTGATATATGATATTTGTCTTTCTCTGTCTGACTTACTTCACTTAGCATGATAATCTCCAGGTCCATCCATGTTGCTGCAAAAGGCATTATTTCACTCCTTTTAACGGCTGAGTAATATTCTATTGTATATATGTACCACATCTTCTTTATCCATTTTTCTCTCAATGGACATTTAGGTTGCTTCCATCTCCTGACTATTGTAAACAGCACTGCAATGAACATTGGGGTGCATGTACCCTTTCAAACCTTGGTTTTCTCCAGATATATGCCCAGGAGTGGGATTGCTGGATTGTACGGTAGCACTATTTTTAGTTTTTTAAGGAAAATCCATACTGTGCTCCATAGTGGCTGTATCAATTTACATCCCCACCAACAGTGCAAGAGGGTTCCCTTTTCTCCACACCCTCTCCAGCATTTATTCTTTGTCAATTTTTTAATGATGACCATTCTGAAGGGTGTGAGGTGATAACTCATTGTAGTTTTGACTTGCATTTCTCTAATAACTAGTGATGTTGAGCATCTTTTCATGTGCTTCTTGGCCATCTTTATGTCTTCTTTGGAGAAATGTCTATTTAGGTATTCTTCCCATTTTTTATTAGGTTGTTTGTTTTCTTGATATTAAGCTGAATGAGCTGTTTATAGATTTTGGAGATTAATCCCTTGTTGGTTTGCAAATATTTTCTCCCATTCTTTGGGTTGTCTTTTCATTTTGTTTATAGTTTCCTTTGCTGTGCAAAAGTTTTTGAGTTTAATTAGGTACTTTTTTTTAATTTTTGTTTTAATTTGCATTCCTCTAGGAGACAGCTCAAAAAAGATTGCTGTGATTTATGTCAGTGTTCTTCCTATGTTTTCTTCTAATAGTTTTATAGTAGTAGGTCTTACATTTAGGTTTTCAATCCATTTTGAGTTTATTTTTTTGTACTGTGTTAGAGAATGTTGTAATTTCATTCTTTTCAATGTAGCCATCCAATTTTCCCAGCATCATTTATTGAAGAGATTGTCTTTCCTCCATTGTATAGTCTTGCCTTCTTTGTTGTAGTTAATTGACCATAGGTGTGTGGGTTTATTTCTGGGCTTTCTATCCTGTTCCATTAATCTGTATTTCTTCTGTTGTGTTAGTATCCTACTGCTTTGATGACTGTAGCTTTGTAGTATAGTCTGAAGTCAGGGCGTCTGATTCCTCCAGTTCCATTGTTCTTTTCAAGATTGCTTTGGCTATTCAGGGTCTTTTATGTCTCCAGAAAAATTTTAAAATATTTTGTTTTAGTTCTGTGAAAAATGCCATTGGTAATTTGATGAGAATTGCATTGAATCTGTAGATTGCACAATTTTTTCATGTTAACACATGAGTAGTACATTAATAGTTTTCTCTATAGAGGTAATTTTGAAATGATGGACCATCACCATTACTAATCTAAAACCTGTTACCTACTGTTGAAGGGGGAGGAAATTGAAACCATGAGCATAGTTTTGTTTGTTTGTTTGTTTTAATTACCCTATTCAGGATGGAAAAAAAGAGATTTTGTCTTTTTTTTGGCAAAAATAAATTTGTGAAAATATTCTGATTTTTATCAGATTAGAAATCAATAAATTTTAGAAGAATAAAATGTGAATTGCCTAACACATATTGTTGGTCTTATTTTTAGTATACTTTGTAATATTAATATTATATATTAGAAAATAATATTAAATATATATTTGAAACTAGTGACAAGAAATAGAAAAATATATTTAAACACATTCTCTTATTTTTAAGACTTGAAAATCATAATATTTTATTATAAAATTTCTGGTAAAGAAGCTGCTAAGAAGATTATAATATGCAAAAAGGAAACAGGTAATAAAAGTATTTTAGTCTATTAAATAAGACAAAAAAGAATGAAATAAAAATACTGGTAATAAATAGAATCAGCAGAGGAGTAACATAGTATAGATAGGCAAGATAACAAGTAATGATAAAAAGACAAGATGATGTGAGTTTGTATAATACATTTTGAATGTTTATGAATATCATAACTATAAAATAAAAAGATATGGAATGATGTTTTACTCAAAAAATTAACCAGTTATTCTCATTAAAAATAGTGTCTTCTGATGGGAATTTATAATTCCAGTTAATACTATGTTTTAACAGAGAAGGTGTAAGGCAGTTTATAGCAGAGCAGAAAGGGAGAAGAGAGGTACCATATTGTTCCCAGTATTTCATTCTCCAGTGTCCAAAGGCACTTAGCAATATTTTTTGATTAGTGGACTTTGCTTGTGGTGCATCGTTTTTAATATGATACTTTTCCAAGTTTGCAAGGTAATAAAATAAAAACAGTAACTGCAACAATATCTTTATAAAAAGAAGTAAAAAGAAACTTCAATATGGATTACTCATTATAAAAAATATATGTAGGGGAGACCTTCAATATGGCAGAGGAGTAAGAAGTGGGGATCACCTTCCTCTCCACAAACACATCAAAAATACATCTACATGTGGAACAACTCCTACAGAACACCTACTGAATGCTGGCAGAAAACCTCAGACTTCCCAAAAAGCAAGAAACTCCCCCACGTACCTGTGTAGGGCAAAAGAAAAAAGAAAAAACACAGACAAAAGAGTAGGGATGGGACCTGCACCTCAGGGAGGGAACTGTGAAGGAGAAAAAGTTTCCACACAGTAGGAAGCCCCTTCACTGGTGGAGACGGGGGTTGGGAGGGGGGAAACTTCAGAGCCGCATAAGAAGGTGCAGCAGCAGGGGTGCAGAGGGCTAAGCAGAGAGATTCCCTCCGTGCCGACCAGCACTCCCCTGCCTGAAAGGCTTGTCTGCTCACCTGCCTGGGGTGGGTGGGGGCTGGGAACTGAGACTCCGGCTTCGGAAGTCAGATCCCAGGGAGAAGACTGGGGTTGGCTGCGTGAACACAGCCTGAAGGGGGCTAGTGTGCCACAGCTAGATGGGAGGTAGTCTGGGAAACAGCCTGGAACTGCCTAAGGGCAAGAGACCATTGTTTCTGGGTGTGGGAGGAGAGGGGATTCAGAGCACTGCCTAAATGAACTCCAGAGACTGGCACGAGCCACAGCTATCAGCATGGACCCCAGAGACGGGCATGAAACACTAAGGCTGCTGCTGCAACCAAGAAGCCTGTGTGCAAGCAGAGGTCGCTATCCACAACTCCCCTCCTGGGAGCCAGTGCAGCCTGCCACTGCCAGTGTCCGCTGATGCAGCGACAACATCCCTGGGAGAACACACAGCACACCTCAGGCTGTTGCAACATCTCACTAGACTCTGTCGCTGCAGGCTAGCCCCGCATTCCATACCCTTCCATCCCATTGACATGAGTGAGCCACAGGCCCCTAATCAGCTGCTACTTTAACCCCATCCTGTCTGAGCAGAGAACAGACACCTTCAGGTGATTGACACGCAGAGGCAGGGCCAAATCCAAAGCTGAAACCCAGGAGCTGTGCAAACAAAGAAGAGAAATGTAAATTTCTCCTAGCAGCCTCAGGAGCAGCAGATTAAATCTCCACAATCAACTTGATGTAGCCTGCATCTGTGGTATACCTGAATAGACTAAGAATCATCCCAAAATTGGGGCAGTGGATTTTGGGAGCAAATGTAGACTTGGGCTTTGCTTTCTGCATCTAATTTGTTTCTGGTATTATGTTTATCTTAGTTTAGTATTTAGAGCTTAGGTAGATTTGTTCATTGATTTGGTTGCTCTCTTCCCTTTAAAAAAAAAATATATATATATATATATTTTTTTTTTTTTTCCTTTATCACTTTTTGTCAGTGTGTATGTGTATGCCTCTTTGTCTGACTTTGTCTGCATGAGTTTGCTTTTACCATTTGTCCTAGGGTTCTCTCTATCCACTTTTTTTTTGTTTTTGTTTTAGTTTTAGTAAAGATTTTAGCATTTGTTATCATTGGTGGATTTGTTTAATGGTTAGATTGCTCTCATTTTTCTTTCTTTTTTAATTTATTTTTAATAACATGTATTTTTTATTTTATATTTTAATAATATTCTTTATTTTATTATTTTCTTCCTTTTTTTTTTTCTTCCTTTTTTTTTTTTTTCTACCTTTTTTATGAGCCATGTGGCTGACAGGGTCTTGGTGCTCTGGCCAGGTGTCAGGCCTGAGCCTCTTAGGTGGGAGAGCTGAGTTCAGGACTTGGATGACCAGAGACATCCCGGCACATAATATCAAACAGCAAAAGTTCTCCCAGACACCTCCATCTCAATGCTAAGGCCCAGTTCCACTCAACCACCAGCAAGTTACAGTGCTGGACACTCCATGCCAAACAGCCTGCAAGACAGGAACACAACCACACACATTAGCAGAGAGGCTGCCTAAAATCATACTAAGTTCACAGACACCCCAAAACACACCAATGGACAAGGTCCTGCCCACCAGAAAGACAAGATCTAAACTCATCCACCAAAACAAAGGTACCAGTCCCCTCCCTCAGGAAGCTTACATAACCTACTGAACCATCCTTACCCACTGGGACCAGACACCAAAAAAAAAGGGGAATTACAGACTTGCAACCTGTGAAAAGGAGACCTCAAACGCAGTAAGTTGTGCCAAATGAGAAGACAGAGAAATACACAGCAGATGAAGGAGCAAAGTAAAAACCCACCAGGCCAAACAAATGAACAGGAAATAGGCAATCTACCTGAAAAACAATTCAGAGTGATGATAGTAAAGATGATCCAAAATCCAATAGTTGCATAAAGATGAATAAAATGCCTAGGAATAAATTTAACCAACAAGGTGAAAGTCTTGTACTCCAAAAACTATAAGACACTAAGGAAAGAAAGTGAACATGACACAAATAAATTGAAAGAAATACCATGCTCAGAAAAAAAGAAATACCATGCTCATGGATTGGAAAATAGATATTGTTAGAATGTCTATAATACCCAAGACAATCTACAGATACAATGCAATCCCTATCAAAATACCCATGGCATTTTTCACAGAACTAGAACAAATAATCCTGAAATTCGTATGGAAACACAAAAGAACTGAAATAACCAAAGCGATCTTGAGAAAGAAGAACAAAGCTGGAGGTATCTTGTTCCCTAATTTTAGACCATACTACAAAGGTATAGTAATTAAATCAGTACTGACACAGAAACAAACACAAAGATCAATGGAAAGAAAAGGAATTCCAGGAATAATCCCATGTTTATATGGTCAATTAGTCTACAACACAGAAGGTGAGGATATGCACTGGGGAAAAGACAGCCTTTTTAATAAGTCATGTTGGGTAAACTGGATAGCTACACGCAAAAGAATCAAACTGGACTACTTTTCACCATATACAAAAATAAATTTAAGACTTTTATGTAAGACTTAAATATAAGACCTGAAACCTTACAATTACTAGAAGAAAACATAAGCAGTAAGCTCTTTGACACTGGTCTTAGCAACATTTTTTTTTTTTTTTTGATCTGTCTCCTCAGACAAGAGAAATAAAAGCAAAAATGTACAACTGGTACTATGTCAAACTAAGAAGTTTTTGCCCAGCAAAGGAAACTCTCAATAAAACAAAAAGGCAATCTTTTAAATGGGAGAATGTATTTGAAAATGATATAGGATAAGGGTTAATATCTAAATTATAGTAAAGAAATGACACAACTCAATATCAAAAACAAACAAACAAGCAAACAAACCAAAAACAAATCCATTTTAAAAATGAGCAGAGGACCTGAATCTCCAAAGAAGATATCCAGACAGTTGAGAAGATACTTAACCTCGTTAATCATCAGGGAAATGCAAATCAAAACCAAAATGATATACCACCTCACATCAGTCAGAATGGCTATCATTAATAAGAAATCAAATAACACATGTTGGAAAGAATGTAGAGAAAAGGGAATCCCTGTGTGCCCTATTGTTGTGAATGTAAATTGGCAATGCCACTATGAAAAACACTATAGAGCTTCCTCAAAATATTAAAAGTAGAGCTGTCATATGATCCAGCAATTCCACTTCTGGGTGTTTACCTGAAGAAAACAAAAACAGTAATTCAAAAAGATACACGCAATCCTATTTTTATTGCAGCATTATTTACAATAGCCAAGATATGGACACAACATAAGTGTTCATCAATAGATGAATGGATAAATAAGATCTGATACACACACACACACACACACATACACACACACACACGGCAGAATATTACTCAGCCATAAAAAATAATGAAATCCTGCCATTGACGACAACATGGTTGGACATAAAGCATATTATGTCAAGTAAATAAGACAGAGAAAGACACATACAGTATGATCTTACTTAAGTGTGGAATTTAAAAAACAAAACAAACAAAGCAAAACAGAAAAGGACATTGATACAGGGCAAACTGGTGGTTCCCAGTGGTAGAGGATGGGAATTGGGTGTCATAAGTAAGGGGGATTAAGAGATACAAACCCCTAGTTATAAAATAAATAAGTTGTGGGAACATAATGTACAACATAAGGAATATAGCTAATAATACTGTAATTATTTTATATGGTGGTAGATGTTTACTGGCCTTGTTGTGATGATCATTTTATAATGTGTTGGATTATTGGATCACTATGTTTTACACCTGAAATAAACATAAAATGCACACCTACAATACTTCAATAAAAAATATACAGATGCAAATAAATGTATGAAATAATGCTCATTATATTTGTCATAGGATTTGCAAATTAATACAATAATGAGGGGAAAAAACAACACCTATTAGAATTACTACAAGTGGTGATGCCAAATTATAGTGAGGACACAGAATAGTAGGAACTTGTATTTATTGTTGGTAAGAATTAAAAATGGTACAACTACTTGAGATAAAAAGTGGCAGTTTATTCCAAAGGTAAACATGACAACCCATGTTCATGAAAAAAACTTACATGCAAGTATTTATAATAGTTTTATTTATAATAACCACATCTGGAAGTAACCAAGATATGCTTTGATACACATCCATAGAATGGAATATTATTCAGTGATAAAAAGAAATGAGCTGTCAAGCCATAAAAAGACATGGAAGAACCTTAAATGCATAGTGATAATTGATAGAAGGTTCCTGTCAAAGCTAAATATTGTATGATTCCTATTACTGGACATTCCAGAAAATATAAAATTCTAGAGACAGGAAAAGGACCACTGGGAATTAATTATTTGCACAGTAAAATCATTCTATGTGAGATTGTAATGATGGATACAAGATATTATGCATTTGTCAAAATCCATAAAAAATCTTCACAAAGAGTAATCCTAAATGTATTCAAGTTTTTAAATTCATTTAGGAGCCAGGGAGAATCCAAGAAAAGAATGAAGACTACCATAGGAAAATGTAACTGATATACAAATATATGAAACTACTTCACAGAAGGGGATGAAGGAAAGAAATGCTGACCAAAGTATCTTTAGAAATGAGTGAAGTCTATAAAACTAAAGTCAAAAGGAACTGAACATAGATACTGTACTGTAGTTGATAAATTTTTTTCTCATCAGTGTATGATTTAACAATTCTGATACTACCATATGTGTATACTGGAATGACATAATGAAGCAGATGGAGGTCAGATGGTAAAAGCCAAGAGTCCTACTAGTGGAGTCCACCAGATAAACAAAGTGAGGAAACAAAAAAGATCCATGTGGTAATTAACTAGCAATAGAGACATTAGTGTAAACTAATGTTTAGCTTAATATAGGTACAGATAGTTACATAATAAAATATTTCTAAATATGTTCACAAGTTAATATAAACACATATTTTTTGCTCCATCACCTGAGGGATACTAAAGAAACAATACTCTAGCCTCAATAAATATGACTCACACCCATAATTTGGTTTCTAAAGCCACTCTTAAATTAAAAGAACTTAGGTTCCTTGGAGAAATGACTGAATCTAGAACTAAGGCAGGAAATATACAAGATGAGCCTGAAGTATCTTGAAGAAGCAGAAAGTAAGGAAGTACTCAAAAACAAAACAAAACAGAAAACAACAGCAATAACAGAAACACCACACACACGTTGATGAGGGCAAGTCATGGTGGCACAGAAGCCCATTGAAATAGCTCCCAATGCCAAGCTGAAACTATTTGAGCAATAAAATAGAGTATTATTGGATTATAACCCAAAGTATAAAATAAATATCCATGTGCCCATATTAACATAAATAAATAACTACATAGACTAATAGAGGAGAGACAAGTCTCCTATGCAGAAGAATTTCAAATATCACACCTTAGATGCCAGCTGCATATTTTGACTCTCCTGCAAAGTATACAGTATGGAAACAATGGAAAGGGAGAATGTGAATGCAGTGATATGACTGACAAATACTAACATAGACAGGTGATCAAGGTCAACATCAATAGCCATAAATCATGTTGATTGTACATACAATTGAAATGATGTGATGAAAATGGCACTTTACCTCCATGGTTTTCCTCCCAGTGATCTACAAACCCAGTCTTGTCATGAGAAAAAATTAGAAAAAATTCTAATATTGGACCATCCTATAAAATATTTGACTAGTACTCCTCAAAACTGTCAAGGTCATGAAAAAAAGAGAAAGTCAGAAAAACTGCCACAACCAAGAATAGTCTAAAGAAACATGACAACTAAATGTAATACAGTATCTTGGATGGAATTCTGGAATAGCAAAAGGATATTAGATGCAGCTAAGGAAATATAAAGAGACAACTGACTTTTAGTAACCAAAAAAAGCTAAGTTAGACTTTTAGATCATATTTTTAAATTACATTTCAAATTTGGTAATAGAACAACCCAATAAAAATTAGCTTTATATTTTAACAGATATTTTCAAAAGGACATATGTGAATTGTGAAAGAGTACTGGAAAAGATTCTCAAAATCTCAATGTGATTAGTAATAAGGAAAATGCAAATGAATAGCGTGCATAAAGTACTGTTTAAACACTAGAATATAACATAGACAGAAAACTAGGAGTGAGGAACTGGAAATAATTCCCAACCAACTGGTCCCTCTGTCACAGATATTTCTATACTTATTGGAGTTTCAGAGTCTGCATCTGATAATTATGGAACTGAGCAGGATTATCTCTGAGGTCACTTTTAATTCTAATACTCAGTGAATTTATGTTGAGTAACAAGGATAAATAAGTTGTATATTTTTTCTTTTATTTTTCTTCTGACAGCTGCATTAATTCAACTTCTTTGGATAATTGCTGCAAAGTGGTAAGACGTTATAAGAATACAAAGATTCAACAACAGTTTGAGCACTTTCATTTGCAATTTGCAGTATGAGCGAAAGTGCTATTACCTTTAAGAGAATTTTATCAAAAAGTGGCAGGAATATGGTCCTTAATTTTCTAAAATGGAAAGTTATAATGTCTCTGTTATTAATCTAAACATTGCAAACTGGAAAATGTATATCCCAAGTGTTACTATACTTAAAATTTTGCTTAAAATATGTCCCAGAAAATGAAATTCACCCCTGAACTGAGCCCTGGGGCAATGATTGATCTAACTATAAATTTTACACCTAAGGTATAAAACTCTGAGGTTGCTATTTTGTAATAAAAACACTGACAGAATTTTTAAACTTCATTTTTCTATCCATGTTGTTATGAAATTACAAGTTCCAGTCAATATCTGAAAGTTTAGGTAGCAAAAAGAACTTTTTAGGATTATATTAGTGACCAATATATATCAACAAAATAGAATGTCTTTAATCTCTGTGCACCCAAGTTGTTCTTCCCAGGACAGAATTGGAGATACTGAAGCTGCTCTTGAGCAGCTTAAAGGAAATAAACTCTTCACATTCAAGTTGTTTTATAACACCATCATCTATACTGAGCACAAACAAATATAAGTGTACAAAAAACAGCCCTCAAAAGTCTGTTCATGAAGACATGAAATAGAGTGAAAAAACATTCTATTTTTTCACAATGTGACAAATAGATTTTAACCCATTAAACCTGCATCATTTGTTTATCAACCATTATGAAGAGCTGTGTTGATTTCCAAAGAAAACACAGTTTCATTGTGTCAAGTTGCATGTCTGGTGTTTTAGTCGCCAACTTATTTGCCTCAAGAAGTTTCATCACACAACGGATAGGCTATAAGACAATTTTGCCATAAAAGGTAAAATAACAAAAATTAAAAAAAATAAGTATGCAATCTGGCTTTACACTCTCTTACTTCACACTTCCAGTAAGTTTTCTTATCCCAGGATTTTCTGACAAGTCGATACACATAGTTGTTATCATTCACTATTTTAAGACCACCACTTCCACTTGTCACTGTACAGACAATTATGAGGCCTAAGATTTATATAGTATAAAAATGAGAGTATCGTGTCAATGGAGAAATGGAGCCACATTGTCAACCAGTTGAAACCAAACTGTCAAATCAAAATGTCAACCAGTTATAATTGCCTTACTGCCAGTTAATTTTGTGGTGAAACTGCTAGCAGTAAAGATTATTATGGCAAAAAACCTTAGAACCAACAAGTTGAAGTATTTTACCCTAAGAAGTTGTGGGTCATGATAGAGACTAAAGCATGAAGATCAGCTAAACCAGGAAACACCAGAAATATTAAATCTAGAGAAAATCTTAAGCAGGCTGAGTTGGTTAATAATAGTAAGAACTGATATCCATCAACCAATGTCAAAAGAAGGATCACAGGGAATTCAGTAAGTAGAGAAATGAAGCTAGAAAGAAATAATGGAATGACAAAATAGTGAATATAGAAATTGGTAAATATAAAATTAAATCTCAGTAACCATTGATGAAAAAAATAAATTTGAGGGGCAGTGAAAAAAAAAGAAGATGAAACTGTAATACAAATATAAGGGGTGAAAATGAAGATACAATTTAAATTAGGGAATTTTTCAGTCAAATATTTATGTGGAAGTTTTAAGAGTTATCAAACAAACAAAAAAAAAATATGTAGCATATTTAATTTCCAAATCAGAAAGAGAAAAGAGGAAGACCTAGAGAAAACTAAGTAAATCCAACAAAAAACAGCCAAAGAGAATGAAAGCAGAAGCAAAGATAAACTTGCTAATTATGAGATACAGAACATAATTTTTGAAATAATACTTACTAGTAATCAAAATAAATTCAGATTTACAAAACAGCAAATTTAAGTTAAAGTTTGTGAAACTGATTTTATGTTGAGACACAAAATATTGTGAGAGGAATGTTTTCAGTTAATGTATATAAATATATACTATACAAATATTAACTAAAATTAAGTTAGTGGAATAGATATAGAACTCAGATATTGATGATCAAACAAACTGAATCAGGGATCCTGGGAATAAAATCAGATTTTAGGACCAGGGCAAGAAATATACAAGGTGATAGAGCATTGTGCATTGTGCATTGGTGGAAGAATGTCAAAGGAAAACATGACCCAAATAGAAGAGCTCCCAATGGTTCAAGCCAGAACAACTTGAGCAGTGACAAAAAATAAAGTAGTACTGTATTATCACCCAAAGTATAAATATCCATTAGTTTATACTGACATAAATAAATGAAAAAGGTGGAAGGAAGGAAGGAATGAAGGGATGCAGGCAGGCAGTCAGGCACAAATCTCTCATGCAGAAAAATTCCAAATAATTTAAGTACATAATCTATCCTCAAGAAAGTGGAGTGTAATTCTCCACTTCATAAGTATGAGCCTCACATAGTGACTTTCTTCCAAAGAGCATAGTATTGAAAGGAGAGGGCAACTTTACAGTGGAGAAATCCAACAAATACTACCTCAGCCATGTGGTTAAGGACAGCATGAACAGTGATGTCATGTTAATATGTCTTGTTATGATGTAATAATAATGACGCTTCTACTCTGTAGTCTTCCTCCCAAAAGCCAGTAACGCCAGGGTAATCATAAGAAAAACAACAGAAAAATCTCAATGGAATGACGTTCTACAAAATATCTGACCAAGACTCCTCAAAACTCTCAAGGTCTTCAAAACAAGAAAAATGTGAGAAATTGACACAGCTGAGAGAAGAGTAGGGAGAAAAGAGAATAAATGTAAAGTTTATCCTGGATAAGATCCTGAGACAGAAAAAGGACATTAAAAATAAGGAAATCAGAATGAAGTATTGACTTTAGTTAATAATACAAATATTAAAATGTAATTGATGTCACAATATTAATAGCAGACAAAGTAGAATTTATGGCAAACAGCATTACTAAGCAAAAGGGATAATTATATTTTTATAAACAGACAATTTCACCAGGAATATGAGTCAGTCTTTTATATCTACACTCCAAGTATGCAGCTACTAGAAAGAGTAATTTACATATGTAATTTTGATATTTAGATGTTAAGGAATAGTCTGCAGTAAATAAAATCTGGAATTCAGTTAATCAGCATAAAATATAATGATTAAAATATGCAATAATATAGGAAAATATATTCCTGACACATACTTAAGCAGGGGACATTGTTCTAGGAAGAATAAACACTTTATTTTATTTTATTTATTTACTGTTTTATTGCTCAGAGACATTCAGTCCTGTTGAGGAGTCAGGTTCCCTGCAAAACAAAAAGCAGAGTAACAGTAAGGTGTATGAACCAAGTCAGGAAAGTGGCCCAAGTCAGGTCAGTGAACAAGGGAGTGATCCAATTTGCAGAGTAAGAATATTATGGTTACTTTATCAACTTTAGATGTTATAATATAGATGGACATTAAGCAGATATTAAGACAATAGATAATCCAGATAGTCTGGAGATGATACTGCCCTGAAAAAACAGATTATTATCAATTATTGCCAACAGGAAACAAAGTACAGCCATCTAGATCATGAAGAGAATTAAAAAAGAAAACTGGCTGAAGCAGTCTAGGATTTTTAATCAGTCAAGTTTTTGCACAGAATCTCCTGCACTTATGTGAGTACAGACTATCTATTTGAGGGCAAGAAGTTGAGATGGCAGATAAATGCCACTTGCCAGGGGGAAGGGAAATAGAGATAAGTCAGTGGAAGGACCAAAATTTTTACACCTGATATTTTTAGAGTTAAATATTTTAATTCAGGTACTCCACTTTGAAACTTTAGAAACATCTTATGGGGTTTTTTTTGGTGCATTTTTTCTCTCCCATAATGTTGAGTAAATTGTCTGAAAATATATTATTTTATTTTCTTAAATGTAAATCTACAAAACAAATGGAGTCTATCAACTCTTTAGCCAGTGGTTCATGGGTGAGAATTGAGGAGTTTCTATGCCATTGCTTGCCAAGTGGAAGTATAATGGACTGCAAGTAAAAGATTCCAGAATCTTGTAGCAAAATTAATCATTCCTAAATTGATGTCATTTTGTACCACTATATATGTTCAATCCTTTGAGTTTTTCTTTTGAACTCTCATTTATTTCTCCTCTGCCTCAGCTTTTGTGTCTTGCCTCCTCTAAGTCATACCTATGGTTTTGTCTTCTAACTTTGGTGTTTTGTTTTCTCCCTCTTGGCCTGACATTGCTCAGTTCAGTGATCCAAGCTCTAGCTTAGCTTGAGACTCTGTTTCTTGAAACTTTCCACTGAGACTGTCACAGCCTTCCTGAGATTTGGATGCTCCACATCCAGGGTGCTGGATACGATGCTCACTCTGGCCAGTAGTAGTAAAAAAAACCACATATAGAGCAAAATGAGGAAGATAGCATCTCCTTTGTATGTGGAATGTCCCCTCCCCATCTTTCTCATTGTAGGTAGTGGTGCTGAGCATGTGATGTCCCTAGAGTGGCTTTAATACCTGTTTACATCCGAAGTAGAGCATTTGGCATACTCTGATCCTCCCTGCCTGATGTGAAATGTTCTTCCATTTATCTCTTTACTTATTTAATCTCTCTAAGACTCAGAGCTGTTTACTGTAAAATGGGAATAACTATCCCATGGGATTGCATGACAAAATGAAGATACAGTGTCTTTCATAAAAATTTTTCTTATGTTTCTAATTAGGTTAAAAGAAACTAAGGGAAATTATTACCTCTGCCCATGCTCCCTATACCTCATACCAATGTGAATATATCTGAATACCATGGATACTAACAAACCTGTAGTTGTACCTACCCAATCGATGTACCAAATGTAATGTTCAAGAGATTATGATAAACTGTATTAGACATTGCTATAATAATAAGCAGATTTAATTTATTTTGTTGCAATTACTTGGTCAAGTTTTTCATTGTTATATTTTTTTTGTTTTCAATGTGTTAGGACAAACATACAAGTTTCTTACATAGCTACAATTGTTTGGCACTTGAGAGACCATTCACTACTGTCAAGGAGCAGCTGATGTCATAAGTGAATTTAGTTCAATATTCTAAAACATTTTCCAGAAAGCAGCTAAGTTCCATTGTAAAAATACTGTGTTCACACAGTTAAGAAAGAGTTGTTTTATTAAAGAACCAAAGCCTTTTTCTATGTTAAGTATGTCCTCAGGAGATTTGATTCCAAACACAATGGTTTTTACTGTGCATTGCTACCCAATAGCACTTCAGGAAAGCTGAGTTATACAGGATTGCACTGCTGCATGAATGGCTGAGAATTAGAAAAGAAAATGGAATTTTGATGTCAAGGTAGCATTCTTTTTTAGAATTCTGAATTGTTTTGAAGCTTTTCCTGTCTCTTCTAATTTTAGCCTGAGGTCATGGAAACAAAATTTAGCTTATTCAATTTCCATGAACTATAGATGAGACACTTAAAAACTTTTAAATGTCTTTTTTTCTAAAGAAAACAATAGTTAAAGCTTACAACATTATACCCTAGGCATGAATTAACAGTCCATAGAGGCATTATGTGATTCAATGTTAATAAATGTAACATCAAATATTCATAACTGTTGAAGTAATGTCTTATTAAAAAGCTTACTTTTATTTCCTTTTACCATGAGAACCAGTTTTTACTCATTTGTGGAGATTCCAAAAACAGAAAAATGATATCAGAAACTGTTAATATGGATTAGCCCAACTAGAATTGATTAGAATGTTAATCTACTAGGATTCCAAGACATGACTGTCAAATATCATAAAGTGAATTTAAAGCAATGGTAAAAAGAACACTCACATTAACACACAAAATCATCTGGCTTTAGACATTTCTGTGGAATGTGATTCTCTGCACACATAGATATTGCAAAATCTATTGTCAGTAGTTGCAGGCACATTATATTTTGATTTTGAATAATGCATAATATGTTTATTTAGAACTAGATATTTGTTTAATTTTCTAAAATTTTAACCTCTTATTATGATTCCCATGGATTTGTCTGGTTCTGACAGTTTCAGAAAATATCAATAATTATTGAATGCAGGAAATATTTTGCCAAGATAAGATTTAGGAAAAAAGCATATATTAAACCAGACTTTTTAATTGTATTTATGTGAGTTCCTCTATTTTCATGAAAGTAGGTAATTAATGCTACCAAATTATGAATAATATTTGTGGGTAGACATTGATTGCTGTCAACCAAACAGACCCACTCTTCTCCATTTCAACAAAACCCTGGTTTTCTTCTTGTATTGTCTCTTCATAGAGAAACTTTATGCTTCAGGTTAGGTTCTGATTGGTCTAAGCTTACCACAGTGGTCAAGTTCATCTTACCAGTTATTGTTTAAGGACTGGAGATATGATAAAATTTGGACCAATGGGATGTGAGGATAAGTTTTATGGGGGATTATTTGAAAGGTTTCTGCACTGATCAGTAGCACACAAGAGGTATCCAAGGAGAGCATGTTTCTCTTACTCTAACTTATACTATCATATCTGTATATAATTCCTGGCACTGTGACAGCCACTTTCCTTTCATGAGGGAAAATAACATGAAGATGACAGAACGTAACATTGAAAAGGAACCAGATGAAGCTGGAGCTGATTTACATAACATAATAAAGTGAGAGTTGTCATAATAAAGTGAGAATTGTAGCTTAAACAGTCAGATCCTAGCAGTCCAGAACAAGAATTTAGAAGGTTGTGAACAAGAAAATAGAATTTTTAATATCCACGCTTTAAATTTAGAACATTCTTAGTAACTTTTTCATATATGTCATGACATTTTTTCTTTCTTATAACTCTAAAATAGGCATATTTTCCTACCATTCTAATGGTAAGGAAGCTGAGATTGTGAAGTCTTATATCAATACAAATTTTTGATATCAAGGGCCATGAAAATTGGAAACATGATCAAAGCTGGAGCCCATGATTTCCAACTCCGAATATAATGATTTTTCTATATTCCTATGGTGGATCATCCTAAGAATAGATAAAAGAATTCCAGTTGACATTATTTGTTCTTAATGTCTTAACATAAATACTTTGCCATGTCATCAGCCAAAGAGTGAAATAAGAATAATAATGGAAAAAGAAGAAACTATCATTTTATCTTTTGTACTGGGACAGTTCTTTGAGCAAGATACCCACAACTTTCACATCCAGCTTAAGGAATTAAAGAAACCTTTCCAATTAACTGCATTTCTTCATGCTTTGGTCATCCTGTATTTTTAATGTCAATATTCCTAGATGATTTCCCAATATCTCCCATATACAAATTTGTCTTGAATTATATCTTCCTTATTTAGTTTTTAAAATTTATTTACAAGTGTTCAGTATCCAGTCTTTTCTATCTACCTTAGCTTTTTTTTTTTTTTTTAACTTGTTTAAGAAATATTTATTGAGTATCAGCTATAGTCCAGGTACTGTGGACTCATCAAGGAACAAGAGAGACAAAGCCAGTGCTCTCCTAGAGCTGACAGTTAAGATTCAAATAAAAAGCAAGTAAACACAGCAAATACACAAAATAATTATGAAACAACTGATCCAATTTCTACAATGTTATCTTAAAAAAGGAGAAAGGGGCTCTGTTCTAGATTTATTTATTTATTCTTAATTATTTTTTCTTTTATTAACATGTTTATTGCAGTATAATTGCTTTACAATGTTGTGTTAGTTTCTGCTGTATAACCAAGTGATTCAGCTATATGTATACATATATCCTCATATGCTCTGCCTCTTGCGCCTCCCTCTCACCCTCAATATCCCACTCCTCTAGGTGGCCACAAAGCACCAAGCTGATCTCCCCGTGGGATGCAGCTAGTTACAACTAGCTATCTATTTTACATTTGATAGTGTACATATATCAATGTTACTCTCTCACTTCATCCCAGCTTAACCTTCTCCCTCCCCATGTCCTCAAGTCCACTCCCTACCTCTGCATCTTTATTCCTGTCCTGCCCCTATGTTCTTCAGAACCACTGTTGTTTTTTTTTTTTTTTTTTTTTTAGATTCAATATATATGTGTTAGCATATGGTATTTGTTTTCTTCCTTCTGACTTACTTCACTCTGTATGACAGACTTTAGGTCCATCCACCTCACTACAAATAACTCAATTTCATTTCTTTTAATGGCTGAGTAATATTCCATTTTATATATGTGCCACATCTTCTTTATCCATTCATCTGTCAATGTACACATAGGTTGCTTCCATGTCCTGGCTATTGTAAATTGTCTTGCAGTGAACATTGAGGTACATGTCTCTTTGAATTATGGATTTCTCAGGGTATATGTCCAGTAGTGGGATTGCTGGGTCATATGGTAGTTCTATGTTTAGTTTTTTAAGGGACCTCCATACTGTTCTCCATATTGGGTGTATCAGATGACATTCTAACCAACGATGCAATAGGGTTCGCTTTTCTCCACACCCTCTCCAGCATTTACTGTTGTAGATATTTTGATGATGGTCATCTGACCAGTGTGAGGTGATAACCTAATGGTGGTTTAGATTTGCATTTTTCGAATGATTAGTGATGTTGAGCATCCTTTCATGTGTTTGTTGGCAATCTGTATGACTTCTTTGGAGAAATGTCTATTTAGGTCTTCTGCCGTTTTTTGGATTGGGTTGTTTTCTTTTTTGATATTGAGCTGAATGAGTTGCTTGTATATTTTGGAGATTAATCTTTTGCCAGTTGCTACGTTGGCAAATATTTTCTCCCATTCTGAGGGTTGTCTTTTTGTCTTGTTTATGGTTTCCTTTGCTGTGCAAAAGCTTTTAAGTTTCATTAGGTCCCATTTGTTTATTTTTGTTTTTATTTCCATTTCTCTAGGAGGTGGGTCAAAAAGGATCTTGCTGTGATTTATGTCATAGAGTGTTCTGCCTATGCTTTCCTCTAAGAGTTTTACAGTGTCTGGATTTTCATTTAGGTCTTTAATCAATTTTGAGTTTACTTTTGTGTATGGTGTTAGGAAGTGTTCTAATTTCATTCTTTTATGTGTAGCTGTCCAGTTTTCCATGCATCACTTATTGAAAAGGCTGTCTTGTCTCCATTGTATATTCTTGCTTCCTTTATCTAAGATAAGGTGACCTTATGTGGGGGAGTTTATCTCTGGGCTTTCTATCCTGTTCCATTGATCTATATTTCTGTTTTTATGCCAGTACTGTACTGTCTTGATTACCATAGCTTTGTAGTATAGTCTGAAGTCAGGGAGTCCGATTCCTTCAGCTCCATTTTTCTTTCTCAAGATTGCTTTGGCTATTCAGGGTCTTTTGTGTTTCCATACAAATTGTGAAATTTTTTGTTCTAGTTCTGTGAAAAATGCCATTGGTAGTTTGATAAGGCTTACATTGAATCTGTGGATTGCTTTGTGTAGTATAGTCATTTTCACAGTATTGATTCTTCCACTCCAAGAACATGGTATATCTCTTCATCTGTTTGTATCATCTATAATTTCTTTCAACAGTGTCTTATAGTTTTCTGCATACAGGTCTTTTGTCTCCTCTTAGGTAGGTTTATTCCTAGGTATTTATTTTTTGTTGCAATGGTAAATGGGAGTATTTCCTTAATTTCTCTTTCAGATTTTTCATCATTAGTGCATAGGAATGCAAGAGATTTCTGTGAATTAATTTTGTATCCTGCAACTTTACCAAATTCATTGATTAGCTCTAGTAGTTTACTAGTGGCATTTTTAGGATTCTCTATGTATAGTATCATGTCATGTGCAAACAGTGAAAGCTTTACTTCTTCTTTTCTGATTTGGATTCCTTTTATTTCTTTTTCTTCTCTGATTGCTGTGGCTAAAACTTCCAAAATATATTGAATAACAGTGGTGAGAGTGGGCATCCTTGTCTTGTTCCTGATCTTGGTGGAAATGGTTTCAGTTTTTCACCATTGAGAACAATGTTGGCTGTTGGTTTGTCATATATGGCTTTTATTATGTTGAGGTAAGTTCCCTCTATGCCTACTTTCTAGAGGGTTTTTACCATAAATGGGTTTTTCTGCATCTATTTGCATCTATTGAGATGATCATATGATTTTATCCTTCAAATTGTTAATATGGTGTATCACACTGATTGATTTGCATATATTGAATAATCCTTGCATTCCTGGGATAAACCCCACTTGATCATGGTGTATGATCCTTTTAATGTGCTGTTGGATTCTGTGTGCTAGTATTTTGTTGAGGATTTTTGCATCTATGTACATCAGTGATATTGGCCTGTAATTTTCTTTCTTTGTGACATCTTCGTCTGCTTTTGGTATCAGGCTGATGGTGGTCTTGTAGAAAGAGTTTGGGAGTGTTCTTCCCTCTGCTATATTTTGGAAGAGTTTGAGAGGATAGGTGTTAGTTCTTCTCTAAATGTTTGATAGAAATCGCCTGTGAAGCCATCTGGTCCTGGGCTTTTCTTTGTTGGAAGATTTTTAATCTCAGTCTCAATTTCAGTGCTTGTGATTGGTCTGTTTATATTTTCTATTTCTTCCTGGTTCAGTCTCAGAAGGTGGTACTTTTCTAAGAATTTGTCCATTTCTTCCAGGTTTTCCAATTTATTGGCATATAGTTGCTTGTAGTAATCTGTCATGATCCTTTGTATTTCTGCAGTGTCAGTTGCTACTTCTTTTTCTTTCCTAATTCTATTGATTTGAGTCTTCTCCCTTTTTTTCTTGATGAATCTGGCTAATGGTTTATCAATTTTGTTTATCTTCTCAAAGAACCAGCTTTCGGTTTTATTGATCTTTGTGATCTTTCCTTCATTTCTTTTTCATTTATTTCTGATCTGATCTTTATGATTTCTTTCCTTCTGCTAACATTGGGGTTTTCTTTGTTATTCTTTCTCTAATTGCTATAGGTGTAAGGTTAGGTTGTTTATTTGAGATATTTCTTGTTTCTTGAGGTAGGACTGTATTGATATAAAATTCCCTCTTTAAACTGCTTTTGCTGCATCCCACAGGTTTTGGGTCTTCTTGTTTTCATTTTATTTTGTTTCTAGGTATTTTTTAAATTTCCTCTTTGATTTTTTCAATGATCTCTTGGTTATTAAGTAGTGTATTGTTTAGCCTCAATGTGTTTGTATTTTTTACAGATTATTTTCCTCTAATTGATATCTAGTCTCATAGTGTTGTGGTCAGAAAAGATACTTGATACGATTCCAATTTTCTTAAATTTACCAAGGCTTGATTGGTGACCCAAGATATGATCTATCCTGGAGAATGTTCCACGATCACTTGAGAAGAAAGTGTATTCTGTTTTTTTTGGATGAAATGTCCTATAAATATCAATTAATCCATCTTATTTAATGTATCATTTAAAGCTTGTGCTTCCTTATTTATTTTCATTTTGGATGATCTGTCTATTGGTGAAAGTGGGGTTTTAAAGTCCCCTACTAATATTGTGTTACTGTCGATTTCCCCTTTTATGGCTGTTAGATTCGTCTTATGTATTGAGGTGCTCCTATTTTGGGTGCATAAACATTTACAATTGTTATATCTTCTTCTTGGATTGATCCCTTGGTCATTATGTAGTGTCCTTCTTTTTCTCTT
Organism: Balaenoptera physalus; assembly: GCF_965194825.1. NCBI lineage: Eukaryota > Metazoa > Chordata > Mammalia > Artiodactyla > Balaenopteridae > Balaenoptera > Balaenoptera physalus. The sequence goes on from NC_138894.1 coordinate 19,294,469, forward strand.
GTAATAGTCTTTATTTTAAAGTCTATGTTATCTGATATGAGAATGGCTACTCCAGCTTTTTTGGTTTCCATTTGCATGGAATATCTTTTTCCATTCCTCACGTTCAGTCTATATGTGTCCCTAGGTCTGAAGTGGGTCTCTTGTAGACAGCATATATATGTGTCTTGTTTTTGTATCCATTCAGCCAGTCTATGTCTTTTGGTTGGAGCATTTAATCCATTTACATTTAAGGTAATTATCAATATGTATGTTCCTATTCCCATTTTCTTAATTGTTTTGGGTTTGTTATTGTAGGTCTTTTCCTTCAGTTGTGTGTCCTGCCTAGAAAATTTCCTATAGAATTTGTTGTAAAGCTGGTTTTGTGGTGCTGAATTCTCTTAGCTTTTGGTTGTCTGTAAAGGTTTTAATTTCTCTGTCGAAACTGAATGAGATCTTTGTTGGGTAGAGTAATCTTGGTTGTAGGTTTTTCCCTTTCATCACTTTAAATATGTCCTGCCACACCCTTCTGGCTTGCAGAGTTTCTGCTGAAAGATCAGCTGTTAACCTTATGGGGATTCTCTTGTGTCTTATCTGTTACTTTTCCCATGATGCACTTAATAGTTTTTATTTGTATTTAATTTTGATTGTTTTATTAATATGTGTCTTCACCTGTTTCTCCTTGGATTTATCCTGTATGGGACTCTCTGCACTTCCTGACTTGGTTGACTGTTCCTCTCCCATGTTAGGGAACTTTGCAACTATAATCTCTTCAAATATTTTCTCAGCTCCTTTCTTTTTCTCTTCTTCTTCTTGGACCCCTATCATTTGAATGTTGGTGTGTTTAATGTTGCCCCAGAGGTCTCTGAGGCTGGTCTTAATTCTTTTCATTCTTTTTTCTTTATCCTGGTCTGCAGCAGTTATTTCCACTATTTTATCTTCCAGGTTGCTTATCCGTTCTTCTGCCTCAGTTATTCTGCTATTGATTCCTTGTAGAGAATTTTTAATTTCCTTCATTGTGTTGGTTATCATTGCTTGTTTACTCTTTAGTTCTTCTAGGTTCTTGTTAAACTTTTCTTGTATTTTCTCCATTCTATTTCCAAGATTTTGGATCATCTTTACTATCATTACTCTGGATTCTCTTTTAGGTAGACTGCCTATTTCCTCTTCATTTGTTTGGTCTCATGGGTTTTTACCTTGCTCCTTTATCTGCTGCATATTTCTCTGTCTTCCCATTTTGTTTATCTTACTGTGTTTGTGGTCTCCTTTTGCAGACTGCAGGTTTGTAGGTCCCAATGTTTTTGTTGTCTGCCCCCAGTAGATGAGGTTGGTTCAGTTGCTTGTGTAGTCTTCCTTGTGGAGGGGACTGGTGCCTGTGTTCTGGTGGGTTGGGCTGGATCTTGTCTTTCTGGTGGGCAGGGTCACATCTAGTGGCGTGGTTTGGGGTGTCTGTGAACTTATTATGACTTTAAGGAGCCTCTCTTCTGATGGGTGGGGGTGTGTTGCTGTTTTGCTATTCGTTTGTCATTAGACGTCCAGCACTGGAGTTTGCTGGCTGTTGGATGAAGCTGGGTCATAGTGTTGATACGGAGATGTCTGGGAGAGCTCTCACTGTTTGATATTATGTGGGGCAAGAAGGTCTCTGGTGGTCCAATATCCTGACCTCAGCTCTCCCAACTCAGAGGCTCAGGCCTGACACCAGGCCGGAGCACCAAGACCCCATCAGCCACATGGTGTCCTGGAGGTCAGAACTCTGAAATGGTTTCACTGGGTTGAAATAAAGGTATTGGCATGATCATGGTCATTCTGGAGGTTCTGCTGAATCAATTAGCCCTGAAAATGGATGGCACTGTAACATGGGGCCCACACCCATGTTCGCTGGCAGTCAGAGATCGTGGGAGAGGGTCTGGAGTGGTGATACAGTGTAAGGTGTGCCTCTTCTAGAGTATTTTTAATTTCATTTATTGTGTTGTTCTTCACTGTTTGTTTGCTCTTTAGTTCCTCTAGGTCCTTGTTCAATGTTTCTTGTATTCTCTCCATTCTAATTCCAAGATTTTGGATCAGCTTTACTATCATTACTCTGAATTCTTTTTTAGGTAGACTAACTATTTCCTCTTCACTTGTTTGGTCTGGTGGGTTTTTACCTTGCTCCTTCATCTGCTGGATATTTCTCTGTCTTCCCATTTTGTTTAACTTACTGTGCTTGGGGTCTCCTTTTCGCAGGCTGCACGTTCGTCGTTCTCATTATTTTTGGTGTCTGCCCCCAGTGGGTGAGGTTGGTTCAGTGGCTTGTGTAGGCTTCCTGGCGGAGGAGATTGGTGCCTGTGTTCTGGTGGGTGGAGCTGGATCTTGTCTTTCTGGTGGGCAGTGCCATGTCCGTTGGTGTGTTTAGGGGTGTCTGTGAACTTACTATGACTTTAGGCAACCTCTCTGCTTATGGGTGCAGTTGTGTTCCTATCTTGCTAGTTGTTTGGCAATGAGCGTCCAGCAAAGGGGCTTGCTTGCCATTTGGTGGAGCTGGGTCTTAGCATTGAGATGGACATCTCAGAGAGAGCTCTCGCCAATTGATATTACATGGGACCAGGAGGTCTCTGGTGGTTTGCTCTCTTGGACTCAGTTCTCCCACCTCAGAGACTCAGGCTTTACACCCTGCCAGAGCACCAAGACCCTGTCAGCCACATGGTTCAGAAGAAATGGTAGAAAAAAACCAAACCAAACCAAAACAAAAAGAAACAGAACCCCAAACCAAATGAATAAAGCAAAACCAAACAGAGAAAATCACACAAAGAAACATACACACACACACTCATAAAAAGAAAACAAACAAATAAACAAGAAAAAATAATGAACAGTCAGAACCTTAGGACAAATGGTGAAAGCAAACCTAAAAAGACAAAATCACACAAAAAAACATACACATACTCACTCACAAAGAAAGAAAAAAGGAAAAAAAAATTTAAAAAATTTAAAAAAATAACTTAAAAAATTTAAAAAAATTTTAAAAAGAAGATAGAAACCAAACCAATAAACAAATTCACCAGTGATAACAAGCACTAAAAACTAAACTAAGATAAAAAAAATCAGAAACTAATCAGTTGCAGCAGCAAACCCCAAGTCTACATTTGTTCCCAAAGTCCACCACCTCAATTTTGGGAGCATTTGTTGTCTATTCAGGTATTCCATAGATGCAGGGTTCATCAAGTTGATTGTGGGGATTTAATCCACTCCTCCTGAGGCTGCACGGAGAAATTTCCCTTTCTCTTCTTTGTTCACACAGCTCCTGGTTTTCAGCTTTGGTTCTGGCCCCACCTCTGCATGTAGGCTGCCCTCAGGTGTCTGTTTCCTTCCCAGACAGGAGGGGGTTAAAGCAGTGGCCAATTAGGGCTCTCTTGCTCACTCAGTCCGGGTAGAAGGAGGGGTACGGTAGTCATAATTGGAATGCGGGGTGAGTCTGCAGCAGCAGAGACCATCATGACATTGCAACAGCCTGAGGCGTGCTGTGTGTTCTCCTGGGGAAGTCATCCCTGGGTCTCGAGACCCTGGTAGTGGCTTGCTGCACAGGCTCCTAGGGGGGTATGGGTACTGACCTGTGCTTGCACACAGGATTCTTGGTGGCAGTGACAGCAGCATTAGCGGTTCATGCCCATCTCTGTAGTCCGAGCTGATAGCCGTGGCTCATGCCTGTCTCTGGAGCCCACTTAGGCAGTGTTCTGCCTCCTGTTGTCACACGGAGTAGGAATCCCCTGTCCTCCCACACCCCGAAACAATGGTGTCTTGCCTCTTTGGCAGGTCCAGACTTTTTCCCTCACTCCCTCCTGGCTAGCTGTGGTGTGCTAGCGCCCTTCAGGCTGTCTCCACAAAGCCAACCCCAGTCCTCTCCCTGGGGTCTGACCTCTGAAGCCCAAGCTTCAGCTCCCAGCCCCCACCCACCCCAGTGTATAAGCAGACAAGCGTCTCAGGCTGGTGAGTCCTGGTCAGCACTGATCCTCTGTGAGGAATCTCTGCACTTTGCCCTCTGCCCCCCTGTTGCTGTCCTCCCCTCCATGGCTCGGAAGCTTTCCTATCCACCCCCCCAGCCCCCAGCCCCACCAGTGAAGGGGCTTCCTAGTGTGTGGAAAGTTTTCCTCCTTCATAGCTCCCTCCCAGAGGTGCAGGCCCTGTCCCTATTATTTTGCCTCTGTTTTTTTCTTTTTTCTTTTTCCCTACCCAGGTACGTGGGGATTTTCTTGCCTTCTGGGAAATCTGAGGTCTTCTGCCAGCATTCAGTAGGTGTTCTGTAGGAGTTGTTCCACATGTAGATGTATTTTTGATGTATTTGTGGGGAGGAAGTTGATCTCCATATCTTACTCCTCAGCCATCTTGAAGGTCTCCCTCTACTTTAGTTTTTATGTATAATTCAGCTACTTCAGAAGCCATTTTCTAAGAAATATGTGACACGGACTTCTCTGAGTGTGGTTTACGGATGAGTATATTCTGTTTTAATAAGAAATGTTCCTGCCTGCCTTTGCTTCCTTATTTGCCTCTGGCTATAGAACACACAAACTCCATGTTCCTTTTGTCATTCCACGAAGACACAGATAGCTGAGCACTCAGAATTGCTTTTGAGTAACTGCTAATGTTCTTGTCCTATTAGTATGCCCCAAGAAGGGCTTTGTAGAATGAATCCTGTGGTAAGAAGTAATCACATGATCTAATCAGCTTTTGCTTACAGGCCAGTTGAGACTCCTCTCTCTAGGAAGTCATGCAAATTATGCATTATTTAAGTTAGTTTTGAATGAAAAAGAAAAATCAAATTCATCTCTTCTAGAAAGATAACCCTGCAGTAATATTGAACCACAAATATTTCCCATCTCCAAATATTTCCTTTTCTATCCAGCAAATCAGCCTTATTTTCCCATCAGTTAGTCCTTGGAGTAAATCCAATCAAGAGTGACGTTAGTTTAGTACAACGATTGCAATTTTGGCTACTGTCATGTACCCATCTCCATCATGGTTTGTGTCTAAATTCCATGGCTCCAACACCCACCCATTCAGCAGTATCTCCTTTCAATTTCTTCCTAACTTTACAAGTTTCCCTGATACCCATTGCCAGAAATGAGAGGGTTTTATCTGCTTAAGTCCTGGTCAAGGACATATTGGAAGAAACAGGATGTTTCATGGCTGTTTCCTTTTTATCACTCTGTCAGCACCAGCTTTTGGTGCCTACATCCAATCTGGTTTGTTGCATTGTTAGAAACTATCTGCCTATGCCCTTGCCAGTTGCCAATTCCCTTAATCTGAACAACAGTGCCAGCTGTTGGGTCTGTGTGGTGAAGCTGGTCTTTGAGTCTCACCTGAACAATACCCTATAGTTTCTGAAGTTAGCAATTCTACAGAAACATAGTAACCATTCCTTCCTCTGTTGAGTTATCTACTTCAAAACTTCTCAGTTGGGCCCCATTACCTCTTAGATAGTCCTTAACTGGGAAGGGTAATTAATGACAGTCATGACATTTTTCCCAGCTCCTATTTTCTACAGAGTTCTTTAGATCCACAAGGAATAAGGAGTCCCTATTATATGAAGTATGGCTACTTTCGAAAACTTCATGTTTTTCCCAATTCAATAAGCACTGCCTCCACCCCATGGCCGTTTACTTAATTGCTAGTGGTACCAGGGTCTGTCTGCATGTCCTGACACCCAGCCAATTCTAGCTGGGGGCAAGATGATAATCTCTCCTATTTCTAGGATGACCAGCTGACCAAATGTTCTCTTGACTTAGGAGATTTTCAAAATGTGGGACGTTACACTTTAAAACAGGGGACATCCTAGACAAGTGGGCCGAGTTGACCACCCTACCTGCTCCTATTCATCCTCAAATTTCATAAACATATACAAGTACCTGTATAATACATTCAAAGCTGGACACAGACTCTCAAAAACTTTCTCTAACAACAGAACTGTTTCCCCTTCTACTTCCCTTACTTGGTGTCAAAATTCAAAAAAAAACACTTCTGGGATCTTAAGGTATTTTGGAAGAATCTGAACCAAGAATAAATGAGAAGCTCAAGTAGTGCCTCTCTTTATTCTCAGGGGTGAGTTGTCAGTTACAACATTATAGTCTTTGGGAGAGCTGGAATATAACACAAGAAATCCCAACCTTACCTTACTTACTTTTAAACAGCTTTACTTTCAGTTTCCTGGTTTCCCAAATATATTATAATCATTTTAAGGGCAGAGTGCATTCTTTATTCTTTACTGTTATTGTTAAATTTTACTTTGTTTTGTGTTTTCCAGCCCATTAGATATATTTGTCAAACCCAGCTATGAACATATATTTCACACCCACAAGTATCCACCCAGATCAAGCTTCCTCAGGAGCTTCATCTCTGAATGCAAAGTAACAGAAAGAGTTACTGTGAATAACAGAAAGAGTGCCTTCATATACATAGAACAATTTATTCTCTCTCATTTTTACTTCCTGCATTTCACATCCTTCCCTTTGTCAGAAAAAAAAAAAAATTTCTGCTTCTATTAATCCACCACAAACTTTTTAACATATTTCTCCTCACAGTGGCCTTGCTTATCAGACTGTCAAGATGCTTTCTGATATGTGGTCTGTTTCTAACTAAAATGTATTGTATTTACATTGGTGACTGCAATTGCCAGTGCATGTCCATAAATAAGCTCCAATTTTAAGCATAGTTCACTGGGCTGATTGATGTTTTATTTAACCTGGACAAGACAAATACCTGCTTTGTTACTGAAGAGCACTGTGCTATAGTCAAGGCGATTTTGATGGTACTATCTCTTCCTTTGCATTTTCATCTACACCATCCCCAAAGTCATAGTACCATTTCGTGCAAGTAAAGAAAGCATAGCTTTTTTTTTCCTTTCTTTTTTTTAAGCAACAGTGGGGAAACTATTTTATCTGCTGAAGTCTTTCTGATTACCCTAGACAGCACCTTTCTGCCTTCACTGTATATGAGGAAAATCCTGCTAGGCTGACAACATATTGAGAAATCAAGAATAAAAGAAAGGAGAGAAGACAGAGGTTAGACAGATAATATATAAGACATTTACAGAGTTGATAATTGGCTGGTTAACCTGACCTACCCCTTTCCCTAAAAGTCACTTTGCATAAATTAGGGTGCCTTTTAAATTTTTTTCTTTTTCTTCTTTTCTTCAAGTCCAAGGGATTCAGTCCATTTTCTTTTGCGTTATAACACTGCTATTACACGTTGTTACTCAGTATAGAAAGAAATAGTCTCATCAGTTTTACCATTCCTCTGTTCCAAAGCATAAGAATGCATTTTTTTTTTTTTTGGTATTGTCTTCAAGCTATTCTATGTGGGGATACAAGGGTAACATAAATAACAAACTTATAGAAGCTATAAAGGTCCAGGAGTTCTCACAACTTACCTCAGACACGGTTTTAGGGTTCTAGGTAAGTCAGTGTTTCTTTCTTCATTTTTTTTCCTCACCCCAGTTATTTTGGAGACTGGAGAGCCAACCACTTAATTTTTCACCTATGCATATTTTCTTTTACTTTCCTGCACATATCATGATGTATTGCATGCCAAGATTATGCTTATATTGTCTCCTCCGACTAAAATATCATTTCTAGTACCATTAGTCTGGATAAGTGTCTTAGTCCTTTTGAGCTGCTATAGCAAAATACTGTAGACTGGGTAGTTTATAATCAAGAAAAATTTATATCTCACAGTTTTAGAGGCTTGAAGTCTATGATCAGGGTCTCAGGATAACCAGGTTCTGGTGAAAGTCCTCTTCTGGATTGCAGACTGCCAACTATGTGTCCTTATCTGGTGGAGGAAGGGTAGGCAGCTCTGTCAGTCCTCTTTCACAAGGGCAATATTCCTATCCACTTGGGCTCTCCTCTCATGACCTAATAACCATCCAAGGGCCCCACCTCCTGATAGTGTTACCTTGGGGGTTAGGTTTCCAACATTTGAATTTTGGAGGGGACATAAACATTCAGACCACAGCAATGACCCTACCTAGTCCTTTAAGACTCAGTTTAAATGCCACCTCTAGAAGGACTTTTCTCACCCAAAGATGGTCTATGTGTTCTCTGTGTGTGCCCATGTAGCACCATGCATATGTCCTTATTCTGACTTTATCCTGCATTTTCTCCTTATTAAACCAGGAAATCTTTGATAGCAGGATCGCTGATGTATATATCCTGCTATCTAGAGGCCTCAGATAACTGTGATACCTCAGTGCCTGTCACAGTATTTTAGAATATGTATTTATTCTTTCACCTCAGTTTCATTGATCCACTTTGTAATCTTGCTGGACATTCTCCTAGCTCTTTCTCCACCTTCCTCTAACTGGTGTCTGTAGAAAACATATCCATCTCTCCATTCAAGACCAAGGAGTTGTTCCCTATTCCCCCTCCCCCTGCTACACACTGAACCATACTGCCATCTCTTCACTTACAATCAGTGGAGTTATTACATCTAATTGCTTCAAGGCTTCCCCTCTTTAAACAAAAATGATACTTCAGAAAGCTGAAAACTTCAGCTTTCAATAGATTAATAAAATTCTTCCCTTCTTATATGACTCTATGTTCCTTTCCTCTAATTTTCACCCTCAAATTCAGCTCTTCTGAGTTAAGGCCCCCACTCTCATTTTATCAAGATAAAATTTCTACCCCATATAATGTCCAAGTATTTGTTATCATGTCACACTTTGGAAATATAACTAACAAATAGAAAGGCTCTTTAAGAAGAAAGTTTGTCAAATACTTAAAATAGAAAATATGTATCTTGGAATTGTCTCTTCCAGAAGGGAAACACTCCTAATTCCCTTCAATATTCCTTATATGAGATATGTATATGTATATATGTGTGTATATATATTTAATTTGTCTTTTTTGGGAGAAAACTTCTCTGATCTCCCTAAGATAAATCCCTCTAGTATAATCCCTCATAATATGTATTTCTTATTCATAGCCTTTGTCACAATGTAATTTCACATTTAGTCATGGGACTTTCTGATTAATGGCTCTTCTAGCATTATACTATAAACTCCAAGAGGGCTTGAGTTATTAAAAATGGTTGCTTAGCATATGGTGTAATACAAATATTGGTATAATAAAATTAAATATCTATTGGTTGAGTGAAAGTGGATAAATTAATGTTTTGGATCTTTATGCCATTCTTAAAATAATCTACAGCCTCTCTGTTCTCCCCTTAAAGTATGGTGTCCAGAATTGAACATATTAAAATGGAAGTGACATGGTGCAAAGTGGAGCATGAGCTTCTTTTCTTCTACTGATGCTTCTCTTTAAGCTTACTGATAGCTAAACTATACCACACAGTTGGCTTATTTCCAGCCATAGCTCATGTTTATGTGATTCCATTTTTTCCCCTTGGCCCATTACGACACTCACCAGGATTCTGACCTTATTGTAATATTAATGTTTATTCTCATGGATTCAAGCCACAGTAGATGATGACTCCCATCAGCCCTTGTATGATCTTGATCTTCAGAGCTATACATATTAGTCATACCAGAAATATTTGAAATCTTCTTATGTATAATTAAAGAGTCCTATATAATAATACTTAAAAAATGACTGTAAATCTTTTCTGTGTGTCCTGGCTTTATTTTACCACATCGTTGTCTATTATGGACTGAATTGGGTTCCCACCTCTGAAATTCATACATTGAAACCCTAACACCCTGTACCTCAAAATATGACTGTGTTTGGAGATAGAGCCTTGAAAGGAGTACTAAAGTTAAAATGAGATCCTCAGGGTCTCTCCTTATCCAATCTGATTGGTGTCCTTATAAGAAGAGGAGATTAAGACACACAAAGAGACCCCAGAGGAATTCCTGCACAGAAGGAAGACCATGTGAAAAAGCAGCAAGAGAACAGCCATATGCAAGCCAAGGAGAGAGGCCTCAGAGGAAATCAATCCTGGTGGCACCTTGATTTTGGACTTCTAGCCCCCAGAACTATTAGAAAATAAATTTCTGTTGTTTAAGCCATTCTACCTTTGGCATGGTGTCCATCTGCCAACTCAGAAAGAAACCTCAAATTTCCCTTCAGTAGTTCAGTTTTTTCTTCATCTACCTCATCTCATTAATCACAAAGTACTTCTAACTCCATCACACAAAAGCCTTTAGACTCTGCCTGTCTCTGTTCATCATGTTCACTTTCAGTGCCAAGACATACTCCATCCCAGCAAGTTCACAGAAGGTTTTCTTGACACAACTATCCCTTGACTGCAGGTCTTCTTTGAAAACATCACCAATAATAAGCTTTGTAAAATGGAACTCTCTTCAATTCTTCCCCCCATTTAAAGATTTTTAATAAACATATTTTATTTTCAAAACCTCTTTTGCCTATTTTCCTGTTTATCAGAGAAAGAAAACCCTTCACACATCGATCCCAGTCTTCTTGAAGTGTCATCTATTGCCCCTTTCAAGTTCCTCCATATGTTATACCCTAATTCTAGAAACAGCCAATTATGTAAAGGTACCCAAAATGTCACAAATTTTCATGTGACCAGGGTTTTGTTCATATCTCCTATGCCATAGTTTGACTTCCTTAGAAATTCCACTGTATATATTGTATAGTTCCCTATTCTTTAGCTAAGAGGGTTTGTTGCTTTATAGATTTCCATAGAAGGTTACACATTTCTTTTATATAATAGTCAGGTCTCTGAGTTATAACTGTTCTTGCATTCCTTCCTCCACAACTAACCTGGGAGCTCCCAAGAAAGAAACAGGACACAGTTTATTCCTCTTTATTTTCTCAGATTCCTAGTATAGTAGCTGCAACAAAGAAAGGACACAATTCACTGCTATAGGACTGAGTTCACTTAAACACCTTTTTCAGCAAAGAAAAAAGCAACAAAAGAGATAATGGACAAAGTGATTTGCTAAGAGTGCATATATTGGTGGGGCAGTTGACATTTTAACTCCTGTCCCCTTATTAACAACATCAGACAGGGTTCAAGCATCATATTAATCAACATTAAAGAGATGTACAAAGGATTAGTACTAGATAGACCCAATTGTATTTATTATCATGTAGTTCTGTATTAGAAAACTGTCCCAGTACACTGAGAGCTGGGGTAGTCACTGTCTGTGCCATATGCAGCAACCAAGTGCAGTCACAACTCTCAGTGGCTCCATGAAGTATGTAAGAATCAGTGGGTCTCACGTGGTGGCTATTCTCCAGGTTATGCATCACGTTGAGGTCTAATGTGTCTCTCATTGTGGGTCTAGGCTAAAACAACAATCGTTTTTTCACATTCCAGTGGTCAATACAAGTCACATGGTCAAACCTGAATCAATACAATCTAGCACAAGGGCTCTGACATTCACAGTGCATTGAAAAGGGCAATATGTCTTTTCTGCTTTTCTGGTTTTGCTATAAATGGATCTGAAAGCTTCCTGTGAACAGACCTTCACTGTTAATATTGTGAAAGTATTAAGCTGTAAAGAAAAAGAAACACATTGTTTTTTCTAGTTAAATTCTCTAACTTAGGAAACATAAGGAGAAAGTCTAATAAAACATGAGGTTTATGAAATGAGTATCACACTACATGTAGTACTAAGGTTTGGGGAGAGGTAAGAATACGGTAGATTCCACTCATATGTAGCTTGCAGAATTTGACTTTTTCATTAGTTATAGGTCAGGAAGTCATTGTTCCTTGTTCAGGGACTAGAATTAAAAATAAAAGTAAATCAACTTTTTTAAATAAAGAAAAGAACACATAGATCTAAGCCAAATATTACACAATGTTAATACATTATTTTTTCACATTATTGTAAAAATAAATTGAGTTGCATTATTTTTAACCAAAATCCTAGGCCAGACTCTAAACCAGTTAAGAAATGGAGCCCTGTCCTAGGCCACCCTGAAAATGAAATCACACTTTTGCTCTAAGCACATGCCTTGCACATTGGCATGTTGAAAATGAATTTTAGTGATCAGAAAAACCTCATGAAGTATTTTTTTAAATGTCAGATATTGTGTGACTTATCCAGAAGCAAATTGACCACATCAGTCTGAATATGAACCATAAAACTCATTGATGGCCATTTGTGTTTTTTTTTTTGCACAATGTTTGATATTTCTTAAGATGAACAGTACCTAAAATACTGGGCAAATAGCCCAACTTTTGGAAATATGGCTCATTTTAGAAAGTCAAATGGAGGAGTAGGAGAAGTAGATTTTTTTAAATTGCCTTAAAATATGTTACAAAGTTTTAATGATTATTGCCTTCATTCTGATCTCATGTCGAATTAATCTACACCATTCTAAAAGAGAATAACACAATTTTAGAAGTGTTTTGTAAGAAAATGTGTCCAATCACACAGGAAGATCAATACAATGGAACTGTATGGTATATTATACATATATTTTCCTATTAACAACTTACAAAATGATGTTTCAAGTAGGAGTGACAAAGCAGACAGAGATACATAATTTTAAAGACAGGAATTTGTTCAAATAAGCCCCTGGAGTATCAGGAAATAATTATTCTTTTTAATATAGCTTGTTTTATTGATGTTCATAAAATTGTTCCTTCTTGGAGATTACCTCTGAGCTAATTAATTTGGTGATTCAATTCACTAAATGACATAATTCAATTTTGTGTCAGATTTGGTTTATTAAAGGGAAATGAAGTGAAAGGGAAGTTGAAAGTGATAGGAAAAATTTGGTTTCTTTCAACAACTAGGAACTCAGGGGTGGGAGAATCATAGATTTGCAATTAAGAATTTTTTAAAATAAATTTGAAGGAATTTAAATTTCCAGAATTAAAAAAAATATTAAGAAATTGGAATCAATTATTTGATAGAGCAAGAGAGAGAGAACTTTAAGTATTATAATATGGTTATTTAAAGGAGTAAAAAGTGGAGGAAGTTAAGTTGAGTTAGGATTAAAAATGAAAGATTGAAACAGGAAAAGATATGAAGTTATAGATAGAGAGAAAAATAGAAGACAGATAGGAAAGAGAAACCAGCCCAAGGGTGTTGGGGAAAGCAGAGAGGGCTTACAACTGACTGTGTTAACTATATGGGAACAGAGTTTTTGTCACTTCCATCTCTTACATGGGCTACTACAATATTATAGTGGTAAAGCTTTGCCTATTATCTCTAAACTTTGAAATTATGTGTAATCCAAGGTAATTTTCCTGTTTCAGTAACTTCACAAAAAGTGCTTGAAACATAATTTCATGAAATTTTATATGTTCTGTATAAAGGAAAATAATTTCTTAAATGTTAGAAGTTTAAATTCTATCCATGGTTAAAGTTAGAGGTTTACTTGCACAACCATTCTTGGAACCTTACACTTTTGCTTTAAAGTTAACATCATCTATGCTTATTTGTTCTTAGTTATGAATGAAACTTCCCCTAAAAGCATATGAGCTGAGAGGTTCTGCAACCTAGCCAGGATTGCTTCCAGATTCTCTGAACAGATCATGTTAAACAACTGTGTTTGGGGTGGGAGATGGGTCAGGTTTATGAATGTTGGTGACTTTCATGCATCAAATTGACTGGATTATATGTGGATTCTGTTTCCTGTCAACTTGCTTGTGTTTCTTGTGATGTTCATCACTGAAACTACTGACATACTGTGCTCATGGTAGCAGTTCTTAAATGTATCTTTGAACTCTGCAGAAGCTATGGAAATTCTACCCACAGAAATGTTGAAAATCACCAGAGAAGAACTCCCAGTCCACAGGGTTAGATACACTTCACATTTTAATTTAATCTTGACATCCCATCAGTCTTGTTCCCCCAGATTTCTCTTCTTAATCCTGATAGATTTTTGTAGAAATGGCTTTGTTGTCTTCTAAGGACCTCAGCTTTCTGGTTCTGCTTACTGGGAAGGAGACTTCCTTCCCTGGAGCTGGATTCTCATCAGCATTTCTAATCCACTAGCTTAAAACATGCAGTGGATGAACATGGCTACTGATGACTTTTAGATATTGATATGGGCTTAATAGTTGCCTCTTGGAAGTCAGCGCAACTCATGCCAGATATTTACCAATTCTGCCTTGATCCTTCCTGTGCTCCCACAGCACCATCTCATGCCCTGTAGCAGTGATTCTTAAACTATTGATGGGAAAGAATCTGTCCTCCCAAACTTTAATTGGTAATGGACTGATACCTTTATGTAATGGAAAAAATTAAATTACTATAAAAATGAAATGAAGGACAAAAAACAAAACTACACAAAAATCAAGTCCACATATTTTATTATTAGATTCATTATACATACTTTTTTAGATCAAACTGCTGTAAAATAAATATTTACTCAGTTTACAGTCCAGTACTTGTTTATGACGATATATATGTCCATAAATATAAAGTATATCCTATATAATAAAATATTTATACACATATATTTATGAATAATACATATATATCCATACATTACTTATGACATATATAATATATATCCAGTTATCATATATCCATAAAATTTATAAATATTACCCAGTTTGCAGTCTAGAACTTGTTTATGAATAAAACTTTGAGCTGCAATGCCCTACACAGGCTGGAGGTCTTCCTTAGAATTCTGACTGTAAAATTCACTTATTCAAAACATGGAGTGTGAAATCAGTCATGCAATTGGTATTTAAAATTAAAATGATAAAGCAATTTTTTAAATAAATAAATTTAATTCTACATATTTGTATTTGATTTCATAGGACTCTGGTTTGGTTGGTTGGTTTGGTAAGGTTTTGGGTGGAATTTTGTTCTCCTTTTAAACATGTCTGCATGTATACTTGAAATTTTCACTTTTATGGATGGTGAACACATATATACAGTAGTACTAGAATAGGATGATACTAAAGCAGTGTCCTTTCCACTTCAAAAACCACAGGCAACATTATAACTGTAAAAATGTTGTCTTTATTATGCCTGGTGTTTGTTTTTTCTGTGATTCAGTCTTCACTTGCAGGCTTCTCCCTTCGCACTCTCTGATGTGTAATACCTGCAGATATACTCCTGGCCTCCTTATATCAGTCTTTTTAGCACAACTGATTTGAGAAAAACTTTCTCCATAAAGTATAAATGAGTAATACAGCATCCTGTCAAGCACATGAAGTAAGAACAGAAGAAATTTAGGCATATAGCATAATTTTTTTTTGAAGATGTTCACTACCAAAAATAACCATCCTCTGTATGGATCTGTGTTTTTCAACATATAATAGCATACCAAATAGCACTGATATTAAATAATTAGTCCAGGAAAAATCAACTAGTAAATGATGGTTAATGGAACATAAGACTACCAGATTCATAACACATGATCTTTCCAAAGTGTGATAAAGAATCCCTAGCTTAAAGCTCACTCTTTTTTTCCCAATAAATATTTAAGAGCAGAGGTTGAGGAACTATGGCCTGCAGGCCAAATCCAGTCCACCAACTGTTTTGTGAACAAAAGTTTGTTGGAACACACTCATTTGTTTATATATTGTTTGTGTCTTCTTCCATTCTTCAAAGGCAGCGTTGAGCAGTTTTGCACAATTTTGCAACAGGCACTGGAATATTTACTGTCTGGCCTTAAATAGAGAAAAAGTATGTTAAC
This sequence comes from Balaenoptera physalus, assembly GCF_965194825.1. NCBI lineage: Eukaryota > Metazoa > Chordata > Mammalia > Artiodactyla > Balaenopteridae > Balaenoptera > Balaenoptera physalus. Next base: position 19,310,008 of record NC_138894.1, read on the forward strand.
TTCTGTTTATGAGACAATTTTTTAAGTAATCAAACTACAAGAATTTTAGGAAGAGGTTTAAGCATAAAGTAAATATTAGGATTCCAATGGCAAGGCCATCTTTAGTGTAGAGAAAACTGTATCAGACATTCCCTATGATTTATTGGCCTGTCAAGCCATCTTGTGCCAATGATTTAACTTCCATAAAGTTCCACCTTCCTTTGGTTACAAATACTCAAATTGCACTTTCAGGAAGACATGCAAGATATAAATGAGGCCCAAACCCTATGATTATCAATGTTTTCTTCTTAAACTGCTTGCCTTCTAAACATTAAATGGTTTCATTTTTTCAGTGTCTTAAAATTAGCTTTCAAAACTGTTCACTGTGCAGATATGGCTATTCCAATCTTCCTTACAATTAAATATTTTTACAGTAAACTTCTTAACAGGCACTCTGGTGACTGATTTTTTAAAAAAGAATCTTGAAGGAAACAAAATCTTAATATAATTTTTATGTTGGATAAATAATTTCTGATAATTATAGGCAAAACAAATTGAACTTTATTAAGGAACATAAGAAGTGTGAGACAAGGCAGATTGTAGTGTTACCAGAGCAGAAAACGTGAACTGATTGGAGAAGGCTGACAGAATGAAGAAGGAAACTCGGAAATAGGGATCACTTGTTTTATCTCAGGCACTTTTTATATGCATATAATTTATTTGTCACAGTTGCCTAGCACAGGGAGACAGTTTCTTTTTTTGTCAATAAGAAAATGGAGATTCATAAATGTTAAGTTACAAGTCACAGTGATAAGTGTTAAGCCTGGCCATGTGAGAAAAAAGCCCTAGTTTCTTCATGGCTGTGATCTGGGAAATGCAGTGCTCAATTTCCTTTACTTTTGATTTTAAGAGTCTGAACTATAGGTAAGGAAAAAGAAAAATAAAAGCAAAGAAACAAAGAAACAAAGAAACAAAAAGGGCAGACTGACTTAAGTGTTTCTGTCCTCATTGAACAAATAGCCAACATTACAGGAAGCTGCTTTTAGATCTCATTAGCACACAGATTTCAATGACATCTAATTTTGCTAAGTATATGATACATAAAAGTGGCTGCTGTTCAATAAATCAAAAACAACAAATGACAAATACAACAGTATTGTAATAGTTATCATTTTTAAATACTTAGTATATATCATCTCTTAAGAATTACATATTAGGTTTAGATAATTGCTTCGTTCATTGTTCTATGCAACTTACATGTATTTACTCCTATAAAATGACAATGAAACAATATCTACTAATATCCTCATTTTACAAATAAGAAAACAGAGGTTGTGAGAAATTGAGTGACTTGCTTATGGTGAAAAGTGGCTGGTAAGCAGCTAATAAGGGGTTAAACCAGGATATGAAGGCAGTTAGTCTGTGAGCCTTTTCTCTGAACCATTGTTATACTGCTTCACCTGTATGGGCTTTTCAATTAATATAGCCATCTATTCAAAAATATATATTGTGTTTCTACTACAGACTGTTCTTACTGGAGATATCACAGTGAGCATAAAAAATTTCAAATTTCTGCCTTCATGAAGTTTGGTAATAAATTTAGAAATTTAATGTGGCCCAGTGTTAGAATTGGTAAATAGAGTGGGGGGATTTTCATAGAAAAAATCAAATTTGCTCCTGAAATTATATATACATATTTTTAAAAATCAAGGAGAAGGGAAGAAAACCACAGCTCTAGCAATTTAAATATTCAAATGAAAGCTAATTTTAAGACATTGAAAAATTGAATTATTCAATATATAGAAGGCAAGCTATATAAGAAAAGAATATTGATAATTATAGATTTTTAGTCCCATTCATATCTTGCATGTTTTCCTGAGAGTGAAATTTGAGTATCTGGGTCATTGGAAGAATAGGAACAAGCATGTTTGTTTATGTGGTCATGTCCCTTGCTTAGATCTTGTAAGAGATAACTAGTAAAATATCTTTAAAGTGTAATGGACTCTGGAAATTTTATTTTTGACCTCAGATAGTCTCAACTGTATCAGATATTTATATTATATTTCCATTTTCTAGTTTATTTTCTCATTTGACTTCCAAAGCTTTTTGAAGTCAACATTAACTGCCCTCCTCCACACCTATCTACCACCTTTTTGTAAGGCTACTAAGACACCAGAGAAATGAGTTTCCAAAGATTTTATGGTCAATTAGAAGTAAAATAAAGATCCAAATTCTATATTAATGATCTGTGTACATGTTTCTAGTATGTGTGAATATGGACTATTTTAATACTGTAACAGGGTATAAGTTGCTTATTCAAATTAGGAAGAACAACTAACAACTAACAGAAATTTCTAAACCTCAAAACTCATTTTCCAAAATTAAAGTCAATGCTACAAAATCAACCCCATCTTTTAATAGAAAGTGTTGTGTGTTAATTGCACCTCCCCAAAATGTACGCCAAGGTCCTAATCCCTGGTACGTGTGAATGTGACTTTATTTGAAATAGTCGCTACAGATGTAATTCAAATGAGATTATACCTGAGTTGTGCACTTAATCCAATACAACTGGTGTCATTATGAGAAACACAGAGGAGAATGCCATATGAAGACACAGACACACAGAGTAAAGAGGCTGTATGATGACAAGTCAGTGATTGGAATTATGCAATCTGAATCAGGGAACACCATTGATTGCCAGCAACCATCAGGGGCTGAGAAAGGATGGCCCTGTTAACTTGATTTTAGAGTTCTAGTCTCCAGTAATATGAAAGAATAAATTTCTGCTGTTTTACACCCCTCAGTTTGTGGTAGTTTCTTACAAAAGTCATAGGAAATTAATATATATGGGTTCTTTGGTTTAATGCTCAGAGCTAGTTTTGTTGGTAAGCATCTTCATAACTGATTTTTTTCATAAAATATAGAAAGTTATGCTCACAAATGCAATTTTCTTTTTAAAAAAAATTTATTTTATATTGGAGCATAGTTGATTAACAATGTTGTGTTAGTTTCAGATGTACAGCAAAGTGATTCAGTTATACATAGACATGTATCTATTATTTTTCAAATTCTTTTCCCATTTAGGTTATTACAGAATATTGAGAAGAGTTCCACGTGCTATATAGTAGGTTTTTGTTGGTTACCTATTTTATTTATTCATTTATTTATTTATTTATTCATTTTTTCACAGCCTTAAGGTGCTCTACGCATTCAGAGAAACTTCTCTAGTAACGAACTATAGAAATGATCCCTGAAAGTATAGTCTTGCTTACCTATTTTAAAGGTAGCAGTGTGTACATGTCAATCCCAAACTCCCAAGCTATCCCTCTCCTCCACCCTTCCCCCCTGGTAACCATAAATTCATTCTCCAAGTCTGTAAGTTTGTTTCTGTTTTGTAAATAAGTTCATTTGTATCATTTTTTTTTTTTAAATTTGTATGGCGACACAAAAGACCCCTAATAGCCAAAGCAATTTTGAGGAAGAAAAATGGAGCTGGAGTAATCAGGCTTCTTGATTTTAGACTACATTACAAAGCTATAGTCATCAAAACAATATGGTACTGGCATAAAAACAGAAATATAAATCAATGGAACAAGATAGAAAGCCCAGAAATAAACAATGGCGAAAAGACAATCTTCAATAAATGGTGCTGGGAAAACTGGACATCTACATGTAAAAAAATGAAACTAGAACATTCTTTTACACCATACACAAAAATGAAATCAAAATGGATTAAAGCCCTAAATGTGAGACTGGATACTATAAAAATCTTAAAGGAAAATGTAGGCAGAACACTCTTTGACACAAATTGCAGCAATATCTTCTTCTATCTATCTCCTATAGTAATGGGAATAAAAACAGAAATAAACAAATGGGACCTAATTAAACTCAAAAGCTTTTGTACTGCAAAAGAAATCATAAGCAAAACAAAAAGACAAACCACAGAATGGGAGAAAATATTTGCAAACGATGCAACCCACTCCCATTGCCTTATTTATAACTGTTAGACTGAATTTTAAGATGATCATTTCTTTGTTTTTCTTATAGCCATACCATATGTATACATATATGAAATATTGTTTATTTTGCAGCAAATTATCATTTTCAAAAATTACTACAGCATTATTCCTTCTCCTAGATGCTCTTCTACTATGTGATTTTGCCACTCTGCTATCTAAAGGTGGAAAGTAATTCCCCTTCTATTAAAATTGGGCTAGCCTTTGTAACGTAATTGCAACTGAATGATGCTATGTGATTTCCCAGGCTTTATGAGAAGTCTTGTAACTTCTGCCTTGGTCTTTTTAAATATTTGTCTCTGAATACTCCCTTTTGGAAGATTTTCTCTCATAATCTAGCACCATGTTTTGAGAAGCATGTGAAGTGCTCTAATTAATTGTCACAGCTGAGCTCAGCCATAGAGAACAGTGACCAAATATATGCCCAAAATGGTCCTGGTTTCAGCACTAAACATCCAGCACCTTGGGAACTCCTTCAGTTCCAGGCAAACTGGGACAGTTGGTCAAAGTATCTCAGACTCATCCCCACCTAGACACCAAAAATGTGACTATAGAATCCTCTACATAATTACAGCTGCAATCATTCAAGTCACCCACAGCCTTTCAAACCTTATCAGCTGAAGCATCCAACATAGTGAAGCAGAAAAATAATTCATCTCCCCCATTTGAATTACTGACTCACAGAATTTATGATAATAACAAGCCAGTTATTATTTTTTGCCACTGAGTTTAGAGTACTTTGTTACACAGTAATACATAAGAAAAATATTATAAAATTTTCTTGAACTTTTTATAAATAACATGATTTGTACTTTACTGTCTTCATTTTTTTGCAGAATAAATGAATAACAAATTTGAAGATATAAAATAGAACAATGAAAAATTAAGAAAGAATATGTAAATGAGGCAAATACATGAGGCAAAAACCATTGGAACTTCAAGGAGAAATAGACAAATCCACAGTTACAGTTGGAGAATTCAACAGCTCTTTTTTAGTAATGATATATCCAACAAAAAGAAAGTCAGTACTGATACAATTGAATTAAACAACCCCACCAGTAAATTGGATACAATTAACATATATAGAATACCCTATTCAACAACAAAGTAATACACATTTTTCAAGCTCACATAGACTATTCAGCATGATAGACCACATGATGCATCAAAAATTTGAAAAAATGTAAAGGAACAGAAATCATATAAAATATATTCTCATTCCAAAATGGAACTAAACCAAAATTAATTAACGAAAGATAGCTGGAAAAACTCCAGTATTTGGAGATTAAACAATACACTTCTGAATAACACATGGATCAAAGAAGAAGTGTCAAAAAACTAAAAATATTATCAAGTAAATAAAAATATTTCTGAGATAGAAGAAAAGCAGTGCTTCAATGAAAATCTGTAACATTAAATGTATATATTATAAAAGAAGTCAGACCTAAAGTGAAAATATAGTTTCCAACATTTTACACTACATAAATAACAAGAGGAAGCCTAAAGCTAACAGATGAAGATAAATAATAAAATGTAGAGCAGAAATTTATAAACTTAAAACTAGTAAATCAAAGGAGAAAATTAACAAACTGGAAAGCTAATTGTTTGGAAAAGAGGAATGAAATTGATAAAGCTGCAGCCAGGCTAAACAAGAGAAAGAGAAAAATTACCAATATGGAATTTTTCAATAATCGTTACTACTGACTCCATGGAAACTGAGATTATACTAAAGGAATACTACAAATAATTCTAAGGCCACAAATTTTGTAATTTAGGTGAAATGTATCAATTATTTGACAGACACAAATTGTCAAATCTCACATGAGGAGAAGTAGATCATCTATACAGATCTATACACATATTAAGTTGAATCAGTAATGAATAAATGCAAGGATTCTTCAATATATGCAAATCAATCAATGTGATACACCATATTAACAAACTGAAGGATAAAAACCATATGATAATCTCAATAGATACAGAAAAAACTTTCAACAAAATTCAACACCCATTTATAATAAAAACTTTCCAAAAAGTAGGCATAGAGGGAACTTATTTCAGCATAATAAAGGCCATATATGACAAACCCACAGCAAGCATCATACTCAATGGTGAAACACTGAAAGCATTTCCACTAAAATCAGGAACAAGACAAAGATGCCCACTCTCACCACTATTATTCAACATAGTTTTGGAAGTTTTAGCCTCAGCAATCAGGGAAGAAAAAGAAATAAAAGGAATCTAAATCAGAAAAAAAGAAAAAAAGCTGACACTATTTGCAGATGACATGATACTATACATAGAGAATCCTAAAGATGCTACCAGAAAACTACTAGAGCTAATCAATGAATTTGGTAAAGTACCAGGATACAAGATTAATGCACAGAAATCTCTTTCATTCTTAAACACTAATGATGAAAAATCTGAAAGTGAAATTAAGAAAACACTCCCACTTACCATTGCAACAAAAAGAATAAACTACCTAGGAATAAACCTACCTAAGGAGACAAAAGACCTGTATGCAGAAACTTATAGGACACTGATGAAAGAAAGTAAAGATGTTACAAACAGATGGAGAGATATACCATGTTCTTGGATTGGAAAATCAGCAGTGTGAAAATGACTCTACTACCCAAAGCAATCCACAGATTCAATGCAATCCCTATCAAACTACCACTGGCATTTATCACAGAACTAGAACAAAAAAATTTCACAATTTGTATGGAAACACAAAAGACCCTGAATAGCCAAAGCAATCTTGAGAAAGAAAAACGGAGCTGGAGGAATTGGACTCCCTGACTTCAGACTATACTACTAAGCTACAATAATCAAGACAGTATGGTACTAGTGCAAAAACAGAAAGATAGACCTATTAAACAAGTTAGAAAGCCCAGAGATAAACCCATGAACATATGGTCAGCTTATCTTTGATAAAAGAGGCAAGAATATACAATGGAGAAAAGACAGCCTCTTCAATAAGTGGTGCTGGGAAAACTAGACAGCTACATGGAAAAGAATGAAATTAGAACACTTCCTAACACCATACACAAAAAGAAATTCAAAATGGATTAAAGACCTAAACGTAAGGCCAGACACTATCAAACTCTTAGAGGAAAACATAGGCAGAACACTCTATGACATAAATCACAGCAAGATCCTTTTTGACCCATCTCCTAGAGAAATGGAAATAACAAAAATAAACAAATGGGACCTAATGAAACTTAAAAGCTTTTGCACACCAAAGGAAACCTTAAACAAGATGTAAAGACAACCTTCAGAATGAGAGAAAATATTTGCAAACAAAGCAACTGAGAAAGGATTAATCTTCAAAATATACAAGCAGCTCATGCAGTTCAATATCAAAAAACAAATAATGCAATCCAAAAAACGGCAGAAGACCTAAATAGATATTTCTCCAAAGAAGTCATACAGATTGCCAACAAACACATGAAAGAATGCTCAACATCACTAATCATTAGAGAAATGCAAATCAAAACTACAATGAGGTATCACCTCACATCAGTCAGAATGGCCATCATCAAAAAATCTACAAACAATAAATGCTGGAGAGGGTGTGGAGAAAAGGGAACCTTCTTGTACTGTTGGTGGGAATGTAAATCAATAAGGTCACTATGGAGAACAGTATGCAGGTTCCTTAAAAACCTAAACATATGACACAGCAATCACACTACTTGGCATATACACTGAGGAAATCATAATGCAAAAAGAGAGATGTACCACAATAGCCAGGACATGGAAGCAACCTAAGTGTCCATCGACAGATGAATGGATAAAGAAGATGTGGCACATATATACAATGGAATATTGCTCAGACATAAAAAGAAACAAAATTGAGTTATTTTTATTGAGGTGGATGGATCTAGAGACTGTCATATGGAGTGAAGTAAGTCACAAAGAGAAAAACAAATACCATATGCTAACACATATATATGGAATCCAAAAAAAAAAAAAAAATGGTCATGAAGAATCTAGGGGTAGGACAGGAATAAAGAAACAGACAAAGAGAATTGGCTTGAGGATGCAGGGAGGGGATAGGTTAAGCTGGGACGAAGTGAGAGAGTAGCATTGACATACATACACTACCAAATGTAAAGTGGATAGCTAGTGGGAAGCAGCTGCATCCCACCAGGAGATCAGCTTAGTGCTTTGTGACCACCTAGAGTGGTGGGATAGGGAATGTGTGAGGGAGACACAAAAGGGAGGGGATATGTGGATATATGTATACATATAGCTGATTCACTTTGTTATACAGCAGAAACTAACACAACATTGTAAAGCAATTATTCTCCAATAAAGATGTTAAAAAAAAAAGAAGAATCTTCCATATGAGAAATCATCAGACCAGTAGATTTTTACCTGTGCATTCTGTCAATCATGTAAGTTAGAAATAATACCAATTTTCCACATTCTTTTCTGGAAAATAGAAACATAGAAACACTTCCCAATTAATTCAATGAATCCAGCATTAACCTATTATTAAAATCAGATGAAGACATTAGAAGAAAAAAAGAACAGGTCAATATCACTCATGAATACAGATGAAAATAACCTCCACCAGGAATTAGCAAATCAAAACCGTAAATTAAAAAAATAATAAAAATATATATAATGGAAAGTGGGATTTGTTCTAAGTTTGCAAGGGTATTTCATCATTTAAAAATCAAGGTAATACACTTTATAGAAGAAAAACATACAATCATATCATCTGAAGCATAAAAAATATTTGACAAAATCCATCACTTATTTATGACCAAAATGTCTCAGCTATCTATGAGTAGAGGAAAAACTTCCATAAATTTATCAATGATTTCTCTGAAAAACTGATCAATAACCTCATATGTAAATTGTGATAAAATGGACATTTTACCCCTAAGTTGAAGAAAAAGGCAAAGCTGTCCTCTCACATTATGCTGGAATTGCTAACTGAAGCAATCGCACAAGACAAAGAAATGAAATGCATGCACATTGGTAATAAATAAATAAAACTGATTTTATTCACAGAAGACAATATTGTCTACATAGAAAATTCCAAGAATCAACATGAACAACCAAAAAGCTCCTAGAACAATTAAGTGAATGTAGCAATATCACAGGATGCAAGACTAACATAGAAAAGTCAATTACTTTCCTATATACCAGTAATGAAATTATTTTATTTTATTTTATTTATTTTTTATTGAAATATAGTTGACTTACAATATTATTTTAATTTCACATTTACAGTACAGTAATTTGATATTTTATAGAATATATTCCATACAAAGTTATTATAAAATATTTACTATATTCCCTGTGAAGTATATTATATCCTTGTAACTTATTCGTTTTATACCTGGTATTTCATACCTCTTAATCCTCTTCACTTATTTGGGCCCTTCCCTCACTAACACTCCTCTGGAAACCACTAGTTCATTCTCTGTATCTGTGAGTCTGTGTCTGTTTCATTATATTTGTTCCTTTCTTTTATATTTTACATTCCTCATAAAAGTGAAAACATACAGTATTTGTTTTCTCTATCTGATTTATTTCACTAAGCATAAAACTCTCTAGGTCCATGTTTTCGCAAATGGCAGAATTTCATTCTTTTTTATGGCTGATTATATATATATATATGTGTGTGTGTGTGTGTGTGTGTGTGTGTATACATATATATATATGTATAGATACACTTCTTTATTCATTCATCTGTTGCTGTACACTTAGGTTGTTTCTATATCTTGGCTTTTATAAGTAATGATGCACTGAACATTGAGATGCATATATCTTTTTGAATTAGTGTTTTTGTTTTCTTTGAATAAATACCCAGGAGTGGGATTGATGGATTGTATGCTAGTTCTATTTTTAATTTTTTAAGGAGCTTCCATACTGTTTCCCATAGTGGCTGTACCAATTTACATTCCAACAGACAGTGCACAAGGGTTACCTTTTATCACCAACACTTGCTATTTCTTGTCTTTTTGACAATAACCATTCTGACAGGTATAAGGTGATATCTCGCTGTTTTGATTTGCATTTTCCTGGTGAAAATGCAAATCATACTGAGCAACTTTTCATGTATCAGTTGGCCATCTGTATGTCTCCTTTGGAAAAATGCCTATTCAGGCCTTCTGCCTACTTTTTAATCAGATTTTTAAAAATATTGAGTTGTATGAGTTATTTGTATACTTTGGATATTAACCCTTTATGGGACATATCATTTGTAAACATGTTCTCCCATTCAGTAAGTTGTCTTTTCATTGTGTTGATGATTTCTTTCTCTGTGCTAAAACATTTTTTTTTCTTTTTTAAACATCTTTATTGGAGTATAATTGCTTTACAATGGTGTGTTAGTTTCTGCTTTATAACAAAGTGAATCAGTTATACATATACATATGTTCCCATATCTCTTCCCTCTTGCATCTCCCTCCCTCCAACCCTCCCTATCCCACCCCTCTAGGAGGTCACAAAGCACAGAGCTGATCTCCCTGTGTTATGCGGTTGCTTCCCATTAGCTATCTGTTTTATATTTGGTAGTGTATGTATGTCCATGCCACTCTCTCACTTTGTCACATCTTACCCTTCCCCCTCCCCATATCCTCAAGTCCTTTCTCTAGTAGGTCTGTGTCTTTATTCCCGTCTTGCCCCTAGGTTCTTCATGACCTTTTTTTTTTGTTCCCCCCTTAGATTCCATATATATGTGTTAGCATACTGTATATGATTTTCTCTTTCTGACTTACTTCACTCTGTATGACAGAATCTAGGTCCATCCACCTCACTACAAATAACTCCATTTTGTTTCTTTTTATGGCTGAGGAATATTCCATTGTATATATGTGCCACATCTTTATCCATTCAACCGATGATGGACACTTAGCTTGCTCCCATGTCCTGGCTATTGTAAATAGAGCTGCAATGAACATTTTGGTACATGACTCTTTTTGAATGATGGTTTTCTCAGGGTATATGCCCAGTAGTGGGATTGCTGGGTCGTATGGTAGTTCTACTTGTAGTTTTTTAAGGGACCCCCATACTGTTCTCCATAGTGGCTGTATCAATTTACATTCCCACCAACAGTGCAAGAGTGTTCCCTTTTCTCCACAACCTCTCCAGCATTTATTGTCTCTAGATTTTTTGATGATGGTCATTCTGACAGGTATGAGATGATATCTTATTGTAGTTTTGATTTGCATTTCTCTAATGATTAATGATGTTGAGCATTCTTTCATGTGTCTGATAGCAATCTGTATATCTTCTTTGGAGAAATGTCTATTTAGGTCTTCTGCCCATTTTTGGATTCGGTTGTTTGTTTTTTTTGTTATTGAGCTGCATGAACTGCTTGTAAATTTTGGAGATTAATCCTTTGTCACTTGCTTCATTTGCAAATATTTTCTCCCATTCTGAGGGTTGTTTTTTGGTCTTGTTTATGGTTTCCTTTGTTGTGCAAAAGCTTTGAAGTTTCATTAGGTCCCATTTGTTTCTTTTTGTTTTTATTTCCATTTATCTAAGAGGTGGGTCAAAAAGGATCTTGCTGTAATTTATGTCATAGATTGTTCTGCCTATGTTTTCCTCTAAGAATTTGATAGTGTCTGGCCTTACATTTAGGTCTTTAATCCATTTTGAGTTTATTTTTGTGCATGGTGATAAGGAGTATTCTTATTTCATACCTTTACATGTACCTGTCCAGTTTTTCCAGCACCACTTACTGAAGAGGCTGTCCTTTCTCCACTGTATATGCCTGCCTCCTTTATCAAAGATAAGGTGACCATATGTGCATGGGTTTATCTCTGGGCTTTCTATCCTGTTCCATTGATCTATGTTTCTGTTTTTGTGCCAGTACCATACTGTCTTGATTACTGTAGCTTTGTAGTATAGTCTAAAGTCAGGGAGCCTGATTACTCCAGCTCCATTTTTCATTCTCAAGATTGCTTTGGCTATTCGGGGTCTTTTGTGTTACCATACAAATTGTGAAAATTTTTGTTCCAGTTCTGTGAAAAATGCCAGTGGTAGTTTGATAGGGATTGCATTGAATCTGTGGATTGCTTTGGGTAGTAGAGTCATTTTCACAATGTTGACTCTTCCAATCCAAGAACATGGTATATCTCTCCATCTGTTTGTATCATCTTTAATTTCTTTCATCACTGTCTTATACTTTTCTGCATACAGGTCTTCTGTCTCCTTAGGTAGGTTTATTCCTAGATATTTTTTTCTTTTTGTTGCAATGGTAAGTGGGAGTGTTTTCTTAATTTCACTTTCAGATTTTTCATCATTAGTGTATAGAAATGCAAGAGATTTCTGTGCATTAATTTTGTTTCCTGCTACTTTACCAAATTCATTGATTAGCGCTAGTAGTTTTCTGGTAGCATCTTTAGGATTCTCTATGTATAGTATCATGTCATCTGCAAACAGTGACAGCTTTACTTCTTTTCCGATTTGGATTCCTTTTTCTTCTCTGATTGCTGTGGCTAACACTTCCAAAACTATGTTGAATAATAGTGGTGAGAGTGGGCAACCTTTTCTTTTTCCTGATCTTAGTGGAAATGGTTTCAGTTTTTCACCATTGAGAATGATGTTGGCTGTGGGTTTGTCATATATGGCCTTTATTATGTTGAGTAAAGTCCCCTCTATGCCTCCTTTCTGCATGGCTTTTGTCATAAATGGGTGTTGAATTTTGTCGAAAGCTTTCTCTGCATCTATTGAGATGATCATATGGTTTTTCTCTTTCAATTTGTTAATATGGTGTATCACGTTGATTGATTTGAGTATATTGAAGAATCCTTGCATTCCTGGAATAAACCCCACTTGATCATGGTGTATGATCCTTTTAATGTGCTGTTGGATTCTGTTTGCTAGTAATTTGTTGAGGATTTTTGCAACTATGTTAATCAGTGATATTGACCTGTAGTTTTCTTTCTTTGTGACATCTTTGTCTGGTTTTGGTATCAGGGTGATGGTGGCCTCGTAGAATGAGTTGGGGAGTGTTCCTCCCTCTGCAATATTTTGGAAGTGTTTGAGAAGGATAGGTGTTAGCTCTTCTCTAAATGTTTGATAGAATTCGCCTGTGAAGCCATCTGGTCCTGGGCTTTTGTTTGTTGGAAGACTTTTAATCACAGTTTCAATTTCAGTGCTTGTGATTGGTCTATTCATATTTTCTATTTCTCCCTGGTTCAGTCTTGGCAAGTTGTGCATTTCTAAGAAGCTGTCCATTTCTTCCAGGTTGTTCGTTTTATTGGCCTAGAGTTGCTTGTAGTAATCTCTCATGATCGTTTGTATTTCTGCAGTGTCAGTGGTTACTTCTCCTTTTTCTTTCTAATTCTACTGATTTGAGTCTTCTCCCTTTTTCTCTTGATGAGTCTGGCTAATGGTTTATCAATTTTGTTTATCTTCTCAAAGAACCAGCTTTTAGTTTCATTGATTTTTGCTATTGTTTCCTTCATTTCTTTTTCATTTATTTCTGATCTGATCTTTATGATTTCTTTCCTTCTGCTAGCTTTGGGGTTTTTTGCTCTTCTTTCTCTAATTGCTTTAGGTGCAAGGTTAGGTGGTTTATTCGAGATGTTTCCTGTTTCTTGATGTAGGCTTGTATTGCTATAAAATTCCCTCTTAGCACTGCTTTTGCTGCATCCCATAGGTTTTGGGTCGTCGTGTCTCCACTGTCATTTGTTTCTAGGTATTTTTTGATTTCCCCTTTGATTTCTTCAGTGATCACTTCGTTATTAAGTAGTGTATTGTGTAGCCTCCATGTGTTTGTATTTTTACAGATCTTTTCCTGTGATTGATATCTAGTCTCATAGCGTTGTGGTCGGAAAAGATACTTCATACGATTTCAATTTTCTTAAATTTACCAAGGCTTGATTTGTGACACAAGATATGATCTATCCTGGAGAATGTTCCATGAGCACTTGAGAAAAATGTGTTTTCTGTTGTTTTTGGGTGGAATATCCTATAAATATCAATTAAGTCCATCTTGTTTAATGTATCATTTAAAGCTTGTGTTTCCTTATTTATTTTCATTTTGGATGATCTGTCCATTGGTGAAAGTGGGGTGTTAAATCCCTTGCTGCTTTTAATATGTTTTCTTTATATTTAATTTTTGATAGTTTGATTAATATGTGTCTTGGGGTGTTTCTCCTTGGATTTATCCTGTATGGGACTCTCTGTGCTTCCAGGACTTAACTATTTCCTTTCCCATATCAGGGAAGTTTTCAACTAGAATCTCTTCAAATATTTTCTCAGTCCCTTTCTTTTTCTCTTCTTTTTCTGGGACCCCTATAATTCGAGTGTTGGTGCGTTTAATGTTGTACCAGAAGTCTCTGAGACTGTCTTCAGTTTTTTTCATTCTTTTTTCTTTATTCTACTCTTCAGTAGTTATTTCCATTATTTTATCTTCCAGGTCACTTATCCGTTCTTCTGCCTCAGTTATTCCACTATTGATCCTATCTAGAGTATGTTTAATTTCATTTATTGTGTTTTTCATCGTTGCTTGGTTCCTCTTTACTTCTTCCAAGTCCTTGTTAAATGTTTCTTGCATTTTGTCTATTCTATTTACAAGATTTTGGATCATCTTTACTATCATTATTCTGAATCTTTTTCAGGTAGACTGCCTATTTCCTCTTCATTTGTTAGGTCTGGTGTGTTTTTACCTTGCTCCTTCATCTGCTGTGTGATTTTCTTTCTTCTCATTTTGCTTATCTTACTGTGTTTGGGGTTTCCTTTTCGCAGGCTGCAGGTTCATAATTCCTGTTGTTTTTGGTATCTTTCCCCAGTGGCTAAGGTTGGTTCAGTGGGTTATGTAGGCTTCCCAGTGGAGGGGACTAGTGCCTGTGTTCTGGTGGATGAGACTGGATCTTGTCTTTCTGGTGGGCAGGTCCACGTCTGGTGGTGTGTTTTGGGGTGTCTGTGGCTTTATTATGATTTTAAGTGGCATCTCTACTAATGGATGGGGCTGTGTTCCTGTCTTGCTAGTTGTTTGGCATAGGGTGTCCAGCACTGTAGCTTGCTGGTCGTTGAGTGAAGCTGGGTCTTGGTGTTGGGATGGAGATCTCTGTGAGATTTTCATCATTTGGTATTATGTGGATTTGGGAGGTCTCTTGTGGACCAGTGTCCTGAAGTTTGCTCTCCCACCTCAGAGGCACAGCCCTGATGCCTGGCTGGAGCACCAAGAGTCTTTCATCCACACAGCTCAGAATAAAAGGGAGAAAAAATAGAAAGAAAAAAAGAAAGGGGATAAAATAAAATAAAGTAAGATAAAATAAAATAAAGTTATTAAAATAAAAAATAATTATTAAGAAAAAAAGAAAAAAAAAGTGTTTAAGTAAAAAACAAAACAAAACAAAACAAAACAAAAAGGACAGACAGAACCCTAGGACAAATGGTGAAAGCAAAGCTATACAGACAAAATCTCACACAGAAGCATACACGTACACACTCACAAAAAGAGGAAAAGGGGAAAAAATAATATATCTTGCTCCCAAAGTCCACCTCCTCAATTTGGGATGATTCATTGTCTTGTGCTAAAACATTTTACTTTGGTTAGGTCCCATTTGTTTATTTTTGCTATTACTTCCCTTGCCTGAGGAGGAAGATACAAAAAAGGCTAAGACCAATGCCAAAGAGTGTACTGCCTATGCTTTTGTCTAGCAGTTTTATGGTTTCAGGTCTTATATTTAGGTCTTTAATCCATTTTCAGTTTATTTTTGTGGATGATGTGAGAAAACGATCTCCTTTCATTCTTTCAGCTGTCCAGTTTTCCCAGAACAACTTATTGATAAGACTATAATTTCTCCATTGTACTT
Source organism: Balaenoptera physalus (assembly GCF_965194825.1). Taxonomy (NCBI): domain Eukaryota; kingdom Metazoa; phylum Chordata; class Mammalia; order Artiodactyla; family Balaenopteridae; genus Balaenoptera; species Balaenoptera physalus. The sequence goes on from NC_138894.1 coordinate 19,325,795, forward strand.
TCTTGCTGCCTTTAGTCATAGACTAATTGAGTACATATGTGTGGCTTTATTTCTGGGATCTATCTCTATGTTGTGCCATCGATCTATGTGTCTGTTTTTGTGGCAGTACCATACTGTTTTGACTACTGTAGCTTTGTAGCATAGCCTGAAGCCAGGGAGTTTTATACCTCTAGCATTGTTCTTTTTTTTACCAAATTGCTTTGCCAATTCAGGGTGTTTTGTGGTTCCACTCAAATTTTAGGATTATTTGTTCTAGTGCTGTGAAAAATGACATGGGCATTTTCATAGGGATTGTATTAAATTTGTAGATTGCTTTTTGTAGTATGGGCATTTTACCAATATTAATTCTTTCAATCCAGGAATACTGAATATCTTTCCATTTATTTGTACCCACTTCAATTTTCTTCATCAATGTTTTAAATTTTTCTGAGTACCAGCCTTTCACTACTTTGGTTAAAATTACTCCTAGGTATTTTTCCTTTTGATTTGAATTTAAATGGGTTGTTTTCTTGATTTCTGTTTCTCATGTTTCATTCTCAGTGTATAGAAATACAACAAATTTCCTATATTAATCTTGTACCCTGCAATTTTATTGAATTCATGTATTATTTCTAGTATAGATATATATATATATATATATATATATATATATATATATATTTTTTTTTTTTTTTTGGTGACATCTTTAGGGTTTTCTATATATAGCATCATGTCATCTGCAAATAATAACAGTTTTACTTTTTCCCTTCCAACTTGAATACTTTTATTTCATTTTTATTGTCTGATTTCTGCAGCTAGGACTTCCAATACTACATTAAATATAAGTGGCAAGAGTGAGCATCCTTGTCTTGTTCTTTATTTTAAAGGAAAAACTTCCAGTGTTTCACCATTGAGTATGACGTTAGCTGTGTGTTTGTCATAAATGGCCTTTATTATATTGAGGTATGTTCCCCCTATACCAACATTGTTGAGAATTTTTATCATGAATATCTGTTCAATTTTGTCAAATGATTTTTCTGCATCTATTGAGGTGAGGTGATAAGGTGATTTTTATCTTTTCCTATATGTTTACATTTTCTGATGAAATTTTTCCTTCCAACATTTTCTTATTTCTTGGTATAGCCTTTTCTTTTTTGCATAAGGAAGACATTAACATGTCTTGTAAGATGAGTTTAGAGTGATAAACTCTTTTGGTTTTTGCTTGTTTGGAAAACTCTTTATTTCTCCCTCAATTCTGAATGATTTGCTGGGTAGAGTATCCTTTGTTGTAGGTTTCTTCTTTAAGTACTTTAAATTCATTATGCCACTCCCTTCTGACTTGTGAATCTTTGTTAAAAAATAAGCTTATAGTCTTATAGGGATTCCCTTGTATGTGACTCTTTTTCTCTTGTTGCCTTTAAAATTATCACTTTGATTTTACATTTTAATTATGATATGTCTTGGTGTGGGTCTTTTTAGTTGATCTTGATTGAGTCTTTCTGTGCTTCTTGGACTTAGATATCTGTTTCTTTCTTCAGGTTAGGAATTTTTCAGTTATAATTTCATCAAATATGATTTCTTCCCCTTTCTTCTCCTTTGGGACCCTTATAATGATAGTGTTAGTATGCTTGATGTTGTCAAAGTGGCTCCTTAAACTACCCTCATTTTTTAATTTGTTTTTTCTTTTTGCTGTTCTGATTGGAAGGTTTCCAATACCCTGTCTTCCATGTTGCTTATGCATTCTCCTGTATCATCTAGTCTGATTCTAGATAAATCAGTAATTGTATTCTTCAGCTTTGGTTATTTTTATGTTTTCTAGTTCTTTGTTGAAGTTTTCACTGTGTTCCTCTATTCTTTTCCCAAGGTCAGTGAGCTTTTTTAAAATCACTATTGCTTTGAATTCTCTTAAGTAAATTACTGATCTCTGTTTCCTTATGAAAACATAAGGAAATGTTTATTTTCTGGGGTTTTGTTTGTTCTTTAATTTGGAACATATTTCTCTGTCTTCTCAGTTTGTTTGACTTTCTTTGCTTATCTCCATGAAACTAGGTGAAACGGTTTCCTATCCAAGGAAACTTGTGTGGGAGCATCCCTATGCAATTTGTTAGTGCCTAACAGTTTTGGTGCTAGAGGTAAATCTGAAGTGACCACTGGCTGCATCTTTTCCTCGGGTGCTCTGTCAGTCTCCATCTTGGTGTGGCATAAGGCTGGAGTTGGATGGGCTAGAAGTGGAGTCAGGTGTGAGCCAGAACTCCTCCCAGGCTCAATGGCCATTCCCACCCTGATGAGGGATGGGACCAGGATCCAAGGGGGTGGAGAAGGAGCCCTGAGGGAGCTGAGATTCTCCCCAGTATGACAGCCATTTCTGCCTTGGTTGGGACAGGGCCAGGACCCAAGTGTCTGGAACAGCGAATCTGAGCTATCTCTGCTTCTACCCAGTGCAACGGTGATCTCCACATTGGCTGAGGTAAGGCTGGGCCCTGTGGGGTTGAAGCCACAATTCTAAGCTAGCTCCACTTCTCTGCTTCTCCAGGGAATAATGGCAGTTTCTGCCCGGGTTGGGACCAGGAGGCATTGGAGCAGGAGCCTGGTGTGGGCTGGGGTCATCCTGAGGTGGTCTGGCAGGCCAGCCAGATCACCAGGAAGTTTTCAATCTGCTGTTTCTGTACTTACATTAGGAGCAGACACCTCTGGGCACACTCGAGAAGAGCAGACTCTCGGTTTCCTATAGCCATCCAGTATGTCTCACTGCTTTCAAACCAGGCAAGAGAGCTCATCTTCCTAGTGCCAGACCTCATTGCTGGTGTGCCCAATATGAGATTAACACTTTGCTCCTTAGGGAGTATCCCCAAGACTGTGATATAGCCCTCCTCTTCTGGGTCACCTACCAGGAGTGTGGTTGAGTAGATTGCTTCTCCTCTCCACCTACCAGACTCTGTGGTTCTTCCCTTATAACCTTGGCTGTAGAAGATCCACTCTGCTAGTCTCCAGGTCATTCTCAAAATGAGTTGCTGTATATGTAGTTTTAGTTTTGATGTGTATGTGAGAGAGTGAGAGGAGGTGAGCTCAAGGTCTTCCTACTCTGCCATCTTGATCCCACCTTATATCCCTGTAATGAAAGAGTGAACTTTGAAGAAGAAAAAAAAAAGAAAAGAGAAAGAAAAAGAATACTATTTACAATGGTCTCAAAAACAAGGATAAAGTTAGGTATGAATCTATAAATATGTGCAGAGAAACATATTCAAAAAACTACAAAATGGAGATTCAGAAAACAAGTCTTAGCAGGCTTTCCTTTTTTAAGTAATGGATTTCATTTTTTAGAGCAGGTCTTGGTTTACAGAAAAACTTAGCATATACACCCTCAAACCCACAGATTCTACTATTTTTAACATATTACAGTAATGTAACATATTTGTTACAATTGATGAACCAATACCAATACATTATTATTAATTAATGTCCATAGTTTACATTACGATTCACCTTTTGTGTTGTATATTTATATATTTTGGCAAATGCATAATCACATGTATTCACAATTACAGCATCATAAAGAATAGTTTCATTGCCTTTTGTATAGTATATTTTGAATTTGGGAAGTGTGAGTAATCCAGCTCAGTTCTTTTTTTGTTTCTTTGTGCTCTTCCTGGTCCCTTGTATTTCCATATGTGTTTTAGAATCAGCTTATTTATTTCTGCAGACAAGGCCATTTAAAAGTTGAAATATAGGTCAATTTGGAGGATAGTGACATAGTAATGACAAGTTTTCCGTTTCATAAACATGGAATGCCTTTACATTCATTTAGACTTTTAATTTTTTCAACAATGTTTATGTAGTTTTAGTGTCTAAAAGTCTTGAATTATTTTTCAAATTCATTTCCATGTTCTTTGTTTTCTAATGCTCTTGATTTCTTAATTTAATTTTCATACCACTTACTGTTAGTGCATAAAAAATACAACAGATTTTTGTGCATTGACCTTATATCCTGCAATTTTGCTGAACTTGTTCATTAGTTGTAATAATTTATTGTTATTCTTCAAGATGTAGTATAAACAAGATCATATCAAGTGCAAATAGTTTTAATATTTCCTTTTCAATCTGGATACGTTTTACTTTTTACCTAATTTCCTTTCATAGAATCTTTAGTACAATGTTGAACAGCAGTGGTAAGAGCAGATATTTTTGTCTTTTTCCTGATCTTAGATAGCTTTCACTCTGTTACTATATCACTGTTAGGTTTAATTTTAGCTGTGGATTTTTCATAGATGACCTTTACCAGATTGAAGTAGTTACCTTCTATTTCTATTTCATTGAGTGTTTTTATCACAAAAGGATGCTACGTCAAATGCTTTTTCTGCCTCTACAGAGATTATCATGTGGTATTTTCCCCATTATTCTATTGATATGGTGCAGTAGATTGATTGATTTAGCACATTTAATTAGTCTTGAATTCCTGGGACAAATCCCACTTTGTCATGGAGTATAATCTTTTTACTATGTTGGTGGAGTAAGTAATTCCAGTAGTCTAGGCTTCCTTAAGAATGGTTTCTGTCAAAGTCATTTTTGTACTTTCAATGAGTCATACTTTCAAGCTTCTTTGAATGCTTTGTAATTTTTTGTAAAGAACTGAGAATTCTCATGTGGTAATTTTGTTATATAATGTGGCAATTTTGGAAATCTGACTCTCACAGTCCTCAGGGATTGTTGATTTTGCTTGTGTAGGCTTGGAAATGTCTATTTTTGACTTTTCCAAATGATTTTTGCAAAGTGTGTACTCTTCGTTGTGTGTCGTCACTGAAATTTCTGGCCTGTTTTCTCTATCTTCAGACAGTGATCTGACAAAGATGTTCTTAAATGTGTGATTCCAAAAGGGGATATAGAAGAAGGGTTCTGCCTCTTTAAATGCCCTCAATGATGCCACCAGGGGAAATCACTTCAGCCAAAAAGGCTAAAACCAAGGAAGGTGTCTCTGACATTTTTTCAGGGTTTCACCACAACAAACCAAATGCACAACCTCTAATTTTTGGAGCACAAGGTCTCCTATGCTTGCTGCAGCACCAGCTATACAACCAAGGAATATAGACCACTGTCCCCAGTGTGACAATGGGGCTGAGAAACGGGGCATGGTAAATGGTTTGTTGATGCTGCTTTCTTACCAAAAAGAGCTTCATCAAGTACTCTCCTTGTTATATGTGAACAATCATATTCCTATGTTCCAAATTAGTTGATTTAATTCTTTTCAGTTGAATGGTTGCTTAGATGAAGGGACCAATACTTGGATCTTCCTGCTCTGGCATTTTGCATGTATGTTAGATTTATTGGGCACTCAGGGACCTTAAAAACTCTGCTGCTTCCATTTGTTTCTTGCCAAAATTCTGGTTAAAGCTTTTGTTCTTGTTTTAGAAAGACTTCAATGTTTCAAAGTTCTGAAAATATTCTCTTTTTTTATTTTCTGAGACAATTAAATTTCCCCTTAAACATATGTGTTAAACCAACCACTTACAAGCAACTTTTAATTGAAAAATACAGTTTTTCCCCTGTCTGCAGTTCCACCTCCTTCATATGTCAATGGTTATACATACTTGTGTCTATATATAGTTTCCTCATTCCATTTCATTGGTCTATTTATACAACTTTGTTATTACTACAACATATCATTTTTAAGACTTTAAAAACTCAATACTTTGTGCAATTAGTATGATAGTGTATTGGCTACTCTTGGCTCCAGGCATTTCCAGATCAACTTACTAAGTTGTGTAAAATAACAATATAAAGCATTTTGGATTGCAAATACAAACATTGTATATATAAATTGAATTAATAAGGCAATTTTGAGGACATGCTTTTAAAATTCAATTTCTAATGCATTACATATATACATTTATCAAGCCTTCTTTAATGACTATCAATAAAAGTATATAATTTTTCACAAACAGGTCTTGTATTTCTTTGTTAGATATTTTCCAAAGCAATTGATATTTTTCATTTTATTGTAAATTATTCCCCTGTCAGCTGATAGTATATAGAACTACAATTGATTTGGGTATATAGATTAGATATACAGAACCTGACAAACACTAATACATTTTTTAACAAGAGTTTTAAATTTTCTCTATGCCCAGGGATATCAAATAAATTGATTACATTATAAAATTATTTTTCAATGCATATATAGCACTGGATGTTACCTCAATTAAAACATTGAATATTAGTAGATATTGTAGTTTTCCCTGTTTATTTTTTATTTCAAGAGGAGAGACTTCAGATTTTTAACTTTGAGCAAAATGTTTGCTGTAGGAATTTATGAATTACTTACATTAGATTTAAAAATACTTTCTTCCTCACCTAGTAAGGTATTTAATCACAAATAAATACTGAGTTATATGAGAATTTTCTGCATCAATAAAAAAAATCAAATATATTTTTCCTCTTTTTTTATCAATATGTTGTTATACTGATTTATTTTCTAATATTAAATAGCCTACATTGCTGGGATAAACCCAAATATCCATGCTGTATTTTTCTTTTTGTATAATGCTTTAATGAAATTTCCTTTAAGTTTTGTTCAGAATGTGGTATTGGCCTGTAATTTTCCTTTCTTTTAATGTCAGCTTCAGATTTTGGTATCAAGGCTTTGCGTCCTCATAGCATAAATTGGGAAACATTGCTTCCTTCTCTATATGTGTAAGGTTGAATTTACTTCTTTATTAACATTCTGATGTAATTTGCTATTGAAAACAGCCTACCCTGCCTTGTTTTTGTTTGTGTGTGTCTGTGTGTGTTATTTTGTTTTTAGGGAAGGATCTTTTTAAAAGTTAGTTTATTATCTTTAGTGGTTGTAGAATTATTCTTGAGTGTAGGGAACTATACATTTTATCTGAAACCCCAATACTGGTGTAAAACTTTCCATAATGATTCAATGTAATCTTGTTAAAATCTGCAGATGTATTTTGAAGTATCTTTTTTATTTCCAATATTTATTGTCTGTCTACTTTTTTTTCTTTCTTTTTTGTTTGCTTTTTTCTTATTATAGTCAGAGATTTTTAGATAGTTTGTATTTGTCTCTGTTCAGTCTCCCTCTATTACAAGATTACTTTCTAATTTGTTAATTTTGTTTAAACATTATTTTCCTTTCTTTGTACATTATTTAGATTTTTCTGCATTTTTCTAACCATTTAAAAAATATAAACACACAGGCTATTTTATCGTTTGCATGAAAAGTATTTTTTTTTCTGAATCATATTGGTGTATGTCAGTTGTTAACATGGTGTCCTTTGAATCTGAATAATTTACTGTGTACTCCCTACAAAGATTTTCTTCTATATAACTATAATATAGCTATCAAAACTAATTAAATTTCAGTGATGCATTAAATTCATATAATGTACAGTCTTTGTTCAAGTTTCATAAGTTGTGCCAGTAATGCCCACTGTAGCAAAGGCCTCCAATTTACAATCATTTGTAGCAAGCCTCTTTACTTTCCTTCTGTCTAAAATAGTTCCTTAGTCTTTCCTTTACATGCTGCTGCTGAAGATTCCAATTCAACTATTATGAATACTGCCTCTCAATTTGTGTTTTTCTTATGACTCATCATGATTATATTATGCTGTCTGTTATTTTGGTAGGTATATCCCAGAACTGACAGAGTATTCTCATTGCATCCAATCATATGGCATAACAGCTTCGATTTATTCTTATTATTCCTAATAAATGGAACAAATTGTTGATTTTGTTAATCTTACTTACAAGGTGTCTCCCAAGTTTTTCCTCTGTAAATGTATTCATTTCTCTCTCTCTCTCTCTCTCCCCCTTTCCTTCATTGCCTTCTTCTGGGTTGACTGAATATTCTTTTAATCTTTGTGTTTGCTGGTTTTTGTCTACCTCTTTGGAAGTTATATACTTTGTTTTTTTCTTCTGGTATTAATCCTAAAAATTAAACATAATTTTAAATTATCAATATAATTGGTAATTCAAAATTAACCAATAGATTTAATCTCCTTCAAGATAATGAAATTATATTAGAATACTTTAGCTCCACATTCCTAACATATTTTTAATAGTTTAATTCTAATTTTATAATACTATAAAATGTTAGTATTTTGCTGTATTGTATATTTAAGTTCATTCAGTTTTACCCACAGAGTTACCACTTCTTTGCTTTACATCTTTTCCCAGAACCTCAGTCTACAATCACATTCCTTCTACCTGACATATATACCTCAGAAATTTACTTAGTAAGAATTGGCTGGTGATAAACTCAGAAGTATTGGTAAAGGACACTTCTACTCATTAGTACTAGACCCTTGTGTTCTAGCTATTGAATATATAGCACTACCTAGCAGCCATTCCTTTAGTGCATTATAGAGCTTTCATATGTAAGGTTGATTCTTTCGATTGGGGTTTAGCTGAGCTTTCAACAGTTCATTCTTTGGTTCCTTAAGACTCACTGCTTCTGGATGATGGGATAAATCATAAGACCTGTACATCACAAAGTTATAAGCCTATTATTTCACCACCTTTTTGTAAAATGGTTCCCTTATTCTGAGGCAATTTAAATTGAAACACCCTGTCAATAGACTTTCATTTCCCTTGGATGCCCTTGGATGACCATATTGGTGCTTGCAATGTGTTCTGTAAAGGTAAGCCCATTTCCAGAATAGACCCTGCCAAACTGAAGGAGATTTGATGTGATCAAGCTGTTTGCACTTGGATGGTTAATTAACTAATGAAGGGCTGTATTGGGTTCAGCATAGTTTTTGTGGTATAGGATTAGATATTCAGTCACACAATTGTGCTCAAGTGTAACATACATTCTTCCAACAGTGTCTAGTTTGTGCATGAGGAAGAGGCTAGATAGACCTTAACATGAGACACAGAGAAAAAGATCTGCATGATTTTGCACACATCATAATTCAATTCACAGTTCTTCTCTAGACTTACTTGTTTCAATATTCTAATGCTTTTATTTCCAAGTCTATGACCACCTAGCCGAAATAGTTCCATTTTCCTGGAGTATGTATTGGTATTCCAGACCACTTTTCTTGTAAAAAAAAAAAAAAAAAAAAAAGTGAACAGGCAATTGTATTTCTCTTTGCTTTATCCAATGGAAGAATTTCCAGGGGCTTCCCGGTGGTGCAGTGGTTAAGAATCTGCCTGCCAATGCAGGGGACACAGGTTCGAGCCCTGGTCCAGGAAGATCCCACATGCTGTGGAGCAACTAAGTCCATGCACCACAACTACTGAGCCTGCGTTCTAGAGCCCGCGAGCCACAACTACTGAATCCTGCACGCCTAGAGCCAGTGCTCCGCAACAAGAGAAGCCACCGCAATGAGAAGCCCGTGCACCACAAAGAAGAGAAGCCTCTGCTCACTGCAACTAGAGAAAGCCCATGTGCAGGAACGAAGACCCAGTGCAGCAAAAAATAAATAAATTTATTTAAAAAAAAAACGAATTTCCCTTCACAACCTGCCTTTCAAGTGGGTCTATAAACAACAAGAATATATTTTTGTTGATAATCAGGATATCATGGCAATCCGCCTATAAAATAAGCCTGAGTTCTTACTGCTGTCATCTGTTGGTCATTCTGAAGCCCCATGAGGTTAAGGTGTGAATTATGGGAGATGCTCTAGTGCAGCGGTCACCAACATTTTTGGCACCAGGGACCAGTTTCGTGGAAGACAATTTTTCCATGGTGGGTAGGGGGGAGCGGATGGCTTAGGCGGTAATGCAAGCGACAGGGAGCGGCAGATGAAGCTTCACTCGCTCGCCTGCCACTCACCTGTGCAGCCCAGTTCCTAACAGGCCACGGACCGGTCTGTGGTCCGGAGTTTGAGGACCCCTGCTCTAGTGTAACTGCAGGAAATGACATAGATATTTGAACTACCTGTTCGTGTAACTTACACATACCTTCTGAACCTTCTCAGGTCTAATCCTGAATATACCAGTTTGATTGTACAATAGGGGGCTATTATATCCACCCTGACTCATAATTCTGAGAAACTGAATACACTTATCTCACGATAGACTGCTTTGATCACATAGTCAATGAGAATCACAAGATCATAAAGAAAAGTATAACATCTTTTTTCTACAGAGAATGGCTCATAGGCACAGTTTATCTGTAGATACTACTTCAAAACAAATCTTATGTAGCTAAACAACTTTTTTTTTTTTTTGAATTAATAACCACTATGTTAATATATCACCTTGTATTGCTTCCCATACTAGCCTCGTTTCATTATTTCTCTCTTGATGCTCTTGGATTATTTTTCCTAAAAATAAGATTAATTCTTCCTCAGACCACTATGAAACCTGATCTAAGACAGAAGTGCAGGAAAGAAAAGTTTAAAAGAGCTAGTCCAATAACAGTTGAATATATTTTAATATGTTAACATAGAAAGAGGAAATAGCACCCTTTGTAAGATGTGCAGCACCAAGAAAGATTTAGAATGAGGATTTATGTTTGACAAAAATAGAACAAAGCAAGGTAAATACCACGGAGAAAACTCAGGAAGTAAACAAATACTAAATGACAATGTATTTTAGGCTTTAAGTAGTAAGCTAAAATAACAAATTTGCTTTCATTATTTTACACATTAGAAGCAATGATATTTTTACACACTCAAGGTCTACACATTATTCTCAGGAAGATTATTATACTGTGTTTGGTTAATTTTTAGCTCTATATTTTTACAAATTATATCATCAGTTTAAACGTAACCTCAGTATATATTATTGCACGTTTTGTCACTGCTTTCTAAGAGTGTGTGTGCACAATATCTATCTACCTTGTACTCTAAACTTAACCCAGATTTTTCCTATTTTGTGAGGGCTTTTCATGGCCATCACAGTCACAGTTTTTAGGGTTCTAAATAACAGGGTTTGTTCTACACCCAAAGAAAATAATGGCATGTTATAAGAGGGAGGCAGAGGTCTTTGCTCCATCACCCAATTTTCTGTTTTCCAGAGAAAGTTTTCCATCTTAATGTTTCTATCAGTGACTATAATAGTCATAGTGGACTAGAATATATTACCATAACAAACAATACAAATCTCACAGCATTCCTAAAACACAAGTCTCTCACCACTGTAGTCACTCTAGCTGATGGAGTTTTCTTAACACTCTTTGTTAAAATAACTTCGTCAGGATGAAGACAAAACAGTGAATTACGCACTGGCTCAAAATGTTGTTCCTGAAAGTGAGGTACATCACTTCTACTCACATTTCATTGGCCAAAGAAAGTTACACAGCTTTATCTAATTTCAAAGCAATGCAGAATTGTGATCTTTAAAAGTACATACAGAGGTTACTGTAGAGAACTGTGATATTTGGGAAGAACCCTAGTGATCCCTGCAGTGACAAAACTTTATGAAGGAGTAGAAAAAAATAACCATTTACAACTAAAGATTTCAGTTATTCTAGGTGGAACTGAATAAGATGATCTTGGAGTCGTCAATTTAAAATTCTTATGTAGAGCTATGAGTTTCTATTTGCATCATATAACTTAACTTTCACAGGTACCTTATGAAATCATTAAGCAATTTATAAAAAGTCACTCCTTCAGGATACTTTCACATAGTTGGTTATTACTATCTTTTTGAAATAAAAGCCTAGACTGATGATTAACTGATACCCTGAGCTATCCTTTATAAGAAGAACTTTTGGGAAAAAAAAAAAGTATACCCTTTAACTTTCTAACTTGTAGTATAACATTATTTCATGTTTCTCAAACTCATGGCCATAAAAATCATGTAAGATGCTAGTGAGAATGACACTTATGGTCACCAGCTATGGACAATTTTATTTTTTAAGTCTGGGAGAAATTTTGGAATCTGAATTTGTAAAGCACCACAAATGAGAATTTGTATCAATGGCACATAAATACTGTGCTAATGGATAACAACATTATTTTTGGTGAAAGTCAAACTTCCCTTCCAATTTAGCTTTACTGCTTAGCAGCCTCTTGGCCTTAGAGAAACTACATATAACTTAGGTCATCAATACACTCATTTCTAAAAAATGAAATGCATTTATTTTATTTTGATCCACAGATGCTACTGCTTAGAGTGATATATATTTAATGATAGAAGATTAAATTTCATTTTCTTCTCTAATAATATCTATCTCATTGAGTCTTGAGAATTAAATAAGATAATAAAAGTGTAGAGCTCAGCACAGTATCTTTGTTATGAAACTGTCTCACTAAATAATAGCTATTGTTCTTGCAGCTATAAATAGTAGTAGTAGTAGTAATGGTGGTAGTAGGTGGGAGTAGGATTGTCCCTCACAGATGGGCTTTTCCCTCATCCTCTGCTGCCCTTGCCCTAGTGTGGGGCTGCATCGTGAAGCAAGTGGGGCTGGAGTGTTTGTTCGGATCGGGCTGGGGCATGTGCTGGGTGCTTACAGGAAACCCAGCAGTCACTCCTGCAGTTTTCAATCTACCCTCTCCACCTTGTTTTGGGAGCAAGCAAGCATGCACATGCTCCTCACAAGTGGAGTCTAGGTTCCCACTGCCCTCTTATTGGTCCCACCAGCCCTCCAACTGGCTAAGGGCACTCATCTTCTCTGTGTTAGACCCCAAATGTGGCTCAATCCACTCACTCCCAGAGAAGATCTCCACCCACATAATCTCCCTTTTCCTCTGAGTCACTTTCCAGCTGCACAAGTCCCAACATAATCACTTTTCTTCCCTTCCTACCTGACTACTTGTGTATCTTTCTTATAGCTGTGGTTGTACAGAAGTCCTTCTGCCAGTCTCCAGTTAGTTTTCTGAGAGAATTGTTCCACATGTAGATGTATTTTTGATGTGTTCATGGGCAGAGGTGAGTTCTGTGTCCTTCTACTCTGCTATCTGATAGACTCCAGAACAACTCCTCTCTTATCAACAATACATTCTTTATAATGGGCCTTTAGTTCTGCATTCTGATCAAGCAGTCACAAAAGTAACACAAGTAATTAAAAATTTTGAACGATAAAAATGGCAATTTTATATGGTTTGACCTAATACTTTATTCCTCTTGAACTATAAAATATTTCTAATATTTCTTTGAAAAATATTTTTAAGCTTATTGTAGATAATGCCTTACCTTTTCTATCACTTTCCTGTTATGTTCTTACCAAATGATCATTAGTTCTAGGCTTGAATACATAGAGTGTGTTATGGGCTCAGTTGTGTCCCAAAAGATTCATATGTTGAAACTCAAACACCTCAATTCTCAGGAAGTAAATATATTTGGAGATGGGGCCTTTACCAACGTGATTAAGATAAAATGATGCCATTAGAATGGACCCTTATCCAATTTGCCTTATGTCCTTAGAACAAGAAGAAATTTGGGTACACAAAGATACCTAAGGAGGCCTCTGAACAAAGAAAAGACAACATGAACACTTAGCAAGAAGGCAGTCATCTGCAAACCAAAGAGAGAGGTCTGAGAATAAATCAAACCTATCATCACCTTGATCTTGAACTTCTAGGCTTCATAACTGTGAGATATTACACTTTTATTGTTTAAACTACTTAGTCTTTGTTATTTTGTTACGGTGGCCTTAGCAAACTAATAGAGTGTCACAAACTCATAGCAGAGGGAAGAAAATTATGTTTATTAAGGGTCTCTTTGGTTTTAAGTCTAAGACTTCACACATCTTAAAGTTTTGTTTGCATTTTAAAAACATTTTTAAGCTCTATCATATGGTTTATCCATGTTATACCAACATTTAAATAAGCTCTGCATTTATTTAGCAACTGGTATGGGTCAGAATACACAATCAGATTCATAAGATACAAGTAGGCTTCAATCTGATAGTGCATTGACTTAACTTTATGGAAGAAAAAGGACTGAAGAAGCAGCAAGTAGATTTCAATCTCATTTGGAGGACCAGTGGCTCTACAGTTCTGAATTTCTTTTGCCACTTACACCATGGTTATGTAGGTCATCTTGACACAGAAAGCCTGAAAACTCAGCATCTCAGCAGCTATACAGGCTTACAGTCTGCATGCAAATTCAGTTTGCTCCATTCAAATGAATTTTACCAGTTAGAAGTTTATAAAGTAGAACATACACAAAATTTCATATTGACTTCAAATGTAGTTTTTTAGAAAACAAACATCAAGATCATTTACCAGCAGGCCAGTATCAGCCCAGGCCAGCTGTTAATCCTCTGCTCACAGGTCCATTAGGAAAGTTTGAAGATAATGCATATTGAAATGAGTAGGTGTGATCTTGGAAAGTCTCCCAGACCCTACAGTGTTTCATTTATTCCAAACCTGAAATCACCCTTCCGTATGGTCTTGTAGGCTCAAAGATTCAATTTTCCCAGTTTGCTAAATTTGGTAAGACTTAATGTTAAATCAGGGTAAAGAGGCTTATAAGTGGCAGATGCATAAAAATCAGAATTCATTAGAATGTATTGAGCAATAAGCTATTAGCAGGACCAGAGAGCCATTATAAATAGGCCAGTGCATTTCCTTCATGTAAAAATCTACACAACTTGTAAGACAATATCACTTAAAGAAGTTTAGAAAGTATGGAATTAGATAAAATCTATTACAGAATCATCCATTTATTGGCATTAGACTCTGGTACCTTTCATGCTTACACCAGGGCTTCATGTCTTCCACATCTGTGAGGTGTGTTAAATGTTTATGTCAATTCTAAATGGTCTTTGTTCCAATTCCCTGGGAAAAAAATTATATGAGCTTTATCAAAATTGGTTGCATGCTGATCCCTAATCTCACCACCCTAACAATGTCCTATATATACTACGACGCATATATGAATGATTGCCATTGGAAAACTAGGAGATAAGCTGGGTTTTTACTTTTATTTCTAAATACATATCCTCAGGTCTTCTCTATGTGTAAATTTGCTTTCTCTGAGTTTCCATTCACTTGTTTTCTAGAAATTACTCAACCTTCAGCTCTTCATTTAACCTTAATTTTGTTCATTGCCACATGACAAATGCAGTTTCCAGTTCTGTTTTAAACCATTGTAGTCAGAGAGGAAGGTCACATTAGACTCACATAGTGGCTAGGGTCCATCATTAGTGGTGAGGTTCTCAAGGGAAGAATACTTTGGTGGATAAGCAGTCACTCTAGAAATATCCACTAGTAGGGCCTAAAAGTAAATTCCATTTTGTAAACTTTAGCACAACATTCTAGCCTTCCAAATTCTTTTTCTTGGATACTGGTTAAATCATTAAATATTTTTTAGCATTTGTTACAGTAAATTTGAAAAATTATGTTTTTTTCTTTACAAATTGAAAGGCTCTCAAAGCTTCATTAAGCAAAGGATTCTTCAGCTTGTCATTAGAGATCTCTCTCTATGTAGTCATGGATTAACTGATTCTGGTGAGATATAAAATTTTAGGTTTCCATCACCTAGAAGTAGGTGCACATTTATCTTGCGTTAGCATTTTTCATTCTTGGTCTTCATGATAGTCTATTAAATGTTTTAATATTTATAAGCTGTTTCAATATCTAGTCTGAATTTTGTTTAAAATGATATATGAGTTTATCCCTTGCCTCAATGTATACTATTCAGCTTTATAATTTTTCAAAAATGTTAGTAGACTTGAAGCACAATATGTTTAGTATTTAAAATAGTCTAGAAATACTATATTAATGTGTTCATTCTTGACCACTATATAGTATCAATCAATTTCCTTATTTTTGACCACTGCAAAATTGTCAAGTACTTTTCTATTTATCTACACATGATATTTTATAAACAAGTTTGCTTAACAAGTGTTAAACTCTTTAAAACTGAAATAGAAACCCACTTGTTTTGTAGCCTGATTTGTATTACCCAGTAATTGAATTTCTTTATTCTATTGCTCTCCAGAAGAGTACACACAATTCCATTAAACTCTAAAAATAGCTGCTATAATAAAAACAGCTTCTGCTGCATTGTCTTGTTATTAACTTAAAATTTTTGATCTTATGAAAGACCTATATCCTACTACCAGGTGCGGCAATTAGAGAGTGGAACTGTTTCTCAAATTGCTTGCTTTAAAACTGACCCTTATTCACTTTGTTAAGCTTGATACCAAAGACATGTATATTAACTTGCCTCTTGGAGACCACTGGGATATAGCACAGAAACCTCAACTTCATCATGTCCAGTTGCAGTCATATCACTGTCACCAACCACCCTAGCCTCAAAACATACAAGCAGATGAACGGTAACTTCTGTTGGTCATTCAGTTAGCAATTTAGAAAGCAGTTCTTATTAGAAATAAATTTTAGCATTCTTGCTGATGGGAAAGAGAACACTTAGCGCATAAGAGCACCGACTTATTTTTAGTGCCAACAATAAGGAATGAAACCAATTAATTGTTTAACAAATATTTAGTTAATTGAGTTTTTAATCGCATAGCCTTGAATGGTTTCTTGAATTTGGGCACTAAGATTTGGCTTCTTGATAATAAAAGTATGTCTACCTGCAAATGGAAGTATTTCTTCATTTGTGTTGTACATATGGATGTTTTGCCACTTTTTCTACTATGTAGAAAAGTATCTGGATATTTATTAAGACCAAAAAAGCCCCTATATTACCTGCTGTGATATATAAATTTCAAGGCATTACTCTTCTCTAATTCAATTTTTTACTTCTTAAATGTACAGACATAAAACAAAATTTACATAATTGTGTGATTATTTCTTCCCAACTATACATCAAGATGTTCACTTTTGTTCTATAAGTTGCTGACATGCACAGAGATATGTGACTCCTTTGTTAAATAGTGTTGATCATTTCTACCTCACTAGGAGCACACCGAGAATAATGTAATGGTTTATATGCAAAGCACTGCAAATTTGCCTGAAGCAGTCCAACAAAGGCCAGATGTTTACTAAGAGGATACCATGTTCCTGAATCTTGATAGAAAACAGGATCATGAATGAGGCTGTGCTTGTGGCCATTTGGCTATTGAAGCTATTTAAGCTTCTTTGCAGTTTCTTTACGTGCAGATGTAGGGTCTTGAAGAATTTAATAGAGTTCTGGTAACTTCCCTGAATGTAGACATTTTGAATAAATAAAATCAGTGTAACTTTCCCAACATACAACTCTTATGGGTCCAATAGATTTCTCAGACATGTTTGTGTGCGTGTATGTGTACGTGTAGTGTTCAGCCTATTCAGTGTCAGAGAAACAAGGCTTTCAACATGCAATGAAATAAATTCCAGAGAAATAATGACAGAGGACTATTGGTTATATTTCTCTTGATGTCAACATACCAGAGAATTAAAGTGTTTTTTATTCTATGAGCACAATTAATCAAAAAATCATACTATATTAACCTTGAGAATTAATGATAAAGAGGAAAATAAGAAGAAAAAAAGACCTATTATGCTCAGTGTGAAGCAGTGGCCCTTAGTTTTAAAACTCTTTGGCAGGGGGAGGAGAAATCAGCCTATGTCTTATTTACATTCCCAAGCCAAAATTCGTAGTAGTGCTGGAAGGAGGATATGACATATTTATGCTTAGAAAGATTTCCATTAAAACAGAATCTAACACTATATTAAAAAATCATATGTCAGATATCAACAGATTTTTTTTTCAGGAAAATAAGAATGAGCCAATTCTATTAAAATAACTTACCTAATAATATATATAATTTTTTCCTGTGGACTGAATTGTATTTTTCCAGCTTTATTGAGGTGTAATTGACAAATGAAAATTGTGTATATCTAAGGCCTAAAACATAATGTTTTGATACACATATAAATGATTACCACTATAAAGCTAATTAACATATCCATCACCTCACATGGTAGTTTTAAAACTTTTTTGGTGAGAATACTTAAGATCTACTCTCTTAACAAAATTCAAGTATATAATACAATATTATTAACTATAATCACCATGCTGCACATTAAATCTCCACAACTTTTTCATCCTGCACAGTTGAAATTTTGTAACCTTTGACCAATATCCCCCTATTTCCCCTACTCTCTAGTCCCTGGCAACCACCTACTCTCTGCTTAGATTTTATCTTTCTAGATCCCACACATAAGAGAGATCATGCAGTATCTGTCTTTCTGTGCCTGGATAATTTCACTTAGCATAATGCCTTCCAGGTTCATCCATGTGGTTGCAAATAGCAGGATTTTGGGGGCTGAAAAATATCCCATTGTGTGTGTACATCACATTTTGTAATCTATTCATTGATGGACACAGGTTATATTTATATCTTAGCTATTATGAATAATGCTGTAATGAGCCTACAAGTACAGCTGTCTCCTCAAGATAATGATTTAGTATCCTTTGAGTATATACCCAGAAGTGGGATTGCTATATCATATGATAGTTTTATTTTTAATTTTTCAAGCAATCTCCATATCATTATTCATAATGACTGTAGCAATTTACATTCCCATTGACAGTGCACAAGGGTTCCCTTTGCTCTACATCCTTTCCAGTGCTTATCTTTTTCTTTTAATAATAACCATTCTAAAGTAAAGTGATATCTCATTGTGGTTTTAATTTACATTTCCCTGATGATTAATAATGTTGAGTGCCTTTTCATGTACCTGTTGGCCATTTGTATCGCTTTTTTTGAGAAGTGCCTATTGAAGTTCTTGCCCATTTTAAAATCAGGTTATTCTTTTCTTGATATTGAATTGTTTGAGGTTTTAAATGTTTTGGATATTAACTCCTTGTAAAATGTATGCTTTGTTAATATTTTCTATCATTCCATATGTTGTCTGTCCACTCTGTTGATTGTTTACTTTTCTGTGCAGAAGCTTTTTAGTTTGATGCAATCCCATTTGTCTATTTTTGCTTTTGTTACCTGTGATTTTGTATTGTATCCAGAAAACTATTGCCAAGACAATGTCAAGAAACTCTTCCCTTATATTTTCTTCCAGAGGTTTAACAGTTTCAAGCATTATGTTTTAAGTCTTTAATCCATTTTGAGTTGATTTTTGTTTGTAGTGTGAAATAAGGGTCCGATTTCATTTTTCTGCATGTGGATATTCAGTTTTCACAACACCATTTATTGAAGAGATAATCCTTTCTCCATTGCGTGTTCTTGGCACCTTTGTCAAAAATCAGCTAAACACAAACACATAGATTTATTTCTGGGCTCTCAATTCTGTTCCACTGTCATTCCATATGTCTATTTTGATGCCAGTACCATACTTTTTTGACTACTGTAGCCTTGTAATATATTTTGAAATGTAGCTTTGTGATGCCTCCAGCTTTGCTGTTCTTGCTCAAAATTGCTTTGGCTGTTTGGGGTCTTTCTGGTTTTATATGAATTTTAGGATTGTTTTTCTATTTCTGTGAAAAATCCCAATGGAATAATAATAGAGATTGCATTGAATCTATAGAGTATTTTGAGTAATATGGACATTTTAACAATATTGTCTTCCAATCCATAAACATGGGATATCTTTCCTATATTTATGTATTCTTCATTTTCTTTCATCAATAATTTATAGATTTCACTGTACAAATCTTCCATTTCCTTGGTTAAATATATTCCTAAATCTTTTATTGTTTTTGATACTATTGTAAATAGGATTATCTTCTGTCCCTCCATCCTCTTCCTCCTCCTCCACCTTCTCTTCCTCCTTTATTTATTTATTTATTTTTTCCATGCCACGCAGCTTGTGGGATCTCTTAGTTCCCCAACCATGGATCAAACTGGGACCCACGGCAGTGAAATCATGGAGTCCTATTCCTCCTTCTTTCAATGGTTTGTGTCTGCTGGAAGAACGGCTCTTAATGACTTGTTGAGGATATTTCCTGTACATAATAGGAATATTTTTCAGTTCAGTTATTGTATTCTTCAGCTCTAATATTTTTGTTTGGATCTTTAAAATTTTTTTATTTGTTTGCTGATTTTCTCATTTTGTTCATTTACTCTTTGCTGAATTTTGTTTAGTTATTTGTCCATGTTCTTTCATAACTCACTAAACCTTTTAAAGACAATGATTTTAAATTCTTCTCAGGCAATTCACAGATCTTTAATTCTTTCAGGTTTTTACTAGATATTTATTTTCTTCCTTTGATTATATCATACTTTTTTAGATTTTTCATGTTTTCTTTGTATATTTGCTTCATACCTGCACATTTGAAAATGTAGACTTTTGTTCTGCAACTTTTCACAGTCTTGCAGATCAGTGCTGGCTGTAAGCCGATGCCCCCCCTTTTCCTTTATTCCTAGCTGTCCCAAGGCCCAGACTCTGCAGATTGTTCAGCACTCTCAGTATGAGGCAAGACAGGAACTGGCTCCATGAGGACACTCTGAAATGCTGGGGATAAGGCCCTCTTTACACATTCCCACTCTTGTAGAGGCAAAAGCCTCAGTTATGTGCCATATTCCAAACTCATAGAGCAGCACTGGCTGTAAGAGGATGTCCTCCCTTTTTCTTTGTTCTTTGCTGTCCCAGAGGACTGGACCCTTGCAGAGTGTTCAGTGTTTTGTATGAGGTGAGAGAGAAACCAACTTGATGGAATGTGCCTGAGAGGGCAGGAGGCCAGGCAAGCATATGCACACGCCAATCTCACTTTTCTTCCCATGAAAGAAATTATAGGCTGACACAATCTTCTTGGTGCTGAGGTAAGCTGGTTTGAAGGAGGGACTGATGTGAGTAAATCAAAATTGCTCTTCTTACCCATGCAAACTGCTCTCAGTTTGTGCTCATTTTATTTGACTTCTTATCTGCATTCTAAAATTCCTTTAAAGTTATTTTTCTTTCAAAATCATTATTATATCAGTGATTCTGTGAAGAAACAAGAGCCAGGGTTTCCTACTCCACCATCTGGATGATGTCACTGTCTCCAATCATGTATTATCTCAAATGTAAAAATTCATGTTTTTAGATGGTTTGTAGAACACATCTATCAGTATTTCTTACTGTGTTTTCTTCAACTTTCTAAATTAAATTAACTTAGAGACCACCCACTATTTTATTACATGCATTTATTTACAGGCGTACCTTGTTTTATTATGCTTTGCTTTATTGGGCTTTTAAGATGCTGCATTTTTTACAAATTGAAGGTTTGTGGCAACCTGGCATTGAGCAAGTCTATTGGTACCATTTTTTCAAAAGCATTTGTTCACTTCAGGTTCTTGTGTCACATTTTGGCAATTCTTGCAATATTTCAAACTTTTTCTTTATGATTATATTTATTGTGGTGGTCTGTGATCAGCGATCTTGATATTACTATTGCAAAAAATTTTGACTAGATGAAGGCTCAGATGATTTTTAGCATTTTTACTTTTTAATTAAGTTATTTACATTATATTTTTAGACATAATGCTACTGCACACTTAATGGACTACAATATAGGGTAAGCATAACTTTAATATGCACTGAAAAACTAAAAAAGTCTGATATTGGTTTTATTGCGGTGCTCCTGAACTGAACTTGCCATATCTTTGAGGTATGTCCATATTTTTAACACTGGTCTTGATGCAGGAATTCACTGACTTTTCTCCACTTCAAGATTTCCCAGCTGGTCAAAGTGGAAATGGTGTCACATGACTAATTACTTAGGTGTCTCTTTTCTCCACAGAAGCAAAGGGTCCAGGCAATCATTGGGCTCTGGGGAGATACTTACCACTGTCTAAGGCTCATACATATTTTTAGGTTCTCTCTTTGGAGTCAAGTGCCTTTAACTGACTTTTTTTTAGTCCTGCTTGAGATGACTACCTTATTCAGACAGATTACAGTAACCTCATTTATGGAGATTCTAGAATGATAGTCTACATGTGATGTTGAAACCAGGATTACATAAGAAATCAGGACCATATATATATATAAAATTTACTGTCTTACAGTCAATACAAATGAACTATAGTTAACATTCATTTGATGTGTGACTAAAACTTAAAAACATTCATTATCAATTTTGGTACACTTAAATATTAAACTGCTGTAAATATGCAATAAAAATAACACCAAAGCCATTCATTGATGGTAAGGACACATGAGACCTTTAATGAAGTGTAGATTCATCTGGTCCTCAATCAGTACAACAAATGTAAAAAAAGATACAGAATAATAATAGAGGGATACTATATTATAAAATTTGAAACAAATTAAAGAGCATTTGTGTTCCTGTGATATGGGCATGATCTTCTTATTAAGACAATTGAACCTTGAAGGATTCAATTTTTGTTTTTGACAGAATTTGTATCATTTAAAGGCAAATGTGTAGTCCACCTCTAGGTAGTAGAGAGGACACTATGATATGTTTTTCACATTATTTACCCCCACGGCTGAAGTTAATGACTTTAGACCTTGACTTTCTTCTGCCTTTATAATCTGCATTCAGTGTATTGTAATATAGCTTATAGATCCCTGCAAGTCATCTTAAATGTGCTTTTGGATTAAGACAGTATATATATAAGTAAACATAAAAATCAGAGACAGATATATTGAGCATGCTTTATTAATAAGGATAGTCAATATCCTTTCTGTATACTTAAACTATTGTAAACACTAGGAGACCTTTAGGTTTTATATACAGTACAATCTCTATATCAATCCTAATCTTTGTCTAAAAACACAAGCAAGAAGCAGTCCTAGAATTTAGGTTCCATGACATTTGTGCAGTGCCTCACCATTATGTCAGCTTTCATTCTGCACATAGAATTGATCTTATGGTCAGATTTCTTCCTCAAATTTCAAACTCTCCTTCTGACATTAAAGATTTTTCTTTTTTTCTGCTGATAAAAATCATCACTACAGGGCTTCCCTGGTGGCGCAGTGGTTGAGAATCTGCCTGCTAATGCAGGGAACACGGGTTCGAGCCCTGGTCTGGGAAGATCCCACATGCCACGGAGCAGCTGGGCCCGTGAGCCACAACTACTGAGCTTGCGCGTCTGGAGCCTGTGCCCCGCAACGGGAGGGGCTGCGATAGTGAAAGGCCCGCGCACTGCGATGAAGAGCGGTCCCCGCACCGCGATGAAGAGTGGCCCCCGCTTGCCTCAACTAGAGAAAGCCCTCGCACGAACCGAAGACCCAACACAGCCAAAAATAAATAAATAAAGTAGCTATAAAATTAAAAAAAAAAAACATCAGTAGATTCAAGTGACTATGAAATTCTATATATAGATTTAAAAAAAAATCATCACTACAAATAAATGTAATAAGTAAATAAGGCAGATTTGTTGAGTGCATAAAGTAGGACAGATTTTATTCTAAATACATTAATGTATTAACTAATTGTCAAAGAAGCACATTATAGTCTACGACGTAGTTCTATTTTTTGTGTTTGTTTTATTCCCTTTTTTCCACCATTTTACAGATGAGGAATTCCAGGCATAGAGAGGCTTGTAAGGTCTGAAATCATAGAGTTAGTGATGGAGAAGTATTTTACCACAAGCACTCTGATATAAAACTTACACTTCTAACCACTTTATTATACTGCCTAATCAAGGATAAATGAGAAGAAATAAATATAGGAAGATATTTTAAACGAGTATATCAACTGAATTATGTACTATATATTAAGTGATACAGCTTTATTATCTTAACAAATACATATAATAACATGCTGTACAACATAAGCATCAATTAATTAATGGATATGGCATTATGGATTAATAGCACTATTAATTATTTGTAAGCATTTATTGTGCTCCAATAATTTTCTAAATCATTAAGATCAATATATCCTTTGATATATTAAATTGTCCTAAAACATGAATTTTCTTATCGTTATATTTACAAATGAGAACACTGAGGGAAAGGATGGTTAAATTGCATTTCTTTTCCTCCAAGAGATGCTTATCTCAATTCCCTTTAACAGGTTTAGCACCTTTTAACTAAACTCACCACAGATTTATTTTTTCCCCTCTCTAGTAGGAAAAGAAGTTTAAAATGACATTTTGTGAATGCTAACTACTGTTCTCAAATAGGTCTCAACTAATTACTGTGTATTTTTTTCCTCTAAAAACAAACTAAATTTTACATGAGAGAACTAAGTAAAACTGTGATACTTGCAAATTACTGTGAACTATCTCCATCAAAATCTCTTTTTGGGTGCCTTCTAAAAATTATTACTAAACTCTAGAAGGGTGCTTTCCAATTAAAGTCATTTCATATGAAGAAAAGAATTACGGTTACTTGTCATATCTGCCTATCATCTTGTCCAGAGAGAGGTTCTGTAAACAACTACAGCAGTCCTTCCTCACACTGAACGTAACTGAAAACTTCTGTGTCCAATAATCCTATAATTTAGATTTCTAAATATGATCATATATATGTGTGCATATATATTATAAATGCATATATATAGATAGATAGACAGATCACACTAAAGACTTAAAACTGAGGTTGTAATAGCCTTTTATTAATTAGAAATAATTCTCACTGGGAAAATTTAAAGTAATCCAATCAAGGAAATCCTCTGATTTGATAAGCACCCAAGGCATATACTCAAAATGACACAACTAATAATGTATGCCTGAGTCATTTCTAAAACTCAAATGACATATTGTAAGTAAATATGTACCATTAAAGTAACTCACTGCATACTGGACTATGAGTAAGTTAGTTCTCTTTGCTGGGCTTCATTCATTTTATTCACTTGTAAAATTTGGAATATGGACTGGGTGCTATTTAAGTAGTATAACATTTTATAAGTCTATAATTCTGCAAATGGAAGTCATTTGTTTTCTTCAGGAGTTTAACTCCTAATTTATTATCCCTCACATAGTCCATCAAAGCTGTTTATGCCAAAAATCAACATAGCAATCCCCTTATACATAAATACTGAAAGGGTATATTTTAGTCCTGTTGCCATGAGGTCTGAATTAATGAATTTCCAAAAGTCCTGTACTTTATAATTTTCATTTCTTTGTTTATAACAACCGGTGCATTTCATTGTGTCCTTTTCTTTGTGAAAATTTAAAATAAATATTATTTAAAGTTATAGCTCTCTCATTAAGTTTCTAATAACCTTTCCCATGTCTCTGAGGGTATTTTGATAATATATGATAAATATTCATAACTCCAGGGCCAACTGACTGATGGTAGGCCAAAAATAATAATCTGGAAGATAATGGGATGAAATTTTAGATGCACATTGTACAAAGTTTATAAAATAATATTTCTCCAACTCAAGAGTTATTGTTGGAAAGGCTCAACAATCCATGTTACCCACCTGCCTGTCTGTCTACTCTGTCTCCTCCTTCTTCTCCTCTTTCGCCTTCTTTCAATGGTGTGTGTTTGCTGGAAGAACAGACTTAATGACTCACTGAGCACATTTCCTGGACATAACTGAAACAGGATGACTCTCACTATTGCTAGTAATGTAACTTTGTCCTTCCTTCTTTTTTTTCTTTCATGGCATATTTGAAGGAAATATTATAGGTTGGGGGTAACAAGAATGATATTTATAATATTTAACAATTTGTGAAGAATGGGTACCTGCATATCAGAACTGAAGCTGCATATAGTGTTGGAGCAGAATCCCGTTGGATTAGTCTTTATTGTTTGGTGGTTTATGGGGCATTTCTTGCGAGGGGAGATCGGAGACAGCACCAAGGTGGGTGAGAGCTTCAAAGTGAGATATTTGTCAGCTTGTATGGAAGCATTTAAATACTTAAACAACATGTAGGGTTGCATTTGTCAGCTTTGGAAATTAGAAGGTTGAAATTATTAATAATTTAAAAGTTTGTTGCTTGAGTTTTTGCTCAAACTACAGAGATTTAAAATCTAATTAATTAAGCAATGGTAATATAGAAGATCATGTAGAAGCCTCTTGTTTAAGACTGAGATGTCTTAAAGTCCCCAAACACTCGTCAGGCAGAAGCTAAAGGATAACAATAAAAAGCTTTTTGATCATATTTTTGTTACCACAGAGATTCCACATTTGATTAAATTGAAGTTATATTTAGTAACATCTCTTTCCCTTTATATTTTAGTGAAAATAATCTTCATGAGTTGAAAAATATTGAAAATATAATTTTGAGTGGTTAAGGTGAGTCTATTCAATACAAATAATGGCATTCGCAAGCTAAGAGAATTATGGCACAGAGGTATATTTCACAGCTAGAAGTTTACTTTTTCATCATAAAACACCATGAATCCTTATCTGCTACCATGTAAAATAGTATGAAAGGTGCTTTTTCAAGTTTTTTTAAAATACATTTTTCTCAAAAAACACATTTGGCAAATAAATTAAAATTAATTATTTCACAGTTTAAACAGCATACACCAGAGAAATATGGGAAAATTGAATAATACCACTACCATCACAACACAAAATGTTTCTCAGGGAAACAAATCATTGTTAGCACATATAATTGGCCAGAAAGCAAGGAAGAAGTAAAAGTTGCTGGTGCTCTGTCTGAAACATGCTTACATGCTAGTTGAACAATGGCCTGATACCTGTGTTGTTTTTCTTTTCTTTTTTTTTGAGTCTAAATGTGTTCAGTAATAGGTATACCACACAAAGTGATAAAGAGGGATGATTTCAGCAGAGCTTATGATACTAATGGGTAAACCTGAATTGAAACTTGGTCATTAGTTTGTTTGCCATTGCAGGATTTAACAGAGGACAAACAGTATAACCAAATCCTTCATAAACACTGGTTTGAACCATTTGCTTAGTGGAAGCCATAGGTGAATTTTACTTCTAGTCTGAATAATTGGTGAAACTGTACTAATTAACTGAATAAATGAGATTGACATTCCTTTACATCCTCTAAAATCTTTTAATATTGTCAAATAATGAATTTCTTCTTCCTTAAACATGACTTCTAATATAAGTCCTTATCTAGGATATTCAATCCAGACTTTTTTTTTATCTTTTTGAATGCTGTCTATAAATTACATTCTAACTTTTAAATCACTCTGTTTTTCTTTATTTGCTTTTTGAATAGTAATACTGCTCAAATAACTTTACCAAATTTTCTTAACAGTTCTACTTCAAAGAACTATTTGTAATTCTGAAAGGTCCTTGCACCATTTAGCATTCTTGTATATGTTTGCATATACAAGAATAATAATATTATTCAGCATGCATATACAAGGCATATAATATATATATACATATATCATAATATTTATAATATATTTTACACACACATGTATAAATACAGACAGACATGCACATGCATGCACATATAGATCAGGTATCGATGATTGATATAGGTATTTTAAGTTTTTTCATTTACCTCTTATGAAACACACATGAATTTAATCATAATTTATTCACTTATATAGCAACATAAAGTTTCATTGATATTTTGCTCTTTATTACAAATAATAGGAGCTAATTATAATTAATTAATTTTAATTAATTATTATTATTAAATATTCATTCTGCCATATACAACTTTACTCCTAAAATTCTCATACAAGAAAAATCAATATTTTTAACATCACTTTATAGATGCACATATAAGAAAATATATTCACTTTGCTATAGTCTAACAGAAAGTCTGAGTTCTGAAACCAGCACAGAATCTGTTGAGTTTCCAATATCAACATCTACTAATACCTCACACAATAACTATATGCACAGAAATTCCCCATAAGCTATGTGAAGATGCAGATGATTCCTATGACTGAATATAGGAAGCAGTTTTGAACACCTGTCATGGGCCATTTTTAGAACACCTGTCATGAGTCTAAAATTCAGAATTTTTTTTTTTTTTTTTTTTACCAAGTATGTTTACAACACTCCCTTTTTTTTTAAATTTTATTTTTGGCTGTGTTTCTGTGCGAGGGCTTTCTCTAGTTGCGGCAAGCGGGGGCCACTCTTCATCTCGGTGCGCGGGCCTCTTCACTATCGCGGCCTCTCTTGTTGCGGAGCACAGGTTCCAGATGCGCAGGCTTAGTAATTGTGTCTCACGGGCCTAGTTGCTCCATGGCATGTGGGATCTTCCCAGACCAGGGCCCGAACCCATGTCCCCTGCATTAGCAGGCAGATTCTCAACCACTGCACCACCAGGGAAGCCCTAAAATTCAGATTTAATTTAAATTTGTTTGCTCTCATTTTATCAGTTTAAACTGGACACTCTTAAGTCATAGGTAATTCTAGATGAATACTAGGAGAAAAACATAAAAATAATATTTTTAAAGCTGTTTTATAATGGAAAAAGTGGGCCTCATGTTTAGAAACCAACAGTCACCAAACCAAGCATATTTATTATTTAAGGTACAGCTAAAACAATGAAGTATTTATGAACATACCCTCTTATGCTCACTGCTTTTGTGAGGAATTCAAATAGGAACTGCTCTTGGAGTCCACTGGAAGTATGAGAAAGAATTCTAACTTCATGAGCATAAAGGCATCTTTTCAACAGAAGATAGAAGTCAAACTTCTATATTATAGGTCAGAAAAAGTTTTAATTGTCCACAACAGAGTGAAAGGAGGTTTCCCATGAGTTTAATTCACCAGAAACTAAGGGTTTATAAGAAAACATCTTGTTGGCATTAGTTTTTTGGAAAATATTCTAAATTGTTTGTGTCTACATTATGGTTGTAGGTCAGTTAACACTAATGAATGTGAAACCTTTTGAAGATGAGGATCTGATCCCAAAATAGAAATCTGAGTATCTTCACTGGAGTCAGAGTCATAACTAAAAAGCAAGTTCACTCTGTGATCTTGAGACTGATTATTTACCCCTGGAGTTGTGCATTTTACCAACATATAAAATTTAAAAAAAAAAATCATTGAACTAGATAACTCTCAGAGTCTTTGCTAGAACTAACATATATGACTATTTGATTTTACTTTATTATATGAAAAGGAAAAGTGACTTTGAGCAATGTTAAGAAGGGAAAATAATATCATAACAGATATTGTTTACTAAAAGTCTGGGCTGAGAAAAAAATCTCATCCAGCAGTTGACATCTTTGGACTATTGTAATTCAATGAGTAATTTATCTGCTACCTGGCAAACTCAGTTCCATCTAAAATGCTGAAATGAACAGAATGAAGTTTTTACCGCAGTTTTAAAATAAATTATTTTGAATAACTTAAACTAGTAAGGAGAATGTAAAGAAAGTTTTTATTTAAAAACCCTCTACTACCCCCAACTGTGCTGCAGGAAAAACAAAACTGAAGGATCTGATCTGCAATTGCTGTTAATATAATACATGAATATTTTCAGAATAATAGACTCATTCAGAGGAAATGATAACAGCATTGTCTGTGATGGTTTTTAACATAAGAAAATCACATTTTAGAAAATTTGGAAGCTATTCCTTAGAAAGAAGAATATATGCCAAGAAACTCACTATTCAGGTGCTTAATATAATAATAATAATTATTATTATATAATTATTAATTATTAATTATATAATTATTATTAAAATAAGATGTCTTATTTGTTTTTCTACTATATTTATATATGCATATAGGTATATAATGCTTGGTGATGATTTATAATGTGATAAAATATTTCTTAAACAAAATTAATTTGGTTTTTAAATCTCACAATAAAATCTTACATACTCTGTCCTTTGTTTCTGAGAAGAATCAAGTGATTTTTGAGTTTGAGAAAGTGACAACAATCCATTTCAAGCACCTGAAGAAAGATGATATAGAAATGGTTACTTTTTTTTTTTTTTTTTTTTTGCTAGTAATGGAAATCTTTAAGGCAGGAATGAAATAAAATTAGAAATTACAATAAAGTAGGAAATGATTAATGGATATTGTTCTTGGTAAATAATGGATCATTATCTTTTAATGAAAGAGGCTAGAAACACCTGGACTCCCCATTTGGTAGTAAACTTATTTGCAGAGAGGAGTGATTTGCCTAAATTTTGATAGAGAGTTGATAATAGACCACAGACTCAAAACTAAGTTCCTTGAATCCCTACCCAAGTCTTCAGTCTGTTTAAGAAAAACTTCATAACTTAAATTTTTAATTTAAATTGCATACAATCGTGTTTTAAGCTGTGGTAGATTGTCTAGTAAGAGTGAACGCTAGTTGGGCTTCCCTGGTGGCGCAGTGGTTGAGAGTCCACCTGCCGATGCGGGGGACACGGGTTCGAGCCCTGGTCCCGGAGGATCCCGCGTGCCGCGGAGCCGCTGGGCCCGTGGGCCACAACTGCTGAGCCTGCGCGTCTGGAGCCTGTGCTCCGCGGCAAGAGAGGCCGCGATGGTGAGAGGCCCGCGCACTGCGATGAGGAGTGGCCCCCACTTGCCGTGACTGGAGAGGGCCCTCGCACAGAAGCGAAGACCCAACACAGCCATAAATAAATAAATAAATAAAATTAAAAAAAAAAAAAAAAAGAGTGAACGCTAGTAATATGTTTCTTCATTAATAATGCTAAATCTTCTGCTTTGAGTAACTCTTGTATGTAAATAGAAAATGTTGACACCTGAACTTCCCTGGCAGTCCAGTGGTTAAGACTCCGTGCTTCCAATGCAGGCGACGCGGGTCTGATCCCTGGTAGGGGAACTAAGGTCCCACTCAACACGTGGAACAGCCAAAAAATAAAAACAATAATAAAAAAATAAAAAGAAAATGTAGACACCTATATAATATGATTTACAAGGGGTCAAAGGTCCTTCCCAAATGCACTCTCTCCATGACTTACATAAAACCTGATCTTACCAGTAGCTCATGTTTTTAAGACCAGCATTGTGTAAATGCAATAGCTTGTAAAGGTACAAAATTAATTTGTGAATAATATTGATAGAGATGATTATCACATTAATTAACCTCATAGAGCAGAACCTTAGGGAGTGATACAGGGGAAGGTGGATGATAAGATTATCTCTGGGAAATGCCTGCCATACCAGACTCTATCAGGTGTACTCTTATATTAACAGTTTAAGAAATACCAGAAGAATTCTTTCCCACTAATCTATTATTGGTGCTTGAAATTTCATACTTAAATATTAATTCATGTTAGAGAAACAAAGATATTTTTCCTGTAAGCTTCTTTTATGGATTTATAATAGGAATAAATGGACCTAGAAATTAAATTGAAATAGAACTGAAATGTAATTCTGTATCTGCTACTAACTCACACTAAATATTTACAAGTTGCCTGAATTCTTTGAAAATCAGTTTTCTATTATATATAATGGGAAAGATAATAATATCTAACTTATCTAGCTATTATTAGGAGTAAATATGATAATGTATATAAGGTACCTAATTATTATAACAGCATTGCCAGACAATGTGCATGGATCTCATCCAGTCTTTTTTAGATAAGCACGATTATTATTTCTATTTCACAAATCAGTAAACTGAGGGTAAATACATGTTTTACATGACGCAGCTAATCAATGTGCATGGATCTCATCCAGTCTTTTTTAGATAAGCACGATTATTATTTCTATTTCACAAATCAGTAAACTGAGGGTAAATACATGTTTTACATGACGCAGCTAATAAATGACAAAACCTAGAAATAGAACCACGTCTGTCTGACTCCAAAGTTTTGATGCATTTAATCTCTCTGTTATATTCTTTCTCATAGAGTATGATAGGTAATTTTATGTGTCAACTTTACTGTACTAAGGCATGCCCAGTTTCTAAGTGCCTCTGTGAGGGTGTCTCCAAAAGAGATTAGCATTTGAATCTGGAGACTAATAAAGACAATTTGCTCTCACCAAGAAGGGTGGGCATCATCCAAACAGTTGAGGGCTTGAATAGAAGAAAAATGTGGAGGAAGGGCAAATTCACCCTCTCTGCTTCAGCTGCCATATCCATCTTCTGCCCTTGGATGTTGGTGGTACTCCTGGATCTTGGGCTTTCTGACTCAGATTGGCACCCTGATCTCAGACCTTCCCTTTTGGACTTAATTACATCACTGGTTCTCCGGCTTATAGACAGCAGATCATGGGACTTCTTGGCCTCCATAACTATGAGAACCAATTCCTCTAACAAATATAACAGACCCCACTCTCTTTCTTTCTCTCTCTCTCTCTCTCTCTACTTCTGTAGAAAAGAATTCCTTGCTCTGGCATGAATGGCAATCCTTTATAATTATTAAGTGGAGAAAGGCTTAATTCTTATTGACTAGGAAGAAAATTTAGCAATGTTCAAACTTTGCAAAAAGTCATCTTGTCTTTTCACCATTCATAACATTTTTTAAACTGGATTTAATTCAGATAAACATTTTGGCTTTAGAAAAATAGACTTTCAATATCTAAATAGATACACACAGACCTTATCAGACTTAAATAAGGACTGTAGCTCCAAGAAGATGGTAAGTGCTACAACTGTGATTATGACTACAGAAATGTAAATAACTGATACATAGAAAAAAAGAGAACAACTACAATCCCAGCCAGATAGCTTAAAAATGCCTTTGCTAAGTTTGGTTATTAAACTGAGTAGTGTATAAGACAAATTGAGAATCATAGAGTGGTAGAGAAAGACATAGATTTGTATGAATATCTAAGGGCTCTGACTGGAAAACCTAAACCGAGAATAGGATAAGCCCTGTGAAAAATCATGAAGGGAACAAAGGGAACCTTTGAAAGAAGGTAAATTAATAAAAATGAGTATAGGAACACTATTTGAAGAATATAGTATGATATTAGCATATGCCAAAATTTTATTTGAATGATTTGGATACAGGAGATAAACAAATGAAAGACACATGGAAAGGGATTAGTCATTAGTGAACAGGTACCGTACATCAGGGGTTTTATATTATATATATTGAATATATATAATTTAATATATATTATATGTACACATAATCTATGTTGTGTATACATATATGTGTGTGTGTATATATATATATATATCTCACAAAAATCTTGGAGGATATTATTATTTTCATCTAGGAGACAGGAATTCAAATCACTTAATTTTCCAGGTCACACATTTCGGAGATGCAAGAATTGACCCTGAACCCATTTTCTTTTTTTTTTTTTTTTTTTACATAGTAAGGGATCTAATTATTTATTTTAAATTGATTTGGGTTTTTTTTTTTTTTTTTTGGTTGTTTTTTTTTTTTTCTAATTTATTTATTTATTTTATTTTATGGCTGTGTTGGGTCTTCGTTTCTGTGCGAGGGCTTTCTCTAGTTGCGGCAAGTGGGGGCCACTCTTCATCGCGGTGCGCGGGCCTCTCACTGTCGTGGCCTCTCTTGTTGCGGAGCACAGGCTCCAGACGTGCAGGCTCAGTAATTGTGGCTCACGGGCCTAGTTACTCCGCGGCATGTGGGATCTTCCCAGACCAGGGCTTGAACCCGTGTCCCCTGCATTGGCAGGCGGACTCTCAACCACTGCGCCACCAGGGGAGCCCTTGATTTGTTTTTAAATAAATTTATTTATTTATTTTTGGCTGCATTGGGTCTTCGTTGCTGTGCACTGGCTTTCTCTAGTTGCAGCGAGCAGGGGTTACTCTTCGTTGTGGTGTGCAGGCTTCTCATTTTGGTGGCTTCTCTTGTGAAGCATGGTCTCTAGGCACACAGGCTTCAGTAGTTGTGGCACGTAGGCTCAGTAGTTGTGGTTCGTGGCCTCTAGAGCGCAGGCTCAGTAGTTGTGGCACACGGGCTTAGTTGCTCTGCGGCATGTGGGATCTTCCTGGACCAGGGCTCGAACCCGTGACCCCTGCATTGGCAGGCGGATTCTTAACCACTGCGCCACCAGGGAAGCCCTTAAATTGATTTTTATTAGAGTATAGTTGCTTTACAATGTTGTGTTAGTTTCTGCTGTACAGCAAAGTGAATCAGTTATACATATACATATATCCACTATTTTAGATTATTTTCCCATATAGGTCATTACAGAGTATTGAGTAAAGTTCTATGCTATATAGTAGGTCCTTATTAGTTATCTATTTTATATTTAGTAATGTGTATATGTCAATCCCAATCTCCCAGTTTACCCCTCCCTCCATTTCCCCCATGGCAACCAGAAGGTTTTTTTCTACATCTGTTACTCTATTTCTGTTTTGTAAATAAGTTCATTGGTACACTTTTTTTAAGATATCACATATAAGCGATACCATATGATATTTGTCTCTCCATCTGACTTACTTCACTCAGTATGACAATCACTTCAACTTTCAGTCTTATAATCATATATGGAACAAATCTGTCCCTCACTGGATTGAGAGCATCTTTAAAATAAAGAAGAATTACAAGGGTCTGAAACTTTAAAAAACTATCATTAACCTTATATCATTGTATGTATATGTGGTTTGAAATATCAGAAAGTGGAGGAATTAATTCTATCCTGGGGTGGGCATGAGAGAAGCCTATACAGATGAAGAAATGTCTATCAGCCTGCAAGCTAAGGATAACTGGCCTTCTCTGTCTTATCCCATGCTTTGCTCCTGGGGCTGTATCAGTGTCCAGTACATGGTAGCTGCTCAACAAATATTTGTTGGTAAACTAATTTGGAACCAGGGTGCAGATAATGAACTCACTGGGTTATAAACAGTAAATGTTTCTGTTGTTCAAAAAAAAGTCCCCAATTTATCCCACCCAGACCCACTTCCATCTACTTAGTTATTACCTTCTCAGTATCCTTATGGTTTTAGCCATTTCTAAATAATAAATAGTCTCATTGTGGTTCCTAAAAGTATTTTCTGATTGTGTTCAGAACTGTGATTTTATACACAATTCAAAATTATTTTTCTCTTGTTTCCCAGGGTACAAGCTACAGCAGGGGTGTTCTTGGGGCAAACTAAGGAAAAGGACAAAAGACACAGAGCTATCATGCTGGAACGTTAGGGAGCACTTCTCCCCTTGGACGTGATTGCTGCACTCTAATGTAATTTTTGTACCTGATGTGGATTTAGCAATGGAGTGGTGGAAATTCGAAGAGTCCTGAAGACAAAGGGCTCACTCCTGAGCAAGCCCCTATGGCTAGCCCCACATCCTGCTTCTCCCTTACAGTCCTGCAGAGCCCCAATAGTTATCTCTCTTCAGAAACTGTTTTCTGTTCTAAAAAGTACACTATGAATCAACAGGTCTCCTGGTTGAGCATTGTCCAACTGAGTCATAAAATGAAAGCCCTCCTATTTTTCAGATACTCTTCAGTTTTAATTGTGATTCTGTTTAGATTCCCTTGGTATCCAGGAGGATGGGTACCATTATCTTTGTGAAAAGGGTATGAAAAGAGAGAATAACCAACCACTGTATTCCTGCAAAAGACAGATCTGTTCTCCTTAGTAATTGGATGTGGGACTGAAGGTAAGGACTGGTGCCTGAATTATCAAATCCCTATATACCTTGGAGAGAAAGACTGATACCACGTTGTCTTGGTTTATTTGACTTAAAATGTAGGACAAATGGATCACATATCCTCAGTCCTAATACTTCCTCACAATTCCAGGCCAAGAGTAATAATTCTTTAAAAAAATTCCTGCTCCAAATTACTAAAAGAATAAGCAAATTAATGTAGTATTTTTAACTGTCAAAAAGCTGAGTAAGTTTGCCTTTGTAGAACTACACAGAGTGGGGAAGAATAATTCAGTGAGGAATTAGTAAGGAGGAAAGCAATAATTCAGTGAGACTAAACTATGGATGCATAGAGTAAGATTGTATGAATGGACTGGGTTTTAAGAACAAGCTATGCAGAATGCTAAGATTTTGGACATTATTCTGAAGCCCTTGAAAAGGCACTGGAACATGTGAAGTTGTGGAGATATTTTATTGTGTCTATAATCAAAATATAATACCTATATATGCATCCAAGTTAGGATGGAAGGAAGGAAGTAATTTATGTAGTGAGATGGTGTAATATTTCAGGAAAGAGCTAAAAAGTTTGATGTAATCAAAAAGGAAGCGGAAATTTAAAAAAATATATATATTCGAAAGTTATATCAGATGTGGAGAATTTATTCCTAGTTAGGTGTGGTGGGCTGAAAGGAAAATGTTGTCTCCAGGATTCCTCTTAGAAAAAACCTGGAGTATGTAATTGTAGCTAACTAGGACAGGAAAGAACAGGTTTTATTTTAATAAATGTGAATTTGAGTTGTTTCTTTTTATTACTCTAATATTTATGAATATGGAATGTCTTGATTCTGATAAAAGGTAACTTCATACACACTATCTCAAGTTTATGGAAGCATTCCTACACCTATTTTGAGATGTATTTTCTATAAAACAATGAAAGATGCATAGTTTGTCTTTATCTACTTTGAAAATGTAGGGGATGAATCTTCATTATTTGTCCTTTAAAAAAATATATTATTTCTTTGTCTCTGCTACAAGAAGTCAAAACTCAAAAGGAGAGGCATCACCACAAGTAACGCAGGGACAAGTATCTACACTTTGAAACCACCTTTGGCAAAGCTATTTATGTAAAATGAAGTCTGATCTGCCCTGTCTATTTATTACTCTGCCAATTTTTTTTATTGCAATTCATTTCTTTCCCTGTTCTTGTTTTCTTCATCTTGGACTTCCCACATAAATTTTTAGTGGCAAGACCTCAGAACACCATAGAAGTAATGAAGTTTATATTTTGCTTGAAAAATCAGCACTGGAGAGAATCACTTGCTTACAAATTGACCCTGGTAAGTTCTTAAAAGCTCAACCTCATCCCAACTTTCACATGTGAAAAATTGAAGAAATCTTGTAGATAAATCAGGTTACTTATATCAGTGTGACAGGATAGAGGCAGATTGTAAATAGTAAGGAGGAATATTGTACTTGGGGATTTGTTTCTTAGGATTCTCTTCATCTCTGGGTGATGGAAGTCATCGCTTCATCAAACATGCAATGAACATCTTTGTTCTGAGAATTGCTGAAATCACTACTATTTCATAAACAAGGAAAATTCATAATATTTATTATTTATTGCTTTATTGTAATTTAGTATCTGTTGTACAAATTGATCATGTCTTGAATCTCTCCAGTAAATATTGTGGGTCAATATTTACTTAGCAAGAAGTGATAGAGCCTATCAGTGAGGAAGTTATTGTTCCATTAAGGAGAGCAGATGTTAATCCAGGATTGGTGATAAACGTAGGCTAAGATAATGCAATATCAAGTGCTTAAGGTTAAATGGGTTAGTCAATAAAGACATCTGAATAGAAGTTTTGGGAACCATCTTCAACAAAGAAATACAGATGGCTTTATGTTAAAAGTTTTGATGACTATGAGACCAAGAGAACTTAAAGCTCTTTCCATAGGTCAATGTCCTCTGAAGTACACATCTTTTAAAACTAGAATCTTATGGGAAATCTCAAAGGTGCATTTACAAAATTGTGGGAAAATCCAAATATTTCTTTTAGAAATATTTACTATATTAATTTTTCTGGCATTGAAGTTAGAATAAAATAGAATAGGCATAAATACTAAAATAAAGTATATTTAGAGTCAAATCATGGTTTCCCTTTTATTTGTGATTATTTTCAATTTTTCTCTAGGCTTCAATTTCATTATCTCAAAAACTGAGGAAACATTTTTCTCAGGGATCTTGAGGGATTTGAGTAAGAAAATGTATACAAAGCCCTTAGTATTGTGCCTGGCACAAAGAAAATACCAAATATATGTCTGCTTTTCCTAACTTCTATCTCTACATTTCAAAATTATGATCCACAGAACAATAAGTCTATTAGATGTTTTGTGGAAAATGCTTAATTTTGTAACCTTACCCTTTGAGTGTATATTACTGACTAAAAAAACAGTTGGTATTTAATATTATTTCCTCCATGACTCTCATTTTGTAATGAGAGCAATAAACTACAAAAAGCAAATAGTTTAAATTAAAAAATAGTTATTCAACCACAAAAGTGGGATTCAGAGAGTCAGTTAATTAGTTTTGAGGGTCTATCATCTCACCTGTAAAAGTTTTTCATTATCCATTGAATTAAAATTTATTGAGTGCTGATTATGTTGAAGATGCTGTGAAGTTTTGAGGGTTAAGTTGTCTAAATATATAATCTATGAATTCAAGGAGCACAGCAGGGAGGACACAAACAGCAAAATAAGAAAAACAATCCAAATGAAAATAAAGAGATTTGGAGCTTGAAATAGGCAAAATTATAAATAGCATGCATAGCATGGTTCTATGAGACCAACATGCAGGACAGTCCTTCACCCTAGTGGATTCAGAAAAACCTCATGGAGAAGTTAAAACATTAATTCAAAAAAGTTACTTCATCAAACTTTGTAGTCAACTGCCTCACCTCTGACCTAAGGTATTTACTGATTTGTTTTCTGTCACTATATATTCATTTTGCTTGTCCTACAATTCCATAAAATTAAATGAGAAAAGTAGCTATCCTTTGTGTCTGACTTCTTTCTTTCAGCATATTTTTGAGATTCTTCCATATTTTTATGTATCAGTAGTTTATTCTATTTTATGGCTGAGTAGGATTTCTTTGTATGACTATATCATAATTTTCCATTAACCTGATCATGAACATATGGGTTGTTTCATATTTTCTTATTATTAGGAATAAAGCTGAATAGGATAATTTGTATATAAGTCTTGTATTGACATATGTTTTCATTTCTCTTGGATAATATCCAGGAGTGGGATTGCTGGGTCATATGATAGGCTTTTATTATAAATCAGGATTTTTCAGCCTCAGCTATATCGCCATTTGGGGCCAGATGATTACTGTGGGAGGCTGTCCCATACATTGTGGGATGTTCAGCAGCATCCTGGCCTCAACTAACCTAGATGCCAGTGGCACTCCCTGCCAGTTGGGACAACCAAAAATTACTCTAGATATTGCCAAATGTCCCTTGGGAGGCAAAATCAGCTCCCAGTTGAGAATTACTGGTTTGCTTTATAAGAAAATGCCAAATAATTTTTGAAATATTTCTGCCAATAATATATATGTTGTGACACATCCTTAATAATAGTATTGTCAAAATTCTTAATTCTAGTCATTAAAGGATGTGTATATAGTGATATGCCATCAGAGTTTTAATTTGCATTTCTTTGATTTCTAATGATAATAAGCATCTTTTAAAAGTCATTTTCTTTTTTATATTCAAATATTTTATTTTTAATGAAAATTTTACTTAGACAAGTGTGGATGAATACAGTTTTAAAAATAAATCCTGTGTAAACTTTACCCAGTTGCATCCAATTGCAAAATTTACAAAAACTATAGTACAATATCACATGGAGTTTACTGGAATTGATACAGCCTACCAATCTTATCAGATTCCACCAGCTTTACTTGTACTAAACTGTGTGTGTGTGTGTGTGTGCATTTAGTTTTAAACAGTTTTATAACATGTGTAAGTTTGTGTATCTACCATCACAGTCAAAACACTAAACAGTCCCATCATCACAAGAATCCCTGTTGCCTTCCTATATCCTGCTCCATTTCCCTAAACCCTGGGAACTACTAATCTCTTCTCCATTTCTAATATTTTCTTATCTCAAAAATGTCTTACAAATGAAACCACAAAATGTGTAAACTTTGGGACTGTCTTTTCTCATTTAGCATAATTTTCTAGAGATCCATCTGTTTTCTCTGTATCAATATTTCACTCTTTTTATATTTGTAAGTAGTATTCCTTTGTATGTTTTGCCAGTTTATTTTATTATTCACCTGTTGAAGGACATCTGCACTTTTTTTCCCATTTTGGATTATTACAAATAAAGCTGCTATGAACATTTGTGTATAGACTGTTTTGTGAACATAAGTTTTCATTTTCTGGGATAAATGCCCACAAATGCAATTGCTTGTTAATATGGTAATTGCAAGTTTAACTTTATAAGAAACTGCCAAAATATTTTCCAGAGTGGCTGTACCATTTTACATTCCCATCAGCAGTGTATGGGTGATACATATTTTTCACATACTTACAGGATATGTTGTCAATATTTTTTATTTTAGCCACTCTGATAGATGCATAGTGATATTTCATTGTAGTTTTAATATACATTTACGCCATAGCTAATGATATCATAAATCTTTTCATGTGCTTATTTACCATTTATATGCCCTCTTCACTTCAATGTCTGTTTATGTTTTAGCCCAAATTCTTATTGAATTGCTTTTTTTCTGTTAGCTTTTGAGAGATCTTTATTATACTAGTCAGAGTTCTCCAGAGAAACAGAACAAATATATGTGTACATATATATGTATATACATATATATTCTTTTTTAAAGGGTCTCAAATGTAAGTTGTTCACTATTGTTCATTGCACAGAACACACCCACTGGCCCATGCAAGTACCCTCAATTTATCATTTGTTCTCACTTTCATTTTTTCCCTTTGCCCTTCAACCTTGCTACCTGCAACCTGTCCCCTCCCCAGCCCTTGTCATGGGCTAGCACCCTAGTATACTTGCAACCTTAAAAATTGGATTTTGTATGCCTGTGTTTTTAGATTCCATAAATGACGTGCTGTAATATTATATATATATATATATATATATATATATATTATTTATTTATTTATTTATTTATTTATTTATAAAGAGATTTATTATGTGGGATTGTCTCACACAATTATGGTGACTGAGAAGTCCTATGATCTGCTGTCTGCTAGCTAGAAGCCCAGGGAAGCTAGTGGTATAGTCCCAGTTCAAACCTGAAGGCCTAAGAACCAGAGGGGCCAATGGTGTAAATCACCTGATGACCAGGAGCACTGATTCTAAGGGCAGGTGAACATGGATGTCCCAGCTAGGTCCAATTTTAATCAAACTTACCTTGATTAGCTTTAACATGTAGGTTTGGCCTATGTTTATGAGCTGTGGTTCCAACTGCCATTTAATTTTCTGAACTTTTGTGGTATTATGTTTTGTGTTTGGTTTATCTGGTGCTGCTGGGGCATGTACTTCTCCTGATGTTGCTGCCTGAGGCAAAGAAAGAGGTCCCCAAGCTGGACTCTGGGTGTTTTACAGTTAGGGAGAGGAGTCTCAGGCCTGAGAGGATAAAGAGTCTTCCCTGGCTGGACAATTTGTGTGCTGGTATCTCTTTGCCCATGACCCTGAGATACACCAAGGTCTCTGGGCAAATGACGGAAGTTTCAGGTCCCTGGGACAAAAAGACCCAGGGTATTCCAAGACCTGGCAGCTTGTTGTGGCTGAGTTTTTCTTTCAGGTTCCACTCTACCACATCACTAGCTCTCTTGGGGGAATCTCAGGCATAGAGGGGAAGGAGAACATTTCCTCTGGCCACTTATTGATGGCAGGTCTACTTATAGATCCCTCTTGCAGGTGGCTGTCTGGCTCAGCTGATGTTGTCAGAAAGATACCTGTTTGGCCTCGGGGAGGAATAAGCTTATCTGTACAACATCTGTTATCAAACTGGGGATCAGAAATGCTAGGTGTGGGTTGTCTGTTTGGTTGGAGAGGGTATATAAAACATCCTGTTGCTGTGTTGTCACTCCAGTTCTGAGGTCTATAGCAAGTTTGTCTTCCTCTGCATCATCTTGTCTGCACTTAAAATGCCAGTTATATTTTAGAGCAATTAAAACCAAAAAAATAAATAAATTTTATTTTACACTTATTCCACTTTCAAAGTTTCATTTATTTATGTCAGGTAGAACTTCTTTCTATTTAAAAAACTTTCTTCAATATTTCTTACAGAGTTGGCTTATTGGAAGTAAATTGTCAGTTTTTATCTGAGAATTTTAAAATTTTGTCCTCATTTTTGAGATATTTCACTGGGTATAGAATTCACAGTTGACAGGGTTTTATTTGTTTGTTAGTTTACTCTTTTCCTTTTTCATTCTAAAAAGGTCACTATTTCTTTATAGATTGCATGGTTTCCAAAAAGAAGTTTCTAATACTTACCATTATACCTCTGTGTGTTAAACGGTTGTTTTCTTTATCTGTCTCATTGTCTTAATTTTTATCATATTAAATATGACATATTTAGATGTTTTGGTTTGGTTTTGTTTTCTTAGTCTGTCATTAATTTTTTGGAAAAAATTTAACCATTATTTCTTCAAATAATTTTTTTGTCCTTTCTTCTTTTGAGATTCCATTTACTTACATGTTAGCCCAATAGATATTGCCACACATTTCTTCTCCCAAATATCTAAAAGCTATGTTCTTTTATTTTTTTCACTTTTTCTTTTTATATTTCAGTAACTATTATTGTCCTGTCTTCAGGGTCACTTATTCTTTCATTTATTGTGTTGTGTCTACTGATGAGCCCATCAAAGTCAGGCCTCACCTGTGTTACCTTTTATTTAATTTTACCCAGCTTATCTTATGCATTGTCTACCTGTTTAGTTTGGGCCCTTAACATATTTAACATAGTTATTTTAAATTTCCTGAGTATATTTTCAACATATGTGTCATACACGTAGGTTCTAATGGTCTCTTTTGTTTTTTTGTAGTTTATTTTTTTCTTGCCTTTTCTTACATCACCTAACTTTTGGCTGAAAGAGGGACATGTTATGTAAAACAGTAGAGGCTGAAGTAAAGAATCTTTATGCATAGTTATTAATGCTGCTTGATTTCTGCTATTATTTTAGTGTTGGGGTTTATGTCAATCTAATTGAGAACTGGGCTGGCCTATTGTTGCTAGGGTAGTGCAGATTTCAAATTCCTCTTGATACTTGATATTTAGTGCATAGATTGGGATTCCAGAAGTTATTTTCTCAATGCCTGTTCTGTTCAACATTTCACTTGTATTTTTTTCCTTTCTCATTGCATCTAAAAATGCATATGTCTCCTGAAACTCTCTCAATTATATTCCACAGTTATTATATCTAATTCTTATTATTCTGGAAGTAGAAATCAATGAGAGAAACTATTCTCTAACGTTCCAATTTAGCCTCAGTCTTATGCAAGCAGAGTGTCCAAGGGTCCCATGTGCAGGGTCTTCAAAACTACTTTGTGCCTTCTCCATTTGTAATGGTGGGTTTAGCACTTCTCCATGTCTCTCCTCTGGGACAGATAATTTATTTTTTGCTCCTTTTCTTTTTCCCCAGCATCAGATGTTACCCAGTCCCCTAAGATGACAGTATTCATTATTCTTTTACTGGAGACCAAGATTTTTGTTCCATAGAGGGGAAATATGAGATGAATCTCAGCAAAGTTTCAGCAGTTTCAGCTATTCCCCT
Organism: Balaenoptera physalus; assembly: GCF_965194825.1. NCBI lineage: Eukaryota > Metazoa > Chordata > Mammalia > Artiodactyla > Balaenopteridae > Balaenoptera > Balaenoptera physalus. Next base: position 19,368,667 of record NC_138894.1, read on the forward strand.
CCTGTAGCCAGCATCACAAGGGAAGATTTCTCAGGATTTTCTCCAATCTTCCTTGTGAGTTCCTAGTCAACGTCATGGAGAAAGTCAGTAAGTGATGTGAACATTCCCTAAATCTGTAATCCCCAAGGTATTTACACTTTCACATAGCCCACACTTGGCCTTTAACAATAATATAAGGCATTTCAGCTCAGTTCTTACCGGCTATTTCATGTCCAGCAGTACCTGCTCAATTTAAGGAAGTATTCCTATCATCACTTCTCTCCCTACAGAAGCCTGGTTTTCCCAGTTCTTGGTTTAGTTAGATGCCTTGAGAATTCAATTCTCTAATGTGTTCCAGAGAGTTATTAATTTGTACTCCATCCAGCCTTTTCCTTGTTATAAGTGTGGGAGCAATGTTTTTTGTGTTTTTTTTTTTAATCTTCCTACCTGTCTGAGCTAAGAATCAAAAGCTTTCCTTTTTAATTTTTGTATAGATATTAATTTAATAATTTAATTAATTTTAGTGAACCAACCACTCAATCTACAAACTAGCTCATTACAAGTAACATGTATCTAATAATGTGCCCTTCCTTATCATATTTCCATCCCTTTCAGATGAGAATATTATTTAAATTACGTCTTCACCATTTTGTTACCTTTTCATTTTTAGTTTAAATGCACACAAACAGACATACATATTTCAATTATATCTCGGGCTTCACAAAATTTTGCTTTTCTTAATTAGTTTCATTATTCTCTTATGAAACTAGATATTGGTTCCTTGGTATTCATCTAAGATGGCTAGGTTTGTTGGCTTGGAAACCTCTGTTCTCCTCTCTAGCTTCAATATTGGTTTCATATGTAAGTATAAAGGAATAAAATTATTTTCAAAGGAAGTCATTTAACCAATTTTCTGATGCAGTGATTGAAAGATATGGCTTATTTCATCCTGATGAGTTGCAAATATTAAGTTTCTTGGACTAGCACAAATTCAGAATACCATCAAGAATTAATTTCCTTACTCTATTTAATTATAATAAAATATTAATGATTGATCAAATAAAATAAATCAAAACACCTTCCAAAATGCCAACTTACAGATAGCTACAATAAAATTTAAGTTATTTGCACTCAAAAATTTAATCTGTAAGAGAGTGCACTTTTTGACATCTGCTTTTAAAAAACCCCAAACAAGAAGAGTTAAATGCATTCAAGTTTACCATAAGATAGGGCTTTCATGCTCTAGTAATGCATAAGTTGATTGTGAAAAGATATTTCCCAGCATTTACATACAAGCTAATATCAGTTTTTGAAATAATTTTGCCCTTGGAATATTTGGCAATAGTTTTATGTTCAATTTTACATTCATACACACACACACACACACAAAAGTATTTTACCAAAAAGGTTTAAACTCCAATTAAATGTTCAGTGTTAAATCCTGAATGTCATCAGAGAACTTTGCCGTTCACCTTTCTCTGTCCATGGGGTCTTAGACAACTAAGGCTGTTAATCGAAAGTGTTGCTGTCATGTTTAGTTAAAACAAATAAAACCCAAATAAATAAAATTGGCATGGCATAAGGCATTCACTCTTTAGCAAACACTAAGAATTGCAAATTTAACCTAAATCTGGGAACCACAATTAGGGAGTGGTTGATATTTCAAGCACGTACTAATGTGCAACGAAATTAGACTGAAAATATATTAACATTGGAGAAGTGTCAAATCTCTACAATAAATTCACTTCAACTTTCTGGAGTTTGCAACTCCAGGAGGGAAATAGGAGCTCCTCCTGTGCTGTATTATGCCTAGCAAAATAAAGAAGCTTTCTTTAGTAAACCTTGAGTTCCAAAGAAATCAGTAATCAAGCCACGGCTAGCAGAGTAATTGCATTCCTCTCCCGGCCGTTGTGGAGATAGCAAGATATTGATGAAACATAGAGGTAGCAAAACAGACATCTTTGAATTATGTTGCATATTTCTGGAAAAAGATGATTGGTTCAGAATTGGTGAATACTTATGAACCTTAGTTTATCAGCATCACTCTAGAGGTGTTTCTGCAAAGATTTATCTAAATATTGCAAAATCAAAGTCATTTTTTTATGAACAAAAAGCTTCCTCAAGAGACACTGCAGGGATTTGGGGAGGCTAGGCAAGGCTAGACAACACCTAAACTATCTTCAACTTTCAAATGGTTGACAAGATCATGGAATGACAATATCTGTCTGATTAGAAGAATATTTTAGATGACAGTTTCCAACTATAATTTAAAACTTCTAAAATATATGCATCAATCTGAATATTTTAATAAATGCAAGCAAGTTAATAAAATGATGTTTTCATACCCAGGAAAACCCTCACCCATTAATTTCTAATCTAATTAACTATGAGTTCCTTAGCAGTTCTCAAAAATGACCTCTATTTTTTAATATTATCATGGCCTTTAGTTACCAAAAATCTCAACAATTTCACAGGAACTTATGCCAGCAATCCCTCATTACATGATTTACACTGATAGCATAGGAATGGATCTCCTAAAATTAAAAAAAAAAATACGTAGTTCTTCAAATTGGTGGTTGAAAATGAAAGGATGCTGAAACTTCCATTGTCCTCAGAGCAAAGTCCAAAGTCATTTGTATGCAGTATAAGGCAGTTGAGGTTTTGACACCTGTATTACCAAATGTAGCATCCTCACTCATCACTTCCTGAATTGTAATAGTATAATTTTTGTCCTAGCTTAAGTAAACTACTTTCAATCCTCAATATACCATACTTTTTCTAATGTTTTGTCTTGTTTTGTTTTGCTTACTTTGCCTTAAAGATCCATATTTCCTTCTTTACTTGGTTACTTCTTTCTCACACATTACTAAATTCTGTGATGAGCTCCTTATGAGAAGAAGTTTAAATTCCTAGTGCTTAACATAGTGGCTGGCAGAAAATATCCAAGGTATACATGTTTGCTGAAAGTATGAATTGTTTGAAAAATGTCTGTGCTTCAATTCCTACAGTTTATAGGAGGGATGATTTAAAATCAGACTTTCTGGGTTCAGTCCCCTGCTCCCTTACTTAAGCTGTGGAGCCTTAAACAAGTCACATAAATTCTTTAAGTCTCAGTTTCCTCATCTATAAAATGGGCATAAGAGGAATCCTAATTTATTGAGTTGCTGTGAGGATTTATAAGGTCACAGTTAATAAGTGCTACTTGGTAGTATTATAATTTATTTTTCAAGAATGATAAATGATTTCAGGAAATAGTAGATTTTATAACATGAATGTCAATTTATTTTTAATTATGTACAAGGCACACTGGACATAAAAATCATATATAGCAAATGTGTTTTATGAAGAAAACTAAAAAATAATTCATTTATCAGCTATTCAAACCTGGAAGCCTGATGACACAGATTCAAGAATGAAAATCTTCACCTTCTATTTTTGAAAGACATGATTGAACAAACTCACTCTCTACAAAGTTAAGTGTATTTTCTACTTCTTAAGAACCCTTCCTCACATTTTAGCATGCAGACACACACACACATACACACATGCACATTCCACATTATCCAGTATTTTGTACAGTCCTATAAAAATAATTGATCCTCAATGATATTAACACATTGGCAAATGCTCTCTTTTCACTCCATTTTCAAATGGCTTTGTAACTTAATTCAATGCACAAAGATAGATTGACCAACTCAAGTGACCATGGCAGAACCTTCCTCATCATTTTTAATCAGCTTATCCTATCCACACAGAGGTGCTGCTTGAAGAGAACTAGAAACCAGTAACATAAATTAATCTGCTAAATCTATATTTTATTTGGCCCTTGTCAGGGATTTCCTTCTGAATAAACTCTAGTATGCATTCTCCTGTTTAGGCTTACGAGACATTTTCTTCCTATCCTTTTCAATAAGTAGTGGTGACAAACTAAAAGGGAAAAGGTTAGGGCAAACATACTAATCTCTTTGTGACACCAACACCAGCTCCAATACTTGAGTTACTCAGTTAAGTATATTTATTCATTGATTTATCCATCGAACACTGTGGAATAAATTACTGAGAAACTACTACAACCGTGAACTTTCTTTGGCATTGGAGATGTAAAAATGTTCAAGGAAGACATTGTTCTTGTCCTCAAATAATTTCAATGGTATAGAAGAAGAAAATAAAATATTCATGTGGTATATTTAGAAATAATAACTATTAATGATCATTCTGGCGGGCTATGAGCATTTATTGCCCAATGTAATCTGAGAAAATTAGACAATACTTTCATGATGAGGTAAAATTTCTGTGGAAATCTGAAGAGTGAGTAGGAGTTCACTGAGTGAAAGAGAGAGGGAAAACCTTAACTGGAAAAGGCAACAACAGGTGAAGGGGTCATGAGGAATGAAGGAGTTTGGTGCATTAAGAGGCTTAAGACCTTCCTGTCTTTCATCTTCCTGTGAGACTGCATGGATTATGACATTTATGGGAATGAAGCCTCAGTAGTAGGCTAGTCATGCTTAAATAGAACATATTAATGGTTTGGGTCTTAATCCTAAGAGTAGAGCAAAACCATGGAAACCCTTTAAATATGAACATGTGCATTTTTAAAGTATCACTCTGTGTTGTGGAAAGAAAAGATAGGAGAGAGAAATCCTAAGAAGTGAGGAGATTAAAGAGAAGTTCATTTCAGAAATCCTGGATATCTCAGTATTGTCCTAGTTTATAACATCCTTCATCAGTGGTAGATGTGAGACTGACATGAAGAATTGTTAAAGGGTAAAAAGTAGAATGTTTTGATGATAATATTATTTTATTTTGGTGATTTGAGGTTGAGAGAGATAGGACAGAAGGAACATGGGCAAGTATCACCTACCTCAGATTTATTCTAAAATATATTAAAAGCTTTCACTGAGCAAACCCAGTAAGTGCTATTGATACTTCTCTGAGAGTGTCAGCTGTACTGGTCCTTTATACAGTGGCCTTGGGGTATACATTTATACATTAACTGGACATCTTTTATGGTTTCACTCAACAACATTTTTTAAATGTAAGTTATTTTCTTCTGCCTTTAAGTGCCAAAATTGCTCCTAATACATATCTCTGCCCTCTACTTTCACTTCACTCACCAGAGCTGAATTGCACAGGAAGCACTGTTTTAAGTTCTGTAACAGACAAGACAATGAAAACTTAGTGGAACCTGGAAAACAGCCAGTTTCTAGTATTGTCTTTATGAGTCTATAGGATTATGTAAAAGAAGGTCATATCAAAATATGCTACTTATTTTAAAAGTAGCAATTATTGAGTATATATTATTCCAGACATCACACTGGTACCTGACATACATTATCTACTTTAGTATTTCTCATAATAAACTCCATGGACCATTATCACTATAACATATTTAGCTAAAATGTATATAATAGCCAAATAATCTTGGAAGCTCATACTAAAATGTCAAATACTGAAAGTTAAAACAATCCCTGAGAGGTTATTTAAAATAAATTTAACATTATTTAGGCTACTAAACATTTGTTTTTTCATAGCACTTAATAACAGCCCACCTAACTGATATTACACAGAATAAACTGGGGAAATGCTAATTCTATTACATCTTCACTATCATGAACTGCTCTGTTCAGCCTTTGGTCACTCCTTATATCTGCATGAAAATGTGCAACAATCCAGTAAGAATACTGTGTTCTGCTGTGTATATTCTTTGAACTCATCCAAACTTCCATACTGTTAATGTGCCAATTTTTTCCAACCTAGCTACCCAAGTCTTTAATAATCTCTTTTTTTTTAATCTTGGCAAAAGTCCATAGTCAGCATATCAATGATCTTCTTGTCCAGATTCTCAACACACTGCTTGCTCATTTGTTGCAATAATGCAGGTTTAAAAGTATAGAGTACAACCACGCTGTCTTTTCTAGCTCAAGCTACTGACCCTTCTGAGGGCAGCACATAAATAGAAAATAAAAGTTTACACAGTGGATGCCAATGACAAATGAGATCTCAACAATGATTAGTGTATTATCTATTTGTCCCTAGTCAATGTACATTTCCACTGCCAAGGGTAGATATTTGAGATCTTCAACACTTTCCCACAGTCTGCATCTAAATATTTTTGTTTCCCATGAAACCCTCAGAAGCCCTTTAATTATATTCACTCTTTGTTTATTATTTAAGTCTCTTTGAGTACATCATTCACTAATGAATATATCTGTCCCAGTTCATCCTCATTTGCATGTGCTTCACTATTTACTGAAAACCACTGCCTGAATATTCCACTGACAACTTTGTTTGAATGTATTCCCTCCTCCATCCCTTAAGGTTTTTATCTTCTCCATTATCCCCAATATTGGAGAAAGTCCACTCTCATGTATTATTGGTATCTTCCTTTGTCTCAGATTGATATCTGAGTAGTCTCAAAATCTTATAATTCTCTAGTCTTGGTCATCCTTAAAATTTCTGTACTGCATTTTCCCTACCACTAATACAACAACATCCCTTCCCTAAATTATTGCAAGATTTCCAACAAGTCTCCTTGCTACCCATCTTTGCTGTCTGAAATTCCCTGTTCCCAGTAATACAGCAAGAACAAACTTTCAAAAAAGTAAATCTGGTTATCATACCTTGTTCAAAATATTTCAGTGCCTTAAACCATTCAGAATAAAATTCAAACTCCTAAACTGACACAGACACCTCACTTTCGTTTTCAGCTCTGCCTTGCCCTTCCCTTTTATTACCCTTCTTCACATAATGCTCTTCTCATTTTTCACCTAGCTAGTATCTTCAGATATTTTGTCCCTAAATGCAATCATCACTTCTACCAAAATTTCTATACCCTTAAAATTTCATTCAGTGACCTTTTTTGAAGTTCCATCATATCACACATCATATTGCAATTGTAATTTGACTTAGCTGTCACTCAAATTAAACTTGAGTTTCTTAAGGGCAAGGATTATATTTAATATTTTATATCTAATTCTGAGAACTCCATCTTGCAAAGAGTGGGTGATCAATTAATGTTTGTGTAACAATTTATAATTTTTACAAAATATTCATAGAGATATTAATGAATTTTATTTATTAGAAAATCCCTAAGGGTGAAATATCTTTCTACCCTCAGTTCTCACAGAACAAAAAATGAAATACCTGTAACATGCCATTGAATATCCTGACTCAAAATTTGATGCAATTTCCATTAAATTTTATCACATAAAATCAATCCAAGGCTAGATTTCCATAATAAATAATTTCCATTCCAGTGTCATGGCTTTGAAAGGTAAGTTAATTCAGACAAGCCTCTATTATTCAAATATTAATTCAAATGTATTATACATTATATATATATATATATATATATATATATATATATATATATATATATGCAAAGGAGTCAGAAAAGAGTAACCGAAGATAAACAGATCTACACAAAATCTTATCTTATTAGCACAGTAGTATGTCAGTTACTTATTATCAAATGGCTTCCAATTGAAAATTGTGTTGTGCCACTTGAATAATTTAAATGGATTTTAAAGTGACTTGGGATGTGCATCTCCAGTATTAGTCTGCTTCTTTACTTACTTTTCCAGTTTTTAAATTTTGTTTTTTTTATGATCACAACACTTTCTATCCAAGCTCAGTCATTATGCTGATTTTGAACTTTCTCATATAAATAGCAGGCACTCCAATAAAAGGTCACCCCAACCCTAGTGATTTAATGAATATAAAGTGAAGAAAATTTAGTCTTCAAAGATCCCACAGACATGCCCTCCTATTTCCATTGCACTTCTCATATTCACTACAGAACTTGGATTTGCTTTCTTAAAGTCTATTAGAGAAATGTTAACCTTAGTCAATAAGCATTGAAGCACTTACTGTGTACTTTATATACATTTGAACTTTTGGACATTGAACTAAATTACCTGGACATTTTATTCATCCCTTAAGTGAGTTAGTTTATTTTTTAATACATCTTTATTGGAGTATAACAACTTCACAATGCTGTGAGTTGGTTTTCAATAGATTATTTCTAAGGCTCTTTGCAGCCTTAACTAATCTACTTTAAGTTGAGGCATATATTTTTATATTTAGATATAAATGCTTAGTGTCACCAAACTGAGCTCCAGTGGCTTGCTGCTTGAAAATCAATATGAGAGAGAAATAAATTTTGGTAAAGGGAAAAGTTGCTTTTAATCTGAATGCCAGCAATCTGGGGAGATGGTGGACTCAGTGTCCCCCAAAAATCACATCTGAAGATTCTGTTTGGCCATGAAAGTTTTTTAAAGGGAAAAAGGGAAGCAATCTCAGTTAATCATTGAGGTTGGCGGTCAGAGTCCTCACCATCCCCCACTGTGTGCTGGCTTGTGTGCAGACTTGTCAATTTCTTGTGCTTTTTCTTTAGATGCTGTCTTGTTCACACAGTTTATTACTGAAGGGGAAGCTAGGGAAGAGATCTGGTCATCTGTTAATTATTCTTCATTTCTATTTCTTTGATCTATGGAAATAACCAACACATTAGGTAAGTTATTGGATGATCAAAAGATTTGAAAGGTGTGGGAGGGCTGGAGATGAATAGAACAAGGGGTGCCTGGTTTAAGGTTAGTGTCAAGACAAAGGGGCCTCCTGCAGAGAGCTCATTGCTAAAAAGAACTCTTTCCTGCCAAAAGCTGCTTACAGTAGGACTTACTACTTTACAACTAGAACGTAAAGTTGGACATAGCAAACAAGGCATAATAACTCTTTTCTCAGGCTATATTCATAGATAAAAATTATCAAGTGAAATAAAAGGTTATTCACCTCTATAGATTATGACCAGTGTTGAGTCAGTGTTGGTTTCTAGACTCCAAATGAGATCACCTCTCCTTCCTTCTGCTTCCAGTTGAAAAGCTCATACCATGACAAAGGGAGTGGGAAGTGCTCTTCTACAGGAAGTCAGATAAGTTTTACCAAAGTCAAGTGCTTATTCAGTTCCTGTTCTTCTATTTGGATTTCTGGTTTCCTTGCCCTGTAGCTTATATGTCAACTATGGGTTTATACTGCAAATTGTCATTTTTCTACAGCATAATTCTGGCTTATCGTGTATGATTTGGATCTCTGACTCACATTTTGGGAACCCATTTTGTCTTCCTTCCTCCTATTATTTATTCTCTCAATTTTAGTCAATCTATTGCACTTCCTGTATCATCACAGCCCTACTCTGTTCAGTGTCCTGTGTCCATGAGGGACATCTTTTCTCTTGCTGGCAGTTTTTCCCAAGACACTGGCAATTCCAAGTACCTCATCTATTTTATCTGCTTCTCTTCAGGTCTTTAATTCCTAGAGTTTCTGCTCATTCTGCTCCACTTCATATGTGTTGGAGTCACAATCATTATTTCTCACACTCTCTGGTTTCTAAATAAGAAAAAAGTATCCATAGGGTAACCATAGGGAGACAAAAGATATCAAGGTGTTGCCTTTATTAGGTGGTGTCCAATAATTGTCAAAGTATAGGATCTTGAGTAAGGCAGATTACAGAAAAACTGTGTTACTTTAAGTCCAAATTGAACTTCCCTCTACTTTCTACAAAATCAAGATGTTTAGACCCACCTGAAAGAAATATGAACTTTCAGAGGACTATTGCTCCACCTTCGTAAGGCTTTCTGTAGTACAAAATTTTCGACTTCTAAGAACTCTCCTTGGTATCAGAGAAAATGCAATAGAGAGAAAGCCAGCTAGTGCTTTCTCAACATAATATGTCTTTGCCGTATTAAAGATGTCCATAAAAACCAGATTTACAACAAACGAAGGTAAGTATTGACCAAACCAGTCTTGATATTCCCTTTAGCTTGACTAAGCTTTAGATAGGATTCTTCCTGACCATGGCATCCTTTGTTTTAAAGCATTTAACATCTAAATATAAATTCTCTATTCCTTTGAGATGTAAATTTTATCCCAGACTCTTGACTATTTTACAACCCAGAATGACCTTCTCAAGGACCTGAGAAGCATCTCTTTGAAATGTAACCATTGAGGATGATAACACTATCTTCCAGTTGTCTATAGGAAAGTAGATAGGAGCCTAGTTTCGATAAATGCTAATTAGCAAAAACAGATGGCATAATCACATTGAACAATCTCCTCTTCAATGTCCTGAAATATTTTCCCACTAGCTCACCCCAACCCCAAATGCCTAAAAACTCTCCTGCGTTTTTATTTCAGTGGAGTTGAGTTCAATCTCTCTTCACTATTGAAATAGTCCAGTGCAATTTCTCTTTGATAGTATTAATACGTCTTGGAGAAGAAGCCAATAAATGAATGGTGGGGAAAACTGGAAAGATTCCTATGAGAGAAAGGGACAGCACATACATGTTTTGTAAAAACAGGAGAAGAAGAATGATCTTTCCTCCCCTCCACTCATGACAACTCTGTTTATACTTCATTTTCCTAGAGTAGAATACAATCTAAATGCCCCAACATATATGAAGGAGAACACAATGAGAAAATTAAAAATAATGACTTTTGGAGAATGTGTTCATTTTTATTGGACTTGAGTTGGAGATTCAGCAGGATACATGCTTGCAAACATCAAATATTTGAAAGATTTAGAAAGAGAAAAGTCATATGGAAAAGGGATTCAGACCAGTTTTATGTGGCCCCAAAGAACAGTACCAAGACTAATGTATACAAGTTAAAATGGAAAATGTTTCAGTTCAATTAAAAAAGAAGCTTCCAAATCCCAAAACGTTCAAAAACAGAATATGCTCCATGGTCTTGGAAGGTAGTGAGTGCAGTGTCAAGGGATATAATGACACAGTGGTTTAGGAAGCCTTGATTGAAATGTTGAAGAGAAGTTTCAAACACCACAAGACTATGTGATAGTCAGGTGTGATTTTCCCTCTAGCCTTGATTTTTTCTCCTATTTTTATTTATAATATGGAGAAGAAATTCATATGAAATTGACAGAAGGGGCACAGTATTAAATATCTTTTGTAACAAACAAAAATATTAAATAGTTTTTACACAAACTAGAGATGGGGATGCACAAACATACACACACACACTCACACACTAAAGTCAATTTCCATCTCTGAAGAAGTTTTTCTGAAAATACTTATTGGAAATAGAAAAAAAATCCCATACAGATATACTATTAACATAAAACCAGGAGAGCTGTATTACCATGAATCCTTTGTGAGCAACTATAGTCCTTGCAGGGATGAAAAGAAACATTCTTGTTATTGTCGCATCTTTCATGGTCATTACAGCCTTTTAAACTGAAAGTTCTGCATCTCAAAGTTATTTTCTTCACTTTGTCTTAACTGCATCTTTCACCTCCAAGCTAAATTAAGCTATATATGACAGGAAACATAAAGTAGACCAATGACCTTAAGAAATTCAGAAATGGTGGGATCTTTGATTATCAAAATAGATTTAAAATAGTATGACTTCAGATGGCCCTGTCGAATGACTCCTCTGGGAAGATCAGCCTGTGACTATTACTGTGATTTGTCCACTGTGTTGGACTGTAAGAAGATTGTCAATTGCCACGTAGAGTATGTTTTGCAGAAACCTTTTCTGAAATGTATGACAGCTCCAGCAGATGAGTAGAAAATTACCAGATAGTTCCTGGTCACCAAATAAACAAGGTCAGATACTGCAGTGATATGAAATGATGGCCCAAGGCAACGTTATAAATCCAAACCAAACAAAATTCTAAATTTCATAATATATTCTAATGTTCACAGGTATAGACTTGGCCCATGCATTCCCTGACTTTCACTGGCCAAGAACTGGATAGAATAGACTCACTGAAATTTTAAATACCAGATGAAAACACATATATTACTGATGGGAGGTTGTCAATAACTTCTGCAACAAATAACAACACTTTTATTATTCAGTTATTCTCTATATGACACTATGAGGATATATAGTTATAAAACAAAGCATGTAGAGGATTTTAATATTTCTAACTTTATGTGGTTTTCTATACAGACAGGACTATCACTGTGAAACCACAGTGCATAACTTTAATGTAACATATGTATGTCCTATAACTTTGTTGCGATGTAAATAGGATGGTTGTCGCTTTAAATAGTTATTTAACTGATATAATAAAAACCTGGGACTTCCCTGGCGGTCCAGTGGTTAAGACTCTGTGCTTCCAATGCAGGGTACGGGGGTTCGATCCCTGGTCGGGGAAGTAGATACCACATGCCTTGCGGTGAGGCCAAAAGATAAAAAAAAATCTGATTTTCAAAAGATAGGTGAGTAAAAGTTCTATTTTCTTCCTTAAGAGTCTTACCGTAAATGTTTTCTCATTTACTTTCCACCAAAATAAAAGTGAATGTATATTATGCTTCCTGTTATGTATACACATCATCAATTTAGACTTAAAACAGAAAGGAATTTTTAAAAATAATGCAATAATAGCAACATTAATATGAGATATACCTGCCAGATTCTACAGATCAAGGCATGTGTCTCTTTTTGTGTTCTAAGTAGCCTATACTTCCTTAAGTAAACAACTCAGATCATTGAGCATGTCAACTTATAATTTCCACTCTTCTGCTTTTTCCAATTGTCTCCAGCACCGGAACTTCTCAGTTAAATTAAGGTGACAATCTGAATTCACTTGGGGTTAGAGACCTTGCTCTCCATACACTTAAAGAGAATTTCCTCTAATCACTTTGTGTTAAAACCAAGGAAGGATTGAAATTTTCAGCATCTCCGGTCTCTAACATATAGAAATTTTTAACATTTTTTTTTTATGCAGAGGCAGAAGCGAAGGGAAAAAATAATATAGGCTACGTAACCAATGAAAAACCCTATGTTTTTTCTTAAGATATATAATTTTCTTTATTTTAGCAATTAGATATAATAGTTTTTATTGCATGATCTCTTGGTAGCATTAAATAACTCAGAATGAATTCTAAAACTATTTTCTTACATCTTTGAATAGTAATTTCCAAAGATGTTCCAAATCCGGTGTCTAGCATGTAAAATGTTATCAGCACATTCATAACAATGAAGAGTTTATTTTTTCTTAGCAGAAGGATACTGTCTTTGACAAATTAACCAGGTTCAAGTTTGTATTAAATAGAAAACTATTGATTTCTTTTCCATAATAGTTCTTATATGTGCATTTTCATCTCAAAAAAAATGTGAGTGCCACAGCCCCCCTTGTATTTACAATAAAACTTCTTTAAGTTAATTAAAATAGAATTTCAAATGTGAGAAGACAGTGTGTACACTGGTCACTGACATATTGGCTACTGAAATTGGACTCTAAAATGACTCTAATAAGCACAGAGGATGATCAGGAAAAATGATGGGATGTTGAAAGATCCTAAATTTTACTGAGAAAGTAAAAGAGTACCAAACCTGGGAAACCTGTGAGAGAAATGATTATTGCCTTTAGAGTAGTTCTGAAGATTTAAGGATAATATAGACCTGTGCTGTCCAATAAGTAGTCAGTAGTCATATATGGTTATTTAAGTTTAAATTTGAATTAAGGAACATTTAGTTTGACTAAAATATAAGTTTACGAATTTCAGTAGCAACATTTTAAGTGCTCCATAGCCTCATGCGGCTAAGGTCACCTTATTGTACAACGCTGATACAGAACATTTCTGCTATAACAGAAAGCTCTGTTGGACAACAGTAACATAGATACAACTGAATATTTTTTTTTAAGCCAGGGAATCTCTTCCCCCATATCCTCACATATAATATAATTTTTCATGTATTTCTTAATCCCACATATGAATGTCCTAGAGATCCATAGAAGGATTCTAGCACAAAAAGAATTTTTTTAACATCTTTATTGGAGTATAATTGTTTTACAATGATGTGTTAGTTTCTGCTTTATAACAAAGTGAATCAGTTATACATATACATATACATATGTTCCCATATCTCTTCCCTCTTGCATCTCCCTCCCTCCCACCCTCCCTATCCCACCCCTCTAGGTGGTCACAGAGCACCGAGCTGATGTCCCTCTGCTATGCGGTTGCTTGCCACTAGCTATCTATTTTACATTTGGTAGTGTGTATATGTCCATGCCACTCGCTCACTTTGTCACATCTTACCTTTCCCCCTCCCCATATCCTCCAGTCCATTCTCTAGTAGGTCTGTGTCTTTATTCCTGTCTTGTCACTAGGTTCTTCATGCCCTTTTTTTTTTCCCTTAGATTCCATATATATGTGTTAACATACTGTATTTGTTTTTCTCTTTCTGACTTACTTCACTCTGTATGACAGACTCTAACTCCATCCACCTCATTACAAATAACTCCATTTCGTTTCTTTTTATGGCTGAGAAATATTCCATTGTATATATGTGCCACATCTTCTTTATCCATTCATCTGATGATGGACATTTAGGTTGCTTCCATGTCCTGGCTATTGTAAATAGAGCTGCAATGAACATTTTGGTACATGACTCTTTTTGAATTATGGTTTTCTCAGGGTATATGCCCAGTAGTGGGATTGCTGGGTCGTATGGTAGTTCTATTTTTAGTTTTTTTAAGGAACCGCCATACTGTTCTCCATAGTGGCTGTATCAATTTACATTCCCACCAACAGTGCAAGAGTGTTCCCTTTTCTCCACACCCTCTCCAGCATTTATTGTTTCTAGATTTTTTGATGATGGCCATTCTGACCGGTGTGAGATGATATCTCATTGTAGTTTTGATTTGCATTTCTCTAATGATTAATGATGTTGAGCATTCTTTCCTGTGTCTGTTGGCAATCTGTATATCTTCTCTGGAGAAATGTCTATTTAGGTCTTCTGCCCATTTTTGGATTGGGTTGTTCGTTTTTTTGTTATTGAGCTGCATGAGCTGCTTGTAAATCTTGGAGATTAATCCTTTGTCAGTTGCTTCATTTGCAAATATTTTCTCCCATTCTGAGGGTTGTCTTTTGGTCTTGTTTATGGTTTCCTTTGCTGTGCAAAAGCTTTTAAGTTTCATTAGGTCCCATTTGTTTATTTTTGTTTTTATTTCCATTTCTCTAGGAGGTGGGTCAAAAAGGATATTGCTGTGATTTATGTCATAGAGTGTTCTGCCTATGTTTTCCTCTAAGAGTTTGATAGTGTCTGGCCTTACATTTAGGTCTTTAATCCATTTTGAGTTTATTTTTGTGTATGGTGTTAAGGAGTGTTCTAATTTCATACTTTTACATGTACCTGTCAGTTTTCCCAGCACCACTTATTGAAGAGGCTGTCTTTTCTCCACTGTATATGCTTGCCTCCTTTATCAAAGATAAGGTGACCATATGTGCGTGGGTTTATCTCTGGGCTTTGTATCCTGTTTCATTGATCTATGTTTCTGTTTTTGTGCCGGTACCATATTGTCTTGATTACTGTAGCTTTGTAGTATAGTCTGAAGTCAGGGAGCCTGATTCTTCCAGCTCCATTTTTCGTTCTCAAGATTGCTTTGGATATTCTGGGTCTTTTGTGACAAAAAGAATTTTTATCTTTCTCTGTCTTCTTTCTAATAAAAGGTAGATATCACTCTCCTTCAAATATCCCAAAGCTCCTTTTCCTGGTACCTACCCAACCTAGCTTTAGAAAAAAAAAATCTGCTTTCAAGTCACTTAAAACTTAGGGTGAATCTCTTCTTTTCTTGCCTCATTGAGACATACCTCACTGTCTTTTATTTAAGAAACATTAGTCATCACATT
Source organism: Balaenoptera physalus (assembly GCF_965194825.1). Classification (NCBI taxonomy): domain Eukaryota; kingdom Metazoa; phylum Chordata; class Mammalia; order Artiodactyla; family Balaenopteridae; genus Balaenoptera; species Balaenoptera physalus. The sequence goes on from NC_138894.1 coordinate 19,384,302, forward strand.
CTCTCAGGAGATCATTTGGGAGGTAAGGGAGATTTTTTTCCAACAGCCTTTATTAAAACAGATACTTGCCTATTTGCATGTCCAGTACATGTGCTAATGCCTTAGCTTTGACAGACTATAATGGAAATCGGTCTACCAATTAGTTCTACTCTGTACACTTTTATCATGTACAATACACAACACCAAGAGCAACATAAGTGAAGTATTTATTCATATCAGTTATTCCTTAAATAAAGAGATATTATTTATTTACTCTGTGGCAGGCATTTGGTTACTCTAAGAGTGCGAAAAAAGCTTAAGAAATTGTTTCCACACTTCAGGAGCTTACAATCTAGGAAAAGAAAATATTCCCTTAAATATCATTGAAACACTAAGTAATGGCATGTAATTTCCTATTTAGCTACATGTAGTGGATGCACACATTTTAATAAATTATTACAGCTATCACTTATTTATTGCTTACTTTGTTGACGATATACAAATGACAGAGAGGCACATGGAAGGATGTTCAGCATCACTAATCATTAGAGAAATGCAAATCAAAACCACAGTGAGATATCACCTCATACCTATCAGGAGGGCTATCACCAAAAAGTCTACAAATAACAAATGCTGACGAAGATATGGAGAAAATGGAAGCTTATACACTGTTGGTGGGGATGTAAACCAGTACACACAGAAAACACTATGAACTTTACTTAGAGAAATTGAAAATAGAACTATCACATGATCCAGCACTCCCACTTCTTCATATATATCTAAAGAAACCAAAATCACTATCTTAACGAGATACATACTCTCATGCTCCTTGCTGCATTAGCCAACACATTAGAGTCTGTCGATAGATCAATGGATAAAGATGATGTAAATAAATAAATAAATGAAACAATGTTCTTCAGCCTTAAAAATGAAGGAAATTCTGGCATTCACACCAATTTGCATGGATGAATCTGTAGGTCATTCTTCTGAGTGAAATAAACCAGAGAGAGAAAGACAAATACTACATGATATCACTACTATATGGACATAAATAAATAAATAAAGTTGAACCCATAACTTACAGAAACAGAAAGCAGATTTGTAACTTCCAATAATTAGGGGCTGAAAGCAGTAGGGAGAGGCTGCTAAAATGACACAAACTTTCAGTTATAAGATGAATAAGGTCTAAAGTTCTGAAGTAAAACATGATAATACTGTACTGCATAAATTAGAATTGCTAAGATAATATAATCTAAGTGTTCTAACTGAGAAAAAACAGTAAATATTAAATATGTCAGATAATGGATGTTTTAAATCACTAGCTCTATGATTGGGAATCCTTTTACAATGTATACATATATCAACCCATCACATTGTAGTCTTTAAATATATTAGTTTTTTTTGTCAGCTTGTCAATAAATCTGAAAAAATTTACACTTATATCTTTATATTTGTCAAATAATTTGCTGTGGGAAAGAACTGTAAACCAGGCAATGAATTTTGTTATTGACAGGGCAGACATATTGCCACCAATCAGTTAATACTGTGAATGCCAGAGCTTGGGTAAGACTGTTCCTTACCTTGTATCACTTTTTTTCATCCCAGAGGTAGGTAGATATTCACTGATCAGTTAAAACTTGTATTCAAGGAAAATCAAATTAAAACAATAACAGCACATTATTTTTACCAGGCAACTTACCAAAGTAAAAAATTATTATAGACCAATTAAAAAATATCTAGATTAGTGAATATGTGAATGAAGCAGCCACCTTCAAAAACCATTGGTGGAAATATAATCAGTAAAACACTTTCTTAATGACAATCAAGTATGTATTCATACATGATGCATGATGAGGAAAATCAAAGAATATGTATTTATAAACTTACATTTAATAGGACCTTTCCTAAAATTTATCCACAGAAATAGTCCCATAAATTTGAAAAGAGATATATACAAATATCCATTTCAACTACATAGCTCAACTTAGCTAATCATTGAGAACAAGTTAAAAACTCATCAATATGGATATTTGACTCATAATTAAAATGAATTTTAACTCATTATGCCCTGACTTAAAGAAATACTCATGATATATTTCTAAAAAAAATAGAACACCGTGAAAAATATACATCATATACATAATAATGTACATAATATAACACAAATTTTGTTTTAAAAACTAAAGGAAAACACTTTAAATAATATATGTAGGGGCTTCCCTGGTGGCGCAGTGGTTGAGAGTCTGCCTGCCAATGCAGGGGACACGGGTTCGAGCCCTGTTCTGGGAAGATCCCACGTGCGGCGGAGCAGCTGGGCCCGTGAGCCACAATTACTGAGCCTGCGCGTCTGCAGCCTGTGCTCCGCAACAAGAGAGGCCGCGATAGTGAGAGGCCCACGCACCGCGATGAAGAGTGGTCCCCGCTTGCCACAACTAGAGAAAGCCCTCGCACAGAAACGAAGACCCAACACAGCAATAAATAAATAAACAAATACTTTAAAAAAAAAGTAAAAGTCTATAAAATATATATATATGTATCTATATTTACTAGAATAATTAAAGAAAATTCATCTAAGCATTCTTATCTTCAAGTGAGAGAGTGGAATTTAGAGAATTTCAGTTTTTCATGCCATTGAAGGAAGGAATATTTTCCTTTTCTTCATTTTCATTACTTTATCAGCTGGTACAATCATTTCTGGCAAGTTATATTATCAAGTGCTGGACTTTTAAATTAGGTGATGAGATAATTATGTATTATTTGAATTTTTATAATTGATTTTCTTTTTAATCAGAGAGCAATGTAATATTTCTGCATGCTATGCATTCCATTCTTACTTTATGTAAGGTAATGATAAGCCCTGTCCTGCCAAATTCACGGGACTGTTACCAGCTGAACTAAGATAGCATATGAAATAAAATAACATATGAAAGTCCATTGGCAAGTATAAAGTGGTGTGCTAATACCATATAAGGAGGCTCCTTGAAAGGAGTCAATAACACTTTTGTTCTTGGGGATCAATGAAAAATCGATGTCACGTAACTATCTTTTTATATTTGGAGAATATAAATCCTTATTCCTGAATTGATACTACCTATCAAAAATAGTTGTTGTTAAGAAAGATTATAAAATTGTGAAGAACTTTTAAAAAAGAAAATGTTACAAAAATTGCAGTTTAAAACATAAGAGCTAAGATAAATTATACTGATGGCTTCCAGAGAAAACTTTACTTCATTCAATAAATTTGTGGCCACATTGAAATTTTATAAATTTCCCCATTAAAGTTCTTCATAACTATTTTATAAAATTCATCATCCAATTAATATTTAATCATTTCATTTAGTTGTCATGTCCCTTTTGTCTTCCTTAGTCTAGGAGACCTTTTACTTATTTCTTCTTCATTTTTTTTCTCTTTTATCACATTGACATTTTTAAATAAGTCAAGCCAGTTGGTTTTCAGAAGTCCCTCAGTTTGGATTTGTCTGTTTTCCTCATGATTAGGTATAAACTGAAAACTTTGGCAGTGATGTTGCATAGGTAATGCTTTTTTCTTCTCAGTGACATATTGTCTTCTTTGCACATAATAGATAATGTTGGATTGAAATTTTTCGTTAAGATGATGGCCATCTGCTTTCTCTAATGTGAAGAGAAAATTATTATCTATGTAATTAGTAAGTGTTCTATAGAACATTTGGATTGGATTTTTTTTTTTTACAATGAGAATATCAACAAGACAACATGAATCAATGAACACCTCTTATAATTAAAAGTAAGCAAACACACACAGCAATAGATGAAACAGGTTAATGCAGAGAAAATTGGAAAGATTGCCTAGGATCTTTCTGTGGAAGAGTTTTGAATCTTACTATAGATATTTGCTTTTTTTCTTTTGAATTGAAAGGGTATGTAGAAGCATCAGAAATAAATCAGTTATACCATGGCATAGGATAATGAGAATATTTTCCAGTATTTGATATTAGATCGTAAAGTAAGCATGTGATAATAAGAGCTGATGCGAAAAAGATCTACAAGGATTTGTGATGAAATCAGATTTTAGGACTTCATATTAGTAAAGAGTGAAAAATAGATTTACAGTTTTAAGTCTGGATAACTCAAAAACTGAAGGTGCCATTAACATTGTTTTTTAATCAGTCAGAGTGGGATTTAAGAGGAAGATGGTTACTATACAGGTTTAGTTCAGTTGCATAACAGAAGATCACAGGACATTTTGTTGAAGTTGTGAAAAGTGGTTACTTATAACTAGAAAAATAGGAGTGCAAAGCTATAAAAGTAGATTTGGCTGTAACTTGAAGAGAGATAAAATGTGTACCCATGGATGTGATTATGTACTTTGAAGCAAGAATGATGAAAAGAAAGATGGAGATTAGCACACTGGTCCTTGAGCACTAATCCTTAGTTTTAAAAAGAATAAGAATGGTTGCAAGCAAAGCAGAAAAGGAAAGAATGCTTAGAGGAATAGGAAATATCCAATCATATTGTGATACTATGGAAATGTAATGAAGAAAGTTAGGAATTTCAACAAGTATGAGGCTGACTGATAAACATAATTAAATGATGAAAAGAATTAAGAAAAATAAATTATGGAGAAAATTTAGACAATTGGGAGATACTGTTGAGTTCTGAGAAACTATTTCAATAATGGGAAGAGTGGGAGAAAAAGTCAGACTCAGAGATAATAAAGAGATAATCAGTAGTGCAAAAAACAGGGAAGGTAGTGGAAAGTAGAATTTATGTTGAAAAAAAATTTCAATTATCAACACCATTTACATTAAAATTCTATGACTATTGAAAATGTTCAGAATATTCTGAAAATATATCTTGCTAATTTCTTATTTTATAAAGCTTTATAAATCTATATATTCTGTACAAAAGCAGTGCAAAAAATTAGTATGTCAATATATATTCAAAGGTCAGACATGTTGCCCTTAATACCTTCAGTTGAAAATATTTGGGCTGATTCCCCCTCTTCTTCATTGACCAGAGAAGTCCAAGTCTTCCCATTTGCTAGTCTGCCTTGCACATCTACTATACTTATCATATATGATTATTAAGCCCCTCACATAAAATTTATAACTTGCAATTTTACGGTACAAAATGAGATTCCAAGAAAGAAACAGAAATTGTTAATCCGGATTTATATAACATGAAGTTTGCCTGGCAATCTTTATCTATGTATGAATTAGGTCTCTTCAAGTTCAACATTTAATATAGGAATAATGAGGCTCTCTAATTGTCAGGAGCTGTCTGCAAACTTTATCTCCACAGCTTTGAATTTTTAATAATCCTTTGCTGTTTTCAAATTATCATATTCTTAACCAAGTTTTATTCCCAATCTATCCACTTCCCCTTTTTGAAAAATTCTGAACATCATTTGAGCATATTCTCAATAATGAAAGCTTATGAACTTTATTGTGATTATACATAGAAGGTTATTGTTGGTTTTTTTTCTCCATATCCAGTGCCAGAATATTTAGCTCCTAAAAAAAGTCTCTACTGGAAGGCCGAAACCTGTTTTAAAGTTGTACAAACAATTACTAAGAATTCCTGCTAAAGCACTGAAAAAGACTCCAGGAAGGTCTAATTAATTTAATTAGAAAGGAGAGTGGCAGGGTTATTTTCTCAAATTGAGAAATAATGAGACAGCATCCAAAAAAAAAAAAAAAGAAACAAAGGATGAAAAAGAATCAATGGCATAGGTCTCTACTCACACATTACTTTCAGCCTTGTACTTATTGACCTTTTCTTTTACACTGGAAAAACTGTACTAATGTGAAAATGCAAGACATATTCTGGACTTGAAATCTGCAATCTGTGGCTATAGAATTTAGTTCTAAGAGTGGCATGAACCAAGAAGCAAATGTAGCTTTATGTGACTTTGTGCTACTTGGTCTTTTAGGAACCCAGCTTTTCATTGGGGTTAGAGGCAACGTCATTCTGGATTCCTATGTTGCAGATGGAGGGGCACTCACATTGGGTTATTGGTCAGCCTTGATTGTCAAAGATGGGCAAGGACATTTTAGTCACCTGGCAACTTAGCACCCTTGTTCAACTCACATTTCACATGGAAATGATATTTTCAAGAGATGACACCTGAAAGGGAGAGACCCAATTATAAAACACAACAGGATGAATAACAAGTATATATGTTTTCTGAGTTTGGGAGTCATCTTATCCTAAAACTGGGTAAAAATTAAAATAACTATCAGCATTCTTATTAATATGTTCAGTTACCAGTATCCATGCATATCCCTCTGAGTTGTAAATATATTTGATTAAATTGCCTAGAAATGTTTTCCTGTTTTTTAAGGATCTTCAGTATATAAGCAGAGTAGAAACCATTAGTTGAAAAGATATCAGTTGAAAACATATTGATTGAACCTATGAATATTTCAAAAGTAAATATTCCAGGTGAATTTTTTTAGATATTCATTACTTTGTTATTCCATAAAAATTGGTCTTTTAAAGTATATTTTTGTTTTCATGAATTTTCACAATTTGTATTCATCCATTTACTTTTTCAGTTTTTGAAAAAAATTATCAAGTACTTTCTATTTGCTAGATGCTCTACAGATGGACCTTTGCCTTCATAGACACTTGGAAGAGATTACAAACATTAATCTACAATCACATAAATGTAAATGTGCAAAGGTGACAATTGCTTTGAAGATAAAAAATTTCACTGAGAACTTTTGCCAAATAAGGGTAGTTATATAAAAAATTCTCCCAAATTAGAAATGTGGGAGTTAGTTAATAAAATGTATTTATAAATCTAGAAAACTTCATGAAAAATCTTTGCATAGGAGATAATTTATTGAATAACTAAACTATTAATGAAGATTACTCCAGAATAGGCATAAAAAAAGTTGAAGATAAGCTAACAAGATAGATAAGGTGATATTAGAATGCATATGTAATTTACACTTTTCAACTCGCTATGTTACTATGTTATTTTGCTCTTTAAAATATTTATTTTGTTCAAAGTCAGAGATATTTTCTCCACTTATATATGTGCTGTCTGTATGATTAAGTATATTTGTATATATATACTTGTATAAACACATCTCCTCTCACACACAAACACATACACATGAATATATATATGCACAAATATATATTCTTAAACTTTTAAGCAGCTTTTACAGAATATAATTAATAGCATTCCATGATTTTGCATTGCAAAAATTCGAAGATGTAAGTTACATTAATAAATAAAGCTACAATGAATAAAATTTGTAACTTCTATTCAGTTTAAGTTTTGCTTTAATTATTATATATATATATATATATATAAGCTCATGCAGCTCAATATTAAAAATACAAACAACCCAATCAAAAAAATGGGCAGAAGACCTAAATAGACATTTCTCCAAAGAAGACATACAGATGGCCAAGAAGCACATGAAAAGCTGCTCAACATCACTAATTATTAGAGAAATGCAAATCAAAACTACAATGAGGTATCACCTCACACCAGTTAGAATGGGCTTCATCAGAAAATCTGCAAACAACAAATGCTGGAGAAGGTGTGGAGAAAAGGGAACCCTCTGGCACTGTTGGTGGGAATGTAAATTGATACAGCCACTATGGAGAACAGTATGGAAGTTTCTTAAAGAACTAAAAATAGAATTATCATATGACCTAGCAATCTCACTCCTAAGCATATACTCAGAGAAAACCATAATTCAAAAAGACACATGCATCCCAATGTTCATTGCAGCACTATTTACAATAGCCAGGTCATGGAAGCAACCTAAATGCCCATCGAGATACGAGTGGATAAAGAAGAAGTGGTACATATATACAATGGAATATTACTTAACCATAAAAAAGAACAAAATTGGGCCATTTGTAGAGATGTGGATGGATCCAGAGACTATCATACAGAGTGAAGTAAGTCAGAAAGAGAAAAACAAATATCGTATATTAACACATATATGTGGAACCTAGAAAAATGGTACAGATGAACCGGTTTGCAGGGCAGAAATAGAGACACAGATTCAGAGAACAAAAGTATGGACACCAAGGGGGGAAAGTGGTGGTGGGGGGGGTGTGATGAATTGGGAGATTGGGATTGACATATATACACTAATATGTATAAAATGGATAACTAATAAGAACCTGCTGTATAAAAAATAAATACAATAAACTTCAAAAATTAAAAATATATATATAATGGTGTGTAGAAGGATTAATAGTAAAATTGCATTTGCCAATAAAATAAGGCATTTTATTACAGTAAAATATGAAACCACTAAAGATTTCAAAGTTATTATTCTTTATATTTTATCTACAACCACATACATCTATCACTGCCACCTCAATGTCTATGAAGTTTGAAAATAAGTTTGAACTTTGAGATCTATTTCAATAGCTAGATACTTTCTGTTTTCTCTGTCTTGGCATTGTGCAGAATTATTGGATGCAATTATTGGCAGAGACATAGATTGTAAATTATTTTATGCTCCAGGCAAACTTGAATAGTCAAATAATCTTGATCATTCAATAAATTTTTAAAAATTTGTCTTTCTCTTTGTAAATATATGTGTTATTTATATGTTTGGTATTTGGAGGTTTATAGCTATTTTGACTTCTGTTTAACCATCTCTATCTTTCATAATTCTCCAAAACCTGATGTTACCTAGACCATGGAGCCCTTTCCAAATACTACTATTGGACATAATTTGCCTTTCTTTTAGGCCCTATTACATTTTAATAACTCTCGTGGTACTTACTTTACTTCATTTTGTAATCTTTGTGTTTACTGTTCACACCTCATTAAAATATTTTTTTTTAATTGTCAACTCTAATATCAAAATGTCTCGATAGCGTTTTGGACCAAGTGTTGAAAGCATAGTAACTGAAATATATTAAAGTGTAGTCTAAACCCCACATGGTATGCTTTGTATTAGGCTGCCTCTGATTTCACAGAATGAAATTACAGTATGATATTAGTGTATAATAATGTTCGTAGAACGTAGGATCTAATACAAACTGAAATTGTGAACAAGCCTTTAGTAAAGCATGAAGAACCTCCAAGAACAGTTAAATAATCTGGGTTTGACTGCATGGAAAATCAGCCTGCTAGATGGTCTCAAGGAACCTTGCCTTTTGCCCTTTGTGTAACTCCCTCTCACGTTGAACAGGACTAACATTTGTAAACAATAAGGTATTGCAGATATGACAGAACGTGAAGCTATAAAAAGAAGTCAGAAAAAGACTTTAAGGATTCTGTCTTCTCTCATTGGATTGTTTGTTCTGGGGGAAGCAGCCCTATGGAGAGTGCCATGAGAAGAGGGACAAAGCCTTTCACCAAGAGCCAGCAAACAAGTCAAGCCCTCCTGCCAACAGACACATGAGTGCACTATATTGGAAGCTGATCCTCTGGCCCAAGTCAAGCTTTAAATGACTGCAGCCCTGGCCAACATCTTGACCATGGCTCCTGAGAGACCCTGAGACAGAACCATCTAGCTAAGCCACTTTGGCATTCCTGATCCTCAAAAACTGTGTGAGATAAATATTTGTTGTTTTAAAATGCTAAATTGTGGGATAATTTTCAATACTGCCATAGATAAATATTATGACATTTGATCTATCAATCAGTATAGCTAAATACTGAGTGTTTATGATGGGCTAAGTGCTAAGCTAAGCACTTCCTTTGCCTTGTATCATTTATCCTTCACACAATAAAAACCTATCTGGTATTAATCATATTTTACAGAAAAATTATAAACACTTATAATTTCGCCTGAATATTATGCCCCCCAAAAGCTGTTAAAGGATGGAGATAAAGTATAAACATGTTTAATTCTTGTCCTAATCTCTAACTGTAGGAAAGGTATTTTCTTTGGGGTAGCAGATGATGAAAAGGTTTATATGGTGTCATCTCTGATTTAAATGTATAATTCATTAGGAAGACAGTAGAGTTATTGATGAGCATTTATTAAAACATAAATGCCAAAATGAACTTTTGAGTTCTATATGATTTCAGAACTATGAGAGATAAATATATGCTGGAAATATTCGTGAAATTTCATTGGAAAGAATTTTTGTTGAGAAAACTTGTGATAAGACAGAGGAGGATCCAGATTCATATTTCACAAATAGTTATTTGTTTTGGTATCAGGAATAATAATTGCTTATATGAGAGAAAGAGGATTTCAAAGTGTGTGTTCAAAAGTAGTGACGAGGGCTTCCCTGGTAGCGCAGTGGTTGAGAGTCTGCTTGCTAATGCAGGGGACACGGGTTCGAGCCCTGGTCTGGGAAGATCCCACATGCCGTGGAGCAACTGGGCCCATGAGCCACAACTACTGAGCCTGCGGGTCTGGAGCCTGTGCTCCGCAACAAGAGAGGCCGCGATAGTGAGAGGCCCACGCACTGCGATGAAGAGTGGCCCCGGCTTGCCGCAACTAGAGAAAGCCCTTGCACAGAAACGAAGACCCAACACAGCTAAAAATAAATAAATAAATAAATAAATAATAAAAATAAAGGAATTTCTTTTAAAAAAAAAAAGTAGTGACGAGACAAGATGGAAAAGGTAATTTGAAGTAAGGATTTAGAAAGCACGAAATAACAGTTTAAGTATTTTATCTTACACTCAATAAAAGTTTCAATATTTCTCATCAGAAGAGTTATTTGATAAAAGGGAAATTTTAAGATCAGTGCAGATATGCATGTGAATGCACAGAGAAAATTAAATTGTAGAAAATAAACATAAATGTGTATACAAAATATATTTTACCTGCTATATATAAAGGACTCATCTGAGAAAGAAGGAAGTGGAAAGAAAATGATGACCAAAGAATGAATTAGTAAGTCAGTAAATGATTAAATAGCCTAATAAATAAATGAGCAAGTTGGGTTGTCATCACTGAAGTATTTGGGCATGCAAGAAATATATCTCTTCACCACTTAAATACTTCAAAACAGGTAAATTCAATCCTAAAATAGCATTGATAAAATTGACCTGTTTCAAGGTAGGAACAGAAAATCAAAATAATTACATGTGCCTATGATAATTTGTTCTCTAAAGGCAAACATATTTGTTTAATCATACATAATGATTTTACCCATTAATTCAGGTATTCTGTTGCAAACATAAGTACAAATTTCAAATGTGTCTACTATGGAAAATGTGTTTTTGTGTTATGGCATCACCAATATGTCACATATTATCTGTTTACCAGTTGGAGATTAATGACTCCACAGAACAAAAATTAATCTTACATACCCATTTATTTTATGTAGCTACCTGCCTCTACATGTGTAAGCCTACAAAAGTGATAAAATATTCTGCTCTTAATCATTGTAAGAAGACAAGGATCAATTTATTTCACTGAACAAAAGAACTAGAAATTCTAAGATTCCTTTTTTTAAAGATATTTATGTTTTCTGTAATGTTATTCCTAGGTAAAATGAAAGCACTTTACAATTTCTCCAGATATTGTTAAAGATGGAATTGTAAATTTCAGCTTAACTAGTCTTATTAGTTCAATTAATTTTGAATTTGAGGAGGTTTGACCCACCAGGGACTGTCTATGAGGTTTCTTTCTTTTATGGTTTCTTCTATGTCAGGTCTATATATCATCAAACTCTGAGATTACTACAAAGAGTCTTGGGTAATATTACTAATTTTATGCAAACACTTATTCCCAGAGAGTTCTTTGGGTCACTCAGGTGGCCCAAAGATGTGTAAAGAATGAGATATAATTGTTATGTAATTGTTTTAATAATGAGACTATCATGGTCATAGCTGGCAATATCCTTAATTAAAATGTTCTGATAGTTCAAATTAAATACCTCCCATAAGTACCTAGTTAAATAAATGATTTATTTACCTTTTCAGTGAATCAGGCCTCAGATTCCTCAATGCAGTAAATGGAAAATTATAAATGTAGCTAAGTTGGTTGGTTGTCAACTATTTGCCAAATAGCTTGCACAAAATTGGTGGTTCTCTCTGACTTTGTCAGAACTGACCCAGAAATGACACACAACCATTTATTCCCTTGCATATCTGTTCCATAAGACAAAAAATAAAAGTAAATAAATAAAATAGAGAGAAGTAGAAAATATGAGAATTTTAAACAAAATATATATTTACTGATGTTACCAAATTCTAAAGCTATCTCTGTCAGAATTTTCTTCATAAATTTCTACAAACAAGTATAATTTTTATTTAATATGAAGAACTACATAGCTTCAAACCCTTACTCTCCTCTACCTCTACTTTCATTTACATTTATCAAAACATATTTAGTATCATTTGTAAAACAAAGAACTTGTCATTCCTAGTAGTTCAACTCATTTTGAAGATAGATGTGTTTTCATTTTGAGTTTATATGTTTTTCTTCTAAATATTCATTTGCCTATGGCTCAGCATTTCCAGTTCTGATTATATATGCCAGGGGAACTCTTATCTGCAAAAGGACATCTACATGGCAATTCATCAAAACCTTCTTTGTGTAATGAGGAACTGGAGACAAACTAAGTTACTGGTATAAAAATGGATAAATGAAATATGGCAGGTACATACCATGGAATGCCATTCAGGGCTTAGAAGCAAAGGAATAGATATGTGAAAACCAGTTTCTAAGATGTTTCCCAGTACCCTCTGTCTCCTGGTATTTATGTCTTTATGTAATCTCTTCCTCTTCAGTGGGGGGTGAATTCTTTTCCGTCTTAGGGTGTGTGTCGCTCTCATGCACTCTGAGGAATGCAACTGCCATGTTGTAATTAACCACATGGAGAGGCCTATGTAGCAAAGAACTGGTATCTCTCCAGAAGCCAATGTGAACTTAAGAACTGTCAACAGCCCCATGTGAGTTTGAAATTCGATCTTCTGAAGCCTGCCAAGAGCCATGTGAGTGAGCTTGGAATAGAAATTCCCCGAGTCTAGCTTTGCAATTACTGTAACCTAGGACATCATCTTGATTGCAGCCTTGTTAGAGACCTAAGTCACACCTTGATTCTCAATTCACAGAAATGTAAGATAACAGCTATTTTAAATTTGGGAGGTTAATTTGTTACATTGCAGTTGATAGCTGTGTAGATACAAGGTATAATCTACCAAGTTGAAGGAACTTCTAAACTTTGTGAGTGTTGGTGTTAGTGAGATTTTTTGTTTGTTTGTTTGTTTTGTTTACCACTTCACTACTACTACACATGTGACAATCAGGAAAAAAAACTGATATATTTTTTAAAAATGTAAATAACAATAAAAAAGATATGGATGTCTTCTAAGAAAAGTGAGGCTTGAACTGAATATTGATTTAAACTTGATCAAATATCTGAGGGATTAAATATGCTAATATATTATTTTCTTGGTGGAGACAGAGGGAAAAATATACTTTACATTCTGTCACTAAGGACTTTATACTCAATGAAAGGGACAGAGAGAGACAGACAACTATTAAAACACACAAAAATATTGGCATTAAATAAAAGTACAGCATTCATTCTCCAGACACTAAGAATTTCTTAGAGTTGATACAAATAAAATCCAAATTGATGTATGCTATAAAGGTATTTTATGTTATAAAAATTGTGCAAGAAAACATAAAGATGAAGAAATGAGCTTATAATAAAGGAAATGAGAAATGAGAGCTGCCTCGATAAAATCAGGACATGGATATTAAAGAAAAGTGAAAGAAAGCTGGAATTAGAAGGGTGTTCCATTTCTCCTATGTGATAAATTCATTTTTATTTTACTGATTCTAGAAGTGTACTACACAGAAACAGCATGGCAGCGGTTACATTAATAGCTCTGCATAACATGAGCTCAAATTAAAGAGTTTTGGTTTTTTTTTTTAGGAGCTAGAAAATATTTTGCTAAAGATTATTATATGTAAAGTAAGGGGAAGTGTCATCATTTTTGTAATTGAAAGAGCTGCCAGAAACCTCATTTTGTTTTGGGGGTAAGTCTATGGTGTGTGTGTGTGCATGTGCATATGCGTGCACACCTGTGTGTGTATTTGTAGTCAGATGGGTGGTTTTACAGGAAAGAAGAGAAAAATCACATAATGCAGAAACATTTTGTTCTTGTATCTAACACTTCTATACATTAACTTAGAACACAAACATGCAAAATAAAACCATGCTAAGACAGCACCATTTTTTTTACTGGTAACATGTTATGACTTTATATTAATACTCTTCTTTTCCTGGATAAGATTTTGATGAAGAAAAAATAATAAAAATAAAATGATAATAAAGCACATGCTTAGCCAAAAATATAGTTAAATTTTGTAATTATTGCTGGAGGGAGGCAATGTCATCAACATAAACATTTTCTGGATAATGTTGAGATCAAAACTGTCCAAGAACCAAAAAAAGACCAAGTAGAAGTGATAAATCCAGACCTTCTAAACATATGCCAGATAATTTATTCAGTTAAAAAGGAGATTGGAAACCCCTTCAACAACATCAAAGATTATGACCAGGGCAACTGACGTGATGAGTGAAGCAAAGATGACTTGACCTGAAAAGCTAAGAGATAGTAAGTTGATCAATAATGAATCAAGTGAGTTGCCAGCAAATTAGAAGAGTTACTGTGGTCCAGTCAGGTCCTACTTGAGACCATCAAAAACTAGTCCAGTGGAACCAGCTCAAAGCCCTGCTAAAACTAGGATAGTCTTTTGAAGTAAGCACCCCTTACTGCCTAATCTGGCATGTTATTTCACCTAGTTATAAAGGAGCACCACACCTGTATAATGGATAAAATATATATAACAGCTGGTGATTGGCTATTGAACATTTTAAAAACAAAACCTTAATCCAGTGTGTCTTAAGCTAAGATATAAGTATCTCTGGTGGCTGACAGATATGTCATTGTGTAAAGCAAATTCTAAGAATTTTTAAATTGGGGATTTGCATTTCAGTAATACTTCGAGCATCTTCTAAATAATTTGTATTACTACATTATACATAAGTAGTACTTTACTTGCATTGACTCTATTTGCTTTTAGATTTTATGATGTTTGACCATAATCATTTATAGGGAAGATTTAAAAATTTTAATGCCGTGTTCCTCACATTGGTGTTAATACAGCCCTGGAAGTCTATAAATACAGTCTCAGAAATTTATAATTTCTCAAGTTTGAGAAACTCTCAATTAGACCTATTAAAAGGAAATGTTAAAGAAGCTTACTGTACTTTAGGAACAATCATTAAAATCTGTGAGTTTGTTCTGTAAACATATCCACAATCACCTCTGATAGGATCACAGACTGTCAAGTCTGAGAAGTTTTCTCTATTAACCTTAGAATAAAAGCTGAACACACAGGAATAGAAAATCACTTACACACTTTTCAGTATCCCAGCCTACATGCCTATCTCTACCTGACCAATTCTTCCAGCTATCTGATATAGACCTGCAAAACTTCCTCTTCTTCCATGAAGTGTGCCCTAACAAAATCATCACCACCGAGTAATTGCTTTCTCCTTTTAATTTAAAACAATTGTAACCCACATTCTTCTAGAAATTATATCCTTGGTTTTCTGACCTAGAAATAAGATTAGTTATAATTTCTGTATCCCCCAAAGCGAACCATGAAGCAAGGAGGTGATTTCAAGTAGAATATTTGACAGTAATCCTATGAAGCACAAGGATGGGAATGGGGTAGAGAGAGATGGAATATAATAAAATGTGCATTATCTAAAACGTTACCGTGATAGGAAAATAGGCCTTAGTCACCCTGTGGAATTCTAAGAGATAACCTAGACCTATCTGTAAAACATGATTCAGAGTTATCTCAAGCAAAGGCAAGAGAGCTGAGGTATTTCTCCAAATCCCCTTCTGTCATTAATAGACATCTTCTTATGGGGACAGTTTGTCTCCAACATTTCAGGTTTGTTCTGCTAGAGGGACAAACTTGCAGCCTTGTGAAAAGATTAGCCCTCAAGCAGAGTCTCAGGTTGTTACTGGAAGCAATCCTGGGCTTGTGGTTGCCTAGAGGTTATGAATAGGGCATACATGGTGTCCGTACAATAACTCACATGGATAACAATACACAATAGGTTACTAACTATAGGTCTTGACTAATGTTCATTGTGTATGTTTTGTCCCTCCACTATATTAAGTGAGTCTTCCCCACGAATTCATGACATTGCTTTTGAAATGTATTATGAATTATGTATACACAATAATATGAAGAGTTCTTAAAAATATGTTAGAAAAAAGAATAAGAAACGTAACACATTGCCATTTCATTAATAAAAATTTTTACATGTAAATGTAAAATTATTTTGTAAGAACACTCACAAGTTAAAATGTACACATTAACTTCAGTAGAATATTTGCCAAAAGAGAAGTTGTGACATATAAATCTATATCTACATATCAATATTATGTGTATATGCACACACATACATATATAAAACCTAACAAGGAATAATGATGGCATTGTGTTCTAAACTGAGTAGTAAGATTTATTCAGACAGATGCACCCAAAGTCAAACAATAAAATAGACAAAATATGATATATTTGCCAATAACAGTACAAAGGGAAGAGCACAGTATTGAGCTAAGGAAATGACATCATTTTAACTAAAATCTACAGGAACAAATGAAGAGAACCAAAAAATTTTAAATAAGAAGGTTAATATAATAAACTTTAAAATATACATTTGCTTTTCTTCTCTTGGCTTTGTTAAAAACCATAAAATCATATAAAGCGATAAAATGATGCTTATAACAATGTATTGTTTATATATACACATATGTATACATATATATGCAGCACACATGTACATATATATGTATAATATAATATGTATAACAATAATTCCCCCAAAAGAGAGAGGGAATAGCATGGATTAGCATTTGTTTTTCTCACTGGAATTACTATAAATCTAAAATAGATTCTATGTTAGGATGTATATGGTAAGTCCTAGAGCAATCACTGAGGAAAAAACACAAAAATATCATAAACTTAAAATTTCATTAGAAAATATTCACTTAATGGAATATAATATAGTAAAGAGAAATAGAGGAACATAATAAGACAGGATATATAGAGAAAACAAAAAGCAAAATGGCAAATGTAAAGGCAGCAGTGTTAATAATAGAATTATATATTGATAGATTTAAACACTCAAAGGCTGTGTGACTTTTTGTATGGGTGAATAAAAAACAGATCAAAACATGTGCTGTCTATAGGACACCCATTTTACATTTAAAGATACAGATAGATTAAAATAACAGTATAGAAAAAGGTGCAAACAGCAACCATAATTTCTATTGGAGTGGCTATGTAATATCAGACAAAATATATATATATACATTAGAGATAAAGAGGCATGCTTTATAATGAGGAAAAGGCCAATTTATCAGGAAGGTATACCAATCATAAAGATATATAAAGTTGCAAAGAGATCATCAAAATACATGAAGCAAAAACTGATGGAAATGAAGGCAAAAATAGACAATTCAACAATAACAGCTACAGACTTAAATACCTCACTATCAACAAAGGATAGAAAAACTAGACAAAACATCAATAAGGAAATAGAAGTTTTGACAGGCCAACCAATACAAGCAGAATATAAATTACTCTTGAGTATACATAGACCATTATTCAGGATAGAGCATATACCAGGATATAAAGCAAAGGATATTCTCTGAACACAATGGAATGATATTAGAAAGCAGTAACAAAAATAATGTGGGAAAATCAAACTGAAAATAAAACAACACATTCTTAAATAACAAATGCATTAAAAAATCACAAGAGGAATAAGAAAATGCTTAGAGGTGAATGAAAATAAAAATACAATATACCAAAACTTATGGGAAGCAGACAGAGCAGTACTTACTTGGAAATTTATAGCTGAAAACACCTCTATTAACAAAAAGAAACATCTCAAATCAGTAACTTAACTTCCCACCTTATGAAACTAGAAAAGAAAGAGCAAAATAAAACACAAACATACAGAAAGATGGAAATATGGATTGGAAAAAAAAAACTACTGTATAATAGAAAATAGAAAACAATAGAAAAATAAATACAGCCAGAATTTGTTCTTTGAAAATATCATCAAAATTGACAAATCTTTACCTATATTGATAAAAAAAAGAGAAAGAGAAAAGGGTAAAACTGCTAAAATCCGAAATGAAATAAGGAATACTTCTCCTGAACTTACAGAAATAAATATAAATAATAAGGGTATTCAATGAACAGTTAGACAACTTAGATAAAATGGACAAATTCCTAGAAAGACACAAAATACTGAAACGACATAAGAACAAATATAAACTCTGAATGTCCCCATAAAAACTAAAGAAGTAGAATTTTTAAAAACAAAGAAAATGCTTCCAACAAAAACTACTCATAAAAAGAAAAGCCCAGTAACATATGGCTCCACCAGTGAATTCTATTGAACTTTGAAAGGAGAAATAATAACAGTCCTCCACAAACACTTCCACAAAGTAGAAGAGGAAAGATTGCTTCACAACTCACTCTAAGAAGCCAGTTTTACTCTGATACCAAAAAAGTAGAAAGACTTCACAACAAAAGAAAATCACAGGCTAATATCTGTCATGAATATATGCATGAAAAATACACATAAAAAATGTTATCAGGTCAAATCCAGAAACATATAAAACAGACTATACCATAACCAAGTGGGATTTATCCCAGGAATATAAGGTTGGTTTAGCATCCAAAAATCACTTAGTCTAATACACCATATCAACAGAAAAAAGCAAAAAACAAAATTATTTTAATAGATGTAGAAAAAGCATTTGATAAAATCCAACACTCTTTCATGACAAAAACTCTCAACAAACATAGATAAAGGACATCTATGAAAACCTACCATTATGAGCATATTTAATAGTGAAATACTTGGCAGTGATTCTATGCATACTCTCAAATGTAATATTCCAGTCAAAGCTTTTGTAAATTACAACAAAGGTAAAAATAAAAACACCATTTTTATAATCTTTTATTAAGAGCAGACAAATAATTGAAGAAATTTTGTGATTTTAACAGAGAGAAAATTAAACTTTAGATTTTTTTTATCAATACATTACTAAGCTTATGTTAAACAACCCTTATAAATAAATATATTCAATTTCAGCTAGCTTTGACCTCACAACATAAACTTTCCTTTCCACAAAACTTCTGCAATTTTCTGTATCCATTTATGTTTTGTCTTATTCATTTTCTTTTCTTATTCTGGAATAACCAGTCATTTTATTTTAGAAGACATTATTCTCTTTTTCCTTAACAAAAATACATCCTATTTTCCTTGCATATTCTTCATATAAAAACACATCACATTTTCTTCCAAAACTTTTTATATAAAATTGTTTCCCTTCTTACTTCTAGTGTTTTTATTTTTACATGTTGTTTATACATTTTAACTATTAGTAACTTTTACTTTCCAGTGAAAACTAGGAAACAGGCAAATGTTAACTGTATAATATGTTACTATCCTGTAGTAGATTAGCAAATTTATAAATACATCAGTTTAAAAAAACATACTTTTTAGAGACATATGTTTTCTATAGCATAATTTTTCATGTGTCAAGACATTAACAGACCCACTATGTTTTGTCTCTCTGTGAAAAATTAAGCCAAAAGTAGATAAACTTACACTTATGTTTAGCAATTAATGTTTCATTGTATTACCTATTTGGAAATGATTTACATATTTAATGAATAACCATTATTTAGTTTAACTTAGTTTTAACTTAGTATTAACTTTTATCTTACATACTTCTACTTAAATTATTAGTTTTTTAATTTATTTATTTTTATGGCTGTGTTGGGTCTTCGTTTCTGTGCGAGGGCTCTCTCCAGTTGCGGCAAGCGGGGGGCCACTCTTCACTGCAGTGCGCGGGCCTCTCACTATCGCGGCCTCTCTTTGCGGAGCACAGGCTCCAGATGCGCAGGCTCAGCAATTGTGGCTCACGGGCCCAGCCGCTCCGCGGCATGTGGGATCCTCCCAGACCCGGGCTCGAACCCGCGTCCCCCTCATTGGCAGGCAGACTCTCAACCACTGCGCCACCAGGGAAGCCCAAATTATTAGTTTTTAATAATTATGCTTGGATTAGACATTAAGCAGCTAACCATCATCTTACGTTTCTTTTCTTGCCTACTAAGCTTGTAACATAGAGATAACATGAGCTAATTTGACTCCCAGGCAGAAAAAGTTGTATGTCTGCATTACATTAATATTGATAATTCTGAAGAAAGGCATGCCTATTTTTATTAAACCAAAAAACTTAATTAGCTTTTACTTATCAAAGTTTATCCCAGGTCATATGAAACTGAAAAGCATTTGGTTTAGTTTCTATATTTCCAACAGTTTTGGAAATAATTTATATAAGCACTTATTTTCTTTAATATAATATACTTACATAGATAAACATATAGACAGACACAAACAGAGACATTATAGCTTTTATTTTAAAATTTATTCATGTCTCAAGTACAATAATAAAAAAATTCAAAAGATTATCTGAATCCAAATTGTGTTTCTGGCAGATGGGCTAAGTTAATTTTATCTGCTCAGAAGGACAGAGTTTTACTAAAGATTTTTTTTTTATTTGCATGTCGTAAAGTTTCTTTTAGAGAAGCTATTTTTGGTGTCATTTTGTCTTCTAGAAGCTTCTGCATACCAATCAAAGAATGCATTTTATTATCTCTGAGAGTTTTAGGATTCTCTCTTTTTCAAGAGTGTGAACTAAGGTGAACTATCTTATCTAAGTTAAAGGGCTCCCCAAAGTGGCTATTACAGTTCCAAATTAACCAAAAGCTCACCGATTTCCCAAAACGACACAAGACCATGGTCCATAGGGGGTATACATATAGGAAGCAAGAGTTTTTTGAGGACATAGAGAGTTTTAGGCCTGCTAGAACCATCTTTGCCTTTAGATTCCCTAAGATGTTTTAAATCTGAGAGGCCCTGTTTCTTAACAGCTGCTGCAAAACACAGGGAATCACATGTTTTCTTCCCTTTTGAACAGGATCAGGTGAATTACCAAGATGCTTCAACAAATAAAATACAAGTATGCACAATAAAGTTGGAGAGCTCCAAAGGCAAAGAGAGTAGAGCTTGGATCCAAGAGAGACTTACCCGTGAACTCCATGGTAAGGGAGAAAGCAGTGAACTCAGTAAACTAGCACCTGGTTTGCTCATCAGCCTCAGAGTCATTGCGGGTCTTCTTCTGAATCCGAGTTTTGATGCCAAAAACTGTCAAAAGTTCCAAAATAGTAAAATTATAATTGCCAGATTAATAAATACCATTTAGTCAGAGCTTACTGCATATATAAGAACAGTTGGGAAATGGAAGTATTCAAATTCAAAGACTAATCTGAAGCTCAGGGCATGATGTTATAGGATCAATTCAAAGAGAAAATGAGGAAGTTGTTTAACCTACACAATGATTGTTTATTAAAATGGGGGTTTCCACAAGTCAAGGGGCTGGTTAAAAGTGATTATCTTATACAATTTTTGAAAGATGAGTTAAGTCTCTTTTATGATTGCCACAGGCATTTACAAGAAGTGGCCTAAGTTAAGCTTCTCTTGTCTTTCAGAATAAGCTAAATTAAGTTTCACTACATGGCGTAAAGTGTTTTATCAACTCAGGGAATTTTTCTAATCTGGTCTCCATTTTGTATTTAATTTTAACAGTACCTTGTGCTCAACATCCTGGTCACTGCTCTGGAGAAAACGCAAAACTCTTTATCAGATTAGTGCACATCACACAACAAGTAGAGGAAAAAAAAAAAAGGAAGAAGAAACAAATGCACACGCATAGAAGAAACATACACATGCACACGCATAGAAGACTCAGGCAACCACACACATCCTTGGGGCCAGTTGTTCCTCCCAGCAGCTGTGAGGTGTCTAGAATTCATACCAGGAGACTATCACTGCCTGTTTCTCCAGCCTCTCCAGTGAAGAACAATCTCAGGGCATCGCTGTCTCTATCTGATCCAACCCAACTGCCAGTACCCTGTGATGGGGGAGCTGGCCCCTTCACTCAGGTTCATCAGGAGAAATTCTCCTTTGAACAACATTGAGGGCCCCAGTGGGTGGAGTGCAGAGTTTCCCAGGAAGTCAATCAGGGCACATTTGGAGCTTGCAGGGTGAGCTATGCAACTTTGTGTATGTGGGTGGAGTAAGGGCATGTCCTGATGGAGGGGCAGAGGGAGGATGAGATGGAATGCACTGGGCATTAAGGGAGGCTCAGAGAATGATGGGATTCTGAGGTGCTACAGCCATAGCTACTCTTTCCAGAGAAGCCCAATCTCATGGGATCCTGGGAGTTATCTGGGGGTTAAGAGGGGAATCCTGAAATGAGAAAAACCTGGGAGCTCCCATGTCTAAGACCTCTCATCCCAGACTACTACTTAAAGGGCCAGGTTCAAACCACATATCATGCAAATCCCAAACCTCTTGGACATTTATCTCACCACATTCAGAGTCACAGTGCTGAGGTGCCTTGGCCCAGGGCCCCAGCAAAGTGCTAGGGAGGGGAAAGGGCTCTAGCCCAAAGGCTGAACAGGGTGGAGGACCATCCTAGGCCAGAGTATAATGCACATGTTCATGCTGCACATCTATAGCCTTCCAGAAACCATATGGGTCAGTAACATAGGCAGCAACACAGACTTCTGGGGCAGAACCCAGCCTCAATCCACTGTCTGCCAAGACATGAACAAGACAAGGATACTCCTTCTTACCACTTCTGTTCCACATTATACTGGAAATTCTAACCAGGGCAATTAGTCAAAGAAGTGAAATAAAAGATATTCAGATTAGAAAGCAATCTGGATCTCTAGTCATATGTCAATGACATGATATCATATACAGAAAATCCTAATGAATCTGTTATAAACTTATTCAAATTAATAAACAAGTTCAACAAGGTTGCAGGTGATGAGATTAATGTATTTATCGATTGTATTTGTATATGCTTGCAATGAGCAATCTGAAAGTGAATTTAAGAAAACCATTTTATTTAAAATAACCACTAAGAATAAAATTATTAGGAATAAATTTAATGAAGATATATAAAACTCACACCCTAGAAATTACAAACTACTGTTAAGATGAATGAAGAGCAAATAAATGGAAATACACCCCACATTTTTGAATTGGAAGAAAATATTGTTAAGATGGTTATACTACAAGACCTGATGCTTAGTCAGTTCAATCCCTATTAGAATCACAGTTGTCTTTTTTGAACAGCTCATTCCTAAAATTCATATGGAAATTTAAGAGACCCAAAAAGAGCCAAAATATCTTATAATAGAAGAATAAATCTGGAGAACTCACACTTCCCAATTTCAAAATTTACTATAAATTTGCGGTAATCAAGACATTATGATACTGGCTTAAGGATGTATATATAAATCAATGGAATAAAATGGAGCATCCTGAAATAAACCCACATATCATAGTCAATTCATTTTTGACAAGGTGACAAGGTCACTCAAAGAGGAAAGAACACACTTGAACAAATGGTACTGGGGTAACTGTATACCCACATGCCAAAAAAAAAAAAAAAATCAATTTGCATTTCTACTTCATCCTGTACACAAAAATTAAATTAAAATGAATCAAAGACCTAAATATAGAAGCATTTTAAAACTAAAAAATATGTAAAAAAAACATTTGAATAAAACTTTGTGACCTAGGATTTGAAAATTATTTCTTATATATGACATAAAAGCTACAATCTTATCAAATTTTTAAAAAAATGTATAAGTTGGACATCATCAAAATTAAGAATTTTTCTGATTCAGAGTACTTCTTCTGAGGAAAGACATTAAAAGCTTTTTTCCAGACTATCTTTTCCAGGATGTTGTATTGCAAACATCTTGGAAGATTATATTCATATTTCCCTTTGGAGTGGAGGGCAAATTTGTTTTCTATGAAGTACAAAAAAGATAATGTCTCCCTTTGGGCTCTGTTGGACAAATTTGCTAATAGTCCCTTTTTAAAACATAGTGGTTTCCTAAGCTTGAAATTCCTCAACTGTAAGTCAAAGCCACAAGGAACATGGCATTCACCTGAATTACTCTGCATCATTCTGTGGGACATGGAGGGAAGGGGAAACATACACAGACATGAAGTTCATGCAGCCTGCTGAACTGTAATAAAGTCCTTTTTCTCTGAATCAGAAATATTTTTTAAAAAAATATTTATTTGGCTGTGCTGGGTCTTACTTGCGGCATGCAGGATCTAGTTCCCTGATCAGGAATTGAACCCGGGCCCCCTGCATGGGGAGCATGGAATCTTAACAACTGGACAACCAGGGGAGTCCCCTGAAATCTTTTTTCTAATTAATTTTTATTGGAGTATAGTTGATTTACAATGTTGTATTAGTTTCTGCTGTACAGCAAAGTGAATCAGTTATACATATACATATATCCACTCTTTTTTAGATTCTATTCCTATATGGGTCATTACAGAGTATTCAGTAGAGTTCCCTGAGCTATACAGTAGGTTCTTACTAGTTATCTGTTTTGTATATAGTAGTGTGTATATGTCAATCCCAACCTCCTAATTTATCCCTCCCTGCTCCAAACCAGAAATCTTGTGCCTTCTGCCCGCATCCAATAAACTGCACTGGCTAACTTATTAACATGCTGGCTTGTAAACAGAGTAAAATCCCTTCGTGGTCCTTGACAAGGGGAAGACAGACTTTATGAGTAAATAAAAAGTAAATTGATAGAATCAGGAATGGTGACACAGTAGTCATGAAATGGGAAAAACTGGAGTGGTAAAAAGAAACAAGGTAGGCAAGGAGACACCTGTGGAAGATATTACAAAAGAATGCCAGTGAATGATTGAAAAATACCTAAGATGATTATAATATCATTATAATACTCTGTCAGGCAAACCAATTCAAATGTTGTTCTACTTTGCAAGCTGTCAAGGAGTCTGACACGGAAAAAAAAATAACAAAAAACATAAATCTGTCATGAAAGAATTGGTTCTAGATAGTACCTCTTGATAGCTGATAACAGACCACTATGGAGGAAAGCATGTTCAGGGAGGATTATGCAGGATTGGCACCATGCACATGTGACAAGAGGCACGAAGGGCAACAGAATAAAGGCAGATGCTTTTAAAAGAAGATCCAGTAGAAGAATGTCAGCTTCGGGAAGTATATTGGACTGGATGAGATATGAAACAACTCACAGATTTGGAATTTAATGACCTTTTAAGTATTTTAAGTGTTTGAAGACATTCTTAATATATTTTTCCCTAAAGAAAAGCCATTCCATTTGCAACTTGATAGTCTGTAATGACATAGGGAGAAACATGCACAGACACAAACACACACACACACAATCTCCCAGTTCAGTACAATAAACATTTTAGTTGCAATATCTTTTATTCCATACGTATAGAGGTGAAACTGAAGGAAGGGAGACTTGCTGCCAGACTCAATGAGGGAGATATGGGTTGTGCCATTCATTTCTTGAGAGCGGCGTTAGAGGAATGAGGGCTGGGTGATAAAAGTACTTCTACCTGGAGATCAAGGACAGATGGAAGATGAGAATCTCTGAGAGATGTGGACTCCATAGGAGTATACTATTTGTGAAACTAATCTATGTCCTCAAGAAACTGTAGAATGGGAGTGCTTGCCTGGATGAAGGTGGCAATGATCATATGGGAAGGGGTGGAATCTATCAGATCAGATGAGAAATTAATTGCTTTTGGCTGCAGGTATTCATGACTATATTGTTTTGTTCATGGGAAAATGTATAGAAATATTTAAATGAATTAATCAGTATGAAATACAATCAGCATTGAAAATCATAGCTGAAAGGGATTGACAAATGCTAAATTCCATATTCAGATACAATCTCTACTGTTCATTTAGAATCAGCTTAAACACTTCAATGTACAAAGGCATGCTAGTATATTGTAACTTACACTTAATTACTCTAACAATTAGAGGAAGAGACTCAATAAAGTCAATAGTTAACTCTAACAATTAATTTAAATCAAGTCTTTGAACAAATCTTAAGAAATGGTAAATAGAAATAATAAATCTCATCTTTTTTAATCATGCAGTGCTTTAGAATATATTAATTAATGGGATGGAGACATTTAAGAATAATATAAAACAAAGATCATGGGAAATCTATTCACATAAAAATACTGAAGAAGTGACTGTAGATTCAGCTCTGCATTGATTATCTATTTATCTATCTATCTATATCTATCATCTATCTATATATCTTTCTAAATAAGTCTTTCATTCAATATTTACACCATCACACTGTTAAATCATCAGAAAAGTTAACTTTTTTATTCCCATACTTTAGAGATAAGGAAACTGAAAACCAGATAGAATTTAATTGAATTGCTCAAGATCACAAAATGAATATATGTTAGAACTTGTGCAGAAACTTGCTATACTGATTCCACTGCATTTTATTACCACTAAAATATAAATAAACATATGTGCTCATTTAGCTTTCATCCAGGTTTGGATTTAGGAGAATTATTCATACTGAATTGTTATAGTTAATATTTAAAAATTGAGCCTCTTCAACAATTCTCAATAGTCAACAAATCATACCACACTGATATCACCTGATATCTGACTGATAATGGAAATATTATCCTCAATTCTACCATTCAAGGGAATTTATAAAAAGCAATTGCTTGAATGATAGATTTTGGCCAATATTGATAACAACAGCCAATGTTGAATAGTAGGGTGCCTAATTACTTTCTGATGGTAGAAGATATTAAAATAAGCTATGGCAAAATTTACTATTTTTTTTTCTACTTTTTTATTCCATTTTTCCCTAGGACTTTCCTGATTATCACCTCTATGCAGTTTGAATATCTTTGTCTGTTAAATATTGCTCAATTGCCAAACAATAAAGCTATTTATATGAAGATGAAAATTTTATCTAACTCACTAAAATTTGAATTTTCATATGGAGTTCGTGAAAACCAAAAGATGGTGAAATTTCAAGTCCATAAGTTGAAAATTTTGAGCAAGACGTTTTTCCCATGCCCTTCAAAATACCCCAGTTAGACAGCTTCACACACAGCCAAGTCTTCTACAAATTTAGACATATGGCTTTCAAGCATCATTGTTTTGAATAGCCATTCTGTTCCTTTTTTTTTTTTTCTTTTTGAAACTTCAAAGCTTATAGCGACAACACAATTATTTACCATGTTATTTCAGCCAGGGAAACCATTTTAAGAACTGGAAACAGGTATATAAATGACACGTTAAATTTTCATCAGCAAGTCAGTGAAGTGTTTTCCTATCTGACACATCTTAGTGTGTAATGAAACATAATGGTTTGAAACTGCTAAGATGAAAAGAACTGCATGTGGCCTGCCCAGAATGTGAAAAATAGTCAGAGTTAAAAGGGTAGTGATATGTTTGTTTGTTTTTTTTAACATCTTTATGCGAGTATAATTGCTTTATAATGTTGTGTTAGTTTCTGCTGTATAACAAAGTGAATCAGCTATATGTGTACGTATATCCCCATATCTCCTCCCTCTTGCTTCTACCTCTGACTCTTCCTATCCCACCACGCTAGGTGGTAACAAGAACCGAGCTGATCTCCCTGTGCTATGCGACTGCTTCCCACTAGCTATCTATTTTACATTTGGTAGAGTATATGTGTCCATGCCACTCTCTCACTTCGTCCAAGCTTACCCTTCCCCTTCAGGGTGTCCTCAAGTCCATTCTCTACGTCTGTGTCTTTACTCATGTCCTGCCCATAGGTTCTTCATAATTAATATTATTTTTATTACATTCCATATATATGTGTTAGCATACGGTATTTGTTTTTCTCTTTCTGACTTACTTCACCCTGTATGACAGTCTCTAGATCCATCACCTCACTAAAAATAACTCAATTTCGTTTATTTTTATGGCTGAGTAATATTCCATTATATATATGTGGCACATCTTTACCCATTCATCTATCGATGGACACTTAGGTTGCTTCCATGTCCTGGTTACTGTAAATAGAGTTGCAATGAATATTATGGTACATTATTCTTTTTGAATTATGGTTTTCTCAGGGTATATGCCCAGTAGTGGGATTGCTGGGTCGTATGGTATGTTTATTTTTAGTTTTTTTAAGGAACCTCCATACTGTTCTCCATAGTGGCTGTACCAATTTATATTCCCAGCAACAGTGCAAGGGGTTCCCTTTTCTCCACACCCTCTCCAGCATTTATTGTTTGTAGATTTTTTGATCATGGCCATTCTGACTGATGTGAGGTGATACCTCATTGTAGTTTTGATTTGCATTTCTCTAATGATTAGTGATGTTGAGCATTCTTTCATGTGTTTGTCAGCAATCCGTATATCTTCTTTGGAGAAATGTCTGTTTAGGTCTTCTGCCCATTTTTGGATTGGGTTTTCTGTTTTTCTGATATTGAGCTGCATGAGCTGCTTGTAAATTTTGGAAATTAAGCCTTTTTCAGTTGCTTCATTTGCAAATATTTTCTCTGATTCTGAGGGTTGTCTTTTTGTCTTGTATATGGTTTCCTTTGTTGTGTAAAAGCTTTTAAGTTTCATTAGGTCCCATTTGTTTATTTTTGTTTTTATTTCCATTTCTCTAGGAGGTGGATCAAAAAGGATCTTGCTGTGATTTATGTCATAGAGTGCTCTGCCTATGTTTTCCTCTAAGAGTTTTATAGGGTCTGGCCTTACATTTAGGTCTTTAATCCATTTTGAGTTTATTTTCCTGTAGGGCGTTAGGGAGTGTTCTAATTTCATTCTTTTAAATGTAGCTGTCCAGTTTTCCCAGCACCACTTATTGAAGAGGCTATCTTTTCTCCATTGTATATTCTTGCTTCCTTTATCAAAAATAAGGTGACCATATTGCGTGGGTTTATCTCTGGGCTTTCTATCCTGTTCAATTGATCTATATTTCTGTTTTTGTGCCAGTACCATACTGTCTTGATTAATGTAGCTTTGTAGGATAGTCTGAAGTCAGGGAGTCTGATTCCTCCAGCTCCGTTTTTCTTTCTCCAGATTGCTTTGGCTATTCAGGGTCTTCTGTGTTTCCATACAAATTGTGAAATTGTTTGTTCTAGTTCTGTGGAAAATGCCATTGGTAGTTTGCTAGGGAATGCACTGAATCTGTATATGGCTTTGGGTACTATAGTCATTTTCACAATATTGATTCTTCCAATCCAAGAACATGGTATATCTCTCCATTTGTTTATATCATCTTTAATTTCTTTCATCGGTGTCTTATCGTTTTCTGCATAGAGGAATATTTTGTCTCCTTAGGTAGATTTATTCCTAGGTATTTTATTCTTTTTGTTGCAGTGGTAAATGAGAGTGTTTCCTTAATTTTGCTTTCAGATTTTTCATTATTAGTGTATTGGAATGCAAGAGAATTCTGTGCATTAATTTTGTATCCTGCTACTTTACCAAATTCATTGATTAGCTCTAGTAGTTTTCTGGTAGAGTCTTTAGTATTCCCTATGTATAGTATCTTGTCATCTGAACAGTGAGAGCTTTACTTCTTTTTTTCTGATTTGATTTCCTTTTATTTCTTTTTCTTCTCTGATTGCTGTGGCTAAAACTTCCAAAACTATGTTGAATAATAGTGGTGAGAGTGGGTAAGCTTGTCTTGTTCCTGATCTTAGTGGAAATGGTTTCAGTTTTTCACCATTGAGAATGATGTTGGCTGTGTGTTTGTCATATATGGCCTTTATTATGTTGAGATGAGTTCCCTCTATGCCTACTTTCTGGAGGGGTTTTATCATAAATGGGTGTTGAATTTTGTTGAAAGCTTTTTCTGCATCTATTAAGATGATTATATGGTTTTTATCCTTCTATTGGTTAATATGGTGTATCACATTGATTGATTTGCGTATATTGAAGAATCCTTGCATTTCTGGGATAAACCCCACTGGATCATGGTGTATGATCCTTTTAATGCGCTGTTGGATTCTCTTTGCTAATATTTTGTTGAGGATATTAGCATCTATGTTCATCAGTGATATTGAACTGTAGGTTTCTTTTTTTGTGAAATCTTTGTCTGGTTTTGGTATCAGGGTGATGGTGGCCTTGTAGAATGAATTTGGGAGTGTTCCTCCCTCTGATATATTTTGGAAGAGTTTGAGAAGGATAGGAGTTAGTTCTTCTCTAAATGTTTGGTAGAATTCTCCTTTGAAACTGTCTGGTCCTGGACTTTTTTTTTGTTGACACATTTTTAATCACAGTCTCAATTTCAGTGCTTGTGAGTGCTCTGTTTATATTTTCTATTTCTTCCTGGTTCAGTCTCAGAAGGTTGTGCTTTCTAAGAATTTGTCCATTTCTTCCAGGTTGTCCATTTTATTGGCATATAATTGCTTGTAGTAATTTCTCATGATCCTTTGTATTGCTGCAGTGTCAGTTATTACTTCTTTTCAATTTCTAATTCTATTGACTTGAGTCTTCTCCCTTTTTTTCTTGATGAGGCTGGTTAATGGTTTATCAATGTTGTTTATCTTCTCAAAGAATCAGCTTTTGGTTTTATTGGTTTTTGCTATTGTTTCCTTCATTACTTTTTCATTTATTTCTGATCTGATCTTTATGATTTCTTTCCTTCTGCTATCTTTGTGCTTTTTTTGTTCTCCTTTCTCTAATTGCTTTAGGTGTAAGGTTAGGTTGTTTATTTGAGGTGTTTCTTGCTTCTTAAGGTAGGATTGTATTGCTGTAAACTTCCCTCTTAGAACTGCTTTGGCTGCATCCCATAGGTTTTGAGTTGTCGTGTTTTCATTGTCATTTGTTTCTAGGTATTTTTGGGTATACTCTGATTTCTTCAGTAATCTCTTAGTTATTAAGTAGTGTATTGTTTAGCCTCAATGTGTTTGTATTTTTAATAAACTTTTTTCCTGTAATTGATATCTAGTCTCATAGCATTGTGGTAGGAAAATATACTTGATACGATTTCAATTTTCTTAAATTTACCAAGGCTTTTTCTGTGACCCATGATATATCATCTATCCTGGGGAATGTTCCATGAGCAGTTGAGAAGAAAGAGTAGTCTGTTATTTTTGGATGGAATGCCCTATAAATATTGATTAAGTCCATCTTGCTTAATGTATCATTTAAAGTTTATGTGTCCTTATTTATTTTATGTTTGGATGATCTGTCCATTGGTGTAAGTGAGGTGTTAAACTCCCCTACTAAGATTGTGTTACTCTTGATTTCCCATTTTATGTCTGTTAGCATTTGCCTTATGTATTGAGGTGCTCCTATGTTGGATGCATAAATATTTACAGTTGCTATATCTTCTTCTTGGATTGATCCCTTTATCATTATGTAGTGTCCTTCATTGTCGCTTGTAATAGTCTTTATTTTAAAGTCTATTTTGTCTGTTATGAGAATTGCTACTCCAGCTTTCTTTTGCTTTCCATTTGCATGGAATATCTTTTTCCATCCCCTCACTTTTAGTCTGTATGTGTCCCTAGGTCTGAAGTGGGTCTCTTGTAGACAATATATAAATGAGTCTTGTTTTTATATCCATTCAGCCAGTCTATATCTTTTGATTGGAGCATTTAATCCATTTATATTTATGGTAATTATTGATATGTATATTCTTATTACCATTTTCTTAATTGTTTTGGGTTTGTTACTGTAGGTCTTTTCCTTCTCTTGTGTTTCCTGCCTAGAGAAGTCCCTTTAGCATTTGTTGTAAAGATGGTTTGGTGGTGCTGAATTCTCTTAGCTTTTGCTTGTCTGTAAAGGTTTTAGTTTCTCCATTGAATCTGAATGAGATCCTTGCTCCGTAGAGTAATCTTGGTTGTAGGTTTTTCCCTTTCATCATTTTAAAAATGTCTTGCTAGTCTCTTCTGGCTTGCAGAGTTTCTGCTGAGAAATCAGCTGTTAACCTTATGGGGATTCCCTTGTATGTTATTTGTTGTTTTTCCCTTGCTGCTTTTAATATTTTTTCTTTGTATTTAATTTTTGACAGTTTAATTAATATGTGCCTTGGCATGTTTCTTCTTGGATTTATCTTGCATGGGACTCTCTTCGCTTCCTGAACTTGATTGACTATTTCTTTTCCCATATTAGGGAAGTTTTCAACTATAATCTCTTCAAATATTTTCTCAGTCCCTTTCCTTTTCTCTTCTTCTTCTGGGACCCCTATAAATCGAATGTTGATGCATTTAATGTTGTCCCCATGGTCTCTGAGACTGTCCTCAGTTCTTTTCATTCTTTTTTCTTTATTCTGCTCTGCAGTAGTTATTTCCACTATTTTATATTCCAGGTCACTTATCCGTTCTTCTTCCTCAGTTATTCTGCTATTGATTCTTTCTACACAATTTTTCATTTCATTTATTTTGTTGTTCATCATTGCTTGTTTGATCTTTAATTCTTCTAGGTCTTTGTTAAATATTTCTTGTATTTTCTCCATTCTATTTCCAAGATTTTGTATCATCTTTACTCTCAGTACTCTGAATTCTTTTTCAGGTAGACTGCCTATTTTCTCTTCATTTGTTTGTTCTGGTGAGTTTTTAGTTGGCTCCTTCATCTGCTGTGTATTTCTCTTTCTTCTCATTTTGCTTAACTTACTGCATTTGGGGTCTCCTGTTTGCAGGCTGCAGGTTCATAGTTCCCATTGATTTTGGCATCTGCCCCCAGTGCGTAAGTTTGGTTCAGTGGCTTGTGTAGGCTTCCTGGTGGAGGGGAGTGGTGCCTGTGTTCTGGTGGATGAGGCTGGATCTTGTCTTTCTGGTTGGCAGAACCACGTCCATTGTTGTGTTTTGGGGTGGCTGTGAACTTATTTTGATTTTAGGCAGCCTCTCTGCTAATGGGTGGGGTTGTGTTCCTTTCTTGCTAGTTGTTTGGTATGGGGTGTCTAGCACTGTAGGTTGCTGGTCCTTGAGTGGAGCTGGATCTTAGCTTTGAGATGGAGATCTCTGGGAGAGCTTTCACCTTTTGATATTACGTGAGTCTGGGAGTTCTCTGGTGGTCACATGTCCTGAACTCGGCTCTCCCACCTAAGAACCTCAAGCCTGACACCCAGTCGGAGCACCAAGACCCTGTCAGCCGCACGGCTCAGAAGAGAATGGAGAAAAAAAAGAAAGAAAGAACTATAATAATAAAATAAACTTATTAAAATAAAAAATAAAGAACTATTATTAAAAGTGAAAAAATTAAAAGATAATAAAATTTTTTAAAAAAGAAAGGAAGAAGAGAGCACCCAAACCAATAAATAAATGCACCAATGATAACAAGTGCTAAATCTATAGTTAAAACAAACAAAAAAAGGACAGACAGAACCCTAGGACAGATGGTAAAAGCAAAGCTATACAGACAAAATCACACAAAGAAGCATACTTATACACACTCACAAAAAGAGAAAAAGGAAAAAAATAAATGAATAAATAAATATATATATATATATACACACACATAAAAGAAAAGGAAGAGAGCAACCAAAGCAATAACAAATCTACCCATGATAATAAGCTCTTAAGACTAAACTAAAACATAAAACAAACATAAATTTGTTTTAAAACATAAAACAAATTAGATGCAGAAAGAAAACTCCAAGTCTACAGTTGCTCCCAAAGTCCACCACCTCAATTTTGATATGGCTCATTGTTCATGCAGGTATTCCACAGATGCAGGTACATCAAGTTGATTGTGGAGATTTGGTCCGCGGCTCCTGAGGCTGCTGGGAGTGATTTCCCTTTCTCTTCTTTGTTCGCACAGCTCCTGGGGTTCAGCTTTGGATTTGGCCCCGCCTCTGTGTGTAGGTTGCCTGAGGGCATCTGTTCCCTGCCCAGACAGGAAACGACGGGGTTAAAGTAGCAGCTGATTAGGGGGCTTTGGCTCACTCAGGACGTGGGGAGGGAGGGGTACGGAATGTGGGGTAAGCCTGCGGTGGCAGAGGCTGGCATGACGTTGCAACAGCCTGAGGTGTGCTGTGTGTTCCCCTGGGGAAATTGTCCCTGGACCACAGGACCCTGGCAGTGGCGGGCTGCACAGGCTCCCGGGAGGGGAGGTGTAGATAGTGACCTGTGCTTGCATGCAGGCTTCTTGGTGGCTGCAGCAGCAGCCTTAGCGTTTCATGTGCATCTCTGGTGTCTGCTCTGATAGCTGTGTCTCATGCCTGTGTCTGAAGCTCGTTTAGGCAGTGCTCTGAATCCCCTCTCCTCACACTTCCCGAAACAATAGTCTCTTGCCTCTTAGGCAGTTCCAGACTTTTTCCTGGACTCCTTCCTCACTACCTGTGGTGTACTTGCCCCCTTCAGGCTGTGTTCACGCAGCCAACCCCAGTCCTCTCCCTGGGACCTGACCTCTGGAGCCCGAGCCTCAGCTCCCAGCTTTCTGTGGTGGTGAGCAGACAAGCCTCGCAAGCTGGTGAATGCTGGTTGGCACTGATCCTCTGTGCAGGAATCTCTCTGCTTTGCCCTCTGCACCCCTGTTGCTGCGCTCTCCTCTGTCACTCCGAAGCTTCTCCCCTGCCCATTCCCCCCGTCTCTGCCAGTGAAGGGGTTTCCTAGTGTGTTGAAACTTTTCCTCCTTCACAGCTCCCTCCCAGGTGTGCAGGTCTCTTCCCTATTCTTTTGTCTGTGTTTTTTTCTTTTTTCTTTTACCCTACCCAGGTACGTGGGGAGTTTCTTGCCTTTTGGGAAGTCTGAGGTCTTCTGCCACCGTTCAGTAGGTGTTCTGTAGGAGGTGTTCCACTTGTAGATGTAGATGTATTTTTGATGTATTTGTGGGGAGGAAGGTGATCTCCATGTCTTACTCCTCCACCATCTTGAAGGTCCTCTAGGGATTTTTTTTAATAGAATGATTCACATGGCCTTTTATTCCTTTGATCTTTTTGATTTTTAGGTATACATTATTACATATTCTGGATAAAAGTCCCATTTTAAATTATTAAGTAAATTAGGTGGTTTACTGATGATAAACTGAACTTAATTTAAACAATGATTTTCAGCAATTGTTAGTGAAAATTATGACAACCACAACACTAGATCTCTATTGTGTCAGAAAATCTACTGTTTGTTTTACATATCTTGTATGACTTAATTTCCAAAAGCATGTGTCCTAGGTAGTATTTTTATCCTCATTTTCCAAATAAAAAATACTGAGGCTTTAAAAGATTAAGTGATTTGCTAGGGATACATATGGGTAAGTTCCTGGGCTGGGATTCAGCATGCCAGTCTGCCTCCAGAGCCCACAGTCTTCACCCCAAGTGACTGAGTAATTTTGTGAGTCCTTAAAATTTATTGCAAATAGTAGAAAATTACATTGCCACAGAGCAATACAAAACAGTTTTTGAGGGTTCAGCAAAGATAAATATTTTGTATCCTTGTAGAGGATATCATTTAAAGGTGAGTGTTGAAGGATAGCTATAGTTTGGGTAGGGAATAGTAGGTAAAAGAGAAATGAGTAGGTACCCTCGAATAGTGAGCAGATGACATGGCTTCCATTCAGGGGCATCTTGTAATCATCTAAATCAGCACAAGATGAATCTTATTTCATTTTTGTAGACTGATAAAGTCAATGGAGTTCTCATAGCCTGAATTATGCGTGGTCAATTTCATACATCCCAAATACCAAAATGGGGCTCCTTCAGACCAAAACCCCTTTTATATCAACAAAGAATGTAGCATTTACAGTGTTTCTCAATCAATATTTTTGCTTGAGCACCAGGGTAATCATTCCTCCCTGGAATCAATAGAGTCAAGCTCTTGAGTATTGGCTCCTTAGTATGCATTGGCTTTGCCACTTGACTGTATTCAGAGCAGTGATGGGGATCCTTTATATCCATACAATTAGGTCAAACCAGGGGCTTTGTTGACCTGCTCCTGGCTTTGAGCTCAGTTTTCCAGAACTGGAGTATAATAGATTCTGGAAAACAGAAGAACATATTGCCTAGAATCATATTGTCTTAAAATGAATCTCTGAGGGTCTTCAAAAAGCAATTGCCAGGCTTCCCTGGTGGCACAGTGGTTAGGAATCTGCCTGCCATACAGGAGACATGGGTTCAAGCCCTGGTCCAGGAAGATCCCACATGCCACAGAGCAAGTGAACCCACGTGCCACAACTACTGAGCCTGCACTCTAGAGCCTGCAAACCACTACTACTGAGCCTGCGAGCCACAACTACTGAAGCCCGTGCACCTAGAGCCTGTGCTCTGCAACAAGAGAAGCTACCACAATGAGAAACCTGCACACCGCAACGAAGAGTAGCCCACACTTGCCCTACTACGGAAAGCCCGTGCACAACAGCAAAGACCCAACACAGCCAAAAATAAATAAATAAAATAAATTAAAAAAAAAAAAAAAAGCAATTGCCCATGGCAGCCTTATTCTAGCCAGAAATGGAGCCTGAAAGCAGTAATGCAGTGCAACCCCAAGCAGGAAGCTGCTGCTTTCTCTGTTTATTAGTCCCTTTTGTTCAGGTGGGTGATGCTTGCTCTTAAAAGATGTCTCCCTGTGATCTGAAATCAATTTAATAGGATCAATCCTCCAAAATGCATAACATGGCCCACAAGAATAGACATGGTTAAAGCTACAGGTTTTCTGAATAAAAAGGAGTTAAGGATTTGGTTTGTGTGTTCTTAAATTAATCATTAATTTGTATACTAATTCACCAATGGTAATCTATCCCAAATACATTTTATTACTCCAATCTGATGGGATTTTGCAGATGTAAGTTATGGAAAATCAAAAGTTACTGGGTCCCAAAACCAAAATGTCCCTGCCTCTTAAAATCTGCTTCATTTTAAAGTGGGATGCTTGTCAACAGTGCTTTCCAGTTCTGAACAAAAGCAAGGTACCAATTACAGAAAATCAGAGAGGTCCAGTCTGAGTCCAATTCACAATGAAAACTCCCAGTAAAGTTATGCTCCTCTCTTGGTTGAAGATGGATCTAACGTTTGCATGTGGAAGAAAAGTTATAGCTATTTATTCTCACAGTGGTATCCAGTGAGATATGTTTTCATTCTTCCAAGGAATCAATTTCAAAAAGGAGGAAGACAGACTCCTTCTCCCACATAAGGGACCTTCCACAATATGTTGATTATGAAAAGCAGAGTGAATAATGATTATAATACAACAATGGCAAACATCTTCAAAGTATCATTGGATCAGTGAGTAGAGGTGAATTTAGGTCTCTATATTCATCCTATAATAAAAAGGGAAAATATGATAAGAAGCATGCCAAAATCTAATTTTAAGGTCCAATTTCGGGCCTAGGTTTTCCATAATGCTTTTCCTTGTCAGTCCATTGAAGAAGATCATCTACTGTTTCTTCATAGGACATTTGACTAATAGTATTCAATTTAGTACTTATTCTCATGTGATAATACTTCTTGGATACAGAATCACAAGAGCTGTTACCTATGAGTTAATTTTTTAGAGTATAGAAACTATATTTAGTAGTATTTAAAGTTTTCTGTTTTAACTCAGTTAAATAAAAATATTTCTAAAATTATTAGAATTCTTCTAGGAGTTTAATTTATACTTTTCTTAATAGCACAGGTTTTTAGAAGTTATACTTTCTGGAAATTATTAAACATTTGTGTTGTTTGCCCTCTCATTATATCTTTTAAGTCTACAGTGTTTATCTATATGTCTACCATTTTAATTTTTATATTTAAATATTTGTTTTAAGTTTTGCTTTATCAACCGCTCTCCATGTTTTTCTAAGCCTAATCAGTGTTCTCTTTTTACTTCTATAGTACATGTGAGTTAATCTTCTAAAATTTAAAATCAGTTGTTGTCCAATTAATAAATATCTAGATTTTTGTTTTTGTCTTGTTGTTGTTGCTATTGTTGTTAATGTATTTTATCCTCACCATGAGGCAGGAGGTAGATGGGCACCCCCCCACCCAACCCTGGGTAAAGCAATTGGAGATTCATTCCCTGTGGACCAATACTCCAAGATGAGAATAGCAGGACAATTGAGAGAGGAGGCTGGGCCCTGCCCAGATAAGAGATAAAAAACTACATATTTCTCGTTCTTGAAGTTAGGAGACCTTCCTGACTACACATGTGCAGAAAGGCTCCTTGGAGGTCAAAAGGGAGAGGGCTAACTACCCATAGGCCTCTTCAGTGGAATCCATCTTGACTAAGAGCTGTGTGCACACACATGAGAGGATTCTGAAATATACCAAATACAGACTCTGAACCAGGCAAATCAAAATGATTGGCCAAAGGAAACCCAGAAGAAAGGCCTCATATAAGTGATTTAAACTACCACGAGGGTGTGACTCTCTGAGTCCGCCCATGTGTATATCCACACGTACTCTACTCTTTTTTTCTCCTAATAAACACTTTATTTGTTTCACTACATTCCGTCTTTGTGGGAATTCTTTTCTGCAAAGCCAAGGGGCCAGGGCCTTGTCACTGACCACTGGTCTAGTGGCTAGGATTCGGTGCTCTCACTGCCTCAACCAGACCTTAATCTCTGACCAGGAACTGAAACCCTGCTTCAAGCCGCTGCAGGCTGAGGCCACCAGAGATCAACCAAATTATGTTTTCTAAATAGAAGGCTAAATTGAGTAGCTTATATAAGGCTGTTTCATATATTAAGTTTGTATGCCTCATAAATAAGTTTGTCTGTAAGCTGGATATTTGCACTAGAAACCTTGAGAGTACCAGAATAATGAAAATATTCATTAATATTATAATAACAATAATATTCATTGGGTATTTACTAAATTCTAAACCTTAAGATAAATTAATTTATTATTTCATTTAATTCCCTCAAAAATCCATTGAAATACTTACTGCCATTACTTTCATTTATAGGGTACTGACCTATTGGTCTTAACAGTCCCCTCAGCTTGACTAAGGTTTAGATAGACTTCTTCCTGATTTTAGGCCCCAGACTCCCTTATCTTGGGGTATTTACTATAGAGAGGTTACAATTGTATTTTCTTCCTCTGCCTCTTTGAGTTGTAAATCTTTAAAAAATCTTCTTGCCGGTTTTAAAACCCAAGAATGTCTTTTTCAAGGACCTGGGACCCATCCCTTTGAAATGTAACCATCAAGAAAGATAGCATCTCTTATCTCCCGGTCTTTGAGGGAAAGTTGGAACCTATGGGCATTAATTAGCAAACATAGATGGTCTCATCACAGAGAAAACCATTTGCAAATTCAGGAATAACTCAATGTGCACAACAAATCCCATTGATCAAGTTCTCTGCTAATGTCCTACAGCATTTTCCCCAGACCTTTGTTTTAGCAGAGTTGATTTCACACTGAATTATTTCCTCTCTTCTCCATTTCAATAGCCTTGAATAAAGTCTTCATTGCCCGTTTAGCTTTGTCCAATGCAATTTTTGCTATGACAGAATTAAGAATGAGAGATGTCAATTAATTTGAATAAAGCGATTCAACTAGAAATTGGAGGAATCAGGTTCTTATACAGTCTTTCTGAGTCCTGAAAATTCTGCCATTTTAGTTTATTGATATTTTTCATAGGAGAAGTTACAGATGTAACCTTAGAATTCCATGTTTTTCCCACTAGTAATAACAGTAACAATAACAACAATAACAAGCTCCCACACAAGAACATGTCTTCAAGACTAGGATAGAAAACTGTTTCACCTAATTTCATAGAGACAAGCAGAAAAAGAAAAACAAAATGAGATGACAGAGGAATATGTTTCAAAAGAAAGAACAAGGTAAAACCACAGGAAATAAAAACCCCTAAGGCAATGGAATTAAATAATTTGCCTGATAAAGAGTTAAAAGCAGTTGTAATAAAAATGCTCACTAAACTCAGGAAAATAATAGAGGAACACAGTGAGGATTTTGACAATATATTAACCTGTACCCAATATGCTTAAGTGAAAAGGATCTAAGAATATTGTTTATTTCTTACCCAAGTTTACTCATCTCTTCTAATGATTTCACATAGGTTAGATTTAAACCACTCAGTCCAGATATTAAACAACACACTATAATCTCAATTTCTTCACATTTGTTTTTGCCCATTTCTCAGAGTCTCCATGGTTTTTTACAAAGAATTTCCCCCTAGAAATTTGGAAATTTAGAATGAAATGAAAATCAGAATTTTAGAATGGTGTGTCAGTCTTGGTCTAACTTTTCCACAAAGTGGTGAGATTGATTCCATTTTCACCTCTGCGAGTAGTTCCCCAATTTCCATTGAAAACAAAACTAAAACCTAAAACAACAAAGTAAATGCCTGAAAAAAATTGGGCAGTATGAGAAAGCTGTTTCAGACACTGTAAGTGTGGGGGGCATTCTTAAAGGTTGATAATCACTAGTGGTCAGAACTAGGAACAGATTTTGTGGGATTGAGTACAAAATAAAAATGCCAGGACCCTTTGTTTTTTGTTTATATTTTTATTTATTTTTTCTTAAGAAATATAACTTTATTTTCCTACTCACACATTTTTAAACTGTCTATTGATGTATCGTGCACATAATTAATTAATTTTTTTGAAGGAGATGAACTTTCTCCTTTTTTCTATTTTTTAATACATTTTTTTTTTAGATAAACAAGGACCTACTGTATAGCACAGTGAACTATGCTCAGTATTTTGTAATAACCTATATGGGAAAAGAATCTGAAAAATTATATATATATATATATATATATATATATATAAAAGGCTGAATCACTTTACTGTACACTGAAACTAACACAACATTGTAAGTCAACTATACTTCAATAAAAAAATTTTTTTAAAAAGAGTTATAAAGAAAGGACCCTTTCTTTAATGGAAAGAAAATGTTTTCTTTCTTGACCTCTCCTTTCTCCTGATGTTTTATATTTGCTATTCAATCTTGCACTCCCTTGGGCATGGGGATAATCACGGGCCAAGCGCAGGTCCTCATAGGTACCCTGAGTTCCACTCTGTGGTTCGGTAGGTGCTCAGGGCCTGCAGCTGAATCTTCCTGCACTGTGCCCAAGCCCCAGGTGGGTTATGCCTCTAGCATTGGGCAGAGCCAGGGTATAGACAGCCAAGAATATATTGTCCCATAGGACTTATCTTAAATTAAAGGATAAAATTATTAAGAATTTCAAACTGGCAGCCACAGAGCATCAGACCTCAAGTATGGGCCTTTCCTCTGTGACACTGGTCTCAGTTCATGAAGCCAGTCTGCTTGTACATTTATTAGTAAAGATG
The DNA here is from genome assembly GCF_965194825.1 of Balaenoptera physalus. Classification (NCBI taxonomy): domain Eukaryota; kingdom Metazoa; phylum Chordata; class Mammalia; order Artiodactyla; family Balaenopteridae; genus Balaenoptera; species Balaenoptera physalus. The sequence goes on from NC_138894.1 coordinate 19,425,377, forward strand.
GAATTGCAAACTGTATACATTTCCTACTAGGATAACTGAATTTGCTGATTAATTGTAATTTATACTTGTTTGATATCTTTATTCTCATAATATGGCCAACTTATCCATATTTTAACACAGCTTATCCTACAGTTAATTTGTCACAATCATTTTCTGCCTGAAAATAATTTACTTACAGTCTTTATAGTTGATCATCTCTGTAGGTATAGTATATATGTATAACACTATTTAAATATTCTATACAAATATATGTATGAATATACCTTTGCTATATATGTTATATATGTGTATATTTATATCAATTGCATATAGCCTTTTGAGATATATACATATCTATGTCTATACCCATATATATAACACACACAGATCTATTTTATATGTATATATGACCACACACAGAGATCCACATAATATGTAATTTTATCATTTTTGTTATAACTGTTAATAATTATGGAATGAAACTCAGCAAATTAGAAATTATGCAAACTTTATTTCTACTATAATACTCCCTTCAAATGATCTGTCAAATTCTAAAATGTTATACCTCTATATGTCATCTTTATGAAAAATAATGTTTTTCAGTGAAAATGCTGCCTGGAAAGCTTTCCTGTATAAATCAACCACCTTTCTCCTGTTATTTTCCTAACTATTTTCCTTAAATGCCAGCCCTCTCCCCAGTCTCAATTATGCCTCCCCACTTCCTAGTTTATGGTGAAATTAAGATATTCCTGGAATTTCCTTGGTGGTGCAGTGGATAAGGCTCCACGTTCCCAATGCAGGGGGGCCGAGTTCGACCCCTGGTCAGGGAACTAGATCCCACATGCATGCCACAACTAAGGAACCAGCGAGCCACAACTAAGGAGTCCACCTGCCGCAACTAAGACCCAGCACAACCAAATAAATAAATAAATATTAAATTAAAAAAAAAAGACATTCCCTTGCATTACATGTTTTTCCCCCCAAATGATGCGGAGTGAATCAGAAGTAATTGAAGTTTTCCTGTACACTCTGAGTGGTTTTAGAGACAATGGAATATAATTTCCCTCTATATCCAAGCAATAATAAAAGAGCCCTAGCACTGAGGTGGAGCTCAAAAAAACTTGTAAAAGTGAATAAATCATTTCAATATTCACTTCACTATTCAATATTCACGGTGCTTAACCAGACATTCTATTTCCCTCTTTTTCTTTTCATAACTTAGAGTTAGTTCAATAAAGAGCTATATAATCTATTGATCTAGTGATTCTTATGAGATACTTATATTAGTCAATCAATTCATAAGGGATGGTCATTTGTTAATTGATTTATCCATTTAGTATTTTAGTCTCTATTTCTGCCATATATCACTAGAATATCCCATGGAAATACATACTTTTCCTCATATTACTTTATTCTTCTCCCATTTCAAAGAGAGACAGAGACATCTGCTCCATAACTTCTCTTAGGGAAAATGCCTCCTCCATCCCTGCCTTGATTCCCTTATCTTCTCCCAGAAAGCTCATTACTTGTCACAAAAGCTGCCAGATATAAATGTTCAGCTTCCTATTACTGTTTATTTTAAATATGGAAAAGTAATTGAAAAAGTCATTCTTATTACAGTAATTGCTAACTAATTTAAGTTAATTTGACCCATGTGAAAAATGGTAATAACATTTAAATGTTCAACCTGGCAGTTTAAGTCTTGTAGAAATTGATTATATACAGTCACTCTTAATTGGCAGAGGCTATCACACTTCAGATTATTTTTTTGTTAGAATTTGAACTTAATCACAGCTTATTTTAAGAGTTTTAGCTTTCTGCTTGTAAAATTCCTTAACTATCTAAGCCAAATGTATAAGATCTCTCTTGTCATACCAGTAATTTCTCTCCCCTGCCATTATCCCATGTTAATTTCAATTCCCTAACAGTAAGTTTTAAAACATCTGATACTCTTGATATGTCACTTGTAATAGGACAACTTACCATACTCCTCGAATCTTATTCTGAACTGTGACCAGATCCAGTCAAAATTATAAACAAGATGAATTTCATATTTGCCCCTTCATTGTATTTCTACTGTGCTTAGAGTAGGTTAGGCTCTCTTTTTTAAATTTTTATTTTATACTGGAGTATAGTTGATTAACAATGTTCTGTTAGTTTCAGGTGTACAGCAAACTGATTCAGTTACACAAATACATGTATCTATTCTTTTTCAAATCCTTTCCCATTTAGTTTATTACAGAGTATTGAACAAATTTCCCTGTGCTATACAGTAGGTCCTTGTTGGTTATCTATTTTAAATATAGCAGTGTGTACACTTCAATCTCAAACTCCCAATCTATCCCTTCCCCCTACCATTGCCCCCCCCGCCCCAGTAACCATAAGTTTGTTCTCTAAGTCTGTGAGTCTGTTTCTGTTTTGTAAATACGTTTATTTGCATCTTTTTTTTTTAGAATCCACGTATAAGCAATATCATTTGATATTTGTCTTTGTCTGACTTACTTTACTTAGTATGATAACCTCCAGGTCCATCGTGTTGCTGCAAATGGCATTATTTCATTCTTTTTACTGGCTGAGTAATATTCCATTATATATTTGCACCACATCTGCTTTATCTATTCATCTGTCAATGGACATTTAGGTTGCTTCCATGTCTTGGCTATTGTAAACAGTGCTGCAATGAACATTTGCATGAATGTATCCTTTTGAATCATGGTTTTCTCCAGATATATGCCCAGGAGTGGGATTGCTGAATCCTATGGTAGCTTTATTTTTAGTTTCTTAAGGAATTTCCATACTATTCTCCACCATGGCTCTACCAATGTACATTCCCACCAATAGTGTAGGAGGGGAGGGTTCCCTTTTCTCCACACCCTCTCCTTCATTTATTGCTTATAGATTTTTAAAATTAATTAATTTTATTTTATTTATTTTTGGCTGCATGGGGTCTTCGTTGCTGCAGGCAGGCTTTCTCTAGTTGTGGTGAGTGGGGGCTACTCTTTGTTGTGGTGCACGGGCGTCTCATTGTGGTGGCTTCTCGTGTTGTGGAGCATGGTCTCTAGGCGCATGGGCTTCAGTAGTTGTAGCATGTGGGCTCAATAGTTGTGGCTCACAGGCTCTAGAGCACAGGCTCAGTAGTTGTGGCACACAGGCTTAGTTGGTCTGTGCCATGTGGGATCTTCCCACACCAGGGCTCAAACCTGTGTTCCCTTCATTGGCAGGCAGACTCTCAACCACTGTGCCACCAGGGAACACCTATAGATTTTTTTGATGATGACCATTCTGACTGGTGTGAGGTAATACCTCATTGTACTTTTGATTTGCATTTCTCTAATAATTAGCAATGTTGAGCATCTTTTCATGTGTCTCCTTGTCCATCTGTATGTCTTCTTTGACAAAATGTCTATTTAGGTCTTCTGCTCATTTTTTGATTGGGTTATTTGTTTTTTAGATATTGAGCTGCATGAGCTGTTAGTAAATGTTGGAGATTAATCCCTTGTCAGTCACATTATTTGCAAACATTTTCTCCCATTCTGTGGGCTGTCTTTTTATTTTGTTTATGGTTTCCTTTGTTGTGCAAAAGCTTTTGAGTTTATTCGGTCCCATTTGTTTATTTTAGTTTTTATTTCCATTACTCTAGGAGACAGATTGAAAAAAATATTGCTGTGATTTATGTCAAAGAGTGTCCTGCCTATGTTTTCCTCTAAGAGTTTTATAGTCTTACATTTAGGTTTTTAATCCATTTTGAGTTTCTTTTTGTGTATGGTGTTAAAGAATGTTCTAATTTCATTTTTTTTTTTACATGTAGCTGTCCAGTTTTCCTAGCACCATTTATCAAAGAGACTGTCTTTTTTCCATTTTATACTCTTGCCTCCTTTGTCGTAGATTAATTGACCATAGGTGTATGGGTTTATTTCTGGGCTTTCTATCTTGTTCTATTTGCCCCGTCATTGTATTTCTACTGCACTTAGAGTAGGTCAGGCCCTCTTTATCTATCAGTTAGAATACCGTCATAGACATCTAACCTATGTTTGACTTTGCCCTTTACATTTTATATCGCATAGTAATTCAGGGCAGGATAGTCAAGTCCCTCTTATATATCACTGTCCTTGAGAAGTCTAAAGACTGCCATCTTACTACTTTTCAGAGTCTCCACGGTGTTTGCACAAATAATTCATTTTCCCCTTTACCCCACCCCCCACAGTATTTTGTATGATAATTTTTGCCTTTTTCATTTCTTAACAATCTTGATTGTTTGACAGTGGATGCTTTCCAGCATGTATATATATATATATATATACCTGCCATTTACACAATGCGTTAATAACACCTAACTTTTACTAAGGCCCTAACAAGCTCCAGACACTGTATCAGATTTTTTTTATATCAAGCATCTCTCTTTTTTGAAGTAATTCTGCTCAGTGTTAGTTTTCTCATTTTCTTAATGATCAACTGATATGTCATGAAGATGGGAGTTGGCTCAGTATTTGGGATTCTAAAGTCTAGGCCTTTAAAGTCAATACTTGTATTTGAATGTCAGAAAAATTGTTCTTCTTTATATTTTTTAATACTTTTGAGTAGCTTTCATTCCAGGTATATTTACTTTCAAACTTGTTGTGTGGCTTATCTGTTAGTTTTTGGATGATGGCTGTATGGTCCTTGTATACACACTCTTCTTTTCAAATGTTTTGAGGATTTTATTGACAGTATTTGCCACAGAGCTTGTAGTCTGCTTTTAGTAACCCTGTTTCACCTAGAGCATAATTGCCACTTTAGCACCTTTAATTCTTAACATAATACCTGGCATTTCTGTGAACACCATTATGATGTATATACCCCTGAAGATTTTCAAAATTTTTGGCTAGAAACAAATTTTCCAACATTGTCACAACTGCCATGGTCACTTTTCCTTTGCCATAGATCTATTGTGATTAAATGATAAGCATGTAATGCATTAGCTGTTTCTGTGTACAGTGGTGGGTGGGGGTGGGGAAGAGGGTGGTCCATCCCATCAATTTTATCACTAACACTACCAGTGCATGATGATAATAAAAAGTCAGCTTTTAGTTAGTTCTATTATTTTTTTAAAATTCTTTACACTGTACCCCTTGCTGTCTATACCCAAGATGGACCTCACCTACACTATTCTTCAGTAAATCACTGATTGACTATAATATTTGACTTTGTTATGAATATTTTCATCTCTTTTGTTTTACCCTGGAAGTAAGGGAAGGACAGCCCAACACATGGCACCTGACACTGGACAAATGAAATTGACAATAGTTTATTTGTCACACTCACAGCCTGGGGGAGGAGAACACTGCATGCCACGCAGGTCCACATCAAGGCTGCACTTTGGAACAGAGCGAACAAGCTTTGGAAGGTGCCTCCTTGTTCCTATGGGAGGGTGTAATTGGCTGGTTTGAGTAATTCCATAGGCTAGCAGGGAACTGAGAACTGCTACTTAGGAATAATCAGGGACTATGCCTAGTCCCTTTGATAAAGAAGTTGTTTGGCTGGAAACCCTTATCCATGATAGCAGAGTGGAGAAGGGATCTTTTGGCTAGGACATTTGAAGCCCTCTTGATTTTACCAGGTTTCAAGGCAGCACATAATATTGAGCTTTAATTTTAAGCCTTACATCACAATGATATATCAAGTGTTTCTGAAACTTAAATTCTGTGAGATTTATGTCCCACTTAAGCAATAGCTTGTGTAACAGAGTTGAAATTATATCTTCTATTACTATTATTGGTATTGGAAACTTATTGATACATAGCCATTAACCGATTTTTTTTCAAAATAATGAATACTACAGTCATGGGTTTCATTGAATTGCTACCTAAAATATATGTGTTATCTACTTGTAAACTTCTAAGTTTAAAATAAATCTTAACAGGAAAGAAAAATACCAAACTGATCACTGATCAACACTGCTGTAGAGTGTGATATACACTATTGTATAGGACAAAGCTTCCATTTCCTCTATGTGTTAACAAACAACTAGACAGGAATATTAAAAAATAAGTTAAACCCAATATGATGACTATATAAGATCTTTACAAAAATTACTATGGAATATTAAAAAGGAATGACTAGTTCTACCTCATATGAGAGCAGAAATATTTCAAACTCTTTAGGCTTATCTCCCCCAAATACTGAGTAATATCAGTAACTTTATATTTACTTTCTTTGCATTTGTGATTAAAGACCAGTGAAGACCAAGGGTCTTCCTGAGCATGTATCACTTTTATCATATTGCCTTATGTCTAATCTGACATTGATATTTTCTTAAGTGAAAGGAGGGAATATTTTACCTTTGGACTCCCAACCCTAACACAGTGATTGCCATTCACTCCATAAACTTTAGAAGTTATCTTTTAAAGTGATGAATAAATATTTGTTGAATAAGTAAATGTACAAATTAATGGATGGTCAACCCCACATTATTTTTTAAATGTACCTTAGAAAATTTCGTCTACATTTCAATATACAGCAGACCATTTTATCATAACACAGTATAACACATATAACACAATAATAACACAAGGAGAAAAAGCAGCTTAAATCTAAAAAAACATGCCATAAATATCACTGCTTTTCCAACTCAATCCATGGAATCTCAAGGAGGAATACCAGAGATGGTTGGCTCAGTTATAATCTGAATACATTCTTTTCAATTGATACATAAATTTATGTAGAAACATAATGTCTTCTTTTTGTGCAATCATATATATCAGAGGGTATTTGGAGAGCTCCCCTGAAATGGGTACCAAGGCAATTATACATGTCTAAAAGTGTTTTCCCTCCTGTCTTCTCATTCTTCTTTTTTCAAAACCTGATTCTTACTCTCTGGTCTTCTCATCATCTTAATACAACTCAACTATTGTCATTAAATAGTATGCACAACTAAATAAAAGTTACTAGTGTATTTTCTGTACATTTGGGATTGTTTTTGGCTGTCACTGAATTCATGTCATTTTCCAATATTTTGTTTTTGATTTACACAATGAAATAGTAATTCATGCACGTATAGACAAAAATCATAATATGGTAAAATGTATAAAACAAACATACCTCCAGACCTAGTTCTCTTTTACCATCCCCAATGGCAACCACTGGAATAGTTTTGTATTTTCTTATTATAAATGTCTATAAATTTTCTTATTATAATTTTCTTATTATAAATTTATATTATAAATTATAAGGTATATAATATACAGTTTAACATGTCTTTTCACCATAATGAATCCTCATTTTTAAATTGTGAATAGTAACTTATTTTCATAAATTTAGGCTTTTATTAATGAATTTTCCTTTTATTTCATTGTTAAAACAAGCCTGATTTTTAAAAATGTTTACTTCACTTTCTTAAAGAAAAAGAATCTATGGGGTTTGTTTTCTTTGTCACATCATATAGTGTGTGAAAGTGTAGTTTAAGATTAAACATCTTTATAACAAATAATCCAGTATCATTAGCCCCTTGATGTTTTTGAGTTAAGGTAGTATTCATTTGTTTAAGATATTTTATCTTATGCACAATATTTGCTTCAGTTTTTAATTTGTGATCTGGTGTATGTGTAAAAGTGTTGACATTGTTCGGCTTTTATGTAGTTAAGTAATTAAGGATAACTAATAAGAACCTGCCGTATTAAAAAATAAATAAAATAAAATTCAAAAAAAAAAAGAAAGAAAAAGGAAAATATGATAGAGAAGGAGTGAAAAAATAAAGAGTAGTGTTAACGTACAGTTAATCAATGTTTCTGGAGGAGAGCCCAGAGAAATGGAACAGAAACAATAATCAAAAATATACTTAAAGAAAACTTTCCTAAACTCAGAAAGAGGAGTCTCATGGACCCAGGAAAAAGATAAATGAGCAAAGACCTACTTTAAAGCCTCTATTTTTCCACTTCTTCTCAATTATAGCTTCCTTTTTCTTTCTCCCTATGAGATCTTATAGAACAGTTAAAAATGTTTAAAATCACCACCTTCAGTATCAATTCATTTGTCTAGACTATTTTTAGTTTATTTGTGATCTTTCTTTTTTAATACCCTTTTATCTTTCATATCTAACTTTAAAATAAATGAGTAAAGACCTAAACCTTACCATTTTTTAAACTGTGAATAAAGAAGAAAATCTGTAAGATTTCAAGCAAGATTAAAAATCCTTACCTACAAAAGAAATTTAAAATATGCTAGTTTTGGTAACATCATCAACAAGGCTGAATAAGAGTTTTCTATCATCCCCCCACACAAAAAGAAAAAAAAAAAAAAGAAATTATGGAAGAAATATAGTTCAACAGTAAAGAATATTACTCAGAGAACAGTGGTTACAAATTAAGGCTGAATGCTATTTTTGGCCAAATGCTGTATTATGGATTGAATTGTGTCCTTCCAGAAAGATATGTCCAAGTACTAACATCAGTACCTCAGATTGTGATCTTATTTGGAAATAGGATAATTGCAGATGCAATTATTTAAATTAAGATGAGGTCATACTAAAATAGAATGGCCCCTAATCCAATACGGCTGACATCCTTATAAAAAAGATGGCCACGTGAAGACATTGAGACAAAGGAGAATACCAGGTGACCATGGAGGTGAAGTTGGAAGCTATAAGCCAAGGGACACCAAAGATTGCCAGTGACATCAGAAGCGAAAAGAAAGACATGGACAAGATTCTTCCTATAGCCTTTGTGAGAGCATGTCCCTATAAACACTTTGACTTTAGATTTATAGCCTCCAGACCTATAAAGAGAGAATATATAAAGTGAGAGAATAAATTTTTATTATATCACCAGACTGTGTCACTTTGTTACAGCAGCAGAAACTAATACAGATTTTGGTACCAGGAAGTATGGTGTTGTTTTAACAAATACATCAATATGTGTAAATGATTTAAAATTGGGTAATTGAAAGAGGCTAGAAGAATTTTGAAGTGCGTGATAGAAAAAGCCTATATTAAACTGAAGAGACTGTTTGTAAGACTAGGGACATTAAATGTGGTATTAGTGAAAGATGTGATGGAAATTAGGAGCATGCTATTGGAAACTGGAGGAATCATCATAAAGTGGCAGAGAACTTTGTTGAATTGTGTTCTGTTAGATGGAAAGAAGAATACTCTGGCAGTGTTTGTGCAAAAATCCTAAAAGTACATGTAAATAGTAATAACCAGTGTATTATGGTCTTGTTTATTGAAGTTAATGGAACTTGTAAGCCTAGGCCAAATCATCAACTTGACAAACCATTAGCCTTGACTTATTTGGGAGATCTGTGTTCCAAGTTCACCAAAAATTAAACCAGCCAAACGATACTAGTTAGTTTTGTGTAAAAAAAAAATCATGGACCAGCTTACAGACCAGAAATTTGTGCACAGTCATGAAAGACTCTTTAGATTTTATTTAAAAAGTGTTTTTATTTGATAATTGAGTTTGTGTAACTCAAAAGCAGCTATAGAAAATTTAAAAATTAGATGAAAAATGTAGAATTGGATTTTCAAAATGAGGTGGCTGAAGTGTCTGGGGTGGATCTTAAAATCAAATATTAAAGATAGTATGGAAATCCTAACAAATAATCAGAGCTTATTATAAAAGGTTATTGCTAACACTTACCTTTTAATTTCCACCCCAGAACTGCGATATGGAAGAAGTGATATATTATCATTCCGTAAAATATGTCTCTATCTGTCATATATCTGAAATAATTAATTCGTATTATTTTACCATGCCTTTCTGTGGCTTTTTGCAGGCAATCATCTGTATGTTTTAAAATAACAGCCAGCACAATTGGAGTTGCATGTTCTCCCCAATTTCACTGCCATCATATAATGGGAGATTTTCCTGGATATTGGGCAGAATAAGTCATCAGCACTCAAAACATGTGAACAGATGCTAAATATGGCTCACCTTATTATAAGAGAAAGCTGAATCAATTTATCAGTGGCACATGCCACTTACTGGAAGGCAAGAGTATACAGAATACCAACCTTATGTTATATGTGTTCATGTTATATGAAATGAGTCAGCTGCCCCTGAATAAGAAAATCAATTTAACCATTTGAAGTGAATTTCCTAGTCTCTAAGAGGTCAATAGTCACTTCCAAATCGCCTAGAAATCCATTATTAAATATATCAGATAATTATTTTTAATGAATACTATAATACAGGCAAATTCTTCTAAACTGAGAGATATAGTGTGTGGGGGTGTGGGTGGGGAGGGGTTTTACCAAAATTTGGAAACCCCTTTCCCAGTACTCATACCTTAATCAGAAAAGTATTACCAGCATCGATATTTTTATTTCTAATTAAAACTAATTAAACTTAATTTTGTTTTTAATATCTTTTTATCTTAATGATGTGAGCTCCTTGAAGAAACTCTGCAGTGTGAAAACAATTGGTCTATAAAATTTTGATTTATATATTCAGATTGCAATTTTTTTTTCATTTATATTTTATGTCAGTAGACTACATGTTCTTAAACATAATGCTGCATCAAAGCCTTCACTTGAAAAATCTTAGGTCTTACTAAATTTTCTGGACTCCATTTTATTCCTTACTTAAAAATACGTATATAGAGATATTAATCAGTCTTGCCCTCAAAAATGTTATTCTTGTCATCTCTGTACCTATTCAATCATTTATTATCTCTATATAAATCTGTCCTTTCATCTAACTAATAATTCTAGCTATATTATCCTTTCTGAATCCATTTGGTTCATAACACTGCCTTCACCCTCTGCTATATGCCAAAGAGGAAATAGTGTACACTGGAAAGCCCAGGCATTTTCTCTGCTCTCAAAGAGTTCACTGTAAGTGGGGGAAGTAATCACAGAGTCCAGGTATGATTGGTGCTTATTAGTAAAGCAGAATCTGAGACACCGCCTTAGACTTACTGATTCCTAATCTACATTTTAACAAAATCTTCAGGAGATTTGTTTGTATATCAAAGTTTGAGAAATATATTATGAAGCCATGCTACAATGAAAGAGCTCATTTAATCCATTGCCAGCAAGTTATACGGTGTTCCAGATAAGTAATGATTTCCTTAAGGTGGAATACAGTAAGTTAGAGCGGTGACTGTGGAATAAATAAAATGAGAAGGTGCAGCTGTTCCAAGGGTTCTTCCCTTCATTAAGCTGCATGATGTTCATTTCCAGATGAGTTAGACAAGGAGAATCAGAATCAGGAAGCCCCTCAGTCTAATTAGTTAGTCTTAGAATGACCATTGATTGTGTCCTTGGTAACTTACTTATTGGAATTAAACATGGGGAAAGTTATGTTCTTCTACTTGGTTTACCTGACCTAGGGTATAAAGTCCATCATTCTAAAATAAGGACGATATAACACCATTATCCATGGAGATTTAAAAAGGTACTCATATCCTTGACTCAACCTTAGGTATTTTCACTTGAAAGATCTATTATAAGACCAAAGTTTATATATTTTTCAGTGTAAAGAGGTTTGAGTAGAGGACCAATGGCTTATATTCACTGGTATTCCAGTAAAGTTACCAAATCAGCAATAAGTAACTTGCTGTTTAATATTCTGTAGTTCCCACTTTCTCTTAAACTGAATGTTCTTCTATCTTAAATTTTCTAAATTGGAATGGGTTTTGCCCTATAAAATAAGATCTTTACTAAAATATTAATATGCTATTCTGGAAAATTTGTCTTAATAATACAAAGTGAAGAAGGAGGAGGAGGAGGGAAGGAGATGGAGAAGGACAAGAAGAAAAAAGAGGAGGAAGGAAGAAAAAAGAAAAACAAAGGAAGGAAGGAAGGAAGGAAGGGAGACAGAGAAGGGAAGAAGATTTGAAGAAATAGATGGAGTAAGAAGAAAAAGTAAGAAGAAGAGAAACCAGATGAAGAAAAAATAAAGGGAGGAGAGAAAATGAAAGAGAAGAAAAAAACATAGAAAAGGGCAAGAGAAAAATAAAACAGAGGAATAAGGAAGAAAACTACAACTTCCATTCAATGATTTGTTCATTACTCTCTTATGCCTCAGTTAATACTCAAGAGGAAAATCTTCTACCCCAACCATCTGAGATCTATATCTGTTATTATGCCAGGAAGAAATGACAAGTTCTTTCCCTCTGCCTTTTTTGTATTATTATTGTTTTCAGGGAGTTCAGTAATGTTGGAAATGTGATACTTGTGAATTGACAGTCCAAATCGTAAAGTATAAATGTTCAGCTGGTGAAAACATATATGTCCCAGCTGAAATGTTCTGAAGGAGAACGTTTCACAAGAATAAGGTTTTTAGGCACAATTTGCCGAAGTGGACCCTGGAGATTTTGCCATAAGTCAGTTCTCAGCACTCTGGGGTCGTGTTGTTCTAGTTCTTAGCTTTATGGCATTTTGTGATTTTATGTTGGCTTCTTTCAGCCTTGTGTTTACTGAAAATAATAGAAATATTGCAAAACAATGATTACTCATATGACAACTAATTTGACTCTTCAAATTACCAATAATTTTAAATATTTAGAAATTGATGTTACCACACATACACATATGCAATAGCACACAAACACACCTATAGACACATACACACACATGCACACACATCTTTCAACTTATGCTAAATGGCCTATCCTATACCACTGCCAAGCCTGGAGAATGAAAATAAAAATCTACATAGCCATTCTAAAGCCATGATAAGATTCTAGCCACTAAAGAGTTACAACAGTTGTCTGAAACTTTTTAAAATAAAACTGATTTTATTCATTTATATTTTTAATAATAACTAAAAGATGTGGCTTGTAAAGTCAGCCTTATGATTAAGCTGAGAAGGCAGTTTCTTGCATATTTGGATATAAATGATCCTGAATATAGCCTTGTTTCTCCCCTAATAGACAATATCAGCAATAATAAATAATAACAATGACATTCTGACAATGTGTAATGCCTATACGCTCTTTTTTTTTTTTTTTTAATTGGGTATAGTTGCTTTGCAATGTTGTGTTAGTTTCTGCTGTACAGTGAAGTTAATCAGCTATATGTATACATATACCCCCTCTGTTTTGGAGTTTCCTCCCATTTAGGTCACCACAGAGCACTGAATAGAGTTCCCTGTGCTATATAGTAGGTTCTTATTAGTTATCTATTTTATACCTAGTAGTGTATATATGTCAATCCCAATCTCCCAATATATACTCTTTTTTTTTTTTTTTTTTGGTTCACTATTTCCAAATCCAGGAGTTTTATTTTAAAATGAGATCAGAACTCATAAAATTTTAAAAACCCACAAAGCTAAATATATAATACATTTCAAATGCAAAAATTTATGTATATATTATAAAATACAAATAAAATGTAAACTTATAAGTGAAGGTAAATTACTGTTCTTGCTAGCTCTGTTGCTTCCTTCAATATCAATTCCTTTAGCCCCAAGGCATCTTCTGAGCTTTGTCTTTGATGTAGCAGGTCCATCTGAGCATCAGTATTAGCATCCTATGCTTAACTCCCAGGGCTCTCCTCTGCCCTGGTCCTGTTCTGCAGGAATTTTTACTTGTCTTTCTTTCAGCCCTGTACTGCCCATGTTCTTTTTTTTTTTTTTTAACACCTTTATTGAAGTATAATTGTTTTACAATGGTGTGTTAGTTTCTGCTTTAGAACAAAGTGAATCAGCTATACATGCACATATATCTCCATATCTCCTCCCTCTTGTGTCTCCCACCCACCCTCCCTATTCCACCCCTCTAGGTGGTCACAAAACACCAAGCTGATCTCCCTGTGCTATGCGTCTGCTTCTCACTAGCTATCTATTTTACATTTGGTAGTGTATACATGTCCATGCCACCCTCTCATTTCGTCCCAGCTTACCCTTCCCCCTCCCTGTGTCCTCAAGTCCATTCTCTACATCTGTGTCTTTATTCTTGTCCTGCCCCTAGGTTCTTCAGAACCTGTTTTTTTTTTTTTTTTTTTTAAGATTCCATATATATGTGTTAGCATACGGTATTTGTTTTTCTCTTGCTGACTTAATTCACTCTGTATGACAGTCTCTAGGTCCATCCACCTCACTACAAATAGCTCAATTTCGTTTCTTTTTATGGCTGAGTAATATTCCATTGTATATATGTGCCACATCTTCTTTGTCCATTCATCTGTCGATGGACTCTTAGGTTGCTTCCATGTCCTGGCTCCAATATATGCTCTTAATTAAACCCACTCACTGAGTTTTTCTTCTTACATTGTAATAACTTCTCCTTTTTTCCTACATTGTAATAACTGTTATTTTGAGAAAAATTATTTTATAAAGTTAAATTGTGAATTATAAATCATAAATGCCCTCCAATACCCAGAAATAACCACTAACATTTTATTTTTAAATAAATGTGTAATTAATGTAACGTTATATAATATATTTAGATATTTAGATATTTTAAAGGATTTTCAACTTTCTGAAAACATATTTATATATTAAGCAGCATTCCATATCAAAATATAGATTGCTAAGTTATTTTGAATCACTGTTAATTGTATACTTACTATATGTTAGAACTTGTACTAGGCAGTAAGAAGTGATACATAAAAGATAAAATCTCTTCACTTTGACTTACACTGTTGACAAAGAGAGTTTAGCAATAAGGAGGAAATTTATATAAAGCATATTAAATGCTATGAAAATGAAACAACAGGGTGTTCTGGTCTCAAAAAAGACACTGGTTCCATACTGGAAGCTGTGGGAAGACTCCCTGAGTGAAGATAATGCCTAACTTGGACTGAAATGTATCTAAGAGAAGAGGAGCAGGAAGAGCAGTTCAGGGTACCCCTAGCAGATGGAAGAATACGTGAAGAACTCTGGAACTCATATTAGAATATGATGTACAAGGTTCATTGTAAATTGTTCCACTTTACTTTTGATATTTTAAATCTTCAAAGCACATGCTTCTGGATGGGTCAGTGTCTTGGGTAGGAGTCTGTCAGTCTTAAGAAAGAGATCCCAGAACTTGGTACATCTTATATCCAGGAAGTAGGAGAGGAAAGGGAAACCTGCTAAGAAGGGTGCATATCCAGACAGAGACCCTGGAAAGTTGGCTTCAGCCTTATTGGGAGCATAAGTTACAGCTCAGTTTCCATCCTCCTGTACCAGTCAGTAATCGGCTAAGGTCCACCCTGGGGGCTGTAGCTCCAGGCACTCCAGGCTCTCTTCCAGGTGGGCCAAGTGGTTCCAGTAGCCCAGAGCATTCTTCCAGAGAAAGCCTCAGATGCAAGCTGTTAAAGAAAAGGCCCGGAAAAGCTGTGAATCTGTGAAGAATGCTTACATGGTTTTCCTTAGAGGTGAACACAAATTAAACTATTAAATGGGATTACATCACTGCTAATGGGAAAGCCAGACTACACTGAATTTTTTTTAAAAACATTTTTATTGGAGTATAATTTACATACCATAAAATGCACCCATTTTAAATCTACAATTCAATTATTTTAGTAAATTTACTGAGTTGTAAATTTAGTAAATTTACGACCTCCACCATAAACTCATTCTAAAACATTTTCATTCTTCCAATAAAATCCCTCATTTCAGTTTACAGTTAATCCCCATTCCCACTCTCAGCCCTGGGCAAACACTAAGCTACTTTCTCAATAGATTTGCTTTTTCTGGACATTTCATATATGACTGAGATGGAAGAATAGGAGTTAATTAGGCAAAGAGCAAAAGGGATCAAATAGAAGGAACAAAGCATGACCCTAGCAAGAGGGAAGATGTTTAATACAAGTAACTGAGAAAACATTTGGAGTTTTGAGAGGGAAGGACCAGAAATGAGATTGGAGAGAAAGGCAGGGGCCAGATTATGTTGAGATTTATGAAACCTCTTAAAAATGTTTGGTCTTTTTTAAGACCAACAGAAAGATATTGAAGTGCTTTAATTTGGGTTGTAGGGGGAAGGTGATTGACATTACAGGATTTTTTGTTTTGTTTTGTTTTTGTTTTTTTAGAAAGACTCATGCTTGATGCTGAGAACATTTTTTTTTTATGTTCTCTAAATATATCCTCTAAGTAGAGGAAGGAACATATCTTATTTTCCTTGCTTTAGATGTTTACTTTATGACAAGCAGGTTATTTTAAATGTTATTGCATTTAGCATTTGAATGACAAAACAATCCACTAATGTATATTTCTGGACAAAATATAGTTCACTGCAGCTTTCTCATTCTGATTCAATAATGGGATAGGCACATCTCATGTGTGCCTGGGCATTGTTCAACAACCATCTATTCCGATTAAATGGTGGGTCTTAATCTCATTCCTGATTTAGCAAATGCTAAATATATCATTTTGTCCATTATACTGTATGAACTATGTGGATAACTATATCATATCTCTCATCTCGTATTTGCAATTTTCTGGTTTTTAGGACTAAAAATGAGGACTCAAAAAGATTTTATTTCTCTAAGTAGCACGTAATTTATTTACATGGAAAAATAAAATAGTTAAGGCAATTATACAGATCTTTTGAGCAAAATGCTCACTTTGTTGGCCTGAATGATCCTGGTGAGTTGTTTACATGGAACCAATTTACCAGATAATGGCTTTCCAACACGTTCCAATATTCCTGAGTAGATAGAAACTGGATGGTTTCCTTAAGACATATAGTAAGATGAAAAAAGTGTTATACTAAAAATGGAAAACTCATGTTCAATAAATAAGAGAAAATATGTCTGGTGAATATTAAAGTGATCATTATGTTGTCTGGTTTCCAATAATCTTTATAATGGATTTGACAGAAAATAAAATAAATGAAGTAGTGATAGTGGAACTTAAATGGAGATGTTAGAAATTTGGGGCTTAAAATATGCACATGCTTAGACACACATGCCTGTGTGCCCACACACACAGACCAGGTTCTGAGAGGCTCAACACAAATAACCATTTGGAAGATGTGAAACTGAATGTCTTTATGGAAACACAGTGGATACATTTTATTCATTGGAATTATTCTGACTTTGTGACCAGAATCAACAATAATTGCTGGTACTTTGCTTATATATATTGCTTAGAGCACTCTAGATGAAGAGCTACCAACAAAATAAACAACTCACATATTTTAAATGCATATATTATAATCCCTTTTGTTCTCAGAACCTTATGATGTAGGTATGTTATTGCTACTACTTTACAGAAGAAGAAACTGAGAATGAGAATGAGACCTTTGCCTAAAGCCACACAATCATTAAAGTGATGGATCCAGAAATTAAATTCCAATTCTTTCTGATTCCAGAGTTCCCATAACATTGTTTCTTCTCTCTATAAAATTTTTGCAATTCACAGTTCTATAGTAGTTTTACCTTAAGTATAATTTCCTCCTTAAAATATCATATTAACCTTACTTATACCCTGGACAGATGTTTCTATCTTATAAAAACTGTGGTGTGAATAATTAAAGATTCATTTGTTTAGAAAAATCTTTTTTCTAATTTCTTTTTAATAATGCAAACTCCTTAAAATGATTGTAATGTAGACAGACTTGTATATCAGATAAAACATTTCAATTTTAATAACTGGAACTTGTAGGTAATAAAGATGATGGGTACATTTTGTGATATAGATCTTCTTCGACTTACAATGGAGTTACTTCCCAATAAACCCATCAAAGTTGAAAATATCATAAGTTGAAATTGCACTTAATACACCTAACCTACTGAACATCACCACGTAGCCTAGCCTACCTTAAACGTGCTCAGAACATTTATATTAGCCTACATACAGTTGGGCAATCATCTAACACAAGCCTATTTTATAATAAAGTGTTGACTATTCCATGTAATTTATTGAATACTGTACTGAAAGTGAAAAGCAGGATAGTAATTAAGTATATGTTTGTTTACTTTCATGATTGCGTGGCTAACTGGGAGCTGTGGCTCACAGCTGCTGCCCAGCATCACGAAAGAATATGTAACACATACCAATAGCCTGGGAAAAGATCAAAAATCAGAATTGAAGTACAGTTTCTACTGAACTGATGTCACTTTTACACCACTGTAAAGTCAAAAGAAAATCATAAGTCAAACTATCCTAAATCAGTGACGATGGATGTTCCTAGTTACAAATAAGGTTGGAGAAAATTCAGGTGTCTGGACATTTGGCGTATTTGTATCATGGCATTCTTTCTATGCGGGAATTGAGGCTCTGCTTTACCAACTACTAAGGTCATACCCCAAGCCTGTGTCTATATAATGACCAATTATTTGGTCAACTTATTCAAATGACAATTTGGCTCTCTAAAAACTGGGGGAAAGTAACAGACAGATTAACTGTATGGCTGAAATGAATAGCCTGAAGAGTTGTTTGGGGGGCTCTTTGTTACATTGCACCAAAGTTTCAATTAAGTTCCCACATTGTCTTACAGGGAGATCTGTATCCAGCAATTATATGTGATTCTGCAACATAGTGAAGCTGATTTCTAGTAGGTTAGTGAACAGTCTATGTAATTAGTATATTATGTGAATATGCATTGAATTCTAGAAAGTAATTCTCACTGTGGGGATGAAAGTGGCTAAGAAGGAGGGCACATGATGGGCTTGTCTGCAGGAATATCAGGATTTCTCTAAATATTTTTCAAAGTACACCTCTCCCCTCTTCCACCCTGCTCTACTTTCCCCACATGCATATGCACACACACACACACACACACACACACACACACACACATCAAGTGTTACTGTTTGTATTACCAGCAGAGTGAATTATATGCCTTCTGGGTCTTGAAAGTGTAAGGAGGAATGAGAATCAATGAGGTAGTAGACATAACGGCAGAGTGGTGTGGGCAGAGAAAGACACCAGATCATGGTAATCTACTATCTATATAAACTGGAGCAAGTTACTTGCACATATTGCTGTTATGTTCCTTACTTAAAGGATGAAGTGTTAGAACTTAGTGAATTGTAATGGCCTTTCCAACTCCACTGTCTTCTATTACTGTGTTCTTTAATACCTAGAAGTCTGTAATTTTAATACAATTCAACAAGCTCAGGTTAAAAATAGCTCTATTCAAGCTATATTTTTTGTTTTATATTCAAACATTTTGGGAAGATATTTTATTCTATCCACTCCTTAATTCTACCTCATCCTGGTCTGTACCCTAAACCCTTTAATTAGAAAATATTTTACTTTAAATAGCATAATTCATACTCAATTCCTCATTGGCATGTCAGTCATATTCTAAGTGTCATTGTCAGATATTTGTCTTACTTTTAAATGTATGCTCTTCAAGGTTTTAGTCTATTTACTTTGCTGCCCAGACTTATTACTTATTATTTCCCCCTGCTGAAGTGAACTGTAGTTCTTGTTTGTTTGTATCCAGTGATCAACTTTTTTTCCTCCTAAGCAACATTCTTTCTTAAGCACTACAATGATGGGAGTATTTGGTATATATTCTGGGCAAAGATCCAGATCCAGCTTTGGAGAAAATAATAGCGTACTCCAACTAGTTTGACCACTGTTAGGAGTATTTTTATGGCATAAGCAATGGTCAGCACATTAAGAGAATTGTTTTGTTCCGGCACTGTCAAAACTTTCATAACATTGGGATTAGTTTTACTATTTTGTTCAAATTAATTCTCCATTCATTTATCCAAAGTAATGAGTGATAAATGTAAAATCATGATCAAATAAAATCCCTTTCTTCAGACCTGTTGTCATAATGTTAGAAATGCAGCAGAGCTCCTGGATTAAGATTTCAAATGGATGTGTCAGAAGGCTTATTGTCCAATAAAGTATATTGTACTGGCACTGCACCATGCAAATGGACTTTGATTCTTAACAGTGGCTGCTGGTTTAAAAGAAAAAAAACAATTTGCAGAGAAGTAAACACATGCGGAGCAAAAGAGCCTGCCTACAGACAGTGCACTAGGCTCACAAAAGTAGCTGCAATTGAGCATAGAAAAAGGGCTTAAACTGATTTTGGTCATTTCATATTCAGGGCATGTCTGTCCTTCAGACTTTCCCTGAAACATACTGTGTTTCTGACCCTGTGGATTCCCATGATGTCTCCATTTGCTATGCTCCCAGACACAAAGCTGCTAGAGAAACCAAGGTCCCAGCCTTGTAATGGTATCCTGCCCTTGGAACACTGTGTGAGCAAGGAGATAATAAGATCATAGCATCTTAGTGTTTGTGGAAGCTTCTGAGGGACTATATTCTATTTATCCACCCAAAGGAAGAATCCATACTCAAATATCTCTAACAAATGACCATGCAGTCTCCTCTTGATATTTTCTGTCAAGGAGAGAGAATTATTTGATCATTGGTACTCTCAGTGTTAGTCTCTTCTTTCTGATTTTACCCCAAATATGTCTGCCAAGTCAGCCTGTTAGTTGTGTCTCCATTGTCTAGGGCAAACCACAATCTTTCTCATGACTGACTATATTTAAACAGTTGAAGAATCAAACATGACCCTATTTATTTTTTTGAGTTTTATGCTAAAAAGCCCATTTTCTTTCTACTTCTTTTCAAAAAAACTCATATTCAGATCCCTTAAAAGGATAATCAATTTACATGTGGTGTTGTAAGAAGCTGACTCCCAGATACATGTTGAGACTATAATAATCAAAAGAGAAAGAATAAACTACTCACTGATTTCTCTAACATTTCAGCTACAGAGTCTGTTATATGGTTATTAGTGTCACTACATGCTGCCATCTTTTCAACTTATCTTTACTCACTGCAAGAACAGACTACTGATTAGACTGCCTTCGTTGACATTCAAGTGCCATTTTAGCTGCCTTCGCGTGTAAACCATGAAACACTATAAAATAAGTAAATGTATCCATAAAGCCAAATAGAACCAATTTGGGAAGCTTACCTTCAAGCTTATCCTAATTTAAAATCTCTGTTAAGGTAACGTTTACATAAGATTAATGAATGTATGTGATGGTTTTGAGCCAAGTGAACACCTATACAACTTCTCTTTTATGAAGGAAATACTGATTTTAGTAGATGCAAAAACTCTAAAGAGTTAAATTGAGGTATTTTATTCCTATCAAAATGAATTAATGTGTTTTATTTCTATCAAAATAATGTATTCTTATCACAAAGCATTTTGTGATATCTTATCACAAAAATAAGATATATTTTAAGAACTAAATACAATATCCAAGCAGACCCAGGTTCATGTAGAAGCACTGCCACTTTCTTTTTTCTTTAATTTATTTTATTGAAGTATAGTTGATTTACAATGTTGTGTTAATTTCTACTATAAAACAAAGTGATTCAGTTATACATATGCATACGTTCTTTTTCATATTATTTTCCATTACGGTTTATTACAGGATATTGAATATAGTTTCCTGTGCTATACAGTAGGACCTTGTTGTTTGTCCATTCTATATATAATAGTTTGAATCTGCTAATCCCAGACTCCCAATCCCTCCCTCCCCCAACCCTCAGCACTGCCACTTTCTAATTATGTAAACTTGGGAATTTTATTTTACCTTTCCTGCGTTACTTTTCCCAAGTGTAAATTAACCGTAATAACTATGTGTACCTAATTGTGTTTTTCTAAGTTTCCAATGTACAGCACTTAGCATAGTGTATGGTAAACAGTAAGCTTAGGCCATTTTGTTCTAAATATGTTGGAGAGTTGATAATGTGAAAATGGTGGTGATGAATCTGAAGGTGGTAATTGTGATACTCATGATGATATCGGTATGACTAATTAACACAAGATCAGGAATAGCAGAACTAAACAAAAAAGCAATTTGAGATCAGGTGACATTCTTTAGGCTGGGGCTGTCACACACACACACACACACACACACACACACACACACACACATACACAGAAAGGGAGAGAGAGAGAGAGAGTCAGAATGATCACTGCATGAAATATATTTCTTTCCCATGACAAAAATAGTGCAAGACTACTGACTGAGGGTGAAAAATGTGCAAGGTCAGTGTGAAGCTCCACAATGACAATTTAAACACAGTAAAATACTACGTGCATTTACTTCCCTGTGTTATCAGTGGAGATAAAGTGGAACAAAATAACCTCCTCATCCAAAACAAACAACAAACATGAAACAAAAACAAATAAAAACAAGAAGTAGCAATGAATAAGAGATCAAACTTTTATTTTTTTAGAAAGTAAATAGAGGAATAGTAACCATTTTTGTAAATGGAAAAATCATTTCAGTTACCTATAGAACTAGGTGGGCAATTGCAGACTGAGAAAAGTCTTGGGTACCAGGCACCACAAAACATAGTACTATAACAGAGAAGAACAAATCTGACTCCATATATGATATATTCCTTTAGCTGTAACCCTTGTGCTCTGTTGCCTGTGCTTAGTCATGCTGGCTCTGCACTTTTGCAAAAGAATGTTGCCTGTAGCCTGAAATATAAAGGTTAAGCTATTCTCAGGGCTCTGACTTTTAAAGATACAACACTTTTCCATTCATATAGAGACAAAAATTTGCAGAACAGAGAACAGTATTTGTCTTGTTGGAGTTTTATAGGAACATTGTGGCCAGACCTACTTGGACAGCTGTAAGAACAAAGAATTCCTACACCAAGTTTGCAACAACCAGCCACATCCCCGCCCCTTTTAGTATAAAAGAAGCCTGAGTTCTAACTCGAGTAAGATGGTTCTTTGGGACACTAGTCCATCACCTTCTCAGTCTGCTGGCTTTCCAAAAAAAGTCACTATTCTTTGCCTCAGCAACTGGTCTCTCAATTTATTGATCTGTTGTGCTGTTAGCAGTAGGAGTTTGGACTTGGTAACAGTACTGAAATGATAGCAGATGTTCTGTTTAAAATTCAAGATGTAAACATGTTAGATCCCAATTTCCTTCAACAATCCTAATGACACAGGTTTTTACAGAAAAAAGAGATTTAATCTCATGTGAAACTGAACCTTACTGGCCTCAAAATGGAGGTGTGGGAAGGATACATGGCTGAGAACAGGAGGAAGAAGGTAAATACCCGTGCATAGCCAATATTGAAGCTTAAAAACAATAATAACAATAACAACAGCAGCAGCAGCAAAACCTAGTAAAGGGTATATAGAAACCAATCAAGTAAAGAGTAAGGATATGTTAATGAGAGGTCAAACCTAGAAATAGTAGGGTTCACAATGAATACAAGGCAGGTTTTTAACACCTAATCTGCTTGTGGACCCTCTTCTGCCTGATTATTAGATAAAAGGTTAACTTTTCCAAGTCTGGATCTCCTTGCTACCCACTGATTTTACATGATGCTAGAGGCACAGATACTGTCTTCTAAACATGTACCATCCTGGGGCAATTAACTAAATGGTTGTGAGTTGTGCTTATTCATGCTGCTACTTGGACTGTAGTTAAAAATTTATCATTTGACTTATTTTTTCTTCCCAAGTAAAAATGTTGTTTTCAAGAAAAAAGCACAACTCCTCTTAAGAGTTAATGCTAAGTAATTTCTGAGTAAATATATGGTACTTTATAAGAATCCCAGTGACCAACTTTGTCCCTTGGGACATCATTTGTTTTGCAAAATGAAAGAGAATGTGCAAGGGCCAAAATTCAGTTTCTCCCTATGGCCCCTCAGTTGTGATTAAGTTCTCAGTAACTTCAGGGGTGTTCCTTTTAAATCACACAAACCATTCAGGTTCAATTACCTTGACCTAAGATGTTATTTTTTTTAAAGCAACAAAAATGTTTTAAAAATCTTCTTCATTTTTGTCTATTTGTCAGAAAAAACTGTCTTAGTTATATGGCTTTCCATTATAAGGTAGCTTGTTACCAAATTCCATGAGGCAAACACACACACACACAAATATCCTTGAAGATAGAACTGGCTACATAGTTTGTGGGCCCAGTGAAAAATGAAAATGTGAGTCTTCTTGTTGTTTTTCTTGTTGGGAAGAAGCTGATTTGCGAAGAGATCTCATGGCATTACTTCATAGTGTCCTATTGTGTTCCCTTGATTTAGTATCAAGTTACTAACCTAAATGTTTAAAGAAGGGTAAACATGAAGATGAACAGAAATGTAATAAAGAATGTTCAGTCTTCACTTGACTTGACCTCCCTGCAATGTTTCAGATGTATACACTCTATTAAACTATGAAACTATTAATTCCTCCATTCTGCAACCCTTTCCACCCTTAGTTTCCATAATGTTGTCAACTTTTTCTGTATTACTCATAGAAACGTCCCATTCCTTACTTATAAAACCAAACTTACATTTTGTTCAAATCTGTATTTTCCTTATTTACCAAGTGTCTCAATCCAGAAACTGGGGGCTCGTACTTAGCTTGTTTTCCTCCTCACTTCTCATATTTAATTAAATTCCAGTTCATGTTGATTATACGACTTTAATGTGTTCTCTTTAGTCTTGTTTCTTTCCCTCATCACTACCTTAACATAGTGTTCTATTAATCCTTCACTTGTATTAGTACAAAAGTTGTATAGCTGGTATCTTTGCTTCTTTCAAAAACCTACCTCCTCTCACATGCAGTTGATAATTTTCTTGGTTCCAAGAGAGATCTTCCTAAAATATGAATTTATTTTTGTCCATTCCTCTTTAGATCCTTGACTACTCTTCATTTCCTCTAAGATTAATTCTCTAAGACTTTGTCTAAACTACCAAAGGTATCCATAATTAGACCTTCTTACAATATCAGCCTCATGGTTACCATTCATCACTATCAAAAATTATGTTTAATCATAGAGAATTATGGTGGCTGAAGTTAAGGAAATCAAAGGCAGCTATAAATTCTCCATAAGGGGAATAGTAATTTCAAACTTCAAGAATGAGATTATATGAGTATTAGTCATTAGTCGTGGTGGTAACAGAGAGGGATTGGGTCATAATGTGGTAAGAATCATGCATTAGTAACTTTGGCTAGGATCATTTCCTTGTGGTCTACTTGCCTTTGTAAGCCTGCTGGGACTTGTTCTGTAGTAGCTCCCATGAGACTCCCTGTGCCAGGAACCAGTGGACAAAGTAGCATGGTTTCAGAATTATCCAGAAATGCCATGCACAGTTGGTAGTTCTGGCATCTTGTTATAAATTTGTTCTATCATATCGTGCTAAAGGATAGGTTCTATTGCAAGTTTACCCATCTGAATTCCCAGCATAATGGAAGACAATAAAAAGTACTTAAATCCAGAAAAAAAAAAAGGCAAAAGAGGAGGCCAGGAAGACTATGAGATTGTTTGTCAAAACAGAGGTTCTAGAAAGATAAAAATTAAGAAAATTAATGTTAGTTGTAAAAAATAAAGTTTTATTTACTGAAAGGTTTTTAAAAACAGTATCTTCAAATATTAGCTCTAAGCTCTGGCTTTCTTTTTCTGTCTAATCTATCATCTTCTATAGCAGTCAGTGTAATTCTTAATAGAATCAAAATATCCCAACACATCTAAATATTGGGTTGGCCAAAAAGTTCATTTGGGTTTCTTTCATAACATCTTAGGGCATAACTTTTCCAGGTTAATTCAACCAGAAATTCAGAGAAGAGTCACACTCATATCTGCTTTACTTCAAATTTGTTTCTCTGCTTTTCCAAATATGTCACCCTCTCTCTAGTAACTTTCAGAGAGTTAAGAAAATTGAGAACCAACTATTCCTGTACTCTGCTTTAATTTATATAACATATTACATTTCCATTTTCTAGGTGAGAAAATGAGAGATAATGAGTGTTAGAGACTTGTCCAAAGTCATAGGAGCAAAAACATGAAGGATTTTATACTTTCTACCTCTTCCTTTCCTCCTTTCTTCCTTTTAACCTTCATTATTTCTTTTTACAAAGCTTTTTGCCAAAAACCACTGGAGCAGCCCAAGGAGTGATGCCTCACACATCTTCCATAAGTCCAGCTATCCCATCCCCAGACACTCCCAACATTTGTAGAGCTTACTGATTTCGTAGATTTGCTTTCCTACCAGCATCTTGTACATCTGTAAATCTTTGTCTATTCCCATTAGATTTCTCCCACCTACCACATTCATATAGGAATCACAGTTTACCTTCCTCTGAACTCTGAGAGTGCATCGGTGACTATATTTTAACTGATAAAAATCACACAATCCCTTGTGTTAGATGATAATAAGCTGTTTCTATGTTTTATAGATAATTCATTTGCATATCAACAAGGTCCACTAAGATAATGACATTAAAATAAAAAATACCAAAAGACAGAAAGTATTTTCAAAACATAAACATAATAAATATAAACATAATAACATAAAGTTATTCTATGATGTAAAACACTTTCCAAAATACAGATATTCTGCTACTGCAAAAATAAGTAAAAATAAATAAAAAGTAGCACAGTAAGTAAACTTTGAAGCAAAGAAAGACTTTGCCAGAGGTTCCTTTTTTTTCTTTTTTCATCTATTTCTCTTCAGTTTAGTTCTATTCTTGCCCTACTTCATTCTCCCTAGCTCCATTTTTTCTGAATCATTGCCTCTGACTCTTGTTATTTATTCATTTATTTATTTATTCAAGCATTGACAATTCTGAAACTTTCCCAGCTCAGCAATCTACAGATCATTCATCAGCATGTGTCTTCCCAGCAGTGACCTTGGCATTCCCAGAACAACATACTCTTTTTATCTCTGTCTATCAGGTCAATATTCATGTTACAGAGCAATTCTAAATCTAGGCAGAAACTTATTTTAAAGGTTACATAATCTTTCTGGGTTACAGTTTTGTAAATTCTCTTGCATTAGTAGGAAAATGAAAATAAACATTGAGCAAAAGTTTACAAAATCAGCAGGAGGTAGTAAGCCACGCTTTATTCTTCCTTCCTTCCTTCATTCCCTTCTTCCTTTCCCTTTCTTTCTTTCTTTCTTTCTTCCTTGACAAAATTGAGGTTTACTATTCAATTTAGATGAATTTTGTTTTCCCTGAATGACGTTGCTTGTAGTGGAGAAGAACTGCTCAAGCTGCAAATAGAGTTGCAAACAAGAAAGCTCCAGCCTTATGATTTAAGCACTTGGTATGTGATACATAATATATGCCCCTTTGCTAGTATTATTCCCTCAGATTAGAAAGTCTTCTTTGCCTTATGAACTCCTTAACTATACAACAAAGCTACATTCTCAGGGAAGTCTGCCCTGATCTCTTAAACACTGGGCTGGAAGAACACGGTCTGTGAGCACAGGAAACCCTAGTTTTGAATCTCCTTTTATCAATATTAGCTGCAAGACCTTGTCAGGGCCTTTTTTACCTGAACTGCATTTTCCTGAAATGTCTAATGTAAATAGTAGTTCTCTTGCAGGGTCATTTGAAAAATTATAAATGCTAGGTTTAAAGTATTCATCACTCAATAATTGGTAATCTCATTACTGTTTAGCTTTCCCACGTGTTAATTGTTATCTTCCTATTTTTATAGTAATTTTTAGCCCCATGGATCCTTTTGCTTCCATGTTTGTGTATTACCCCAGGCTCACTAGAAATAAAGTAGGAAAGAAGGATTAATATGCTAATATCTGAGAGGTGCAAACCCAGAATGGTGAAAGTGAGGGGAAAGGAGTAGTGAAGAAACAAGAGACATGATGCAGTGCAAGGCGATTCCTTCTTATTCTGGTTACCATTTCAAATTGGGCAGTGATGAGATACAGCAGGTGGATCAACGTGCAGGACTTAGGATGGGTTGAGAGAAGCACTGCTTGAGGTAGTCCTCTATGGTAGGGGAGATTTATGTGCCTGGATCCTTCCTGCCTCTCTTTCTCATTGGTCTTTGTTTACCACATGTGGTAACCTGGGTTGCATCATCTGACTGTTTAGTGAATACTCTGTAAGTTGGGTCCCACACTGCAGTGGTGTGTGGTTTATGAAAATCTGAAAAAGGCTGGCCAACTTGGTGAAGTTGGATTCCAATCAAGCAAGAAGAAAAGAAGTGATTGGAATCTGAAAAGGCACGCTATGTTTATATGTCAAGGCAATATTTCTCCCATCATGCTGGGCAATGCTTGAGGACAAATACTTTGTTCTATTGTTTACTATGTCTAATACTTAATATGGTTAATATAGTTACTGGCAGTGAATATCTACCTGTATGATAACTAAATGAAGCAACTAAAGAGTACAAGTAATATCATGGTACCCAAATTACTTCAATCCTTGGAAGATGTAGTAAAACAATTAATGAATGAAATGTAGAGCATCAGCTGATTGAGTTACTGTAATATTAATTACTATTATTAATATTATTGTTATTGCCAAATAATTGCAATGGGTGAACACTTATTGCTATAGAGATTACCAAAATGAAAGAGAAAAATCAAAACAAGGCAATCCAGCAATATTGATATAACTATTGTATATATCCTTTGCATCGCCAGAAAGATTGTCTCTCTCCCTTTTGTCTTTCCCTATTTGTACCTTCTGAAATGCTCTTAGAGCTCTTTGCTCCTATTTTTCACATTTATTGTCAAATCATTTTCATCATAAAAACCTGAAAAAGACCCAAAATATAATACTATATAAAACACACATTCCTTAGCCCTGGATGTATTTCCTTCATTATTTTCATGTTTTTTAAAAAATTTTTTGTTTGTGTTTCATTGTGTACATTCATGTATGTGTGTGCATGTGTGTGTGTGCATCAGAAAACACTGGGAAACAATTCTTTAACTTAAAAAATACTACCTAAATGTCACCCTGATTCATTTATTTTTTAAGAAAAATGTAATTCTACAGGGTAGCATGGAAAACATCTAAGTTAAAAGTGAGGGGAGAAAACCCATAAGAACAATCTTTCAAGTGTTTTTCACCACTTACTGGCTCAGAGAAGTGGAGAGTATATTTGTATAAGATATACACAGGCGACTTAATTAAATGAAATACCGACTTCAGGAAAAATATATCAGTATCCCTTAAGTCATGCATATGGCCGGCAGTTTCCTTCAGGAAGATCTTTGTCAGGTTGGCAATTAGGTGGCACATAAGCCACTACTAGCTACCCACCTCACCCCACCCTTCAGTCATACAGCCATAACAAGACCTGACCATTGTTCTATGATCCATTTTTCAGCTTTGAAATTAGAGTCCTAATGTCATTCTTGGATTCTGGTAGTTTAGTTCCCTTTTTGCTACCTTCTCAAGTAGGGCTTGCATTTATTTACAGCTTGTCATAGGGATTTGAATGAGCATTTAAATAACTCATTGCAACATTTTAAATCTCTGACTTTAACTACATGTTATGTATCAAAATGCCAACTTTGGAGGGACCTTCAAAATGGCAGAGAATTAAGACTTGGAGATCACCTTCCTCCCAACATATACATCAAAAATACATCTACATGTGGAACAACTCTTAAAGAACACCTACTGAACATTGGCAGAAGACCTCAGACTTCCCAAAAGGCAAGAAACTCCCCACATACCTGGATAGGGCAAAAGAAAAAAGGAAAAACAGAGACAAAAGAATAGGGATGGGACCTGCACCTCTGGGAGGAAGCTGTGAAGGAGGAAAAGCTTCCATACACTAGGAAGCCCCTTCACTGGTGGAGACAGGGAGCGGGCGGGAGGAAGCATCAGACCCAAGGAGGAGAGCACAGTAACAGGGGTGCAGAGGGCAAAGCGGAAAGATTTACACACAGAGGATTGGTGCCGACCAGCACTTACCAACGTGAGAGGCTTGTCCACTCACCCGCTGGGGTGGGTGATGGCTGCAAGCTGAGGCTCGGGCGTCACAGGTCAGATCCCAGGGAGAGGACTGGGGATGGCTGTGTGAACACAGCCTGAAGGAGGCTAGGGTGTCACAGCTAGCCTGGAGGGAGACCAGGAAAATGGTCATAGGAACATATACATGGAAAACTAACTTAAATGTAAATGGATTAAATGCTCCAACCAAAAGACATAGACTGGCTGAATGGATACAAAAACAAGACCCGTATATATGCTGTCTACAAGAAACCTACTTCACACCTAGGGACATACAGACTGGAAGTGAGGGGATGGAAAATATATATTTCATGCAAATGGACATCAAAAGAAAGCTGGAATAGCAATTCTCATATCAGACAATATAGACTTCAAAATTAAGACTATTACAAGAGACAAAGGAGGACACTACATAATGATCAAGGGATCAATCCAAGAAGAAGCTATAACAAATGTAAATATTTATGCACTCAATATAGGAGCATTTCAATATATAAGGCAAAGGTTAACAGCCATAAAAAAGGAAATTGACAGCAACACAATAAAAGTAGACCACTTTAACACCCCAATTTCACCAATGGGAAGATCATCCAAAATGAAAATAAATAAGGAAACAAAAGCTTTAAATGATACATTAAACAAGATGGACTTAACTGATATTCATAGGACATTCCATCCAAAAAACAACAGGATACACTTTCTCCTCAGGTGCTCATGGAACATTCTCCAGGATAGATCATATCTTGGGTCACAAAACAAGCTTCGGAAAATTTAAGAAAATTGAAATCGTATCAAGCATCTTTTCCAACCACAAAGCTATGAGACTTGATATCAATTACAGGA
The DNA here is from genome assembly GCF_965194825.1 of Balaenoptera physalus. Lineage (NCBI taxonomy): Eukaryota > Metazoa > Chordata > Mammalia > Artiodactyla > Balaenopteridae > Balaenoptera > Balaenoptera physalus. The sequence continues at coordinate 19,455,782 of NC_138894.1, forward strand.
AAAAATCAGTAAAAAATACAAACACATGGAGGCTAAACAATATGCTACTAAATTATCAAGAGATCACTGAAGAAATCAAAGAGGAAATCAAATATGCCTAGAAACAAATGACAATGAAAACACGATGACCCAAAACCTATGGGATGTAGCAAAAGCAGTTCTAAGAGAGAAGTTTATAGCAATACAATCCTACCTCAAGAAACAAGAAACATCTCAAATAAACAACCTAACCTTACACCTAAAGCAATTAGAGAAAGAAGAACAAAAAAAACCCAAAGTTAGCAGAAGGAAAGAAATCATAAAAATCAGATCAGAAATAAATGAAAAAAAAATGAAGGAAAAGATCACAAAGATCAATAAAACTAAAAGCTGGTTCTTTGAGAAGATAAACAAAAATGATAAACCATTAGCCAGACTCATCAAGAAAAAAAGGGAGAAGAATCAAATCAATAGAATTAGAAATGAAAAAGGAGAAGTAACAACTAACACTGCAGAAATACAAAGGATCATGAGATTACTACAAGCAACTATATGCCAATAAAATGGACAACCTGGAAGAAATGGACAAATTCTTAGAAAAGCACAACCTGCCGAGACTGAACCAGGAAGAAATAGAAAATATAAACAGACCAATCACAAACACTGAAATTGAAACTGTGATTAAATCCCTTCCAAAAAATAAAAAGCCCAGGACCAGATGGCTTCACTGGTGAAATCTATCAAACATTTAGAGAAGAGCTAACACCTATCCTTCTCAAACTCTTCTAAAATATAGCAGAGGGAGAAACACTCCCAAACTGATTCTATGAGGCCACCATCACCCTGATACCAAAACCAGACAAAGATGTCAGAGAAAAAGAAAACTACAGGTCAATATCACTGATGAATATAGATGCAAAAATCCTAAACAAAATACTAGCAAACAGAATCCAACAGCACATTAAAAGGATCATACACCATGATCAAGTGAGGTTTATCCCAGGAATGCAAGGGTTCTTCAGTATACGCAAATCAATCAATGTGATAAACCGTAATAAAAAATTGAAGGAGAAAAACCATATGATCATCTCAATAGTTGCAGAAAAAGCTTTTGACAAAATTCAACATCCATTTATGGTAAAAACCCTACAGAAAGTAGTCACAGAGGGAACTTAACATAATAAAGGCCATATATGATGAACCAATGGCCAACATCGTTCTCAATGGTGGAAAACTGAAACCATTTCCACAAAGATCAGGAACAAGACAAGGTTGCTCAATAATACAAAACATAATTTTGTAAATTTTTGCCACAGCAATCAGAGAAATAAAAGAAATAAAAGGAATCCAAATTGGAAAAGAAGAAGTAAAACTGTCACTGTTTGCAGATGACATGATACCATACGTAGAAAATCCTAAAGATGCTACCAGAAAACTACAAGAGCTAGTCAATGAATTTGTAAAGTAGCAGGATACAAAATTAATGCACAGAAATCTCTTGCATTCCTATATACTCATGATGAAAAATTTGAAAGAGAAATTAAGGAAACACTCCCATTTACCACTGCAACAAAAAGAATAAAATACCTAGGAATAAATTTACCTAAGGAGACAAAAGACCTGTATGCGGAAAACTATAAGACACTGATGAAAGAAATTAAAGATGATACAAACAGATGGAGAGATATACCACGTTTTGGATTAAAAGAATCAGCAGTGTGAAAATGACTATACTACCCAAAGCAATCTACAGTTTCAGTGCAATCCCTATCAAACTACCAATGGCATTTTTAACAGGACTAGAACAAAAAATTTCACAATTTGTATGGAAACACTAGAGACCTTGAATAGCCAAAGCAATCGTGAGAAAGAAAAATGGAGCTGGAGGAATCAGTCTCCCTGAATTCAGACTATACTACAAAGCTACAGTAATCAACACAGTATGGTTCTGGCACAAAACCAGAAATATAAATCAATGGAACAGGATAGAAAGCCCAGAGATAAACCGATGCACATATGGTCACCTTATCTTTGATAAAGGAGGTAAGAATATACAATGGAGAAAAGACAGCCTCTTCAAAAATTGGTGCTGGAAAAACTGGATAGCTCCATGTAAAAGAATGAAATTAGAACACTCCCTAACACCATACACAAAAATAAACTCAAAATGGATTAAAGACCTAAATGTAACACCAGACACTGTAAAAGTCTTCGAGGAAAACATTGGCAGAACACTCTATGACATAAATAACAGTAAGGTCCTCTGACCCACCTCTTAGAGAAATGGAAATAAAAACAAAAATAAACAAATGGGACTAATGAAACTTAAAAGCTATTGCACAGCAAAGGAGACCATAAACAAGACAAAAAGACAACCCTCAGAATGGGAGAAAATATTTGCAAATGAAACAACTGACAAAGGATTAATCTCCAAAATTTACAAGCAGCGCATGCAGCTCAATATCAAATAAACAAACAACCCAATCCAAAAATGGATAGAAGAACTAAATAATCATTTCTCCAAAGAAGATATACAGATTGCCAACAAACATATGAAAGGATGCTCAACATCACTAATCATTAGAGAAATGCAAATCAAAAGTACAATGAGGTATCACCTCACACTGGTCAGAATGGTCATCATCAAAAATCTACCAACAGTAAATGCTGGAGAGGGTGTGGAGCAAAGGGAACACTCTTGCACTGTTGGTGGGAAGGCAAATTGATAGAGCCACTATGGAGAACACTATGGAGGTTCCTTAAAAACTAAAAATAGACTACTTTTTGACCCAGCAATCCCACTACTGGGCATGTACCCTGAGAAAACCATAATTCAGGAAAAGTCATGTACCACAATATTCATTGCATCTCTACTTACAATAACCAGGACATGTAAGCAACCTAAGTGTCCATCGATAGATGAATGGATAAAGAAGATGTGGTACATATATATAATGGAATATTATTCAGCCATAAAAAGAAACGAAATTGAGTGTGGTGGATGGTTGTAGAGACTATCATACAGAGTGACGTAAGCCATAAAGAGAAAAAACATATACCATATGCTAACACATATATATGGAATAAAAAAAAAAATATGGTTCTGAAGAACCTAGGGGCAGAACGGAAATAAAGATGCAGACAGAGAATGGACTTGAGGACACGGGGAGGCGGAAAGCTAAGCTGATATGAAGTGAGAGAGTGGCATGGACATATTTACACTATCATATGTGAAATAGATAGCTAGAGGGAAGCAGCTGCATAGCACAGCGAGATAGCTCAGTGCTTTGTGTCCACCTAAAGGGGTGGGATAGGGAGGGTGGGAGTGAGACACAAGAGGGAGGAGATATGGTGATATATGTATGTATATGTATATCTACAGCTGATTTACCTTGTTATACAGCAGAAAGTAACCATTGTAAACAATTATACTCCAATAAGGATGTTAGAAAAATTTAAAGAAGAAAAGAAATGCCATCTATGAATATAGAAAAAAATTCATGAACTCAAAGTTCTCTGCTACATAGCCAAATTTTCCAGAAACAGAAGTGTAGACCAGCATTTCCCAAACTGAAAAATTATGTGTTACCCTTCAAGTTTATTAGGTTATCACTTTATGGAACCATTTTTTTAAATGGTGTAATTTTTTAAACCTGAATAGTGTCTCTTCCAGCCTTCTTCCTCACCACCACAGATACATTCATAGTCTTTGTGTGCAAATTAGAGCCTTAAAGACCTGCTATGAAGATATCTGATTTGTGTTGTTTATTTCAGTGCTATCCAACCATCTGTGTTCAAAGAAACCTTGAATCAGAGAATATCTACAAATAAATACTGGGAGAGCAGTGGTTCACAAAACCCACTTTGGGAAACACTGGGGTAGATGACGTTACAACAGAGAGGGGGTAACTAGTTTCGTACACTCTTCAAGTCTTTTCTCAAGAACAATGCACCAAAGGAGCCATACCACTTTCCTCACTTGTTTGTATATGTGTACATATGTTGAGCTTCTATTAAAACTACCATTATAGTATGCTTTGCCTACAGCCATTCATGATACTTTTATAACATTTATCATTTAGTGTCAGTTACTTTAATAGAATTTATCTGATTTTCATAACAGTCCTTCAATGTGGGTATTAATATTCTACTTACAGATGATGACACTACAGTTCAAGTAGTTTAAAAATTCCCTTAGTTCATTTGGGCGATCGCATTTTTCCCCATCATACTAAGGTCCCTCCTTTATGTGTACCCCTCTGTAAGAAGACTCTGAGCTTCTAATGGTCAGAGATTGTCTCAAACTAACATTTGACGTCAACACCCTCTCTACTAGCTGCATGAATTGACTTGGTAATCCCCTAGAATTTTTTCTTTGTCTTTAGCTGTGTGTGTGTGTGAGTGTGCGTGTGTAGACATATATATATATATATATAATGTTTGCATGTGTGAAAATTTGTTATAGACAGATTTAATGATTACCAGAAAAGTTAGTAAAGATGAAGTTTTGAGAAATGTTATCTAAATGGTGGATATTTTAGCTCCAACCGGTTAACTTTCCATTTACCTGGGCTGTGGGTATATCACTAGAATAAGTCTCAAATGACCTGGAAATATGAAAATAGAATATCAACAGTCTTTCATATGCTATGATCTGATATTTTGAATTATGTTATTAATTCATTCTTCCTTTTTATTCATTTTCTCTTTTTTCCTAAGTTTTTGGGCCTAAAATAGGTCATAATTTAACCACTGACAATGTCTAAAATTAAGACAATCAACGTTTGACACTATATTTATATGCCATGCACCTGGTAACAAAATTTCCATGCTTTACACCCATATCATTCTATGAAGCACCAAAGTCACTTTTTTAATGACACATACATAACTATTTTCAATTCAGTATCTCAGATCTGATAAACAGAGTTGAGTAGCTTAAGCAGCGTTGGGTATATCCTTAACGTCTTGCAGCCTCCCATTACTTCTCAGATGGACTGATCTCTTCCCCCTTACACAGTGTGCTATTTTGAACAGAATATTTTCTCTGAAACCTTACCAAAAATGCCCATTCAGTTGCTTAACCTAAACTTTCTTCATAGAAGCTTTTGAAATTTAATTGAGGACTCTTCAAGAGGTTTAATAATACAAATCATACACATAATAGGAAGAGAAAAGATAACTTTAAAGGAATGTACCTTCTGAAAGTTCTTTAGAACATGGTGTATGAACTTACACTGCATTTATTGTTATTATCTGCAGAAACTGGCCATGAGGTGCATTAGAGCTCAGATATAATCCTTTCATCTAGAGATACTCTGTACTCTAGTAGAGAAATGAATTATTGTTCAAGTGAGTCCTAAACCAAGAGACATGTACTAGCCAGTAGAGTTGGAAGAGAAGATTGTGGCAAGAGAATCATTTGGGAGGAGAAAAGTAATTTTTACAGGTGGGAAGAGGGGGAGGTAACAGGGGAAAGAAGAACTGAGATTTCAAAGCTAACCTCCTTCACCTAATATGAGTTGTTAACATTTTTGGAATGACTGTCGCCACTTTTACTTGCAAAGCATATCCAGAGAGCATGTCTTAAAGTAGATTAATATGAATTGAAATCCTAACTGTGAACATACTTTATCCAGAATGCTTGGCTGTGAGCAGAAATAGTCATATAAAGTCCTTATTAGCAGAGTAGAATTAATGGAGTGATGAAACGGGAAATAGTTAACATGTAGAATTATGAAAAGGTAGTACCTGGAACATGTGTATGACTGCACTCATTTTTAAAAATGTTCCATTTGTATCTTAACTATTTAGAAAAGTGACAGCCTTTCCCTGGCACACATCAGGTTCAAAAACTGGTGCTACACATGAAACAACTTCCCTGAAGGGTTTCCTCAGATATGCTGTCAACGTTAGTATAAGCTCTGAAAATAAGCCATTGAGTGGAAATCACTTGCTGCCTAAATTATTCCTTGTTGCTGAAGTTGGACTATCACTAACACCCAGGTAAAAATATAGTTCTTATAAATATCTACACCCAAGCAAAAGACTACCTCTACCCACAGATAGACTATTGAACCAATTGTTCTAAACATCCAGATGATTTGGCCTCATGGTGCCCTTATACAAATCATTTTGACATGTGAAAAAAATGAATGACTGAAGTACACGTGTGCATTTTCCAAGAAGCATTGTATCTTCAAGGTCTTTATTGCAATGTCAACCAAAATCAGCATGACAGTATATAAAAAAACAATTGTTTTGGAAGGATCACACTATCAGCATTTTGTATTTGTGATGCTAACTTATCTGTCCCTCATTTTAAAATCTGTAACCTACATTGGACACATCATACATCCTTATGCTGAGGGTGACATTCAGTAGGGGGAGAATTATGTTTACTTTATTATTATTATTTTTTTTAATTTGAAGTCTTTCATCTGTCAGCAATGAATCACAGGTGACAAAAGGTGGTGAAATCAGATGGAACCAGAGAAAGAGTGTAATTTTTCTAACAGGGGAGTGGAATTTTTCTAACCAGGGAGAAGAATACAATTGAATTCACTGTGTGGGCTCGCAGTATGTAACCATCAGAGTACCAAAAGTCTGAGCAGAGCATCTTTGAGCCAGAATAGCTGAATACACCAATGAAATATCAGGACTGAGGAATGTCAGTGCTATCTTATCAGGAGAGCTGTCTCACAGATGTATGCAGATATGGTGTAGCATATGAAAGAATTACTTCATAGGAAAAGGAAGAAATCTACAAGGAGAAGTGGAAGTGATTAAGGCCTCAGTCCTAGGAAAATTCCTCATAATTCTAATATGACCCATATTTAAACCAAGGGTTCTGAGTATATAAACCTAGGCAGACTTACTTATCCTATCACTTATCTGTCATTAAAAACTTTTTAAAGCATTTTATACTTTTTAAACTGGCATGTGGGACACTAGATGATCTGTCCCAAATTATGTCAATATCATGCCAGAGGATTCCAGAAGTATCTATTTACATTTATTCCAGAAGGCTCTAGCTACATTTAATTTGTAATTAGTTCTCATATGTGTCATACACTTCCAAGGTTTTCCAACTTTGATTAGGTTTTTCTTTTTGCCTAAAATTACCTTATCCATTCTGTTTTGGCTCACTTATATCATCTATATGAAGTCTTTAGAAGACTAACCTTAAAATTTTCCTCTTCTGTGATCTCTGCATTGATGATTCCTTTCTCTGTAGTGTCAAAAAAAAAAAAAAAAAACTTATCCTTATCTTTTTTAGAATACTTACACAACTTTGCTTTCAAAATTTGTTTGCGTGTGTTCCTTTTATAGTAAACATGTTATTGCTTCTAGGTTAAGGATCCTGTCTTTTTATCGTTGTGCCCTCAGAGGTCAGAAGTGAGCCTAACACATAGTATAATACATATTATAGTGTTCAATAAATATGTATTGAATAAATACAAGAACACGTTAATCTCACTTCCAGCCCTAATTTGTATCAATACTTGAGGAATTCCCAATCATATCCTATATTGCATTCTCCTGGAATATGAAAGGTCAGGTTGTATAGTAGAAAGTAAATGTTTAGACAGACAGGCTTGAGTTCTGATTGAGAGGTAGTTATTACATGCTATGCAACCTGAAGAAAATCACAATACTTCTAGTCTCAGAGGGAGTTGGACCTTTTAAGACCTCTCCAGTTAGAAGCCTTTACATTCTTTTGAATATGTGATCCATTTGACTTGGGCTACCAATTTTAGGCTCACAAATAATTAGCCTGTCGGTATATTAATGAGAACCTTTTAGACAAACTCACAGTATACAAATTACATAACTAAATGCCATGGAAATTTACTCTAGGTTGTAGTTATGAAAAGAGATGTCCTTAGGTGGGATAATTATTAGTTTTTGTTTCTTAGCAATAAAATTTAAGTGATGCTGTTCTGAAACAGAACAGAATGGAACTTAATACTACTGATGTCAATCAGAATGCCAAACTACCAAAAGAGATGGGGAAAATTACTCCACATACCAAAGAACACACACCTACACACACATCAGAGCTTAGCTTATGGAACATGAGGAACCAAATGCTCACTAACTGGCAGTCAGAAGACTTGAGTAATCCTACCATCAAGAAGTTAATTATACTCTGACATAGCAAGTAATTTCCTCTTGGGACTACTTTTCCATAAACAGGTAGAATGAGAGTGGTAGACCAAATTATCTTTAAACTCCTTTATAGCTTACACATTTAATTATTCTATATTTTCTGAAATAAAAACAAAACAAAACAAAACACAGATCTGTAAATTCCTGGTAGTCTCATTAATGTATACCTTCTGTTGGTTGGAAAGCGTGGAGACGTTCCTTATCAGATGAGGATTGCAGTTTTTCCATTACTCTCACAATGTGATTAATTTACTGGTTCCGTTTCTTCTTAGCATTAGTACAGAATGAAGAAAATGTCATTATTGTATATTATTTGGCCTTGGGGAAATAAGTTTTGAGTTTTTCCCAGATGTGAAAAAAAGTCATGATCTTATTCTGGATAAATGACCAATGTTGTTAAGGAAGACTGACTCTCCAAACTATGGAATTCAATTGCAAATAATCTAAACATTTCTCCCTTAAACCCTCTAAACGTACTCCATTATTTATAGCCATCTATCCTGCCATTCTGGTGAAAAATAAAAATGTTGTAAATAAGTGTACTGATAATGTCCAAATTAATATATTCACCAATACGGGGGTGGGTGGGTGGGTGTGTTGCATAATCAATTTGAATAATGAGAAAGAAAATGGAATTGTCTCTACGCAAATAAACTTTAAAGAATTGAGCAGTTTTCCAGAGTCTCAAAATTGGACAATTGGTCAGATTAACTGCAGAACATTATTTCACTTACCCTTGTTTCTAGTGTCTCTGTTTTGTCTATGAATTCTTTTGCAACCTAGTTTCTACCTGAGTCTAAACGGTGATAGCTCCAACTGTCTGCTGCACTTTATGAATTATTTAAGCTTTGTTCTAACAAATTTCTAAAAATCTATTTTCAGCAAAATTTAAAGCCCCCATAAAATAAAAAATGGATATTTCATCCAATTTGCTTGAAAACTGCTTAAAACTGAGCAATATTAACTATATTCCTGTCTAACAATAGAATCAGTTTGTATAAATACACTATCATATCAAGAGATTCTGAAACATATGAAAAGATAACAAAAAGTGAGTAAATCTTCCAAGATCTTCTTTTTTCTTGTTTAACTCAATTAGAATTGTTTGATATTATTAAGAAAGAAAATTGAGGAAGTACTAAAAAGAAGGTAAAAGACAAATAATTTATATTCTCATTATTCAGTGATTTCCAAGGTATATTTCTTTTTAGTCTTCCTTTATATGCATAGGTTTAATTTCTTATTCACACAATTATTATAATATATATAGATAATTTTATAGCAAGCATTTTCACTTAACATATGGATTAATACTACTCTTTGGAATCATAAGAATGTATTTAATCAAGTTTAACTGAACTCCTAACATCTGACATTTTTTTTTTAAATTATCAATGAATTTATTTAGTAACAATATTGTCTTCACATTTTTAGACCAACTTCAAAATTCTGACATAGAAACATAATAATGTGAAGACATCCAATTTGTATCACAGTGACATTTGTTTTGTTTGAAGTATAGTTGATTTACAATGTTGTGTTAGTTTTTGCTGTACAGCAAAGTGATTCAGTTATATATATATATGTGTGTGTGTGTGTGTATATATATATATATATATATATATATATATATATATATATATATATATATATATATCTTTTCTTTTTCATATTCTTTCCCATTATGGTTTATTACAGGATATTAGATGTAGCTCCCAGTGCTCTATGGTGCTATACTGTAGGACTTGTTTATCTATTTTATCTATAGTAATATGTATTTTATATTTTTATATATAGTAGTTTATCTATTTTATATATAATAGTTTGTACCTGCTAACCCCAAACTCCCAACTTATCCCTCTGCAACCCCTTTTCCCCTTGGTAACCATGAGTTTGATTTCTATGTCTGTGAGTCTGTTTCTGTTTTGTAAATGGGTTCATTTGTATTTTATTTTAGATTCCACATATACGTGCTAGCATATGGCATTTGTCTTTCTCTTTCTGACTTCACTTAGTATGGTAATCTCTAGGTCCATCCATATTGCTGAAAATGTCATTATTTCATTATTTTTTATGGCTGAGTAGTATTCCATTGTGTACATATACCACATCATCTTTATCCATTATCTGTCGATGGACATTTAGATTGCTTCCATGTCTCAGCTATTGTAAATAGTGCTGCTATGAACATTGGGGTGCATGTATATTCTTGAATTATGTTTTTTTCCAAATATATGCCCAGGGGTGAGATTGCTGGATCATATGGCAACTGTATTTTTACTTTTCTAAGGAAACTCCATACTGTTCTCCATAGTGGCTGCACTAATTTACATTCCCACCAACAGTGTAAGAGGGTTCCCTTTTCTCCATATCCTCTCCAGCACTTGTTATTTGCAGACTTTTCAATGATGGCCATTCTGACTGGTGTGAGGTTATACCTCTTTGTAGTTTTGATTTGCATTGCTCTAATAATTAGTGATTTTGAGCATCTTTTCATGGGCTTGTTGGCCATCTGTATGTCTTCTTTGGAGAAATGTCTATTTAGGTCTTCTCCCACTTTTTGATTGGGTTTTTTTGTTTGTTTGTTTATATGAGCTTTTTGTATATTTTGGAAATTAATCACTTGTTGGTTGCATCACTTGCAAATATTTTCTTTCAGTACATAGGTTGTTTTTTTCTTTTGTTTATGGTTTTCTTTGCTGTGCAAAAGCTTTTAAGTTTGATTAGGTCCCATCTGTTTATCTTTGCTTTTATTTCTATTGCCTTGGGAGACTGACCTAAGAAAACATTGCTATGATTTATGCCAGAGAATGTTTTGCCTATGTTCTCTTCTAGTTTTATGGTGTCATGCCTTATACTTAAGTCTTTAAGCCATTTTGAGTTTATTTTTGTGTATATATATATATATATATATATAGTATCATGTTATCTGCATATAATACAATTTTACCTCTTCCAATTTGGATAAGTTTTATTTTGTTTTCTTGTCTGATTGTTGTGGCTACGTATTCCAATACTACATTGAACAGAAATGGTGAGATTGGGCATCCTTGTCTTGTTCCAGATTTTAGTGGGAGGTTTTCACCTTTTCACCATAAAGTATTATGCTGGCTGTGGGTTTGTCATAAATAGCTTTTATTATGTTTTGATATGTTCCCTCTATACCCACTTTGGTATGAGTTTTTATCATGAATGTATGTTGAATTTTATCAAATGTTTTTTCTGCATCTATTGACACAATCATGTGGTTTTACATTTTGATAAATTCATTAAAACAATGCTTGTTTTAGAATATTATCACTATTATTATTTTACAATTAATAATAATAATATTAGTAACTTACTGAGTTTCCTGGGCTAATTACTTATATAAATATTATATTCAAACTTTTCCTTTAATCTAGGATGGAAATAGAACTATTTTTCTATATTGTTGATAAGAAAATGAGGTAAGAGACATTAAAATATTTCCTCAAGGGCAGAGAGAGAATAAAGTAGGGACCTGACACCTCTCTGTATGTGTTTGTAGTCACTATTCCATTGAAAGTTAAACAAAGTTGAAATAGAAAGATGCAGAGGTTGAGGCATGGGTCTATTCCAACAGAAAATAAACAGAAACTGAAGCAAACACAATATATTGACCAATAACCCACTCTTCCTTTTGCTTTTTACAGTGGGGTTCTGTACTTCATGCTCTTTTCTTTCTTAGCTCTTTAAATGTGATAGAACACATTAAACTCCCTTAAA